>NC_080407.1:56053415-56764665 GCF_030265065.1 Corythoichthys intestinalis
CGAAGGACACTAAAGATAAAATTGTCGACCTGCACCAGGCTGGGAAGACTGAATCTCCAATAGGTAAAACGCTTGGTGGAAAGAAATCAACTGTGGGAGCAATTATTAGAAAATGGAAGACATACAAGACCATTGATAATCTCCCTCGCTCTGGGGCTCCATGCAAGATCTCACCCCGTGGCGTCACAATGATAACAAGAACAGTGAGCAAAAATCCCAGAACCACACGGGGGGACCTAGTGAATGACCTACAGAGAGCTGGGACCACAGTAACAAAGGCTACTATCAGTAACACAATGTGCCGCCAGGGACTCAAATCCTGCACTGCCAGACGTGTCCCCCTGCTGAAGAAAGTACACGTCCAGGCCCGTCTGCGGTTCGCATTTTGATGATCCAGAAGAGGACTGGGAGAATGTGTTATGGTCAGATGAAGCCAAAATAGAACTTTTTGGTAGAAACACAGGTTCTCGTGTTTGGAGGAGAAAGAATATGGAATTGCATCCGAAGAACACCATACCCACTGTGAAGCATGTGGGTGGAAACATCATGCTTTGGGGCTGTTTTTCTGCAAAGGGACCAAGACCAGTGTAAAGGAAAGAATGAATGGGGCCATGTATCGAGAGATTTTGAGTGAAAATCTCCTTCCGTCTGCAAGGGCATTGAAGATGAGACGTGGCTGGGTCTTTCAGCATAATAATGATCCCATACACACAGCCAGGGCAACAAAGGAGTGGCTTCATAAGAAGCATTTCAAGGTCCTGGAGTGGCCTAGCCAGTCTCCAGATCTCAACCCCATAGAAAATCTGTGGAGGGAGTTGAAAGTCCCAAAACATCACTGCTCTAGAGGAGATCTGCATGGAGGAATGGGCCAAAATGGCCTCTGTTATTGCCAACAAAGGGTACATAACAAAGTATTGAGATGAACTTTTGGTATTGACCAAATACTTATTTTCCACCATGATTTGCAAATGAACTCTTTAAAAATCAAACAATGTTATTTCCTGTTTTTTTTTTTTTTCTACATTCTGTCTCTCATGGTTGAGGTTTACCCATGTTGACATTTACAGGCCTCTCTAATATTTTCAAGTGGGAGAACTTGCACAATTAGTGGTTGACTAAATATTTATTTTATTTGCCCCACTGTATATGCCTTGAGTGGAAGCGATCAAACAATGGCGTGTCATTCTGTTATCACGTGTCTGACATTGATGCCGCAACAAACCGTGTGATTGATTTGATACTAGCTTGTTTGGGGTTTTTTAGGGGGGTGAGTCCTGCTTGCACGGGATGCTTCTGCTCCTCTGGGAGCATCTGTTTGCTAGAGGGATGAGCACCAGTTGTTTTAGTGGCTGCGACAAGAGTTAGTATTGACTTTCTCGCTGCCATCTGGAGGGGAGAGCGCTTGTTCCGGCGCACTGCAGTATCTCCAACCCCTGAAATGGGCTTTTTGTACTTTATACGCAACGTAGAGTAGAAGAAAGTCATTTAGCTGTATCAACTATTGAAGGGAATAGTATCTTTTCTCGTATTTACCGTTCGACTGTTTGTATTACTCTAACACACTTAGTATTCCCTGATTGATTATATTATCTTTTCTCATATTTACTGTTTGACTGTTTTAGTGCCGCAACGATTAATCAATTAACTCGAGTATAGAAAAAAAATATTCAAATTAAATGTTGTTGCTTCGAGTATTCGTTTAATTAAAGTGGCGTTGTAATGGTTAACTTTGAAAGTGTTTGCATTTAGTTTTATTGATTAGGGCGGATACACTGCCCTCTGGTCGGCCTCTTTTCACATAGCTGAATCCAACAGCTCCCTGTTAAGACCAACATAAGCTAAGTTTTTGTTTGGGCTAATGTTTTTTAATGCATTCATAATTTAGTTGATAGGTATATTTATCCGTTTTTTGTGGGAATATGTGTCTGAACCATTTGTTTAGAGCATTGTAAAAAAAAAACAACAACAAAACAAGCATTTTATAGCATTTAAGCTAGCGGACTTTTTCTATGTAGGTTAGCTAATTGTTCTTTTGTTGTACATAGATACTCATTTAAAAAAGATTTTTTATAACTTTTGAGGCTCAGCTCTGGTATTTTAATTTTTCATGTTCCTTATACAATTACTCGTTATTCGAACTTACTAGTTCATCGATTAATCAACTACTAAAATATTCGCTAGCTGCAGCCCTAGACTGTATTACCCAATATAAAATAAACTGATTTTAAATCATCGTTTAAGGAAAACAAGCAGAATATATTTGACAAAGGGCATAAGAGATACATGACTCCTTCTGATCACGGAAGCCCAACGCGTGCGTCATGCAACTGACTGAGCAAGATTGACACTGACAACCAGGTGATAGGCAAGGCATCTGCAAGCCCACATCTGCAACACCAAATATCCCGCAATCAGTTCAAGACAGTCAAGAACAAATAGCAGGACGTCATGTCCTATAAAGAACACTGGCCTGATATCCAACTGATAACACCACTAATAAGACTTCAAGCGCCCCTTTGATGCTAAGGCGGGCAAAATCTCCCGCTCCGGTTGACTCAGCAACTGTGACGCACTAACTGAACAGCCCAAACTGCAATAGAAGATAATTCTAAACAATGCCCAAACACACCCTTCTTCCTGCTCACAGCCCACCTCGCGAGAGCCTTCAAAAAGACTGAATGTTTAATTCTGTGGTCTCCAAACTATTCCACATAGGGCCGCAGTTGGTGCAGGATTTCACTCCAACAAAACAAGACCACACCTTTTCACCAATCTGGTGTTTTATAAGTGTAATTAGTTGATTGCAGTAAGGTGCTGCTTGTTTTAGTAGAAACCACATTGGTTAAAAGGTCAGTGCTTGATCGGTATGAACAAAAACCAGGAGACACAGCGGCCCTCGAGGACCAGTTTGGAGACCCCTGGTTTAACTAATCGTTGTCATTTTTTTCTCTGGAACCTTTTGTTGACTTGTGATATGGTGACCCTGAGTCTGCCTCCTCGCCTGGGTCTGTCGCTGTTTGCCTTGCTGTTTGACCTGAATAAATTGTCAAATTGTTTCGAAGCCTTCTTCCAGCTTTCAAAATGGAGTCTGTACAAGGGGTCAAGACTAAGGTGAACGCACACAGTTTGGCCTTTTGGCCGGGTTGACGGGGTACCACCGACCCGGGTCTTTGTAGCTGCTCAGCGCGGGTCCGGCGGTCCGGTTGGTGTGGTTCCGGCAGTCTGGCTAAAAGGTCAGATTCCTTCACTATTATATTATGATGGATTATACAATTATTTTTAACGGCAGAATATTTTTTGAGTTTTTAAAGCATTTTAAAATGATATCGGACAATATCGACATTGGTTTTTCATTGCCAAATTTGGGCCAATATGCATGTTAACTTCAAAGTGAATGTGCTAGCCTTCTGCCTTTGTACAAGGGCTGGTCACAGCTTAGCACAGCAATTATGCTTTTTGAGACACATCTTCCAATAACTTTAGTTTTTTTTTTTCCCTATAATGTTTATTTGGAAAACCTTGAAGTTGTTACATTTATCATTATTAAAGCATAGATTGGGGCATCACAGTACAATTAGCCATAATAAGATAAGTCCACGGCCACAAGACCGCATTTTTTGATTTGGACAATATTGGGAACTTGGTCATCGGATATGAAGTCATTATCGGACATCTCTATCATTATCACTACATTTAAAGTTAGAGTACCAGAATATCAGTTCTTGGTATTTTGAACACATGGCCACATTCCCACTTATGACGCTCAAACTTAGGAAACAGATCAATAACTTTCCCACTGTTCTAACGGCTTTAACATATCCATGAATTAACTCTTTGCCTGCCCACCCCAACCTTTTTCTTTCCAAAGTAGGATTTGCTGCTCCAACATTGAATAATTTATTGTTGTTTTTACAGTGTTCCTGCTCCTTTCTTTTCTCACGGTAAGGTTTGCGTTGTGTGGAAACACCTGAAGAAAACTCAGTCCTGCCTGTAAATTTGGGTCGCCAAAAGGCAAATAGCACCCTAGTGGGTTATTTCATTGATATGTCGCGTCTTAATGTTATTTTTAGCATTTAGGCGTTCACGGTTTTGTTAGCTAGCACACGCGTTTAGGGTAGAGCAGGCTGGGTTAAGAGAGGTTAGCGATTCTTCAGTTCAAATCTGATGAGGTCGATGAGATGTTTTGTGGGACGACTTGGGCAGTCAGAAACCCTCCGAAATGCCCATGCTTTGGTGTGTGGTGAATTTGTGTCAAGCAGGTGAAAGAACAGTACAGCGGAGGAATCAGTCAAGCTTCTCGCTTTGACCTACTTGAATGTGGTGCAACATTGGAAAGAGGCTCTGGTTTCAGCTTATTTTCTCCTGAAACGTTGACGTTTTCTTTCACATTTCAGTCAATGGCTACAGTCAGATTGAATGTCGCCTAGCTCTAAACACTAAAACTTGACACGTCACAGAAGAGGTGAATCAGTGGCGGAACGGATGTGAACATGGCCCGGGTGCGATAAGTGTAAACAGGCCTACTGAGGTGAACTCCAGGTGGAAGAGGTTCCTAGGAGATGATTATTAGTGGACCCCCCCACCCTTTTGGGGGCACTTCGAGACGGTTGTCCGATGTGGGTGGGCTGGTACCACCATATGCCCCGTCTTTCATATATATTATATCCTCTGGTTGTCTTAAGTCTCTGACCTTTCTTGGGGGCAATTTTAATTTGCTATTTTTGTGTAGCGATCGCAAATGCTACTCGGTGACAGCCAACGAACACTTTTAATTTTTTTTGTTATTCATTAATAACAAATCTTAAGTCTATATTTTTTTGCACTTCCCCCTTACTAAAGCTGTTTTTCTTTACAACAGAAAAGGTAACGGTAACAGTCAGATACCATTTTAATTTTTTCCAGGTCATTCATTGTCAGATAGAAGCACCACGGCTAAACGCCACGCTAAAAAATAAGAAAAAATATGAAAATGGCTTACCTCTTCATCATCTGTAGGACCATGGCCCCCAAAAACATGTTTACTGCATATGAAATGTGAATGGCTTCACCTTGCTGGCGTCCCCGCAAGTTGATCCATTCTTCACATTTTTTCCTCCCGAGTTTTGGTTTCGGGAAATGTATGATGAAAACATCCTTCATATGTAGCAATGTCTAGAGTTGTTTCTGTAGTTCCATAGCAGCAGTGTTTGATCAGCATGTTCTTTTTTGAAAGATTACCGGAGAAAACAAGCAAAAATAACATGGATTGTATGCGAGGGCTTGCCTATATAGGCCCACGTCCGCGTTACGATGGCGAAGTCACGGTATAAAAATAGCATTCGTGTGGTACGCTATTGACATCCAATCCATTTTGGAAGAGGCGAAGAACGAACACCCCCTCCGAGTCAAAATGGAGGTCAATCGCCGTCAGCGGCACTGAAACATGATCATTCAGTACCGGCCAGCCAGCCAAGTATTAAAGACCATTTAAGCTCTTGCTCATTGGCCGATCAGAAAAACATCCGATTCTATCTTAATTAGGTTTCCTGTGTCATTGTCTCAGCAAACTGCCACCGCTGAATAATTAATGGTGCCGTTGCTTGTTTGTTTGAGCTGAATGTAAAACATTTACTCTTCACTTTTTGCCTCTGTAGGAAATCGTGATGGGAAAACATCGGCTCGGCGTGTTGGTTCTCACTACATCTTGATTGGGCTAATGCATAATAAATCACAATCACGCGCATCTGACAGGCAAGGTCAGCAACACCTTGAGATGTGTGACGAAGCTAAAGTTCTTGTCTTACGTGCAGAATATTTTCTCATACTCATCAAGTCAGTCTTTTGTTTGTTTTAGCAGAGCTGTGCCTTTAAGAACTCAAGCCTTCAGGCCACGCCCATTCCAGGAAGTGCTTGCCACATGTTACAGGTGAATGCGAGAGTGTAAAAGTCATAACTTTGCAAACGCTAAAGAATAAAAAGTTGTGAGTTTAGCACCGTCAATGGAAGATGTATTATGATGGGCTAATTGTGCTAAATATTCACAATATAATTTGCATTTTGACATGTCTCTCTAGCACAATTGAGATGGCGGGTGTGAGGGACATGATGCTGGTCAAAGGTAAGATTACAAGTACTTTGGGATGTTGTTGATAATATAGCCAGAAATTTGAAAAAAAAAAAAAAAAAACTCCGAGTCACTGCGGAAAATTGGACACAAAAGGTTAGATTCACTTAAAAATGTTGATTATGCCATCGTAATGCTAATGAGCTAATTGATATTTGTAAGCATGGCTAGTAGAGTGACTTAAATTTGGACTTTCATCAACTCATTCACTGCCATTAATGGCGAAAGAAGTCCAATCCATTTGGAGTGGGAGGGGTTGGGCAGCGAAACATCCCCTCCCAGTCCAAATGGATTGGACGTATATCACCGTCAATGGCAGCCAATGTTAATTTACGAGGGGGAAAAAAAGTTAAACCGTTTGAACATCAAAATGTTCATTTGTTTCCTAAATGTGAATGTTGGAAGTGGTAATATATCAAGGTTATGCAAGGGCAATTTAAAAAGAGTTCATTTTTAGAGCAATTCTGGTTCAGTTGCCACCATCAATGGTAGTCAATGAGTTAACAAAAAAATTATGTTACTAGTATATAGGTTTAAAATGCACTAATAGTTTTGTCTTTTCCATATCTTGGAGGTCGGTTGTCGATGAGTGGCAGTAAGGCGGGCCAATGACGTCTCACGACACTGAGGAGCCAATCGCAGAGAGCCTGTGCGTGTGTGGGGAAGGATGTAGCCTAGCGTATACTTCCGCGTCCAGCGCATGTGTATGTTGAGTGGGGGGCTGATAGACAGACGGAGAGAGAGAGAGCGTTGTGATACGGCTCTTTATATATTCGCCGGCAGCAGGAGGACTATGTTCCTTTGAAAGTCGAGCTCCTCCGTGCGCCGCACGGCACTCGCCGGTGATGTCGCCTGTCTGTATGACCCACCTGTAAAAGCGCGAGACAGGCACGACCCGAGGGGCTTCTTTTTTTTTTTTTTTCTCCTTTTTTTTTTCCTTTTTTTTTTATGATTCCTTTCATTTTTACCCTACCTCCAACCCTCACTTTTTGCCCTTCTCCCTCTCATTTCTCCATTTGTTCCAGCAAGGAATTCATTTGTGTGCTATGATTTAATAAATGTTTTATTTCTCCCTACTCATTTTACGTTGTCCTTTTTCTTTGACCTTTGAAAAAACGTCGAGCGCCATTAGCTACTTCTTTGGAAGTTTCATTTGTAAAAACGGTAAGATGTCGTTGTTATTGTGGTTTGCACGTTGTTTTGTGGAGGATTTGCCATCTCCGAGTGCATGTGAGCGCCGCACGACGCGTTCAATGTCCTTCCGACGGGAAGGAACCGGTAGTTAAGAGTGCATGAATGGGCTCGCAAACGCCACATATCGCAGACAGCGTTATTACATACGCGGATATATCATTTTCTAAGAATGAATCCATTCTTGAACGCGAGTTGTGAAATTACTGATTTGTATTTACTATTATTTTTAGCGCTTTGTAGTCGATTGGATTCGTATGTCGCACCTGCGGCCTATCGAGTCATTTTTTCAAACTTCCGGGATCGACGGCTGCGGCCTCTCTGATTGGCTGAGGGCCTGATTAGTCTGCCCAGCCCTGCTGTGACCGTGTCGCCCCTCAAAGTTCTAGCGAGCACACATTAGCACGCGACGTCGCTTCAAATTTAAAGGTAAGCCGTCGTTGCCTGTTCGTGTTAAATTTGTGCCAAACCACGGCTTTAAATGGAATTAAAAGCGGCCGAAGATGTTCTTAAAGCCGGGGTTCCATGGAGGGAAATAGACGCTTCTGGGGGAACTACCTTGTTGCATGTGGCTAATGTAGTTACTTGTGGCCTACCGAAGGTCGGGAAACGACCTCATGGCGCCTCTGGATTTTGTCGAAAAGTATTTAAGTGCGAATATGTGTATTCACCGTATGGTTTTTTTTTTGTTTTGTTTTTTTTTTTTGGGGGGGGGGGGGAAAGAGACATTTAGTATTGAAATACGTTTTCCAACTGTTGTCAGAACCACGCCGTTCATTCCATGGACGTCATTATGAGTGACTGTGGTCGCGCACCTGCTATTATTGACTGATAGACAAACCAGAGTTGGTTGAAAAATGAGCTGTTTTACGTTGACGACACAGTAACTTTGACATATTAACAATTACAATGCTGAAATTAAGGAAATGTATCAACCTTGCTACTATTCTAACGGCTTGAATGTTTTTTTTTTTTTTTCCCCTTCATAAATTAGCTAATTGTCTGCCATTGATGTTGATTTCGTGTTTGTGTTGCACGTCGGTCTTTTTATTTTTTGGTAAATTTTTGTTCAGTGCTGTTGTGATTTGCTAATTTACTATTTCGTATTTTCAAAATTGAGTCTTTTGTTTGTTGCTGTCTCCTGTGTGAAATTCTTGTGTAATGTGTAAACCTCGTCATTTTAAATATGGATCTTGTAAAGAATTTGGGGTGTTGTAGTTCTGTTCCTTTTAAAAAGGTTACATTTGACTTGCCATTATTTCTCAACCTACTGTAATATTAAAAGTAGGCTTTATTCAGTAAGTAATGATGCTCTAACATATTGGCATAAACGACTCGATCTTTTAATTTGGAGTCGGATGGGGAGCCAGTGTTTAACTAATTGCCTGTCATTGACAACAATTGACGTCCAATTCATTTAAAGTGGGAGGGCTCATCTTTGAGTGCCATTGGCAGCCCTAGACAGGTAATCCATTATGACCGGGAGGGGTGAATGAATTAACCTTCCCAGTCAAAATGGAGTGAACGCCTACCGCAGTCAATGAGATAAGTTATATAAACTCCAAATATATGTATACAAAAACTTGTTTCTAAGGCTGTATGCTACACTATCATGTCCCCGTTACAGTACTGCGTCCCTATTTGTGGCGTTTTAGCGCTCTTGGGTCACAAACTCATCACTTTCCTTTCCGAGACAGAAATGCCACGCGGCGGCAGCTCGTCACACACGCTCCCTCCGCGCTGTCTTGGCAGAAGATTCGCGGCTCCCTCCCTCCAAGCGCCGGGTCGCGTGCCGAGCTCACTGTTTGCCTCGAGGTCACGCTTTAACGAGTTTGCCGCTTGGTCATAAACACGCCGTTACGCAGAGCTAATGTTTACAAACATGGAATTCTCAGTAGAATAGTTTTTTTTTTTTTTTTTTAATCTTCTGTTCAAGAAAGTCCATATTACCTCACGTAATCGACTCTACCCAAATATTAAAAATCTGCCGTTGTATTACACGAAGCTAATTGCTCCAATGGTCTCTCGCATTGCCGCACGCGGTCGGCGCCTTGCGGTGTTCGCGTCTTGCCAAGGTTTGTCGTCCAAATGTTTATCTCATGAAAAATTTGAGCCTGCGAGCGGGACGGCAGCCAATATTTGTGCTTTTGTGCCGAGAATAAAAGGTGGAATATCCACGAGACGCTGATTGAAACAAGTCATCTTCAATATGTTCTCTTGTTCCCTGCAACACTGCCAAAATACCTAAATGCGTACTTAGTAAGAGCCCATTTGTATTGAGCAGTCTTTATTTTTTGTTTCTTTGTACTTGATGCAGGAAGAAATGCAGGCGATGACATTTACTCTACATAGCTGGATGTATTGTAATGGAAGATGCGGTTTAGATGTTTCAAAAAAAAAAAAGCTACGAGTACTGAAAACAAGTTTTAGTACTTAGACAAGTCATACAGAAATACTCTTAAGCAAATGCATTGCAGCAAAAAAAGCTCATTGGCTGCCACTGACAGTAGGACCAGACTTGCATTCGACATTGAGCACCCTGCCATATTGCCACTTACAATACAGGCCGTCATCTGTTGAAATTGCTTTATTTTATAAAATTAACATTGGCTACCGCTGACTGCGATAAACGTTGAATTCATTTGGACTGGGAAGAGCTGACAGCGATCTCATTCCAGCCCAAATGGATTGGACTCTGTAACTCTGAGAGTTAAAATGCTTATAAATCAATTGGATTGGACGTCAACAATTGGACCAGTATTGTTAATCTTTAAAAAAGTAATTAGTTACAAATTCTCCCAAAACGTAATTGTGTTAGTAACTGTTACCTGAATGTAAGAGTAATTAGTTACTTGGCAAAAGAACTGGTGTTACCTCTCATTGTTTTTTTGTTTTTTTTAATCCATCCAAAAAAAAAAAAAAAAAAATGGTAACTAGGGCTGCAGCTATCGAATTTTTTAGTAGTCGATTAATCAATGGACTAGTTAGTTTGAATAATCGAGTAACCGGATAAGGAACATGAAAAATTTAAAATACCTGAGCTAGGCCTCAAACGGTATATATATTTTTTTAAATGAGGATCTATGTACAACAAAAGAACAATTGACTAACTTACGTAGAAAAAGTCCGCTGACTTAAATACTATAAAATGCTAAAATTTTATTTACAATGCTCTATACAAATGGTTCAGACACATATTCCTATAAAAATCAGCTAAATATACCTATAAACTAAATTATGAATGCATTAAAAAACATAAGCTCAAACAAAAACTTTGCTTATTTTGGTCTTAACGGAGAGCAGTTGGATTCAGCCATGTGAAAACAGGCAGACCAGAGGGCTGTGTGTCCAACCTAATCAATAAAACTAAATGCAAACACTTTAAAAATAAACCATTACAATGCCACTTTAATTAAACGAATACTCGAAGCAACAAAATTCGAATATTTTTTTTCTAACCGAATACTCTGATCGATTAAATGGTAACCTTTGCTATGTTTGGAAATCATTTAATGTTGTGAATCCACCGTTAAAGTTGTTAAAATTGCTCCCGTTTAGAGCTGAAATGAATACTTGAGCGACTCGACTAACGCAAGTGTAAAAACTGATCTGAGTAATTTTATTCACCTCAAGAAATCATTTAATTTTGCCAGCTTTAAGCATCACGTTTTGCCCGGACTACTTTTAATGCGGGACAACGCGCTGATGTCCCGTGCATAGAGGAAGTAGCAATAAAAAAAAAAAACGTATTGGCCTGAATATAAGACGGTGTTTTTTGCATTGAAATAAGATTGAAAAAGAGGGGGTCGTCTTACATTCGCGGTCCAGACATTATACCCATTCACGACAGTAGATAGCGCCAGTTATCATAGAAGCGACATTTCAAAAACCAGTAGCCATTCATTTACGAATGTGATTGCACTTTAGTTTACATATTTAAATGTTCAGATGTTAAGATTTGAATGAGGCAAAATAAAATGCTTTTTCTCTCAAATATATTGTTATAATCATTTGTTTCAGATGTACTGTAATTACTTTCTGTATAAAAATTAATTTGGTGATCAAAAAGTTTTTTTTCCAAACTTGTCTTGAAAAAGAGGGGGTCGGGTCAGGGCCAATACGGTACCTTTCTGCAACTGACAGCCGCTACAAACTGCGCCGACGTTGCTAAAAACTACACCCGCATGATGCTACGGTGGTAGCAGGTAGCGTCTGATGCAACTCATAGATATCGCATGTATTTAGAACTAGATGCGAAATGACACTCGGCCACGTCTGGGCGGCGTTAATAAACAGCCACCGTTTTAAAGCAGTAGACTTCGCAGCGCTAATAAATATAACGTTACTGTCACTCGCTCACGTAACGTCAACCCTTCAAAGGGCTAGGTTTCTATTAATTATGACCACTATTGATGCGTGGCTAACTTGTCTTAAAGGCTTTATTTATTTCTGAAAATATAGTGCTGTAGAGTGATTGGGGGGGGGGGGGTGTAAAATAAAAACTTGCTGTCAGTTTTAGCTCAGTAGTCATTGCTGGATAAAACACCAAGTAGCACTGGTCCCGAATGTGCTCCAATACAGCAGGTATCCTACTGTAACGTTGACAGAGTCACCCGCTTTGTTAGGTTGCAATTATTCATTTTTGGGAACTTGTGGAACAACCAACACACGACTGCTGTCTGCCGCAGCCGAAGCACACGCACCTGTCAGAACGCCAACAACAACAGCAAGGCACGTTTCTCGCTCTGCCTCACCTCCGCACGTCATGCGGTGCATTCAGGAACGCATGCAAGTATCCTCGCCATATTATAAGCTGATATGTTACAATACAGTTATTTTGAACACTGCAAAAACTTGAAATCCTATCAGGACTTCCATTTTAGACTAACTTAAAACTGAACTAGAACTTAAAAATAGCTTGATACAAATGGAAATTCAATTGAAACCCGTGGGAAAAACGCGTAACTTTTAAGTGATGTGTGTTATCATGCGTAATGACATTTTTAGGTCCGCAATAAGGTATATATATTTTTAAAACATCTAGAAGTTGAGTAAAAGCAGTTTTTTTTTCCCTAGTCACATCTGAGATGCAATTGTTGATTTGTTTTCAGACATACACGGAAAATGGTTCTATATGAGATGTCTTGTTTTCTCATGTATATAATTGCTCTTTACATAAAAAAATGTTATCCGATTACTCAAGTAATCAATAGAATTTTCAGTCGATTACTAAAGTATTCGATAGCAGCAGCCGTTCTCCCTTTAATGCATTAGTTCCCCTCTGTCTACTTTCGACATGCGAAAGTTTTAAAACTGTTTCATCATTTATAGATTCGAGTCAAGATTTGGCCGATTTAGGAGAATTTTAGATAAAATTGCTTAGGAAGGTTCTCTACAAGAGAGCCTTCCTGAGAAGTCTACTGCTTTAAGATGGCAGCTGTTTACCAATGCCGGCAAGTCATTTCGCATCTAGTTCTATATACATGTGATATCTACTGTAGCATCATGTTGACGTAGTTTGTAGGGTATCGGCTACTTTCAGGTATTATTGGAGCCACCTAGCATCGCGTTTGCAAAGGCGTCAGAACTCCCTTCCCCCTGCCCCACTCCCGCTGTCCTCTCTCCATGAGTCTGTGTCTCTCAGACATTTCTCGCGTCATTTAACAAATGTAACGCATAGTAACACACGCCTTAACATCCTCAGTAACGGTAACGGCGTTGCCAAGATGGGAAAAGTAATTGATTAGATTACTCACTACTAGGGCTGTCAAATGACTAAAATTTTTTAATCGAGTTACTTACAGCTTAAAAATTAATTAATCGTAATTCAAACATCTATAAAATATGCCATATTTTTCTGTAAATTATTGTTGGAATGGAAAGATAAGACACAAGATGGATATATACATTCAACATACGGTACATAAGTACTGTATTTGTTTATTATAACAATAAATCAACAAGATATTATTAACATTCTGTTAAAGCGATCCAAGACTTGTAGTTCTTAAAAGATAAATGTTAGTACAAGTTATAGAAATGTTATATTAAAACCCCTCTTAATGTTTTCGTTTTAATTAAATTAGTAAAAATTTTCAGTCAAAAAAATCAACCAGTAGGTCGCCATTGTTGATGTCAGTAATTACACAATGCTCATGGGTGCTTAAGCCCATAAAATCAGTCGCACCCAAGCACCAGCAGAGGGCGACAAAACTCCAAAAAACACAAGTAACAAGTTGTCATCGCACTGTGCTGTCATTTTAATCTGATTGAGCGGGGCATGTGCGTTAATTGCGTCAAATATTTTAACGTGATTAATTAATTACCGCCCATTAACGCGATAATTTTGACAGCACTACTCACTACTGGGGGGGGGGGGGAAACGCCGTTAGTGACGCCGTTATACTCTAAAGCTGTTATTAACAACACTGAATGGGACTGAGACATAATATGCTAGCCGAGCTAAAGGCCATGGTCCATGTTGGACTGTTATTAACTGTCATCCCATTTTAGATAGGTGGATGGATTTGATGCCTTTTTTTGAGGGGGCGCATTGATTGCGTTGGCATTTGTGAAGTTGGCTGAATATTGAAGCAAAGTTCAAGTTTGATTTTCCTGTTGTTTTTTGTTGTTGTTGTTGTTGTTTTCCCACCCCTTGCACGTGTTGCTGTCTTGTTGCCGGCGGTACGTTAACGAGCGATACCGCCTTGTGTCGCGGTGTGCGATGGCTGTCCAATGTTGCCCGTGCTCTACCTTGATGCAGCGTGACTCTGTGTCCACATTTCAGACGACACCTCCCCAACAACATGGCAGTCAGACTGTGTGATGTGGCTTCTCTGCTTAGAAGTGGCGCGTGGCCATCCGAGCCTTGGACCGGGGTGCGTGCCACTTGTTTTTTGGGCCTTACCCCATCACGTTAGCACTCTTCTCCCTCTGAATTGGCGCGGTGAAAAAGTTATTGCTGATAGTGAATAGGGGCGTGATGTCACCGGAGTGCATTCAGATTGTCCGCGGTTTGAATTTGCGCGGAAGCTGATCGTTTTCGCCCCCCCCGACTTTTCCCCAATTTGCAGGTGCTCGCCACCATGGAAAACCAGCTGTCCAACGGGCCCGCCAACATCTCCAACGACTGTTCTTCACCGGCGGAGTCGGGCGGGGTGGAGGAGAGCAAAACCAACCTTATCGTAAACTACCTGCCTCAGAGCATGAACCAGGATGAGCTCAAGAGCTTGTTCGGCAGCATCGGCGAAATCGAGTCCTGCAAACTCGTACGGGACAAAATAACAGGTAACATCGTTTCAGTCTGGGATGCCCTTCCCGTGGAATTTCCTCAACCGAAAATATCATTTATTCCAAATGTCGGTGAACAATAACGCCATCGTGGCGTGTCTCTTGCAGGGCAGAGCCTCGGGTACGGATTTGTCAACTATGCGGACGCCAAGGATGCGGAAAAAGCAGTCAACACCTTAAACGGATTGAGACTCCAGACCAAGACCATCAAGGTACGAATCCCAATTCCCACTTCATTCCAATGGAAAGATGACAATTAGAGGTACGCGTAGATTAAAGTTTTCCATCGTAGTGACGGAAGTCCGTCAGAAGAGGGTGCTGGTGGGTGGTAATGCGTGAGGAAATGGACGAAATTTGGAGGAAATTTCAATAGCATTAGTGATTGTTAGTTGTTTTTCCAATCCTGTCTTGTCGTGTTTTTGTGTATGGCGCTTGTTCTGCTGCGTTTAGCTTCTAATTTCTCTTAATTAATCAGGCTAATGTAAACTAAAAGTAGGTCTTGGAGCAAAAAACGTTGAGCTCCCCTAGCTTACTTTCAACTAGAGTAGTGCTGCAACCTCATTTCACATGGCTGAATCCAACTGCTCCCTGTTAGGACCAACGTAAACCGCGTTTTTGTTTGAGCTAATGTTTTTTAATGGATTAGATTATAGGTATATTTAGCCATTTTTGTGGGAAAATGTGTCTGAACCATTTGTTAGGAGCATTGTTAAAAAAAACAAAAAAGCATTTTGTCGCATTTAAGCTAGTAGACTTTCGCTACGTAAGTTAGCAATTGTTCTTTTGTTGTACATAGATCCTCATTATAAAAAATAAATGTATATATTGTAATGTATGTTTGAGGCTCCTTATGTTCCTTATCCGATTATTCGAACTAGCTCGTTAATCGATTAATCGACTACTAAAATAATTGATTGCTGCAGCCCTAAACTAGAGCTGAAACGAATACTCGAGTAACTCCAGTTTCAAAACTGGTCCAAGTAATTTTATTCGCCTCTAGGAATCCTTTCATTTTTACCAGCTCTGAAGATCACGTTTTGCCCAGACTACTTTTAATGCGGGACAACGCACAGTCACGTCTGTAGAGGAAGAGGCAATAATACCCGATTGCAGCCGACAGCCGCTACAAGCGACGCTAACGTTGCTACAAACTACGCTGACATGATGCTACGGATGTACCAGGTAGCGTCCGATGTGTCTCATAGATATCACATGTATATGGAACTAGATGCAAAATGACATTCGCCAGCGTTGGTAAACAGCCGCCATCTTAAAGCAGTAGACTAAAAATCAAACACATAGAACCAATATGTCATCTTGATAAGCAATTTAAAATAAAAATACAATAGTGAACAACATGCTGAATAAGTGTACAGTATGATGCATGAACAACGAAACACGAACGTGGCCGTAACGTAGCTATTAACTATAGCATAAAGAACATGCTAACAAGTTTATCAAACCAATGTCAATCCAGAACACCAAAATAACATGTGAAAGGATATAATAATGTGTTAATATTTTCACACATAAGTCGCACCCCCAGCCAAACTATTAAAAAAACCAAACTGTGACTTAAAGTCCGAAAAATACGGTAATTGTTTAATGAATCGTCTGATTAATCGATCATAAAAATAATTGTTTGTTGCAGCACTACCCTCGACAATGCAAATAGTTTGCCTGTTGTCTTAATTTGTTGCTTGTTGCTCAAAGATGAATCCGACGGATGTACACCTTCTGGCTATAGGTGTCAAATGCGCGCCCGAGCTCGGCCTCCATCCGAGACGCAAATTTGTATGTCAGTGGCTTACCAAAGACCATGACTCAGACAGAGCTGGAGCAGCTCTTCTCGCAGTACGGCCGCATCATTACTTCGCGCATTCTGGTCAACCAGGTGACCGGTGAGTCCAATTTTTTTTGTCCCTTCTTGCTTTTATAACGGGCAAAACGGCAATTTTGATTTTGGATCGACGGCGAGCTAAAGCCTGGTTAACTCCAAATGAATGAAGTAGCACTCAGGTGCTTTTTGTTTGTTTTTACCCGGACCACCCATTTTTTTGGTTTGCGGCGCAGGTCTCTCCAGAGGCGTGGGCTTCATCCGCTTCGACCGGCGGGCGGAGGCCGAGGAGGCCATCAAAGGCCTCCACTGTCAGAAGCCGCCCGGCGCCGCCGAACCCATCACGGTCAAGTTTGCAAACAACCCCAGCCAGAAGAGCAGTCAGGCGTTGCTGTCCCAAATGTACCAATCGCCCAATCGAAGGTACCCGGGAACGCTCGCACAGCAGGCACGCTTCAGGTAATAGGGGCACAGCAAAATGCATTCAAATTTTGCATTCCCGTCACTGGGTGTCCTCACAAATATGACCTTTTGTTTACTTGCGTGTCCAAACAGAGTTAGAAATGTCAACATTTGCATTGTTGATGGGTTTTTAGTTTGTGTTGAAGGCGCTTTTTTGCATTTGAGCACCCGGTGCTGAAATATCTAAACCCATTAAAAATGAGGATAACACATTATTTGACAGTGGCATCATAAGAAAGTCAAAATTATGAAAAAAATTATAAAATTGTCATGAGCATGAATGAATGCTTATGACAGATGTAGGCATGTGCCGGCATGAGATTTCGACGGTATGATAACCTTAAGCAAAAATACCGCGGTTTCTCGTAATTATTGTATTGCAGTTATAGCTGTAAAATGTTTTTAGATGTGTGGGTTTAAAAAAAAAAAAAAAAAATTGAACAGGCGTTTTTTAAAATAAAATTCTCAACTTACCTGTAAATTTGAACATCAAAATAAAAATGTTAAAATAAATAAACAACAAAAAATAAAGAACTGAAATATTTTAAATAAAATTGAAATGAATAGAACTTATTGACTAAACCCACAGCTCAAGTCACTCGATATAAGAACAAGAACCCTTGGGATATAGAACTGGACTTAAACAATATATGATGAAATTGATTTTATGTAAAACACATACCACTACTACTTGTAATATTAATTAGTTGAATATTAATGGAGAGCGAGCGTAAGAGACAGAGTGCGTGTGTATAACTCGTATCATTATTTACACATTATACACATACAAACACAACCACTCTCTCGCAACACAGAAAGAACACTGCAGTCTGTATTACGAAAATGTTATTTTGAACAGATGTTTACATTGGCGGAAGATTTTACAAAAGTAGGCTTGTGGTAGCAAGGAAACTAGTTAGCCGTCTTGTAATCTGCCTCATTAAAAAGTTTACGTTGTAGTACCATATTGGTTGCCTGGCACGGCCAGACTGTTCTCCCTGTATTTTTCAAACACTGAGAGAAAAGTCTGGGAACCAGCCCATCAATGGCCTCTCGAGCTGGTACAAAATCAATCGACAAATCAGATTCGTTTATCTGCGTGACGTGTTCTTAACGAGCAACGTCGCTCTTGCGCGTCGGAAGTCATCTCCACAACAACACAGATGGTGAACAGGAGAGCCGAGAATATGTTCCAATCCACGGTAAAATCAGTTTTACATTACCAAAAGCACGTCGACACGAGTCATTGACAACAGTCTCTCGCACTAGCCATGTTGAATAAACTCCACTCTCCTCGTATGTTTACTTCCGCGCGCAAGTCCCTCGTCCTGCCCTCGTCATTTTACTAATGTCACGTCTGCCCGTCGCTGATTGGTCCACTCCGCCCTGGAAATTGTATCCGCTGAATGGTGGCCAGACTCAATAGCTGGAACAGCGGTGAGTCTGGTGTACCAGGCAACCATATTGGGCCGAATATAAGACGACCCCCCTTTTTCAAGATTCAAGTTTGAAAAAAAGACTTTTTGAACACCCAATTGTTTTATACAGAAAATAATTATACTACATCTGAAACAAATGATTATAACAATATATTTGAGAGAAAAAGCGTGTTATTTTGCCTCATTCAAATCTCAATATCTGAACATTTAAATATGTAAACTAAAGTGCAATCACATTCATAAATGAATGGCTTCTGGTTTTTGAAATGTAAATAAACCAATCTATTGTGATAAAGCAACAAAATTGTTGTTGTAAAATGTAAAAAAAAAAAATGTTTTTTTTTTTTAAACAAATCATTTGCTAGGCGCGGCAGCGTTTATTTTGTTGTCGTGAGGTGCCACAATCTCTTATGTGTAGGGGAAACCCTGCACAGTCAAATAAAGTGTTACCAAAATGTGAATGTAGGAGAGCATTTGAGCGCAAAAGACAACCATCCAAGAAGTCAACGTGTTTTAGCACGCACTTTGTACAACCGAAATCAGCGAAGGTCTTGGGCTAAAGATAAGTTTTAATTGCAGGTCTATTAGCTTGACTGAATCAGTCCCATTCGTCATCATGGCAATTTTGAGTTAAATTGTTAACAAATGTTGCTCGATATTTCCATTCTTTTTGGATTTTTGTGCTCAAATGCACACTTCACATTGACGTTTTCAGTGGGTTTTAAATATTGTCCCACAACACTTCTTGGTATTTCCGTTTTTTTTTTTTTTTTAATGAATGCTCCTTCATTTTCCTTTTTCATTGTGAAAATAAAGCCTCATCTGCATTTGTGTAAACCCTCGCCATCATTTGTTGAAATGCAGTCCAGTGGATACCGCCTATTAAATGACTCATTTTAAAGGAGTTGAACAATAGTGTCAATAGTGGCTTTTTTTTGTTTTAGATTGGATAACCTGCTGAACATGGCTTACGGTGTTAAAAGGTTGGTGAACTTTTATTCATTTACTCGAGTTTGTTTGACCACTAGGGGTGGAAACCTCTGGGTGGCTCACGATAACGATGATCTCGAGATATGGCGCTAGATGATTTATCATTGCATTGGAAAGAGATCCATATAAGATGGTTCCCAAAGTATAATTAAAAAAATAAACCTGATGTGTCTTTTTATAAATATTTTTTAAGCACTGTAAATGTAATAATTAAGATATGGGATGAATATAAAAGCAAACGCTGATTTGTACTTGTATACATGCATTTATCTTAACATTTTTAGATAAAATGCTGTGTTTTTCAACTGCAAAAAATCCGCAAAGGAATACTGTGCATCTCATTATGAATATATTGACCATTGGGGGGTAAAAATTAAAAGTGTTCTGTAAAAGTGGAATCAAAAGACCAAAATTTAAGTATGCCTAAGTTGCTAGTTTCCAATCTCAAAAACTGGTCAATTTACTGTATATGCCAAAAAATAGTCAGGTTAAATTTTTGTACTAAAAATGTCAGGACGAAGGAAAACGCGTTGCATTTTGCTGGGGCTCTATTGCGCCGCGTTGCAAACGTCTACTGCGCCGTGCGCTTACGTCAGGAGCTCACCTTGATCTTTTGTGGACGGCCGCGTCCCGTTTTGAAGTCGCTTGCGTCAGACTGCTTTCAGCGCTCGCCGCCGATGACAATAAACGCGACTCCCCCCTCAGCGTCATGGTCCAACGAGGCCTCTCCTAGACGGCCGAGCGCGCACCTGTCACAGTGGCTGTAAAGCGCAACTGGAGCGGGTAATAGCACACGACGCCGCCGCCTTCTCGGAACGCTTTGAATTTTGTCTTCAAAATTGCAAAGTTGGTCATCATCTAAGGTGCTCTAGGCATGTGCCGATAACCGGCTTGAAAAACTTACTTGCCAGTGTGCTTGAAGTAAACCGGTAAAGCTTTTCTTTGGGTTAAATATTACATTGGTTGTCGAGACTGCGCCCCCAGCCATTCCCTAAGAGCACAAAAGTCACCCATTTTTGTTCTAAAATAGCTCTGCAGCAATCTGAAAATTAAATTTTTAATATGCAAGTTTAACTGAAAACCTTTTTTGTACCAAGTATTTTATGTTTAAAAAGGAATAAAAAAATGTCAATGGGCATTAAGTAGAGACTTGATGGAAAATTAACTTTGTCTTCAACACCGAAAACCATTGATGCTACTTAACAGCAATGTTTGAAAAAATATAGGGCTGCAGCTATCGAATATTTTAGTAATCGAGTATTCGACTGAAAATTCTGTCAAATAATGGGATAAAACATATTTCTTTAGGTAAATAGCAATTCTAAATATACATGAATCCGATGAATATTTCAAAATAAAAGCATGTCCTGTTCAGATTTCTGGAGGCAATCGCATATACTTCAGATTCTATACTAAGAATAAATTTAAAATGACACCCATTATGAAAAATCTGATTGGCAATGATGATATGATGTAATAAATGATAATAATTTGGCTTCAAAATTGTTGCATGCACACTTTGTAGGACAAGATGACAATGATTTTTTTCGATCAAACTAACACTTTTAATGTGCTCTAATTGGCAGACAACAAAAATGACAGTGGGTTTTCTCACCTATTTCATATTCTGCACATAACTGGCTTTGAAATGACTCATTG
This sequence comes from Corythoichthys intestinalis, assembly GCF_030265065.1. Taxonomy (NCBI): domain Eukaryota; kingdom Metazoa; phylum Chordata; class Actinopteri; order Syngnathiformes; family Syngnathidae; genus Corythoichthys; species Corythoichthys intestinalis. The sequence continues at coordinate 56,074,387 of NC_080407.1, forward strand.
TGCATTGTTTTTTTAATATTTAGAAATTTTAAGTTTTAAGAATAACAATTTATTACATTTCAATAGGTGATTTATTGGGATTTATTGTCATTATATTTGTGGTTTAATAGGTTAATTTTAAAAAATTCAAAAAAAACATGCAATACAACCCCTAGCAAAAATTTTGGACGACCACTCACTCAGACATTTTGTCATAGAGAACAAACTCAGATAAAAAGCTTGAAAAAAAAAAGTGAAAAGTGCAACTCTTTAGCATTCAGAAACACTAAAAAAATGAATAAAAGACATTGTGGTGGTCAGTAAATGTTACTTTTATAGAGCAAGTGCAGGGAAATATAGAATCACTCCATTCTGAGGAAAAATATATGGAATCATGAGAAACAAACATAGAAATAACAATCCAAACACATCTCTAGTATTGAGTTGCACAACCTCTGTCTTTTATGACAACTTGCAGTCTCTGAGGCAAGGACTTGATGAGTATTCTTCATCAATTTGGCGCCAACTCTCTTTAATTGCAGTTGCCAGATCATCCTTGAAGGTCGTAGCCTTGCTGCGGACCATTTTTTTTCAATTTCCACCACAGGTTTTGAATCGGATTAAGATCTAGGCTATTTTCAGGCCATTACATTGACCTTTTGAGTCTTTCTCCAAGGAATGCTTTAACAGTTTTAGCTCTGTGGCATGATGCATTATCTCCTAACATATTTTCAATTGAATGGATAAGAAAGCTGTCTAAAATTTCACTGTAAACTTGTGCATTTATTGAAGATTAAACCACAGTGCCTTTGCCTGACATGCAGCCCCATATCATCAAGGACTGAGGGAATGTTGATGTTTTCTTCAGGCAATCATCTTTGTAAATCTCACTGGAACGGCACCAAACAAAAGTTCCAGCATCATCACCTTGTCCGATGCAGATTCTTGAATCATCACTGAAAATAACCTTCATCCAGTCATTCACAGTCCACGATTGCCTCTCCTTAGCCCACTGCGGTCTTGTTCTTTTCAGTTTAAGTGTCACTGATGGTTTCCTTTTAGCTCTCCTGTATGAAAATCCCAATTCCTTTCGGCGAGTTTGCACATTTCTGTCACGTACCTTGACTCCAGCTTCCTCCCAGTTCTTCATTTGTCTTGTTGTACGTCTTCTGTTTTCAAGACATATGGCCTTTAGTTTGTCATGACGTTTGGATGTCTTCCTCGGTCTACCAGTACGCTTTAACAACCTTGCTGTTTGTACTTGGTCCAGCTGACTGTGAACAGCCCACATCTTTGGCAACCATACATGTAGCGTTGCCTTTTTCAAGAGGTTTGATAATCCTGTCCTTGGTCTCAAGAAACATCTCTCTTGTAGGAACCATGATTCTTGTGAATCCACTTGGTCCAGCAGCCCTCCAAGGTGTGATAACTGCACTGTTTTTAACTGCTGACTCACGAGCAGATCTAATCTGAGGCAGGGGCCTAATTAAGGAAAGGAAATTGACTGGGTATGTCTATATTTTCTACTCAAAATGGAGTGATTCTAGTATATTTCCCTGCACTTGCTCTATAAAAGTAACATTAACTCACCACCACAATGTTTTTTCATTCATTTCTTTTAGTGTTTCCGAATGCCAAGGAGTTGCACTTTTGAACTAATTGTTTTTTTTCAAGCTTTTTATCGGAGTTTGTTCTACATAATGTATGAGTGAGTGCTCCCATCCATACTTTTTGCTATGGGTTGTGATATTGCATATCGCAGTAATTTATGAGACAATATATCGCCTACTAAAATTTGTTATCGCGACAGTCCTAGCATCAACGGCGGTTGACGTGCGTTTTCGTTGCACGGCAGCAGATTCTCGCCCGTGGCCATCGACGGAGTGAACAGCCTGGCCGGCATCAATCTCCCGAGCGCCAACGCCTGGTGCATCTTCGTCTACAACCTGGCCCCCGACGCCGACGAGAGCATCCTGTGGCAAATGTTCGGTCCCTTCGGCGCGGTGACCAACGTCAAGGTCATCCGCGACTTCAACACCAACAAGTGCAAAGGCTTCGGCTTCGTCACCATGACCAACTACGACGAGGCGGCCGTCGCCATCGGCAGCCTGAACGGCTACCGCCTGGGCAACCGCGTACTGCAAGTTTCTTTCAAGACCAACAAAGCCCCAAAAGCGTAAGGCCGCCGGCCGTTTTCTCGCATCTCGTTTCGTGCCGTTCTCGTCACGCCGTTTTGTTTTAAGTTGTGTCCGCGAAACGTGTTTAAAAAAAAAAAAAAAAAAAATTGTTATAGCGAATACCTTGCCAAAGAGCTCTACCCCTCTTTGATGTAGGCTTCAGTGTCTATTTTTGTATGAGAAATTTGGAGAAACTTTTTACTGACAAACTGATGGGGGGGAGGAAAAAAAAGGTTTTGACAAGAATTATCGACTTCATTTGCTAAGGTGTCTGAGCCGCAAATTTAGCCTTCTGATATAAAAGCCCCCCCTTATTTAAAATGTTGACTAACAAGAAGGAGGTAAAGTTACCTGGGTAAATATTTTTTTCCCCTTACCTTGAAAATTTGGCCAAATTGTGCTTAATCCTTGTTTAATTTTGGTGTGAGCAAAGTTGAAATCCTTAGTTTGCCATAAGAGGCTTTTCTAAAAAACAAAAAAAATTGTGATTCTTATCCAGTAAAAAAATTAAGAACGTTGCTTTTGTTTTCCATTTAATCGTTCTGTGGTCAAAATCGGTTACTTTTGAACTGAGCGTTTTGTTGGTTCATACTGTATTGACATATTCTAACCATGTGATGCATATATTAATGTCAGTGTATAAACAGCTTTACTAACTTTAGCGTTGAGAATGACAATTGTCAGCAAGTGGATGTTAGGGCTGACGAAATGATAGCGGGCAGTAATATGCATCAATGTTTTTGAATTTTGTGTTTTGGCATGAGGACAAATTGTAAAGTCTTATCTTTTTGTTTGTATTCATTCCTTAAAGAGGATGTTTTTTTTTCTCATTATTACTTTGGAATTGAGTTCCCGTCATTTAAGTTTATCAATAAATGATTTTGAAGGGCAGTGCGGCTTCTGTCATTACGGTGAATTATTAAGGATGAGAAATCCAATCGTCCTGTTGCGGTGAATTGAAATGAACTTGTCACGAGTAGACGTCCAATCCATTTGAACTGCGAGGGCTCGCAGTTCAAACGGATTGGACGTCTCGCGCTGTCAGCAGTAGACAATGGGTTAGGAATTCAAAGATAAACGAGCGATATTTAAACTGAACAACTTCCAGCTTGAAGGATTTCGGCCTCCCAGCCAAGCCGCCGGAACCATGACAGCCGAACCAATAGGCGTCCCGCTGCTGGCGCAGCCCCCAGCAAGTCGGCCGGGAAGGCCAAACTCCGCGAATTCACTCCAGCGTTAACCCTTTGTACTGCATTTTGAACGGTTAAAGCTCACCGAGAACAGACAACGGAGAGGCTGTACTGGATCCAGGGTCGGCCAAACAACGGGTACATCGAAAATGAACCCGGGAAGCGACAGTTGCCATCTAAATGTTCAGTCTTTTGAAAGCTGCGGTGGAGTGGGCTGGGCGGAAGGCATGCCTGGGTGTGGTCTTAGGTTAATCCTTCTGTGTCAGGTTTGGGCGGTCAAGTTCGTGTCATCTTTCGTGGCTGGGTCGTGGTTGCCACGGGAACTGAGGTGTGGGTTCGGCATACCTTGACGTCTAAGGCGCCAAGCTATCAACATGTTGACCCCACTGAAGAGCTGATGACGTTTTTTCTTTGCTTATCAGGCGAGGGTTGATAAGCTGGTCCGCGTTACTGTGTCTGCGAGAAAAATAACTATCCCCTTCAGGCTTATTTCAAGACTAACAGTTTGTCCATTCTGAGTGTCCAAATAGCCGAATAGAATCTCAATCGAAATAGTCTGGTTCGGGTTTGAATATTCTGAACGTGATGTGTACATGAAGCATTTTTATTCCAATCGAGCCTGTGTTGTGACGGAATCTGACCTTTTAGCCAGATTTAGACCCGCGCCAGCCTGGAACTCCAGACTCACCGCTGTTCCAGCGACCGTCCAGTGTATCAAATTCTCAGGGTGGAGCAAGCCACAGCAGAGTGGACCAATCAGCGACAGGCGGACTTGACGTTTCTAAAGCAGCAAACTCTTGCGCGAATGGAGAAGTTTATTCAACATGGCTAGCGCGAGACAGACTGTTGTCAATGTCTTGTTGTTTCGATGTGTTTTTGGTCATTTAAGACTGAATTTACCGCGGATTGGAACATATTCTCGGCTCTCCCGTTCGCCACCTGTGTTGTTGTGGAGACGACTTCCGGCGCGCAAGAGTGATGTTGCTCGTCAAAGACGTCACACAAATCTGATTGCAGGGATGATTTCGTTCAGGCTCGTTAAGGAGCTGGGTGCCAGACTATTCTCACAGTGTTCGAAAAATACAGGGAGAATAGTTTGGCAAGACTATTGCCTGGCCCGGCCAAAAGGCCAAACTCCGCGCGTTCACCTTCGTCTTAACCCCTTGTACTGACTCCATTTTGGAAAAAGGCTTCGAAACGCAATTTGACATATTTATTCTGAGTCAACTGCAATCATACAGCACAGAGGGACCTAGGCGAGGATCAAAGGTCGCCATATCACAAGTCAACAAAAGGTTCCTGAGAAAAAATGACCACGATTAGTTAAACATTGTCTTTTTGAAGGCTCGCGAGGCGGGCTGTGGGCAGAAGGGTGTGTTTAGGTGTTGTTTGGGATTATTGTCTGTCTGTTAGATATCGGGCGTTCTCCAGTATTCCTTGTGTTGGGACAGGACGTCGCGCCATTTGTTCTGGACTGTCCAGGAGAACTCAATGCGAAAGTTAATGGTGCAGACGTGGGGTCGGCGTCAATCTTGCTCAGTCAGTTGCATGATGCACACGTTGGGTTTCCGTGATAAGGAGTCCTGTATCTCTTACGCCCTATATTTTGCTCGTTTTCCTTAAACTACCGTATGTATAAGTGCTATTCATTTTGTATATGGTGTGTTAGAGTAATACAAACAGTGAACTGGAGAAACGATACTATCCACCGATTATATTAAGTGTGTTAGAATAATGCAAACAGACGGTGCCTACGAGAAAAGGTGCTTTCTCCTTCAGCTGGATCTGTTGACTGGACTCAAATGATCAGGACACGGACTGCGTTTCCCAGGTAAGCACATTTGTTTCACCAATAGCATTTATAACCCTTTTTCACTGTCGTGCTGTGCTTCTTGCAGGATTTTGAGTCTTGAGCAAGGAAACTATTGAGGTACGTCTTTATTTCAACACTGTTTGAGAACGCATCACACTGGTGAAACCACAACACTAATGTGTTGGTCAACAGTGGTTAAATCACTTGGATGAAAATACAGCGCTCTTGGCCCTCCGGCGATTGCCGTTTAACTACAAGCGCAATGCCCTCTGCAGTGAAATGTAAAATTTAATGAGGTGTGTTACAGTAAAACTTCAAAAATCCAAATGGTAGCCATGCCAAGCGTATATGAAAACATTTCAAATTTCCTATTCAGCCCGTCCGTTTCCTGACTTTCCATTTTATCAAGAGGCGTCGAAGTGTGTTATTAACTCGGTCGACGTGAGGTCATTTTTAGCCCGCTCGCACGTGCGAACAATCAAAACCGCTCAGTTGAAAAAGCGGCCCGATAAAATGGCCACCTTCTGAGATAATTAGCCACTGTGCTTTTGTCCCGCTTACCAATGTGCTTGCGCTGCGGAGGCCGCAATTCATTTGAGCGAGATGTCATTTGGTTGCGTTCAATACAGGTTTTGTTGAAGGCTAAAAAAAAAAATGGAAGTCCTTTACAATCCTTTTATGAGTCCTTTTCAAAAGAATTCACTCTGCAGCCAATGGTAGGCGGGACTCGGATAATGTTGCCTTCATGTGCTCGGGGAAAGACTATCCTTACCACTTGCTAATGACGTACTTTGCTCATTAATATTCATGACGCTAGCAACTGTTGCTACGGGGGTCAAACTTGCGTTTGTCCCTAATGCCAGATGCATGTAAATAGTAGTGGTGCAACGATTAATCGATTAACTCGAGTATTCGATGAGAAAAAATATTAAATTTTATTGCTTCGAGTATTCGTTTAGTTTTTTTTTTTTTTTTTGTGGCGTTGAATTGGTTTATTTTGAAAATGTTTGCATTTAGTTTTATTCATTAGGGTGGATACGCTGCCCTCTGGTCTGCCTCACGGCTGAATCCAACTGCTCTCCGTTAAGACTAACATAAATTAAGTTTTTGTTTTTGCTATGTTTTTTAATGCACTCGTAATTTCGTTTGTAGATATATTTAGCGTTTTTTTTTTTTTGTGGGAATAGGTGTTTGAACCTTTTGTTAAGAGCATTGAAAAGAAAAAAGTTACCATTTCATAGCATGTAAGCTAGCGGACTTTTGCTATGTAAGTTAGCCAATTGTTCTTCTGTTGCGCATAGATCTTTTTTTTAACACCGTTTGAGGCTCAGCTCAGGTATTTTAATTTTTGATGTTCCTTATCCGATTATTCGAACTAACGAATTCGATTAATCGACTAATAAATAATCGATAGCTGCAGCCCTGGTAAATAGTGAAGGAATCTGACCTTTTAGTCAGATTGCCAGAATCACGCCAGCCGAACCGCCGGACCCGTGCTGGCGCAGCTCCAGCGACCCGGGCCGGCAAGACCCCGACAACCCGGCCAAAAGGGGCAAACTCCACGCATTCACCTTAGTCTTAACCCCTTGTACTCCATTTTGAAAGCTGGAAGAAGGCCCAAGGTCACCATATCACAAGTCAACGAAAGGTTCCCGAGAAAAATGGCAATGCTTAAACATTTAAATCTTTTGAAGGCTCTCGCGGGGCAGGCCGTGGGCAGGATGAAGGGTGTCTTTAGGATAATCTTCTCTCGCAGTTTGGGCTGTTTAGTTCGTGCGTCACAGTTTCTGAGTCAACGTTTCTGGGGCAACCGCAGTGGGAGATTTTGCCCGCCTCAGCGTCAAAGGGGCTCTTGGAGTCTTATCAGTTGAATGTCTGGCGTTCTCCGGTGTTCCTTCTGTTGGGACAGGACGTCCTGCCATTTGTTCTGGACTTTCCGGAAGAACTGACGTGGGCTTGTAGATGTCTTGCCTATCACTATAGTCAGTAGTCATGCTCTGCTTGTTTTCCTGAAACTCTGGTATAAAAGTTGCCCGACAGGCAGGCAAAAAAAAAAAAAAAGTGCGGACATCCCGGCTACGGGCTTGCTCGTCTTAACCAAACATCATTTGGGATGCCGCAGTGCTACTACCAGACTCCTTACAAAGGGAGATCATTTAGCCACCCATACCGGGGCGCCAGTAGTTGGCTTCGTCTCCCGAACAGACACTTCGCGTTGGACCGAGATACCAAAGGTCAAGCGGGCAGCTTTGGGCCGGAAAGATTGACAGCTGTAGAGATTCTAAGTAACAACCGGGGAAGAAAGACGTCGAGCACGGAGAGGGAACGGCGTATAATTGAGCGCCGGAGAGTGGGAGGCGACGGCGCTGTGAATCACCGCAAATATGACAGACGTGCGGCCAGAGGGACAAAAGCGAGCGAAAGCGCCGCGGTTGCCATCAAAAGTGACAGCCGTCCATGACAAAATGTCTCACCAAAAGACATTCACGTGACTTTATAGCAGTCGAGTTAGTCACGTTGGCGACATTAGCTCCTTTCGCTTGTCGTTTCAGGAGTGCGACGTTCACTCTTTTGGCTGTAGTTGACGACGCTAGACGACCAATCTGTTTTGTGCGGGAGGATCCTAGCCTGTCAGTGATCGTGATTTGCGACGAAAACTAGGGCCGTTAGTTGACTCATCGATTAGCAAATGGACAGCCATTTTTCTGAGCTTCGTGATGACAAAATGTTATTTCTTTACAGTTTACTAGGGATGTCCCTTATCACGTGATCGGAAATCGGGCCGATCACTAGTGTTGCACCGATACCATTTTTTGGCCACGATACCGATACCTGGCTGTGTAGTATCGGCAGATACCGATACCACTCCATTTATATATATACTACATATATATGGCGGAAAACACTCAGGTGATTTGAAGTTCCGCTCTGAGCTAAATTTGGCCAAATTTCAAAATTGTGCGATATGCATGTGTGATACATCATTGGAAAGCATAAAATCTCAATTTTCTGGGGGAAGAAAATTTTTGAACAGGAGGGCATTTAAAAAAAAAAAAAAGTTTTTTTTAAACAGCAAAACCCTATCTGGAAGTGAAAACACGCGAGAGCAGGATTACAGACGCCATGACTTTAACGAGATATTATCGCGTACTTGTCTCTATCCAAAAACTCCATGTTGAATGTATCACTGACTGTCAGGCCACAGCTGTGAATGGCCACAGCTGGATTTTGGGGGGATTTTATGGGTGAAACATGGTCATATAACAAGGGTCGCAATGCGGAAATCGCAGACATCACGGAGTGGTCGAGATGTTCTTTTTCATATATTGGCCCTTTTAAACGTTTTTTTAATTTTCAATTTTTCTTTGTTTGGATCAATTATTAATCTAACGTATCGGAGAAAATGTGACAGTAACAAAAAAAAAAAAAAAGCGATAGTTATGAGGTAGATATTCGTGACTTTTTTACAGACACCATTTTTTTAATTGTGACGTAATTTGTATAAAATATGCGAGAATAATTTTTTAAAGTCGTTTTTTTGTTTAACGAAATATTTGACATCAATTAATGATTCGAAGCTAAAAATGACATATTTTGGATAAAAAATATCATTTTTATGGCTGGTTTGAAACAAAAGCGGTTGCGGTTGTCTGTAAACTGGGGTTTCCAGGGTAAAACGGACAAATTAAAATAGTTCGGGGGCTTAATGCGCCATGAATCTGCTATGGCAGCATATAGACATATTGTTCTATCAAACACAACCATTCTTTTGGCTTAAAATACAGCAGTTTATCTTAAAGAGGGGTGCAAGAGCAAACTGCTTTTCAGTCTTGTCTGTGTTTTCCGCCATATACTAATGTATATATGAATATAGATTTGTTTTTCAAAGAGCTACATACTTGGATGTGAAATCATTGCTATCATGGCTTTGTCAGGTTGCTGCTTACCTTTGCGAAACAGGAAAAAGACTAATCCAGTAGAACTTTTTCATTGCATATCTGGTATGGGTGACAATCGTTGAATAAACCTTTGGCTCTCGAAGGCTAAAATAGTGCTAAATTGGTGAAATTAAAACAGTTGTAATACTAGCCCAACAGTAAAAAATACATTCATAATACTAAACTTTTTAACCTCTTAAAGGCTGAACAGTGCAACTTTCATGAAATTATAAGTAATAACGATAATAATTGACCACAGCATCCAGTCTCTCTCTATTAGCCTCCCTCTTTGTGCAACAGTCATTTCGGTAATTTTTTTTCGGACATCTGTCTTGCTGCTTCACTCTTCTCGTCCCACTGCCCAGGTCTTGTTGCTGCGGTTCAGCCCCAGCCATTGTACCCAGCGCTGAAATATTCCGAAACCGCCGACATTTTCTCCTATTCCTAGTTTGTTTTTCCTCCATATGAAAAAGCTGCTCTGGCATTGATTAAAAGCTACTATTGGCCTGCGCTCATTGGTCAGGAGCAGGTTAATAGCGATGGCTGATCACACAACACAGACTGGAGTGAGTGTCGGGAGAAAAAAGGCGACAGACAGCGAGAACCAAAAGTGGTATTTGCCATGTGGCAAAATGGATTTTGCCTTGTGGCATTTTTTTTTTTAATACATTTTTTTGGCATGTGGCATTTTTTGCCATGTGGCAAATTTGATTTTGCCATGTGTTTTTTTTTTTTTTTGCCATGTGGCAATTTTTTTTGCCATGCGGCAAAATTGATTTTGCTAAGTGGCATTTTTTTAAAGCGTAAAAAGCGTAAGAGGAAGTACTGTATATAGTGCAGTACTGTAACATGTCTGGAACTTTAAAAAATAAATAAATAAATAAATAAAGACAAAGCGCACTAGAACTTGGAATAAGCCCGAGCATTACATTCAAAAACTGTAAAAGTGTCTTTTGCGCCACTTCCATTTTATAAATAATGCACGCACGCAGCTCTGCCAACTCGGGGAGGGCAATTTCTTTCTTCAATATTGGCCAGCTGAAGAACGACCGAGCGGCACATGCCTCTTGTTCCTTTATTATTGGCGAGCAGAGATCGTTTAGTTTGTGGACTTGAGGGCAGGGGGAGGGAGGGAGCGAGCGAGCGAGCACGCGAGATAGAAGGCTGCTGGTTTATTTGTCTGTCAATGTCATATCTTTTCAAGATCACGCTTCCAGGGTGATGAAAGCGGGGAGGCAGGGTGCATCGCTGAGAGGGTGCCAGTAGGTCCGATGACCTTCAGCTGACTTGATGCTAGCAGATAGTCATCATCTTCGGGGCTGTGACGCGTGAAGATGAACACTAAACTCATCGTGTCTCTTGGAAAAAGCCCACTCCTGCAAAATGTGCCAATTTAAATGGCTCCGTAAAGCGACAGCTAACTAAAGAGTAGACATCAATCAAATTCTGAAGTCCTTTTATCGTTTTGAATATCTGAACTGATTGTATCAAGTTCATAATGTGAACTTTAATACACATGCGTGATTAAGGTTTAACACCGTACTTGAATTTATGAGTAAGTGTTAGCCGGGAAGTCTGAAACCCCGCCGGCTGCCTACCCGGCAACCACCTCGACTTGGCGTCTAATTGGCGTCGTGCGCGCAAATGATCACTCTTTTGAAAGTCAAAAACATCGCAATATGCTGTTCATCCCGTAATGGTTTAAGGACAACGGAATCGAGTGTCTGCGTGGAGTCAGTTGACTCGGTAACAAGTGCTCGATGTTGATGAATATGCATGATGATGATGCTGATGTAACAAATGCCTCAGAGCTGACCTACTTCTGCGCGCCGATTTTTCCGGGGCGAACGCCGTCAAAGCTGGCGAGGCACCGGACTCTGTCGGCAGATACATTCTCCTCATGGAAATGACCAGGATAAAAGAAAGCAATTTACTCAACTGCCATTGACTGAGATAGACGCGCTTTCAAAACCTGCTGTTTTCCCTTTGACCGCACAGTAATTACGACAGATTCCAACACGGAAACAAAGGAACGTCACACGAGTGACACAAAAACGAAAACTAGCCTTAAGCTCATTACGTTTGTCTCCTAAAACAGGATTTTAGCTCGTTAACGTCTCGACATCGTCATGAAAAAAAGTGATACACTGCAACAGTGTTGTAGTGCGAGTATCTAAAAGATGACAAACGCATACCTGTCTAGTTGTACGGTTTCGGCGGAATTTGTACAAGTGAGCACTGATTTTTAAATGTGTGCTCCGTTCGTTCAAAATCTGTGCATTTTTCGTGCATTACGTTTTTTTTAGGGCTGTCAAAATTAGCGCGTTAACGGGCGGTAATTTTTAAATTAATCACGTTAAAATATGTGACGCATTTAACGCACATGCCCCGCTCAAACAGATTAAAATGACAGCACAGTGTAATGTCTACTTGTTACTTGTTTTTTGTCGCCCTCTGCTGGCGCTTGGTTGCGACTGATTTTATGGGTGAGCATTGTGTAATTCTTGACATCAACAATGGCGAGCTACTAGTTTATTTTTTGATTGAAAATGTTACAAATTTTATTAAAACGAAAACATTAAGAGGGGTTTTAATATAGAATTTATATAACTTGTACTAACATTTATCTTTTAAGAACTACAAGTCTTTCTATCCATGGATCGCTTTAACAGAATGTTAATGTTAATGCCATCTTGATTTATTGTTGTAATAAACAAATACAGTACTTATGTACCGTATGTTGAATGTATATATCCGTCTCGTCTTATCTTTCCATTCCAACAATAATTTACTGAAAAATATGGCATATTTTATAGATGGTTTGAATTGCGATGAATTTTTAAGCTGTAACTAACTCGATTAAAAAATTTTAATCGTTTGACAGCCCTAGTTTTTTTTCCTCCGTTCGGATTTTGTCACCGTTTCGGCAACGAGACAATGTGCGTGACTATGCGTTACTACGTTGGATGAATGAAGTAGACATAGCCTACTGTACTTCAAGTATTTTGACTTGAAATAGTGTTTATATCTCCACCTCGTAAAAGTTAAATTTTCCTCTGAATGCTCTGCCATCATATCCCTTTGCATCTGTTTTGCGTGTGTGTGTTTGCTGCACGCGCTGTTCCGGTTTGTGTGTGTGAATACACCGGCTCCGGTTGGCTTACCATGACACATGACACGAACCCTCAGCCAATCATGATCACTTCCATCGCAGCTATCCTGGTGGTGCATTCAGGTAGCCTCGTCCCCCTACTCCTCCCGTCACCCTCAAAGCGTCTGCCGTCCTCAAGATGGCAGAAGCATTCTTGCTGGCTGACAGTGGGGATGGGAACGAGGCTAGCATTCAGGTATAGCAAACACAGAAACGTTAGCAAGCTTTGGTAAGCATTGTCTAATTCAGGGGTTCCCAACCTATTCCACTAAGGCACACTGTGGGTGCAGGATTTCATTCTTACCAAACAAGATGACAACACTTTTTCCCCAATCTGGTGTTTTACAAGTGCAATCAGTTGATTGCAGTCAGGTGTGGCTTGTTTTAGCAGAAGCCTCATTGGTTCAACTGTCTCTGCTGGATCGGCTGGAACAAAAACCAGGACCCACAGTGTGCCTTGAGGACTGGGTTGAAAACCCCTGGTCTAATTGAATGAGCAGGGACAAACAGCCTGGAGTCATAAGTATGTGCTGTAATATTCTGATACAGAATTATCCAAGGCACCCTAAAGTGCACACGGTGCCAATGTTGTTTTGCTCACATGATGCGGGAGTGAGTTAGAGCAGGGGTTTTCAACCCAGTCCTCAAGGCACACTGTGGGTCCTGGTTTTTGTTCCAGCCGATCCAGCAGAGACAGTTGAACCAATGAGGCTTCTGCTAAAACAAGCCACACCTGACTGCAATCAACTGATTGCACTTGTAAAACACCAGATTGGGGAAAAAGTGTTGTCATCTTGTTTGGTAAGAATGAAATCCTGCACCCACAGTGTGCCTTAGTGGAATAGGTTGGGGACCCCTGAGTTAGAGACACGGCCTGCCGAGAGCCGTACGTTTGTGTTAATGTTAAAGTTATATGTGCTATTAAAGAAAGAGTGCCAGCACGTCCTGTGTGGTAAATCTTTGCTAAGAAAAAGCACAAAACACGTGCGCTATTCTCGAACCCATCGTCTGTCAACTGCCAAACACTCATTGCCTCTGGACAGAAAATTAGTAAGCACCTTCGAGTAGCGTTTGTGATGTAAAAATGGGCTAATATTTTTTCCTTGACGGGCCAAATCTGGCCCCCGAGTTTGATACCTGTGATCCATAATGAAGTGGTAAATGTAGCGTTCTGTCCAGAACAAGCAATCAAAGCTGGATATAGTTACATTTTCCCGTCATTTGACAAATTTCCTGTTCTTTTGACCCTATCGCAGACAGATTAACAAGCATTACATCCGTAACTAAAGGCGGCCGCTTCGCTTCATTTGTAAACCGATTTGATGACGTTTCTCATTCATCCGTGATAACGGTCCAATATTTGAAAAGCTTTCTTCCCGCAAAATGTACAATGCGCGCGAGGCAAATTGATATCCTCCGCAGCCACCGACGACTCTTGTAATCCCGTTTTAATGTGCGAAGATGTAGCACGGTAAACTCACGCATGTCCTCTTCCCCGCGGGAACGGATCAATCGCCAAGGCAGCGGTTGCTGAGGCGACCGACAAAGGTTGTGATCAGTGTTTTGTCTTCCTACCACGATACATCACATGGCCTGCCGCCATTGATGGAAGCAAACGTCTAATGGCGTACTGCAAGCAACTCGTCACTTTTAAAAAAAACTCACAGGTGAAGGAGGAAAAAAGCCATGCGATTGGACGTCTGTTATCGTCAGTGGTTGAGAAAATTAGGACTCCTGGCAACTTTTTGCTAAAATATGGCAATTTTAGCAGAAGCATTGACAAAAAGGGGCCAACTTAGAAGTAATAAAAGTTGAGGGGCAACCGTAGGGTTAACAAACGAAATCTTTCCTACCGCAGCGAAGCGTTAAACGTTAACGAGAGTTGGCTTTTGCAGAAACTTTTTGCCCGATTACTTTTGAGCCATCTGTGGGCATGAAAGCGGCGCTTGGAACAGGCTGCCACTCCACTCTCTGATTTGGAGAATATTTCAGCGCGCGGCCAGAAATGAGCCATTAACCAATAGGGGTGGGGGGGGGGGGGGGACAAGCTAGTAGCAAACGTTATGCATTCAAGTTTGTGCAAAATGGCTAGCCGGTGACCAAAAGCGAGCCATCTTTATCTTCACCAGAGTCGAGACGACGCCGCGCAGAAGCTGGCGGGCTCTCGAAATTGTTTCGGGCACCTGTCACCCTTGATTATAATTAGCAAGTAGACGCCGAGATAATTGCCGTCAGATTGCGCTCGGTCAGGGTTAGCCCACGCCTGACGTCCCTTCGCCTCTTGTCGCCGTTTCGTTTAAAGGACCGGCACGCCTCCGCAAAGTGACGCCTCTGGCCACTTTGCGAGCTCCGAGACGGGGAAAATAAAAGACTTGACACGAGAGGGTTCGGCGTCACTTTTGATTTTGAAGATATCCCATTGAAACCGATGATGTCCTTGCAATACAGCAGGGCAGGCTAACACTAGCCCAGACGGTATAGGAGATAGATAATGGACTCGTTCTTGCCAGTCTCATCGCTTGCTCTTTCCAGTCTGTTGTAGATGCGGCATCTGAACTGTTTGACATGCTGTTTTAACTCATTGGCCACCACATGTCCTTCTTAGCCATCGAACGTCTGGGGGCCGATGGACCGGCTGGCTGGCCCTTTTTGATTGACCACGAATCGGTGATCTTGTGGTCTTCACATCCTCGGGAGGCATTTTTTTCAATTGTCATTGCGTTGTTCAGAGTTGAACCGGTGACTTTCATGATCATCCTGTGAAAAATCGAGATGATTTCTGGTGGGCTTTTTTTTCTATTGTAACAGCTTTTAGGCCCGAAAGATATTGGAAAAAACTATTGTTGCGATTTTGGGGGGTTGCGATATATTGTGATATTAAAAAGAAATATATATATATATTATAATTTTTTTTTTTGTGGGGGGGGGTATTCAATAGATGACTTGAATAGGTGTTTGGAAAGACTTTGGATGATTCACCGTGACCAGAGTGTACAGTGATCCCTCGTTTTTTCGTGGGGACCAGAGCCCGCCGCAATAAGTGAAAAACCACAAAGTACCGCAACCCCCCACGCCCACCCCCAATTTTTTTTTGTGTTTAATGTATTTATTTAGATTTAGCATTGCAAAGAGATACACATAAGACATGTTTTTTTTTTCACTTTTTTTCCCCCACAATATATACACATTTAAAAATGTGTACATAATATATTTTAATAAATGGTTTTTAAGCACTTCAAATGTAATAATTATGATCCGTTTTAGAAATTACTATCTCACCAAATCATTTTTAAACAGGAAGAAAGTACTGTAGTAAAAAAATGCTTGGCTTTATTAAATGCTTCTGTTTACCTACCTTGGCTGTGATTCCTGGAGTGACATGTAGAAATGACAAACTCCTCAAGATCACTTCTAGCATTTATTGCCACGACATAACATGTCCGGCTGCCTCGAACGTCTCGACACACACACACGCACATTAATTCCAGCGTGCTTCCTTGTGCTGCAATTATTTAACAAGTTAAACGATGATTGACGTATGAGGGGCATGTGAAGTCTGCTTCTCTGGCAAGATCAAAGACAACCATCTGTCAACATCGTTAACTTTAAGCGAGTGCCACAGTGACTAAGGAACAAAGAGCTGGGAGAGGGAGGGAGAGAGGCTGTGCGAGCACATGAAGTTTGTGGGATGAAGAAAAACTATCGCACGTCATTGCGATGGGACTATTGCGCATGCGCCACATCGCGATGGCGATGTTTAAAGGATCTATCGTTCAGGCTTAACTGCTTGTGTTTGGAATAGGGCTGTCAAAATTATCGCTTTAACGGGCGTTAAATTTTTTTAATTGATCGCGTTAAAATATTTGACGCAATTAACGCACATGCCCTGCTCAAACAGATTAAAATGACAGCAGTGTAATGTCCACTTGTTACTTATTTTCTGGTGTTTGGCGCCCTCTGCTGGCGCTTGGGTCCAAATGATTTTATGGGTTTAAGCACAATGAGTGAGCATGGTGTAATTATTGACAACAACAATGGTGAGCTCCAAGTTTATTTTTTGATTGAAAATTTTACAAATTTTAATGAAAACATTAAGAGGGGTTTTAATATCAAATTTCTATAACTTGTACTAACATTTATCTTTTAAGAACGACAAGTCTTTTTATCCATGGATCGCTTTAAGAGAATGTTAATAATGTTAATGCCATCTTGTTGATTTATTGTTATAATAAACAAATACAGTACTTATGTACCGTATGTTGAATGTATGTATCCGTCTTGTCTTATCTTTCCATTCCAACAATAATTTACTGAAAAAGATGGCATATTTTAGATTAATTACGATGAATTAATTTTTAAGCTGTAATTAACTCAATTAAAAATTTGAATCGTTTGACAGCCCTAGTTTGGAGACTTGACTTCTGGCCCTCTAGTTCCTTTCCCTACCAAGCAGCAGGCTGATGCACTTACAGCTTCCCCTCGTTTGAAAGCCCAGTATCCGCCACTATTGCCATTAACTCATTGGCTGCCTTTGGCGGTGGGTGATAGACGTATCGGAGTTGCTTTAAAAATGAGCTGTTTTTACATTTCTCGCATACAAAGCAGAATCTCAGGAAACGGAGCAACCTTCCTACTTTTCTCACAGCCGTTATGCGGACCGGTGGTATTTTGCCTCTGAAAGCCAAAACCGTTGGGTGGCGGGGGCATGAATATTCCAAATGACTAATGTTGCACATGCTTACTCCTGACATATCTGGCTTCCGCAGGGAAATAAAACACTTCTAATGCGGGGGGACCATCTGTTATCTGTTGCTGGCGTTTCACCCCCGTGTGCGCTACACAGACACACGCGCGTTGCAAAATTCATCGCGGAGCATACAAAACAGGCTGCCTGTAACAATTCCTATTTTGCTGCTGTGGCGCGGGTGACGGGGAATGCGCACTTTTTATGCTCCCCATAAAAACCTGGACCTGTCTCTTTGCAGCAGCTGGAGCAGGATAATATGTTGGCAATAAAAACAAGCTAACAAAAGAATACACAAACGCCACTAGTGAACCAAATGCACTCTCTTGGAGAATTGGTAGGCAGTGGCGGTTCTAGGATTTTTCTGAAACCGGGGCCAAGTACTGGCCACATGTAACCCCTAGGCAGGGGCGGACTGGGACTAAAAAGCAGCCCTGGACTTTGACTCAGCCCAGCCCACAAGAATCGCTTTACGAAAGGAAACACAGAACCCCTAGGGGGGTCCGGGAGCATGTCCCCCCGGGGAGAATTTTTTTTTTTTTTTTTTTTTTTACATTTTATTGTAAAATGCATCAATTTCGTGCACTTTCAGAGAAAAATTAAGAAAATGTGTCTAGACTGTGACTGTCTGACTTGGGGCGCTCAAAGTACTGCAAGTCTGAACTGGAGTTGGATTCATTTTCTGTACTAGCTCTATGATCAACCTGAATAAACAAATTAAAGAATTTATTTTTCAAAGCAAGTTTTAGGTATCCAATTGATTATAATATATCTCTATATATCTCTGTCTATAAAATGACTTCATTGTTTATGCCATAATTCAGTGGTCTCCAAACTATTCCACATAGGGCTGCGGCGGGCACAGGATTTCATTCTATTTCATTCTAACAAAACAAGACAACACCTCTGCACCGATCTGGTGTCTTACAAGTGGAATCAGTTGATTGCAGTCAGGTGCTGCTTGTTTTAGCAGAAACGTCATTGGTTAAACTGTCGGTACTCGATCGGTTGAAACAAAACCCAGGCCCCACAGCGGCCATTGAGGACCGGTTTGGAGACCCCTGCCATACAAATAATCAATTTCAATGAAAATACAATAAACATTTCAAGACAAATCCTGTATACATAACCTTCATTGGAAAGTATTAACCAGACAACAAAACGATATATAAATGATTAAAAATATATTGTATATCATATCAGTTTAACTACCTAAACTTTAAAGTAAAACTATTCATTTTATTAATATTGTGTTATATTTCTTCTGAATTAATATTGCCATGCTGCGTGTGCATACATTGTTTTACGGCTAAAATATTTTTTCTTAAGAGTGGGATAGTAGGACGAGCATACTGTAACTTGACACGATTGCAAACGGGTACATCGATTAGCTGGCACTAACCCTTTAATTGTCATTTATTTCATTTAAAATGTAGCTACCTGGTGGATAACAATTGCCAGTATACCGACCAAGTAACCCTCTTCATCCCAATTTACTTGCTCTGCGCTTGTCTGGGGAACTTCCTCCAGCTTACTTCCTTCTTCTTTTCTCTCTCCCTGCACCGGCTGCACGTCAGAGCGGCTGCCGCTCCCTCTCACCATTGCCGGGAGCTGGGCTGTTGTTATCCGACGTGGCCGTTGCAGCCAGACTGCTGCTTGCGAAAATATTTGTCGACTTATGACATTTTAATGCTTCACTCTCCAGTTTAATTTTTTTCTCCCTAACCTTCTCCGCGCCATCCTGCTCTTTTCTGTTTTTTGCCACCACCATCCATATTGTCCATTAACGCTCGTCGCTATTTTGCTTCCACAAGGAAGGAACCAATGAAGGCTACTCTGTGCTTTCTTCGTTCCTAGTCTATCAGATTGGCAGTCAACAGCCAGGCGCATTGCTGCCACCTGTCGGATTGGATGTGAACTGTAGATAATCAGAGGATAGAGGGGATAAAAACAGTGATGTATAATGAATGGCGGCCGCCGGCCGTCCACGGCACCGGCCGTTCTGTGATCCTCCAGAACCCACAGATTACCAGTCCGCCCCTGCCCCTAGGGGCCAAGTATCACTGCAGTCTTTGTTCAGTGCAGTGCCGTTTGAATTTCGTCTTAGTCTTTTGGGCGATAATAAGGATGAGTAGTCATATTTTCGTCATTTCAAAATGTGTCGTCGTCTAGTTTTAGTCAACGTTTACTCAAAATGTTTTCATCGGTAAAATCTAAACCAAAAATAAAGGGTTCCAACTATTTCGAATGAACATTGACAGACGAGCACATGTTACAACCTGATAATACACACTCAGCAGGAAAACATTACATTATTTTCAATTAATTATACCCACCCGGACGACATGAACTGTTTGTTAAAATTTTTTCTACGAGTTTAACCCCTTAATGTCTGCAATATGAATCACAAAATTTGAAAAATAAGGTCTTCATGAAACCTTTTTTTTTTTTTTTTCAAATTTGTAAAGAAAACAGATGTGTGTAATAAGCGCTCTAATATCTATAACCCTTTCTAAATCCTGTTTTTTTTTTTTTTTTTTTTCTCATGGAAGCAGATGCATGAGTTGCATCCATTTTTTTTTTTTTTTTTGAGGAAAGATATTTCAAACTTCTGAATTGGTCTCAAAAACAGGAAATTCTAAGTGTATCAAATGTGATAACTTTGGCAAGAAGGGGTAAAGAGGACACTCGGTTAACATTAGCATAATGCTAACACAAGTGCTATACTAACACTATGAGTTACATTTAGTGTCTGAGGATCACTCAAGACAGAGCTTTTTTCATATAAAATTCTTGTGAATAAATACTTAAATCCGCAAATTCTTTATAGATATGGCCGTAAAACGGTCTCGATACTTGGTGGAAAAAAAAAAAACGTGCAGTTAGCGTTTATTTTACTTAGATATGTCAGAGTACAATGCTAGCCTGTTAGTGAATGTAGCTAGCTGCCACCAGATGTAAGCCAATGGCGTAGGTTTGCATAGGGACAGTAGGGACATAACACGAGCAACTTTTCAGGATGCTCAAATTGACCCCACCAATTTTTAGGCCACCTTATTTGCATTATACATTGAGTTCAATTATACAGGTCATTTAGATTGTCTTCCCACATGTTGTAAGGATAGAATAGACCCTACCATTATTATGTAAATTATTTTCATTATGTTCAGAGTTACATTTATCACTTTTCACTGGCCGAATGTGCCGGTCCATTTTGTTCTCCCTCAAACATGTTTGATTAGCTGATGACTTGACCACAACCTCGCCGACAGAAATACAACATATCTCCTCCTCTACCCCTTTCGAAGAGGAGGGATATTAAATGTTGCTTTTTTCGGCGAGCTACTGTAATCTATGTAAAACGATGTCAATGTTGCGGAGGTGGGGGAAACACCACTAATCTTGCCACTAAAAGTCTGACTTGCATCACAGTTAGCATCGCATTAATCTGTGTGGATTTGATAATCTGCAAAACTACTGTGGCCAGGCCAGCCTCCACAAGGAATTTTTTTTACTAAATATTAGACATCAATTAATGATTCAAAGCTAAAAATGACAGACATTTTGAAGAATGAATATAATTACTTTAGTGCTGCAACGATTAATCGATTAACTTGAGTATTCGATTAGAAAAAAAAAAAAAATTTTGCTGCTTAGAGTATTCGTTTAATTAAAGTGGGGTTGTAATGGTTTGTTTTGAAAGTGTTTGCATTTAATTTTATTAATATGGGTGGATATGCTGCCCTTTTTTTAGTGCATTTCTAATTAAGTTTAAATGTATGGTATAGTTAGCTGTTTTTTTTTTTTTTTTGTGGGAATATGTGTTTGAACTATTTAAGAGCAAACTATTGGCATTTCATAGCATTTAAGCTTTTGTTATGTAGGTTACCCTTTTGTCTTTTTTGCCGTACGTATATCCTCATTTATTTAGTTAGTTTTTTATACTGTTTGAGGCTTAGGTCAGGTATTTTAATTTTTTTATGTTCCTTATCCGATTACTCGATTATTCGAACTAACTAGTTCATCGATGAATTGACTACTAAAATAAGCGATAGCTGCAGCCCTAAATTACTTACCTTCTTTTTATGGTTGGGTTGAAACAAAAGCGGTTGCACGATGTCTGTATACGAGGGTTTCCAGGGTAAAACAGACAAAATTATTTCGGAGGCTTCATGTGCCATGAATGTGCTATGGCAGCATATAGACATTGTTCTATTGAACACAACAGTTCTTTTGGCTTAAAATACAGCAGTTTCTTTTACAGAGGGGTGCAAGAGCAGAAACTGCCTTTTCAGTCTTTTCTGTGTTTTCAGCCATATTTGAAGTTTGATCACTCCACACGTTTGTATCATCAGACGTTGCCGCGACACCGACTGGCATGAGTGTAATGTGTGACGGCACCAGGCGAGTAGACATATTTCCCGCCATTGACAGCTTTCCACTGTGTACTTAGCACGTTTGCCGCTCATTTCTGTTCCGATTTTTAAGGCATTTTTGTCTGTTATACATGGCACTGCATGGATGTTACATCCAGTTATATGATGAAGCAACAGCCAGATCAGATCAGGCCAGGCGGTTGGCGCGATGTAATCTCAAGCCGGCGCTTTGTCCGCAGAAATGACGGCGCGCTTATCGGCGGATTCGAGCGGCGGCCGGCGAAATGCCACTATTTTGCTCTTTTTCAATCGAGCTGACGGAAATGAAAGGACGCTATCGTGCATTCGCCTCGGAAGGAAAAAGGCGCAGGGAAACGAGACCGAACGCAAGAAGTCTACTTAACTTAAACTGGAACTGTGCTGCTAAAAACTGTGTAGCGTCCTTGGCAAGAATACAATCTCCATATTCGTGCAAATTTATCAAATGTACCACCTAGCAAATGTGTGCAATGAAGATTACCAGGAACCCACACAATAAATGAAAAAATGGACAATACCACCACCCCCTCATAAACATACTTATGCAACAATCACTTTAACTTATTTCTCAGTCCAACTTTTTTGGATCATGCCACTTTTGTTATATTTGAACTCATTTACAGCGACAGACATTAAATGCAGTTTCTCAAGCACTAGCTACTGTTGATCTTTTAACAGCACTTGAATCACGACGACACCTGGGCGTCACGGCCTATTCGTGTACCCCGTCCGCTACTAGCCCTATGTTCTCTGCCCACGTGTTAACTCTCGACCGGCTGCAGAAAAGAAGTGAGAATGAGGTTTCTGACACAATTTTTCTTGTTTGGGGACGACAGAGACGAGCGAGCAGATGCTTTTTCCCGGCGCAAATCAACGGAACCAGTCGGCCGTCGCTCGGCAAAGACAAAAAGCTAGCGAAACTTGTTGTCATCCACGTCTATCTCCAACCGTACGACTCCTCCGATAACGTAGCCGAACGTCCGTTATCGGGAGCTCTTTTCGAGGTTTCATTATTGACTCGTCTGCTGTGCAGACGGGTCACCATGGCAACACTAAACGCATTTAGCAGCTCCGCACAAAGGAAATGAGCTTCAGCGGGATGCTCTCGAAGAAGCTTGTGGTCAGCGTGCGGTCAAAGGATATTAGATGTGAAGAACAGGAAAAAAATGCTTAGAGCGTGATTGATGTTTGGTGAAGTAGTTTTACATTGGTCGATCTTTGAATTTTGTATTTATTCATATATTTTTAAATGATCAGACCACCTAGGACCAAACAAAGAGATGCAATGACCTCTGAATGTCATAACGCTTTCACTGAGGAAGTGCTTCCCCCTAGAGGTGGTTTAGGAAAGCACCATCAAGTCAGGGTAAGGTAGCTGCCATTGACGGCGCTAGACATCCAATTCATTTTGACTGGATTGGATGTCTACCCCCCCCCCCCCCCCCCCCCCCCCCCCCCCATGTGGAGTACCCTGCCTCCTGCCCGTTGTTAGCTGGGATAGGCTCCAGCACACCCGTGACCCTCGTGAGGATAAGCAGTTCAAAAGGTGAATAAATGAATGGACTCACAATGGATTCACAGCGGTGAATGGCCACCGCTGGAGTTTTGGGGGATTTTATGGGTTAAACATGGTAATATAACAAGGGTCGCGATGCAGAAGTTGAGATGTTCTTTCAAATATTTAACCTTTTAAACGTTTTTTTTTTTTTTCTTTTTTCTTTTTGTTTGGATTAATTGTCATCTAACATATCGGATAAAATGCGACGGTAACACACAAAAAATAAAAAAACAATTAAGTGATAGTTATGAGGTAGATATGTCTTTTTCACAGACACCATTTTTTTCATTGTGACATAATTTGTTTAAAAGTTTAAAATATGCGGGTGAATAATTTTTTTAAGTTTTTTTTTTTCTTCAATCAATGATTCAAAGCTAAAAATGACACATTTCGAAAAGTAAATATAATTACTGAGCCCCTTTTTATGGCTGGGTTGAAATGAAAACGGTCACGCGACGCCTGTAAACGGGGTTTCCAGGGTAAAACGGACAAATTAAAAATAGTTCGGGGGCTTAATGTGGCATGAATCTGCTATTGCAGCATATAGACATCTATCAAACAACAGTTCTTTTGGCTTATAATACAACAGTTTATTTTAAAGAGGGGTGCAAGAGCAGAAACTGCTTTTTCAGACTTGTCTGTGTTTTCTGCCATATATAAATTTTTGTAGTGGTTTTGATGTTTGAATAACCAATTCATAACTCACCTATTGTTAGTGCAGTTTCTGATCCTTATAATCTTTTAAGTAAACAAACAAAAAACATAAATCTGACAATCCAAATGAAACACCTGTCATAAATAAGAACGCAGGTAGGATTGAATAAAAGGCAAAAATCTGTTCAAGGGCCTTCGGGAGCCGCAGGCACGGTTCATTTCCCGAAGCGGTCGGTTGGTCGACTCTATTTATAGACTGGCGAGCGCCGTACTGCTACCAGTTAATCCTGCACCGGGCTGCTTGCTTCCCGCCAGCTGGCGCGGCGCGTGCCGCTTGCTTTTGAAGGTTCAGGATGAAACCGCATTTTAAAAAAAAGAAAAAGAAATGCTTTTGCGATGGTTCATTGCCACTCGAGCGCACAAAAAAACACTGGGAGGTGCCGTTCACCGCATCCGGAGGAATACTAATTAGCGTTTCTGTAGCTAATTGCCACGGATGCACAATTAGCATCGTGTAAAGCACTTAACATCCAATCAGTGAGCCCTTTCAAATCCTGCGGGCGGGCGGTGAACATGACCCGCCGCTCCCACAAACCGCGTAAATGAATCGTTCGCCTCGTATGAATGGGGAAGGGGAAAGTGGCTGTCGCGGCGGCACAAAGCCCCCTGATTGCATCCATTTTTATTTATATATACGCACATTCTGGAACAGCGCAATTGACCCATTGCCTGATTGCAATCTTTTCTCCGCTTCCTTCTAGGAGAAAGCAGCGCCTTCCTCTCACTCGACTTGCTGTGCATGTTCCATCCTGTTCTGGGCATCAGTAACACTTCAAGCGCATCACGATGGGATGATTAAAAAAAAAAAAAAGTTAAAACTCCCGCGTTCAACCAAACTTAATGCTGAACAATTCACTATTACAACAGGGGTTTCGGATTCATCTTTGTAAATGAGCTATTAATCCCAAACTAATTTTTATACTTGAGTAATTGTTTCCAGACATAATTTTCACAATTGTTTACCCTCTTATTCATTTAAAATATTTGTTGCTAAGAATATTTATTTTCAAATTTAACAGGGACCATACTCCGTTTTCTGTATCCCTCTTTCATTGACGACCGTACAAATTTGTTTGAAATTTTAAACAAAAATTTGTTGCTTTTGCAGGCAGGGCTGTCAACAGACTGCAGGGGCCCCGGGGACCATTATAGGGCCACCCCACCCCACCCCTGTCCCCACATGGAAATACTTATGCAAAAGTCACTTTAACTTATTCTTTAACAGTTTGCAAGCGATGACAGTATAAATTTTGAATTAATTCGAGATGGACTGTTAAATTTAACAGACTGTAATGCGATGTTACACAGTATAAACAATTTCCATCTATTGTCCCATGTAGGCTACAATACAATACAACTGAGAGTGCTATGCCTGCCTGCTAAGCAACAAAACAGTATAACATCCTGTGCCTGCCCCCGCCACATCCCTAGGGTTATCAAGCCCTCAGACTGTGATGCGCCTAGATTTTTTCACAGCAAAGTCATTTATAACCTCAATGAAATCCAGTTTTTGAGCAAGCTCGCGCTCAACCATGGTGTTACCGGAATTCCCAAGGGGCCACTGTTCCCTACAATATGACAGGCTTTACCAATTTGGCGCAGACAAAGACGTGGGCGAGCATGAGGGTGTGAGATAGGAGTCGTTGACAGTTGTTGTGCGCTGAGTTGAGTGGGTGTGAGTCCCCCATTGTTAATAAAAGTTTCACCAAAACTCCATCCGATGTGTGTCTGTGTTTTTATGCACATCGCCCAACCTGAAGGAAGACCCGGGCGTACTGACGACAAATGAGCCATCCACCCGTCCACTCCACACTACGGTGCAGAGTTGAGAGCACCGCTACATAAAGTGCAGTTTGCTAAAAATCACTAGGTTGTTAAGCCTGCCTAGTGATATGGTGGAGCAACGCTAGTTTAAAAAAAATTTTTCATTTTACTGAAGGCTCGCTCTCCTCCAGCTACAGTCACTGGCAAAGGCAAAAAAATGCGTAGCACTTGAGTGCACCAGAGCGGGGTCAAACCATTCTCTGCTGAGACAGAGGGGTGGCGTTCTGCAAAAAAAGGGATAAAAAAAGATTTTAAAGATGTTAAAGTTTTTAAGTATATATTGAGTAGAACATAAGATTTAATCAGACAATGATTTAAATAAAAAATATGTGAATGTAAAGTAAAATAAATGAAGGGTCATTCAGGGGCCCCTATGGTCCTGAGGCTCGGGACAACATACCCCTGTTGACTGGCTTGTTTGCGGGCCAGACAAAATGACACGGCGGGCCAGATCTGGGCCCCGGGGCTTTGCTTTGATGCCTTTAGACTACGACGCAATACAAATTGAAGTCAAATGATATCAAAATGATTCATTATTGCCCCTTGGTCTACCTTTACAAAGTAGCGAGGAAGCAGTTTGGAAGAATCAGGTCAAAGGCGGGATTAGCGACAAACTTGAGCAAATCCTCTCAAACTGCGGGTGAACCCGGAGACGCCGTCGCTTTGCATATTCCAGACCGAAGGACTAAAGCGGCGAGCCGAACGTACGTACGATGCCAGCCGGGATCATAAATGTAAACATCATTAGGCGGGTGAAGACCGCCACGTGAACCTGGGAGGAAACGGCAGCAAAGTAGTGAGAATGAGACGGGCAACTATTTGAAAAATGAATCCTGGTGAAATGTCACCGCCTAGTGGAGGAATGTGACAGTCACCATTACAGACAGCTTTTTAACTTGTTCTAGATGTAATCGACTGTAAAAAGACTCATCTTAAAAAATACAAAGCTCATTTAAGAGGTTGAGCGAACAATATCATATATTCCGCACGTATCAATGGTTTAAAACAGTGGTGGAGCAAATGAGAACAGGGCCTAGGTGCGATGAGTATGAACAGGCCCCCTAGCTCTAGTGGGTGGGGGTCTTGGAGGATAATTATATTTAGCGAATAATTATTTGCGGGCCCTTCAAGATGATCGTCCAATTTCAGCCTAACCATGCCCCCTTTATGATCGCAAACTGGGGGCCCGGGTGCTGCAGAATCCCCAGCACCCCCTAAGCTCCGCCCTTGTAATATTTAGTTTGTGACCAGAAGGCCCGAGTGGTTTATGGCTCTCTTTGAGCTGTGTAGACAAAATAGGCTCTTTCCTGTCCTGACTTGTTATTCATTTATGGGGGGCTTTTGGCATGGATTAGATCTTGCATTTCAGCCAAAGGAATGTCCGTTTTGATGACCACAGTCAGTTTTAACTTCCTTTGCTCACAACAAATCTCCTCCTCTGGTAGCCTTCATTATGCCCACAGGCTCACTTGTTCATTTGTAACAAAGTTGACGTGGCCTGAAAACGGGGGCCTCCCTCGAACCCGGAAGCCACCGAAAGGTAGCCGGAGAGAGGGGATCCAGATCGGTCTGTACTTTCAATATGTGTGACTGTTCTGCTTTGTTATCTTGTTTTCAAATGTTTTCACTTCATCTGTCTAAATGTGGGAATTAAAGCATTTACAAGTAGACATGGCTGCCTGGATGTTTATTGCAACACACAAAAAATAGCTTTTACAGTGGCTATTTTAAAATAGGAATATATGTTAATCCTAAATGTTTGACTTATTAGCGGTGGCTGGTAGATGAATTAACTTTTCTTCTTCTCCAGCACTTTCTCCATGCAATCAGAACAAGCCTGCGTGAGGGTGAGAATTTACCATGAGTGTTATTATGCCACTATTGTATACTAGAATAGCTGTTAAGAATCATCTCTCCTATACGGAAGCGTATTGCAGTCACATGAAAAATTTATTTATTTAATTTATTTTGGAGGTCGTTTTTTGAATTATTTTCCCAACTTCGTTTTTCTGAGTAATTTATTTCTGGGTTTGTTTTTTGAATTTTTTTTTTTTCCCTGAGCTTGGCTAGCGAGGAAAAAATATTCATTCAAAATTCAAGCACTTGGAAGTCTCGCGCAAACTGCATCCTGCAAGTTCACTACTGGAAGACACCTCTCGCGACACCTTCAAACAGCCGTTTTTCAAATAACTATTTTTTGCCTGTGCTTGCTAATGCTAATGGCTACCATGAAAAAAAATAATTCAAAAAACAACTTCCAAAATAAATTACTCAGAAAAACGAAGGGTTAAGAAAAAATTAATTCAAAAAACAGCCCCAAGAATAAATTAGTCAGAAAAACGGAGAGTTGAAAAAAAAATTTAATTAAAAAAAAAACAGCTCCCCATTTTAAATTTTTTTTTCATGTGAATGCAATACGCTTCCGTACTCCTAAAAGGTTTAATTTTAAAAAAATGTACGCAATACCACTATTGTCCACAGAGCGGCGCTGTGGCCCCAAAGGTTGTTTGCTAAGCGTAATTATTGGAAAGAGGAAGCTCCTTCAAATGCGGAAGTCGCCGATCAAAACAATTCGTATCTTTTGCCTCATTTAAGTGGCTATTGGCATTGATGAAGTACTGACTTTTCACACTATCGTCAGTCTAGTGTGAAAATTGGCCCACCATCTAGACCAGGACCGCCACAGCTTGTAAATGCCCTAAAAATGAACAGGAATTGACCTGTAAATGCTCACAAGTGCTATTAATGAGGTCCAAATCAGTCAAAATGGCTAGCGCTGCAAATGGGCGCCAGTGAGCTAACCTATTCTGATGTCAATTCAGATAAATGAACGAGTTTCTTCACGATGAGAGGATGAATGAACAGCTATCAAAATTGTGACGTCCATGATGCCACTTTATGAAGTTAATTCGCGACACGGAAGTGAAACACAGACCGGAACAGGAAACGGAAAACGGATTTGTTTGGCGTGCGTGTTGGTTTGTTTGTAAACATCTTTTTGTGCGACTTTTCGCACGATCTAAATAGTTGAAGTTAGGCCAGCGTCAACTAAGAGACGTTTGGTTGATTACATGGACAAAAGTATTTTCTTTGCTGCTTTCTTCCCGCCGTCCGTCAACCTGCACAGGAAAAGTCACGACAAAGGTAAGAAATGTTGCAATTTTCCACTGCATATTTCTCCAAATGTGTATTCCTACTTGAAAAGATCAATTTTTTGTGTTTAGTTTGATCTTCATGTGTATAAATCAGATCAATACATTTGGCGCACATCCACAATCTAATTAATCGCAATAATGCCGTTTTCCAATTCAAAATTCAAATAGCGGATCATCTGTTATAACATGGAAATCTCAATCCTATATATATTAAATAATATTGCTTATATCTGCCAATCCAAAGTCCTTATGTGTTTTTAAAGGATTCTGAAAGATCGCACAATGAACGACTTCTCCACACTCCTAAGACACTTGCCATTGATTTCATGTCTAAAAATGTGACAATTTGATCTCACAATATGCTCAAGCCCTTGCTTAGCTCCGCCCACTGGGAAACATTCTCTTCATTTCATGTATTTTCAAGCTCAAATAAGTGATTGGGATGCAAAGTTGTGTGCAAGGTTGATACATTTGTGTTGATATTGCCCATCTTGATCCTCCATGTGTACTTTTTGAAGTGTTGGTTGAGTGTTCTGTCTTAGCAATGTAGTCAGCAGACTTCAGTACAGACAGATGTCACCTAGGCTAGGGGGTCAATCAACCTACTAGACTTAATTGTAAAATAATAGTTGTATCGTGGTCTATTGTAGTCAGAAGGCAATTGTCATGAGTGGTTAGTAGAGCCCCCAAGGTTTGCTGAAGGTGACCCCCCCCACCAAAATATTAGGTATGCCCTGGACCTAGCTTACATATCGTCATAGTATATCATAGGATATAGACAAATGTCATGTATAGCTTTGCCGCACCCCACCCCCAAAAAATTTATAATTTCAAGTGTACCTATTATGTTATACTATTGGTACATATGAAGCTTTAGTCAGACACATACGTGACATCACCTCAACAAACTGTTTTAATTTGGTGCAGCTGCCTTTCAAGTTTTTAATGATGTCAATATTTGACAAATATAAGGTATTAGACTCCCATTTCAGTGGAAGGGCACAAAAGGCCAAAATTTAGGTAAATCCGAGGTCTTGTGTCTGATTGCATTGGCTAATTTCTAAATGTTATGTGTGCTTTAAAGATGTGATTTAAGTTAAATGAGTGCTAAGCCTGTTATGTTTGTTTGTTTATAGAGTTGCTTCCACGTCTGCTGATGTCGGTCAACCTGCCCAACATAAGGTAAGAAATGCTCCCCTTTTTGCTCCAGTGAATGTACCGTATTGGCCCGAATATAAGACGGCCCTGATTAGAAGACGACCCCCTCTTTTTCAAGACTCAAGTTTAAAAAAAGACTTTTTGAACACAAAACTAATTTTTATACAGAAAATAATTACAGTACATCTGGAAAAAAATGATTATAATAAAATATTTGAGAGAAAAAGCTAGTTATTTTGCCTATTTCAAATCTTAATATCTGAACATTTAAATTTGTAAACTAAAGTGCAATCACATTCGTAAATGAATGGCTTCTGGTTTTTGAAATGTAAATAAACCAACAAAATTGCAATAACTGCATTAGCCATCAAAGTGAAGTCTAACTGTAGTCTTGAAACTAATCTGAGTAAGGAAAAACATTGCAATAAAATAATGCAAACTGGTTAAACTTGAGAGTAGCGGAGATCTGTCATGACAGAACATCGCTTCAATGATAATCTGGCACCATCTAGCGCCGTGAATGGGAATAACGTCTAGACTGCGAATATAAGACGACCCCCACTTTTTCAGTCTTATTTCAATGCAAAAACACTGTCTTATATTTGGGCCAATACGGTATAGTTATTTTTTAAATTCTGTATTTAAAATGTATTGAGCCTAATATTTTCTCATTAAAAACCTATTTATTAGACCAGAGAATATTTGAGATGGCTAAAAATGGAAATCTATGTTCAGTATACTGTGTTACAGTAAATGTAATTTGTTACAGTATGCTGGTAAGCTAATTGGTATCCTGTATTGTGATCCAAATGCAGGAAACATATACTGGTCACTTGTTTCCATGACAGGATCGGGGAGGAGCACCCGGACGCCCGCTTTTGGTATGTGACACCACCTCCAGGCAACCGACATTGGCATCCTGTCAAACTGTCAAAAAGGTTTTTGTTTTTTTGTACAATATATTCAACTTTAATTGGAGTCTGTCTTTTTTGCCAAACGCACCCTCATGTTTAAAAAAGGTTTTGTGGTTCAAAATTTGAAAAATAGATGGCAAGCAGAGGCCTCTGAAAATCTGCCCGACAACTAAAACTTTGCCATCCAATCGGTAGCCTTAGAATTTTGTCTTGGCCCCGCCTTGACGAGATCACAGCACGGTAAATAGCCCCACCCAATAACGTCATGGCTCCATTCATTGGGAGCCAATCGTCTTGCAGCATGCTTATTTAATTGCATGACCGCACCTATCACTTCCTTGTTATCAACATGCTCCCTGCTGGTCATTTGTATAGCCACACCCCTTCAAAAAATATATACCGTAATTTCTGGACTATAAGGCGCACCTGATTATAAGCCCCCAGCCACCAAATTTGACATGAAAACGGCATTTGTTCATAGATAAGCCGCACTAGACCAGGGGTTCCCAACCTATTCCACTAAGGCACACTGTGGGTGCAGGATTTCATTCTTACCAAACAAGATGACAACACTTTTTCCCCAATCTGGTGTTTTACAAGTGCAATCAGTTGATTGCAGTCAGGTGTGGCTTGTTTTAGCAGAAGCCTCATTGGTTCAACTGTCTCTGCTGGATCGGCTGGAACAAAAACCAGGACCCACAGTGTGCCTTGAGGACTGGGTTGAAAACCCCTGCACTAGACTATAAGCCGCAGTTGTCCTCATTGTATTATGGGATATTTACACCAAAAGATATTAACTGGTAACACTTAATTTGACAAAGGCACTATAAAACTGTCATGAAACCAAATGAACCACCATGAAGCTTTGAACCAATTGGATGCAAAGCCTTATTGTTTCAAAAATCTTCATTTGGCCATCACTGCTCCCTTGGGGGACACAGTCAACCTCTGCTGCCACCTGCTGTCAACACTGTTGTCATTCAACATTCCTCCTAGCATGCATTGCGGCACTAAAGATGTAAATAACAATCAAAATTCCTGTTCTGTGCTAATTATTTCTTCAGTTACTGTTCCAGTTGTTTCATTAATTTCTAGCTATTGTATTTGGTAACATTTTCTTGGATAGTGGTGCCATAATACTGTCATAATTATTACATGACACTGTCATAAGCATTAGTGAATCCTTATTATAGATGTCGGTTAGTGTCATCCAGCAAATTATCTCACTTTTGAATGGACGTAAAAGATCTGAGCTGGACAGAAATGGAGTTAGTGACATAATATGACACATATTGACATCTGTCATAAGCATTCAGTAATGCCCATGATAGTGTCATGTCATAATTATGACGTTCTTATGATAGTCTTATGATGCCGCTGTCAAATAAAGTTTGACCTATTAACCCAAATAAATCATCAAATAAGCCGCACTGGACTATAAGCCACAGGATTCAAAATGAGGGGAAAAAAGTAGTGGCTTATAGTTCGAAAATGAGGGTACATATATAAATTAAAACGAGATTTTTGGTCAACTTTTATTTATTTATTTATTGTTTTTGCAGAATAGCTGTACCAAAGATGGACTTGATGGCAGTCTTTCAACGTCAGGCACAAAGACTTGAAGGAAAAATGAGTAAAACATTGCTTGTCGAGGTGCAGGAAATTAGGTTTTTCACCTGAGGAAGCCGAGGTGAGACTCATTTTCTTGGATTGACCAAGTGCTCGCGTGGTTTCATGACTGCACCTCTGAAATATTGGGTGCAGGTACGGTGAAAAACTCACATTTTCCAACAGGAGCTTCCGTTGGATGAGTCGTGAAGCAGCGTGGACCTAATGCAGAGAAGACCCAAGTGAGTTTATTTATACAGCCAACACGTTTCACTTTAGTTTTATTAGCACGTGGATGTTCACGTAAAAGTAGTTTGTCTCACAGGTGGAGGATCTGGCAGCGTGAGCGGGTCTGCACACAAGGAAAAGCGGGTGAGCGAACGTGCTTCCAACCGTTCACAATGTTTGAAACAAACCTTTGAAATCAAGTGTTTTTGCAGCAGCTGACATCAGAGAAATTCTTATGCTGCAGCGCCGTCTGCTGGGTAGAAGCAGGCACAGCAAGCGAGAAGGTACACCAACGCCGCTTTGGGGAGCCTCTCGAAGAAAAAGACGTTCACGTTAGTCATTTTGTTTTTACAGCTTGCGCAAACCTAGCGGACTCTGCCTCCCACGTCGTTCTGGATCAAATCCAACAAGTGGCTCTCGTGACTTCACACAAAAAAGGGGAGAAAAAAAAGCTGTCGGAACTGCGCATTGCAAGTAGTGTCAGCCTTGCCTGTTCACCTGCTGAATCAAATTAAAAGACAAATAGAGATTAGGACATGTAGTATTTGCTTGTCTCACCTGTGATTAACGTGGCGACAGAAAAGGAAACATTGTTCAGACAGTCGAGCCATTTAAATAAAAACGTCAGCCATTTTTGGGGTAAATCACTTTGCCACTTACATAAAGAGGAGTCTGTGGAGAGAAAGTAGACAATTTACACGGGTATCTTTGTGGAGTTATACTGAATTTTAGGTACTTACCTCCAGCCAAACGGCACTCTTTCTGCACAGATATCGGAAATGTTTGCGCGCCAGGCTCCAGCTGCACGTGCCCCCCTCTAACATTTTAGAGAAGGTTCTTTCGAGCTGTTGGCACGCTGAAAACGTGAATTCAGAGTGGAAGTGAGAAAAAAACAGGATGTGAAAGAACAATTGGGAATCCTCATCTTTCAAGCGTGGAGCGCGGCAGTCGACAGGATGCTGATAGCAAATCAAAGAAAGAATGAGTGGCTGAGTGCCTATTTACTTCCCGTTTATATACGTTTCCGGCAATGAGGTAATCATTAAAAAAAAAGTGGCCACGGAGATATTGATACTACTCCGAGTAATTTTTGTTTTATTTTTCTTAGCAATCCTATCAGCGGACATTGGATCAGTAGTCGAATGGTTTAAGTCAGGGTTGACTAAATCCGGACCTCGGTGCCACTTTTCCTGTCGTGTTTTCCATGTCTCCCTCCTCCAACACACCTGATTAAAAATAATCAGGATTAAGTAAGGCTTTTTTTCTGACAAAAACGACCACGTAAAGCTGTTTTTCTTCAACAAAGGACCATGTAGAGTCTTTGTAGACTTTTTTTTTTCTTTTCAAAAAATGACCATGGATAGTAAGCTTTTTTTTTCTTCAAAAAAACGAACATAAGGCTTTATTTTCTGTAAGGTTGTTTTTTTTTTTTTCGGTTCAAAAAACAACCATGTATAGAAGGGCTTTTTTTTCTTCAAAAAATTACCATGTATAGTAAGGCTTTTTTTTTTTCTTCAAAAAAAATGACCATGTATAGTAAGGCTTTTTTTTCTTAAAAAAAATGACCATGTATAGTAAGGCTTTTTTTTTTTCTTAAAAAAAAAATGACCATGTATAGTAAGGCTTTTTTTTCTGTCCAAAAACGACCATGTATTGTAAGGGTTTTTTTTGTTTTTTTTGTTTTTTTTGTTTTTTTTTTCTCGGTTCAAAAAATGACCATGTATATAGTAAGGCTTTTTATTTCTGACAAAAACGACCATGTATAGTAAGGCTTTTTTTTTCTGTTCAAAAAACAACCATGTATCGTAAGGCTTTTTTTTTTTTTTTTTTTTTCAAAAAGGGACCATGTATCGTAAGGCTTTTTTTTCAGTTCAAAAATGACCATGTATAGTAAGGCTTTTTTCTTCTGACAAAAGCGACCATGTATTGTAAGGCTTTTTTTTTATGTTCAAAAAACGACGATGTATCGTAAGGCTTTTTTTCAGTTCAAAAACAACCATGTATAGTAAGGCTTTTTTCTTCTGACAAAAGCGACCATGTATTGTAAGGCTTTTTTTTTCTTAAAAAAAAAAAATGACCATGTATAGTAAGGCTTTTTTTTCTGTTCAAAAAACAACCATGTATCGTAAGGCTTTTTTTTTTTTTTTTTTTTTTTTCAAAAAGGGACCATGTATCGTAAGGCTTTTTTTTTTCAGTTAAAAAACGACCATGTATCGTAAGGCTTTTTTTTTCAGTTCAAAAACGACCATGTATCGTAAGGCTTTTTTTCAATTCAAAAACAACCATGTATAGTAAGGCTTTTTTCTTCTGACAAAAGCGACCATGAGTAAGGCTTTTTTTTTATGTTCAAAAAACGAAGATGTATCGTAAGGCTTTTTTCCAGTTAAAAAACGACCATTTATAGTAAGGCTTTTTTGTTGTTGTTGTTGTTCAAAAAGCGACCATGGCTTTTTTTTTTTTTTTCAGTTCAAAAACTACCTTGGTTTGTAAGGTTTTTTTCCTTCAGACAAAAACGACCATGTATCGTAAGGCTTTTTTTTTTTCAGTTCAAAAACGACCATGAAGAGTAAGTTTTTTTTTTTTTTTGTTTTGTTTTCTGACAAAAATGACCATGTATAGTAAGGTTTTTTTTCTGTTCAAAAAACGACCATGTATAGTAAGGCTTTTTTTTCTGACAAAAACGACCATGTATCGTAAGGCTTTTTTTTCTGTTCAAAAACGACCATGTATCGTAATTTATTTTTTTTTTTCTGACAAAAATGACCATGTATAGTAAGGCTTTTTTTCTGTTCAAAAAACGACCATGTATCGTAAGGCTTTTTTTTTCTGTAAAAAAAAAACGACCATGTATCGTAAGGCTTTTTTCCCTCAAAAAACGACCATGTATGGTAAGGCTTTTTTTTTTTTCTGTCCAAACACGACCATGTATCATAAGGCTCTTTTTCAGTTAAAAAACGACCATGTATTGTAAGGGGGGTTTTTTTTCGGTTCAAAAAACGACCATGTATAGAAGGGCTTTTTTTCTTCAAAAAAATGACCATGTATAGTAAGGCTTTTTTTCTTCAAAAACGGCCATGTATAGTAAGGCTTTTTGTTGTTGTTGTTGTTGTTCAAAAAGCGACCATGTATCGTAAGGCTTTTTTTTTTCAGTTCAAAAACGACCATGTATAGTAAGGTTTTTTTTCTTCAGACAAAAACGACCATGTATCGTAAGGCTTTTTTTTTTTTCAGGTAAAAAACGACCATGTATCGTAATTTTTTTTTTTTTTTTTTCTGACAAAAATGACCATGTATAGTAAGGCTTTTTTTCTGTTCAAAAAACGACCATGTATAGTAAGGCTTTTTTTTTTCTGTTTAAAAAACGACCATGTATAGTAAGGCTTTTTTTTTCTGACAAAAACGACCATGTATCGTAAGGCTTTTTTTCCTGTTAAAAAACGACCATGTATCGTAAGGCTTTTTTTTCTGTTAAAAAACGACCATGTATCGTAAGGCTTTTTTTCTTCAGACAAAAACGACCATGTATCGTAAGGCTTTTTTTTTTCAGTTCAAAAACGACCATGTATAATAAGTTTTTTTTTTTTTCTGACAAAAATGACCATGTATAGTAAGGCTTTTTTTTTTCTGTTCAAAAAACGACCATGTATAATAAGGCTTTTTTTTCTGACAAAAACGACCATGTATCGTAAGGCTTTTTTTTCTGTTCAAAAACGACCATGTATCGTAAGTTTTTTTGTTTTTTTTCTGACAAAAATGACCATGTATAGTAAGGCTTTTTTTCTGTTAAAAAAACGACCATGTATCGTAAGGCTTTTTTTCAGTTCAAAAACGACCATGTATTGTAAGGGGGTTTTTTTTCGGTTCAAACATGGTCGTTTGACCATGTATAGAAGGGCTTGTTTCTTAAAAAAAATGACCATGTATAGTAAGGCTTTTTATTTCTGACAAAAACGACCATGTATAAGAAGGCTTTTTTTTCTGTTCAAAAAACAACCATGTATAGTAAGGCTTTTTTTCAGTTTAAAAACGACCATGTATCGTAAGGCTTTTTTGTTGTTGTTGTTGTTGTTCAAAAAGCGACCATGTATCGTAAGGCTTTTTTTCAGTTCAAAAACGACCATGTATAGTAAGGCTTTTTTCTTCAGACAAAAACGACCATGTATCGTAAGGCTTTTTGTTTTCTGTTCAAAAACGACCATGTATAGAAGGGCTTTTTTTCTTCAAAAAATTACCATGTATAGTAAGGCTTTTTTTTTTTCTTAAAAAAAAAAAGACCATGTATAGTAAGGCTTTTTTTTAAATGACCATGTATAGTAAGGCTTTTTTTTTCTGACAAAAACGACCATGTATCGTAAGGCTTTTTTTTCTGTTCAAAAAACGACCAAGTAAAGTGAGGCTTTGTTTTTTTTCTGTTCAAAAAACGACCATGTATAGTAAGGCTTTTTTTTTTCTGTTCAAAAAACGACCATGTATAGTAAGGCTTTTTTTTTTTTTTCTGACAAAAACAACCATGTATAGTAAGGCTTTTTGTAAAAATAGACCATGTATAGTAAGGCTTTTTTGTAAAAAACGACCATGTATAGTAAGGCTCCCTTTGTGAAAATGACCATGTAAAGTATGTATTTTGTAAAAAAAAAAAAAAAAAAAAGAACATGTATAGTAAGGCTTTTTTGTTAAAAAAAAAAAAAAAGACCATGTATAGTAAGGTTTTTTGTAAAAATGACCTTGTATGTATTTTGTAAAAAAAAAAAAAAAAAAAGACCATTGTAAAAAAAGGACCATGTAAAGTCTTTTGTAAAACTGACCATGTAAAGTATGTATTTTGTATTTAAAAGGGACCATGTAAAGTAAAGTCTTTTGTAAAAGTGACCATGTAAAGTATGTATTTTGTAAAAAAAAAAAAAAAAAAAAAAAAGACCATGTATAGTAAGGCTTCTTTTGTAAAAAAACGACCATGTATAGTAAGGCTTTTTTTGTAAAAAAAAAAAAAAAAAAAGACCATGTTTAGTAAGGTTTTTTTTTAAAAATGACCTTGTAAAGTATGTATTTTGTAAAAAACAAAACAAAAAGACCATGTATTGTAAGGCGTTTTTGTAAAAAAAGACCATGTATAGTAAGGCTTTTTTTAAA
The DNA here is from genome assembly GCF_030265065.1 of Corythoichthys intestinalis. NCBI lineage: Eukaryota > Metazoa > Chordata > Actinopteri > Syngnathiformes > Syngnathidae > Corythoichthys > Corythoichthys intestinalis. The sequence continues at coordinate 56,112,083 of NC_080407.1, forward strand.
AAAGGACCATGTAAAGTATGTATTTTGTATAAAAAAGGACCATGTAAAGTCTTTTGTAAAACTGACCATGTAAAGTATGTATTATGTATTTAAAAAGGACCATGTAAAGTAAAGTCTTTTGTAAAAGTGACAATGTAAAGTATGTATTTTGTAAAAAAAAAAAAAAAAAAAAAAAGAAGACCATGTATAGTAAGGCTTCTTTTGTAAAAAACGACCATGTATAGTAAGGCTTTTTTGTAAAAAAAAAAAAAAAAAAAAGACCATGTATAGTAAGGCTTTTTTGTAAAAAAAAAAAAAAAAAAAAGACCATGTATAGTAAGTTTTTTTTGTAAAAATGACCTTGTAAAGTATGTATTTTGTAAAAACAAAACAAAAAGACCATGTATTGTAGGGCTTTTTTGTAAAAGAAAGACCATGTATAGTAAGGCTTTTTGTAAAAATGACCATGTAAAGTATGTATTTTGTATAAAAAAAGGAGCATGTAAAGTAAAGTCTTTTGTAAAAGTGACCATGTAAAGTATGTATTTTGCAAAAAAAAAAAAAAAAAAGGAAGACCATGTATAGTAAGGCTTCTTTTGTAAAAAACGACCATGTATAGTAAGGCTTTTTTGTAAAAAAAAAAAAAAAGACCATGTATAGTAAGGTTTTTTGTAAAACTGACCATGTAAAGTATGTATTTTGTATTAAAAAAGGACCATGTAAAGTAAAGTCTTTTGTAAAAGTGACCATGTAAAGTATGTATTTTGCAAAAAAAAAAAAAAAAAGGAAGACCATGTATAGTAAGGCTTCTTTTGTAAAAAACGACCATGTATAGTAAGGCTTTTTTGTAAAAAAAAAAAAAAGACCATGTATAGTAAGGTTTTTTGTAAAAATGACCATGTAAAGTATGTATTTTGTATTAAAAAAAAAAAAAAAAAGACCATGTATAGTAAGGCTTTTTGTAAAAATGATCATGTAAAGTATGTATTTTTTTTAAAAAAAAAAGACCATGTATAGTAAGGCTTTTTTGTAAAAAAAAACGACCATGTATAGTAAGGCTTTTTGTAAAAATGACCATGCAAAGTATGAATTTTGTATAAAAAAGGACCATGTAAAGTATGTATTTTGTAATAAAAAAAAACAAAGACCATGTATAGTAAGGCTTTTTTGTAAAAAAAAGACCATGTATAGTAAGGTTTTTTGTAAAAATGACCATGTAAAGTATGTATTTTGTATTTTTAAAAAGGACCATGTAAAGTATGTATTTTTTATATAATTTTTTTTTAAAAACGACCATGTATAGTAAGGCTTTTTGTAAAAATGACCATGTAAAGTATGTATTTTGTAAAAAACGACCATGTCTAGTAAGGCTTTTTTGTAAAAAACGACCATGTATAGTAAGGCTTTTTGTAAAAATGACCATGTAAAGTATGTATTGTGTATTTAAAAAAGGTCAATGTAAAGTATGTATTTTGTAAAAAAAAAAAAAAAAAAAAAAAAAAGAAGAGCATGTAAAGTATGTATTTTGTAAAAAAAGACCATGTATAGTGAGGCTTCTTTTGTAAAAATGACCATGTGAAGTATGTATTTTGTAAAAAAAAAAAAAAAAAAAGTATAGTAAGGCTTTTTTGTAAAAAAAGACCATGTATAGTAAGGCTTTTTTGTAAAAAACGACCATGTATAGTAAGGCTTTTTTGTAAAAAAAAAAAGACCATGTATAATACAAAATACATGTTTTACAAGGTCATTTTTACAAAAGAAGCCTACTATACATGGTCGTTTTTTGCAAAAAAGTCTTTTTTCTTTACAAAACACATACTTTACAAGGTCATTTTTACAAAAGAAGCCTTACTATACATGGCCGTTTTTTACAAAAAAGCCTAACTATACATGGTCGTTTTTTACAAAAAAGCCTTACTATGCATGGCCCTTTTTCTTTTTTTTTTACAAAATACATACTTTACATGGTCATTTTTTACAAAAGAAGCCTTACTATACATGGCCGTTTTTTACAAAAAAGCCTTACTATACATGGCCGTTTTTTACAAAAAAGCCTTACTATACATGTTCGTTTTTTACAAAAAGCCTTACTATACATGGTTGTTTTTTTTTTTGTTTTTTTTTTACAAAACACATACTTTACAAGGTCATTTTTACAAAAGAAGCCTTACTATACATGGCCGTTTTTTACGAAAAAGCCTTACTATACATGGTCGTTTTTTACAAAAAAGCCTTACTATACATGGTCGTTTTTTACTAAAAAGCCTTACTGTACGTTTTTTTTTTTTTCTTTTTTTTTTACAAAACACATACTTTACAAGGTCATTTTTACAAAAGAAGCCTTACTATACATGTTTTTTTTTTCTTTTTTTTTTACAAAACACATACTTTACATGGTCGTTTTTTACAAAGGAAGCCTTACTATACATGGTCTTTTTCTTTTACAAAATACATACTTTACATGGCCGTTTTTTAAATACAAAATACATACTTTACATGGGCAATTTTACAAAAACGCCTTACTATACATGGCCTTTTTTTTTTTTTTTTTTACAAAATACATACTTTACATGGTCGTTTTTTACAAAAAAGCCTTACTATACATGGTCGTTTTTTACTAAAAAGCCTTACTGTACATGTTTTTTTTTTTTTTTTTTTTTTTTACAAAACACATACTTTACAAGGTCATTTTTACAAAAGAAGCCTTACTATACATGGTCTTTTTTCTTTTTTTTTTTTTACAAAACACATACTTTACATGGTCATTTTTACAAAGGGAGCCTTACTATACATGGTCGTTTTTTTTTTTTTTTTACAAAATACATACTTTACATGGCCGTTTTTTACAAAAAAAGCCTTACTATACATGGCCGTTTTTTACAAAAAAGCCTTACTATACATGGCCGTTTTTTACAAAAAAGCCTTACTATACATGGTCGTTTTTTACTAAAAAGCCTTACTGTACGTTTTTTTTTTTTTCTTTTTTTTTTACAAAACACATACTTTACAAGGTCATTTTTACAAAAGAAGCCTTACTATACATGGTTTTTTTTTTGTTTTTTTTTACAAAACACATACTTTACATGGTCGTTTTTTACAAAAAAGCCTTACTATACATGGCCTTTTTTTTTTTTTTTTACAAAATACATACTTTACATGGTCATTTTTTACAAAGGAAGCCTTACTATACATGGTCTTTTTTTTCTTTTTCAAAATACATACTTTCCATGGTCATTTTTTACAAAAGAAGCCTTACTATACATGGCCGTTTTTTACAAAAAAGCCTTACTATACATGGTCGTTTTTTACAAAAAAGCATTACTATACATGGTTGTTTTTTTTTATTTTATTTTTTTTTACAAAACACATACTTTACAAGGTCATTTTTGCAAAAGAAGCCTTACTATACATGGGCGTTTTTTTTTACAAAACACATACTTTACAGGGTCATTTTTACAAAAAAGCCTTACTATACATGGCCGTTTTTTACAAAAAAGCCTTACTATACATGGTCGTTTTTTACAAAAAAGCCTTACTATACATGGTTGTTGTTGTTTTTTTTTTTTACAAAACACATGCTTTACAAGGTCATTTTTACAAAAGAAGCCTTACTATACATGGTCTTTTTTTATTTTACAAAACACATACTTCACATGGTCATTTTTACAAAGGGAGCCTTACTATACATGGTCTTTTTTTTTGTTTTTACAAAATACATACTTTACACGGTCATTTTTTACAAAAGAAGCCTTACTTACTTACGTTTTTTACAAAAAAGCATTACTATACATGGCCTTTTTTTTTTTTTTACAAAATACATACTTTACATGGTCATTTTTCACAAAAGAAGCCTTACTATACATGGCCGTTTTTTACAAAAAAGCCTTACTATACATGGTCGTTTTTTACAAAAAGCCTTACTATACATGGCCGTTTTTTACGAAAAAGCCTTACTATACATGGTCGTTTTTTACAAAAAAGCCTTACTATACATGGTTGTTGTTGTTTTTTTTTTTTTACAAAACACATACTTTACAAGGTCATTTTTACAAAAGAAGCCTTACTATACATGGCCGTTTTTTACGAAAAAGCCTTACTATACATGGTCGTTTTTTACAAAAAAGCCTTACTATACATGGTTGTTGTTGTTTTTTTTTTTTTACAAAACACATGCTTTACAAGGTCATTTTTACAAAAGAAGCCTTACTATACATGGTCGTTTTTTTTTTACAAAAAAGCCTTACTATACAGGGTCATTTTTACAAAAAAGCCTTACTATACATGGCCGTTTTTTACAAAAAAGCCTTACTATACATGGCCGTTTTTTACAAAAAAGCCTTACTATACATGGTCGTTTTTTACAAAAAGCCTTACAATACATTTTTTTTTTTTTTTTTTGTTTTTTTTTTACAAAACACATACTTTACAAGGTCATTTTTACAAAAGAAGCCTTACTATACATGGCCGTTTTTTACGAAAAAGCCTTACTATTCATGGTCGTTTTTTACAAAAAAGCCTTACTATACATGGTTGTTGTTGTTTTTTTTTTTTTACAAAACACATGCTTTACAAGGTCATTTTTACAAAAGAAGCCTTACTATACATGGTCGTTTTTTTTTTTACAAAAAAGCCTTACTATACAGGGTCATTTTTACAAAAAAGCCTTACTATACATGGCCGTTTTTTACAAAAAAGCCTTACTATACATGGTCGTTTTTTACAAAAAGCCTTACTATACATGGCCGTTTTTTACGAAAAAGCCTTACTATACATGGTCGTTTTTTACAAAAAAGCCTTACTATACATGGTTGTTGTTGTTTTTTTTTTTTTACAAAACACATACTTTACAAGGTCATTTTTACAAAAGAAGCCTTACTATACATGGCCGTTTTTTACGAAAAAGCCTTACTATACATGGTCGTTTTTTACAAAAAAGCCTTACTATACATGGTTGTTGTTGTTTTTTTTTTTTTACAAAACACATGCTTTACAAGGTCATTTTTACAAAAGAAGCCTTACTATACATGGTCGTTTTTTTTTTACAAAAAAGCCTTACTATACAGGGTCATTTTTACAAAAAAGCCTTACTATACATGGCCGTTTTTTACAAAAAAGCCTTACTATACATGGCCGTTTTTTACAAAAAAGCCTTACTATACATGGTCGTTTTTTACAAAAAGCCTTACAATACATTTTTTTTTTTTGTTTTTGTTTTTTTTTTACAAAACACATACTTTACAAGGTCATTTTTACAAAAGAAGCCTTACTATACATGGCCGTTTTTTACGAAAAAGCCTTACTATTCATGGTCGTTTTTTACAAAAAAGCCTTACTATACATGGTTGTTGTTGTTTTTTTTTTTTTACAAAACACATGCTTTACAAGGTCATTTTTACAAAAGAAGCCTTACTATACATGGTCGTTTTTTTTTTTACAAAAAAGCCTTACTATACAGGGTCATTTTTACAAAAAAGCCTTACTATACATGGCCGTTTTTTACAAAAAAGCCTTACTATACATGGCCGTTTTTTACAAAAAAGCCTTACTATACATGGCCGTTTTTTACAAAAAAGCCTTACTATACATGGTCGTTTTTTACTAAAAAGCCTTACTGTACGTTTTTTTTTTTTTCTTTTTTTTTTACAAAACACATACTTTACAAGGTCATTTTTACAAAAGAAGCCTTACTATACATGGTTTTTTTTTTCTTTTTGTTTTACAAAATACATACTTTACATGGGCAATTTTACAAAAACGCCTTACTATACATGGCCTTTTTTTTTTTTTTTTTACAAAATACATACTTTACATGGTCGTTTTTTACAAAAAAGCCTTACTATACATGGTCGTTTTTTACTAAAAAGCCTTACTGTACATGTTTTTTTTTTTTTTTTTTTTTTTACAAAACACATACTTTACAAGGTCATTTTTACAAAAGAAGCCTTACTATACATGGTCTTTTTTCTTTTTTTTTTTTACAAAACACATACTTTACATGGTCATTTTTACAAAGGGAGCCTTACTATACATGGTCGTTTTTTTTTTTTTTTTTACAAAATACATACTTTACATGGCCGTTTTTTACAAAAAAAGCCTTACTATACATGGCCGTTTTTTACAAAAAAGCCTTACTATACATGGCCGTTTTTTACAAAAAAGCCTTACTGTACATGGTCGTTTTTTACTAAAAAGCCTTACTGTACGTTTTTTTTTTTTTCTTTTTTTTTTACTAAACACATACTTTACAAGGTCATTTTTACAAAAGAAGCCTTACTATACATGTTTTTTTTTTTTTTTTTTTTTACAAAACACATACTTTACATGGTCGTTTTTTACAAAAAAGCCTTACTATACATGGCCTTTTTTTTTTTTTTTTTTACAAAATACATACTTTACATGGTCATTTTTTACAAAGGAAGCCTTACTATACATGGTCTTTTTTTTCTTTTTCAAAATACATACTTTCCATGGTCATTTTTTACAAAAGAAGCCTTACTATACATGGCCGTTTTTTACAAAAAAGCCTTACTATACATGGTCGTTTTTTACAAAAAAGCATTACTATACATGGTTGTTTTTTTTTATTATTTTTTTTTTTTACAAAACACATACTTTACAAGGTCATTTTTGCAAAAGAAGCCTTACTATACATGGTCGTTTTTTTTTACAAAACACATACTTTACAGGGTCCTTTTTACAAAAAAGCCTTACTATACATGGCCGTTTTTTACAAAAAAGCCTTACTATACATGGTCGTTTTTTACAAAACAGCCTTACTATACATGGTTGTTGTTGTTTTTTTTTTTTACAAAACACATGCTTTACAAGGTCATTTTTACAAAAGAAGCCTTACTATACATGGTCTTTTTTTATTTTACAAAACACATACTTCACATGGTCATTTTTACAAAGGGAGCCTTACTATACATGGTCTTTTTTTTTGTTTTTACAAAATACATACTTTACACGGTCATTTTTTACAAAAGAAGCCTTACTTACTTACGTTTTTTACAAAAAAGCATTACTATACATGGCCTTTTTTTTTTTTTTACAAAATACATACTTTACATGGTCATTTTTCACAAAAGAAGCCTTACTATACATGGCCGTTTTTTACAAAAAAGCCTTACTATACATGGTCGTTTTTTACAAAAAGCCTTACTATACATGGCCGTTTTTTACGAAAAAGCCTTACTATACATGGTCGTTTTTTACAAAAAAGCCTTACTATACATGGTTGTTGTTGTTTTTTTTTTTTTACAAAACACATACTTTACAAGGTCATTTTTACAAAAAGAAGCCTTACTATACATGGCCGTTTTTTACGAAAAAGCCTTACTATACATGGTCGTTTTTTACAAAAAAGCCTTACTATACATGGTTGTTGTTGTTTTTTTTTTTTTACAAAACACATGCTTTACAAGGTCATTTTTACAAAAGAAGCCTTACTATACATGGTCGTTTTTTTTTTACAAAAAAGCCTTACTATACAGGGTCATTTTTACAAAAAAGCCTTACTATACATGGCCGTTTTTTACAAAAAAGCCTTACTATACATGGCCGTTTTTTACTAAAAAGCCTTACTGTACGTTTTTGTTTTTTTCTTTTTTTTTTACAAAACACATACTTTACAAGGTCATTTTTACAAAAGAAGCCTTACTATACATGGTTTTTTTTTTCTTTTTGTTTTACAAAACACATACTTTACAAGGTCATTTTTACAAAAGAAGCCTTACTATACATGTTTTTTTTTTTTTTTTTTTTTACAAAACACATACTTTACATGGTCGTTTTTTACAAAAAAGCCTTACTATACATGGCCTTTTTTTTTTTTTTTTTACAAAATACATACTTTACATGGTCATTTTTTACAAAGGAAGCCTTACTATACATGGTCTTTTTTTTCTTTTTCAAAATACATACTTTCCATGGTCATTTTTTACAAAAGAAGCCTTACTATACATGGCCGTTTTTTACAAAAAAGCCTTACTATACATGGTCGTTTTTTACAAAAAAGCATTACTATACATGGTTGTTTTTTTTTTTTTTTTTTTTTTTACAAAACACATACTTTACAAGGTCATTTTTGCAAAAGAAGCCTTACTATACATGGTCGTTTTTTTTTACAAAACACATACTTTACAGGGTCAGTTTTACAAAAAAGCCTTACTATACATGGCCGTTTTTTACAAAAAAGCCTTACTATACATGGTCGTTTTTTACAAAAAAGCCTTACTATACATGGTTGTTGTTGTTGTTTTTTTTTACAAAACACATGCTTTACAAGGTCATTTTTACAAAAGAAGCCTTACTATACATGGTCTTTTTTTATTTTACAAAACACATACTTTACATGGTCATTTTTACAAAGGGAGCCTTACTATACATGGTCGTTTTTTTTTTACAAAATACATACTTTACATGGCCGTTTTTTACAAAAAAAGCCTTACTATACATGGCCGTTTTTTACAAAAAAGCCTTACTATACATGGCCGTTTTTTACAAAAAAGCCTTACTACACATGGTCGTTTTTTACTAAAAAGCCTTACTGTACGTTTTTTTTTTTTTTTTTTTTTTTTACAAAACACATACTTTACAAGGTCATTTTTACAAAAGAAGCCTTACTATACATGGTTTTTTTTTTTTTTTTTTACAAAACACATACTTTACATGGTCGTTTTTTACAAAAAAGCCTTACTATACATGGCCTTTTTTTTTTTTTTTTTACAAAATACATACTTTACATGGTCATTTTTTACAAAGGGAGCCTTACTATACATGGTCTTTTTTTTCTTTTTCAAAATACATACTTTCCATGGTCATTTTTTACAAAAGAAGCCTTACTATACATGGCCGTTTTTTACAAAAAAGCCTTACTATACATGGTCGTTTTTTACAAAAAAGCATTACTATACATGGTTGTTTTTTTTTTTTTTTTTTTTTTTTTACAAAACACATACTTTACAAGGTCATTTTTGCAAAAGAAGCCTTACTATACATGGTCGTTTTTTTTTACAAAACACATACTTTACAGGGTCATTTTTACAAAAAAGCCTTACTATACATGGCCGTTTTTTACAAAAAAGCCTTACTATACATGGTCGTTTTTTACAAAAAAGCCTTACTATACATGGTTGTTGTTGTTGTTTTTTTTTACAAAACACATGCTTTACAAGGTCATTTTTACAAAAGAAGCCTTACTATACATGGTCTTTTTTTATTTTACAAAACACATACTTTACATGGTCATTTTTACAAAGGGAGCCTTACTATACATGGTCTTTTTTTTTTACAAAATACATACTTTACATGGCCGTTTTTTAAATACAAAATACATACTTTACATGGTCAATTTTACAAAAACGCCTTACTATACATGGCCTTTTTTTTTTTTTTTTTACAAAATACATACTTTACATGGTCGTTTTTTACAAAAAAGCCTTACTATACATGGTCGTTTTTTTTTTACAAAACACATACTTTACAGGGTCATTTTTACAAAAAAGCCTTACTATACATGGCCGTTTTTTACAAAAAAGCCTTACTATACATGGTCGTTTTTTACAAAAAAGCCTTACTATACATGGTTGTTGTTGTTTTTTTTTTTTACAAAACACATGCTTTACAAGGTCATTTTTACAAAAGAAGCCTTACTATACATGGTCTTTTTTTTATTTTACAAAACACATACTTCACATGGTCATTTTTACAAAGGGAGCCTTACTATACATGTTTTTTTTTTTTTTTTTTTACAAAATACATACTTTACGCGGTCATTTTTACAAAAGAAGCCTTACTTACTTACGTTTTTTACAAAAAAGCCTTACCATACATGGCCTTTTTTTTTTTTTTTTTACAAAATACATACTTTACATGGTCATTTTTTACAAAGGAAGCCTTACTATACATGGTCTTTTTTTTCTTTTTCAAAATACATACTTTCCATGGTCATTTTTTACAAAAGAAGCCTTACTATACATGGCCGTTTTTTACAAAAAAGCCTTACTATACATGGTCTTTTTTTTTTTTTTTTTTTTTTACAAAACACTTTACATGGTCATTTTTACAAAAGAAGCCTTACTATACATGGTCTTTTTTCTTTTTTTTTTTTTATTTACAAAACGCATACTTTACATGGTCATTTTTACAAAGGGAGCCTTAATATACATGGGCGTTTTTTTTTTTTTACAAAATACATACTTTACATGGCCGTTTTTTACAAAAAAGCCTTGCTATACATGGTCTTTTTTTTGTTTGTTTGTTTCCAAAAACATACTTTACATGGTCATCTTTTACAAAAGAAGCCTTACTATACATGGTCGTTTTTTTACAGAAAAGCCTTACTATACATGGTCGTTTTTTACAAAAAAGCCTTACAATACATGGTCTTTTTTTTTTTTTTTTTTTTTTACAAAACACATACTTTACAAGGTCATTTTTACAAAAGAAGCCTTACTATACATGGTCTTTTTTCTTTTTTTTTTTTTATTTTACAAAACACATACTTTACATGGTCATCTTTTACAAAAGAAGCCTTACTATACATGGTCGTTTTTTTACAGAAAAGCCTTACTATACATGGTCGTTTTTTACAAAAAAGCCTTACTATACATGGCCTTTTTTTTTTTTTTTTTTACAAAACACATACTTTACATGGTCATTTTTTACAAAGGAAGCCTTACTATACATGGTCTTTTTCTTTTACGAAATACATACTTTACATGGCCGTTTTTTAAATACAAAATACATACTTTACATGGTCAATTTTACAAAAAAAGCCTTACTATACATGGCCTTTTTTTTTTTTTTTTTTTTTACAAAAAAGCCTTACCATACATGGTCGTTTTTTACAAAAAAACCTTACTATACATGGTCGTTTTTTTACAAAAAAGACTTACTATACATGGTCTTTCTTTTTTTTTTTTTTTTTTTTACAAAACACAAAATACATACTTCACCTGGTCATTTTTTTACAAAGGAAGCCTTACTATACATGGTCGTTTTTTACAAAAAGCCTTACTATACATGGTCTTTCTTTTTTTTTTTTTTTTTTTTTTACAAAACACATACTTCACATGGTCATTTTTACAAAAGAAGCCTTACTATACATGGCCGTTTTTTACAAAAAAGCCTTACTATACATGGCCGTTTTTTACAAAAAAGCCTTACTATACATGGCCGTTTTTTACAAAAAAGCCTTACTATACATGGTCGTTTTTTACAAAAAAACCTTACTATACATGGTCGTTTTTTACAAAAAAACCTTACTATACATGGTCGTTTTTTACAAAAAAGACTTACTATACATGGTCCTTTTTTTACAAAAAAGCCTGACTATACATGGTCTTTTTTTTTTTTTTTACAAAATACATACTTCACCTGGTCATTTTTTTACAAAGGAAGCCTTACTATACATGGTCTTTTTGTTTTTTTTTCAAAATACATACTTTACATGGTCATTTTTTACAAAATAAGCCTTACTATACATTGTCGTTTTTTTACAAAAAGCCTTACTATACATGGTCTTTCTTTTTTTTTTTTTTTTTTTTTTTTACAAAACACATACTTCACATGGTCATTTTTACAAAAGAAGCCTTACTATACATGGTCGTTTTTCACAAAAAAGCCTTACTATACATGGCCGTTTTTTACAAAAAAGCCTTACTATACATGGTCGTTTTTTACAAAAAAACCTTACTATACATGGTCGTTTTTTACAAAAAAACCTTACTATACATGGTCGTTTTTTACAAAAAAGACTTACTATACATGGTCCTTTTTTTACAAAAAAGCCTGACTATACATGGTCTTTTTTTTTTTTTTTACAAAATACATACTTCACCTGGTCATTTTTTTACAAAGGAAGCCTTACTATACATGGTCTTTTTGTTTTTTTTTCAAAATACATACTTTACATGGTCATTTTTTACAAAATAAGCCTTACTATACATTGTCGTTTTTTTACAAAAAGCCTTACTATACATGGTCTTTCTTTTTTTTTTTTTTTTTTTTTTTTACAAAACACATACTTCACATGGTCATTTTTACAAAAGAAGCCTTACTATACATGGTCGTTTTTCACAAAAAAGCCTTACTATACATGGCCGTTTTTTACAAAAAAGCCTTACTATACATGGTCGTTTTTTACAAAAAAGCCTTACCATACATGGTCGTTTTTTACAAAAAAAACTTACTATACATGGTCGTTTTTTACAAAAAAGACTTACTATACATGGTCCTTTTTTTACAAAAAAGCCTGACTATACATGGTCTTTTTTTTTTTTTTTTTTACAAAACACATACTTTACATGGTCATCTTTTACAAAAGAAGCCTTACTATACATAGTCGTTTTTTTACAGAAAAGCCTTACTATACATGGTCGTTTTTTACAAAAAAGCCTTACTATACATGGCCGTTTTTTACAAAAGAAGCCTTACTATACATGGTCGTTTTTTTACAGAAAAGCCTTACTATACATGGTCGTTTTTTTACAAAAAAGCCTTACAATACATGGTCTTTTTTTTTTTTTTTTTTTTTTACAAAACACATACTTTACAAGGTCATTTTTACAAAAGAAGCCTTACTATACATGGTCTTTTTTCTTTTTTTTTTTTTTTTTTACAAAACACATACTTTACATGGTCATCTTTTACAAAAGAAGCCTTACTATACATGGTCGTTTTTTTACAGAAAAGCCTTACTATACATGGTCGTTTTTTACAAAAAAGCCTTACTATACATGGCCTTTTTTTTTTTTTTTTTTACAAAACACATACTTTACATGGTCATTTTTTACAAAGGAAGCCTTACTATACATGGTCTTTTTCTTTTACGAAATACATACTTTACATGGCCGTTTTTTAAATACAAAATACATACTTTACATGGTCAATTTTACAAAAAAAGCCTTACTATACATGGCCTTTTTTTTTTTTTTTTTTTTTACAAAAAAGCCTTACCATACATGGTCGTTTTTTACAAAAAAACCTTACTATACATGGTCGTTTTTTTACAAAAAAGACTTACTATACATGGTCTTTCTTTTTTTTTTTTTTTTTTTTACAAAACACAAAATACATACTTCACCTGGTCATTTTTTTACAAAGGAAGCCTTACTATACATGGTCGTTTTTTACAAAAAGCCTTACTATACATGGTCTTTCTTTTTTTTTTTTTTTTTTTTTTACAAAACACATACTTCACATGGTCATTTTTACAAAAGAAGCCTTACTATACATGGCCGTTTTTTACAAAAAAGCCTTACTATACATGGCCGTTTTTTACAAAAAAGCCTTACTATACATGGCCGTTTTTTACAAAAAAGCCTTACTATACATGGTCGTTTTTTACAAAAAAACCTTACTATACATGGTCGTTTTTTACAAAAAAACCTTACTATACATGGTCGTTTTTTACAAAAAAGACTTACTATACATGGTCCTTTTTTTACAAAAAAGCCTGACTATACATGGTCTTTTTTTTTTTTTTTACAAAATACATACTTCACCTGGTCATTTTTTTACAAAGGAAGCCTTACTATACATGGTCTTTTTGTTTTTTTTTCAAAATACATACTTTACATGGTCATTTTTTACAAAATAAGCCTTACTATACATTGTCGTTTTTTTACAAAAAGCCTTACTATACATGGTCTTTCTTTTTTTTTTTTTTTTTTTTTTTTACAAAACACATACTTCACATGGTCATTTTTACAAAAGAAGCCTTACTATACATGGTCGTTTTTCACAAAAAAGCCTTACTATACATGGCCGTTTTTTACAAAAAAGCCTTACTATACATGGTCGTTTTTTACAAAAAAGCCTTACCATACATGGTCGTTTTTTACAAAAAAAACTTACTATACATGGTCGTTTTTTACAAAAAAGACTTACTATACATGGTCCTTTTTTTACAAAAAAGCCTGACTATACATGGTCTTTTTTTTTTTTTTTTTTACAAAACACATACTTTACATGGTCATCTTTTACAAAAGAAGCCTTACTATACATAGTCGTTTTTTTACAGAAAAGCCTTACTATACATGGTCGTTTTTTACAAAAAAGCCTTACTATACATGGCCTTTTTTTTTTTTTTTTTTTACAAAACACATACTTTACATGGTCATTTTTTACAAAGGAAGCCTTACTATACATGGTCTTTTTCTTTTACAAAATACATACTTTACATGGCCGTTTTTTAAATGCAAAATACATACTTTACATGGTCAATTTTACAAAAAAGCCTTACTATACATGGCCTTTTTTTTTTTTTTTTTACAAAATACATACTTTACATGGTCATTTTTATAAAGGGAGCCTTACTATACATGGCCGTTTTTTACAAAAAAGCCTTACTATACATGGTCGTCTTTTACAAAAAAGCCTTACTATACATGGTCTTTTTTTTTTTTACAAAATACATACTGTACATGGTCATTTTTTACAAAAGAAGCCTAACTATACATGCTCGTTTTTTACAAACATACATGTTTTTTTTGTTTTTTGTTTTTTTTTACAAAACATACTTTACAAGGTCATTTTTACAAAAGAAGCCTTACTATACATGGTCGTTTTTTACAAAAAAGCCTTACTATACATGGTCGTTTTTTACAAAAGAAGCCTTACTATACATGGTCTTTTTTTTTTTTTTTTTTAGAAAATACATACTTTACATAGTCATTTTTTACAAAGGAAGCCTTACTATACATGGTCTTTTTTTTTTTTTTTTTTTTTTTTACAAAACACATACTTTACATGGTCATTTTTACAAAGGGAGCCTTACTATACATGGTCGTTTTTTTTTACAAAATACATACTTTACATGGCCGTTTTTTACAAAAAAGCCTTACTATACATGGCCGTTTTTTACAAAAAAGCCTTACTATACATGGTCGTTTTTTACAAAAAAACCTTACTATACATGGTCGTTTTTTACAAAAAAACCTTACTATACATGGTCGTTTTTTACAAAAAAGACTTACTATACATGGTCCTTTTTTTACAAAAAAGCCTTACTATACATGGTCTTTTTTTATTTTACAAAATACATACTTTACAAGGTCTTTTTTTCAAAAGAAGCCTTACTATACGTGGTCGTTTTTTACAAAGGAAGCCTTACTATACATGGTCTTTTTTTTTTTTTTTTTTTTTTACAAAATACATACTTTACAAGGTCATTTTTACAAAAGAAGCCTTACTATACATGGTCGTTTTTTACAAAGGAAGCCTTACTATACATGGTCTTTTTTTTTTTTTTTTTACAAAATACATACTGTACATGGTCATTTTTTACAAAAGAAGCCTTACTATACATGCTCGTTTTTTTACAAACATACATGGTCTTTTTTTTTTTTTTTTTTTACAAAACACATACTTTACAAGGTCATTTTTACAAAAGAAGCCTTACTTACTTACGTTTTTTTACAAAAAAGCCTTACTATACATGGCCTTTTTTTTTTTTTCCAGAAAAAGCCTTACTATACATGGTCTTTTTTTTTAATCGAAAAAAAAAGCTTTACCTTAGCCATGGTCGTTTTTATGAAGAAAAAAAGCCTTACTATACATGGTCGTTTCTTTTCTTTTACAAAAAATCCTTACTTTACACGGTCGTTTCTTTTTTCTATTTTTTTTTTTTAAAGAAGCCTTACTATACATGGTCATTTTTTACACACACAAAAAAAGTCTTACAATTGTCATTTTAGTGAATAAAAAAAGCCTCATTATACATGGTCGTTCTTGTCACAAAAAAAAAAGCTTGTCAAAAAAAAAAAAAAGCCTGGTCGTTTTTTGAACAGAAACAAAATATATGGTCAATTTTGTCAGGGAAAAAAGCTTTACTACACAAAGTCGTTTTTTGAAGAATAAAAGCCCTATCCTTACATGGTTGTTTTTTGAAAAGAAAAGCGTTACTATACATGGTCTTTTTTTGAAAAAAAAAAAAAAAAGTTCGTTTTTGTCAGAAATAAAGCCTTACTATATATATATATATATTTATATGGTCGTTTTTTGAACAGAAAAAATAAGCCTTACTTAACATGGTCGTTTTGTGAACAGAAAAAAGCCTTACTATACATGGTCTTTTTTTTTTTAATCGAAAAAAAAAAAAGCCTTACCTTAGCCATGGTCATTTTTATGAAGAAAAAAAGCCTTACTATGCATGGTTGTTTTTGTCTGAAAATGAGCCTTACTATACATGGTCGTTAGGCTTTTTTTCCTGTAATAAATACTATACATGGTCGTTTTTATTACAGAAAAAAAAGCCTTCTTATACATGGTTGTTTTTAAGAAAACAGCCTTACTATAAATGGTCACTTTTTTTCCCGGAACAAAAAGCCTTAAAAAGGGTTAATGAATGTGCATGTATGAAATGATCATCTCACTGTAGCGTGTGACTTTTATATAAAACTTTATTTCAAGACAAAAGCCACAACAACAATTGAATTTTTTTTTTTTCCACACTAAACATGTGCACGCATACGTCATTGCTTTTGGGTGCAAACCACATCTATCTAAATACACAATGGATTTTCACAGTGAATTTTCACCAATCAGTTCAAGTGCTCCGTTTCCTGTTTTGCGCATCGCTCAGTGTTCTAAAAGTTTGGGAAGGCAGCAAAATGAGTGAGTTTTATCAGTATGATTCTCAGGTTGTGTTGAACGAGCTTTAGCAGAATGGTGTTTAGAGGTACGAGGATTCCACCCAACAGCAAAGATATGCATATTAAATAGCACACACACACACAGCATGAACATTCAAACTCAAGCACACAGTAGGAGAGTTCCTTCATCGTAACAAAAGTTCTGCCATAAAGTTATCACAGCTCCGTCTTCGGCCCGGACAGAGGCACTTCCGGCTGAACGCCCTCCGTCTTTCCCGCCTTCTTCTTCTTCTTCACTTTCTTCTCCTTTTTTTGACCGTCGACGTTTTTGCTTTTCTTTTTCTTATCATTCGCAAGGGCTGCCTGGTCTCCCTTCCTGTTTGGTTTCCACTCCTCCTTCAGGCAGGCTGCCAAAAGAACAGGCAGCGTTCAACAAAAGAGATGTTCTCATTTGTCGAGATGAATTCATTATAAAGTCCACCCCTGGTATTATGTATGTAGTGCTACAACGATTAACTCAGGTAATTTGATTAGAACAGTGGTTCTTAACCTTGCTTAGAGTACTGAACCCCGCAAGTTTCACATGTGCATTCTCTAAACCCTTTGGAATGAAATATTAGAATATTTTTTTTCAAATTCTAAACTGATATAACTAAGCTACAGCAAGCGAATATCGGAGCAAATTCCAATTTTAATTAAATTTCAAATACACGACAAATAATTGTGCCTTTTGCTGTTGATTTTCACGTTGGAAAATGATTTTTTTTGGTTTTCATTTTAGTGTTACATCCTTGCATCAAATACTATTTTTATAGTGTAAAATAGGACTCATATTTTTTTTGTTATGCTTCCTAGTACCAAGTGTGGGTCAACCATTCACTGAGCAAACCAGTTTCTCCTCCCATTAGCTAGCAGTTGAAAGAAATGGAATGAAGCCTGTGAATTGGGGGCAAACCAGTCCAAAACCTAGTCTAAAACGACACTTTGACTTTAGTCAGTGTACGGAAATAAGGCCCTGTGTGTCTTAACCTTCGCTGAACCCTTTAGCGAGCCCCTGGGGTTTGATTGAAACCAGGTTAAGGACCACTGGATAAGAAAAAAATAAAATTCTGCCCTCTAGTGGCGACAGTGAATATGCCACGATTCCTGTAACCTGGTTGAATCCAGCTGCTCTCTGTTCAGACCGACATAAGTATGTTTTTGTTAAAGCTAATATCTTTGTTTATACTAGGGCTGTCAAATTTATAGCGTTAACGGGCGGTAATTTATTTTTATAATTAATCACGTTAAAATATTTAACGCATGCGGAGAATGACCCACTAATGCATTGCCACGTTTTTTGTTCATTGAGAGCTAAGAGGCAGAGAAAAGCAAGTGGAAACGCATTCATTGGGGCCGCGCCATTTATTGGCTTTGGCAACTCTTTCACAACAATCATAACTATTGTGGCGAGCAGCGTGGAGAAGAGTGACAGGAGATGATCTCTCTCTTAACACACATCACTGAACACAACGCAGAACATATACTATTTGCAGCCACCACTGACAGTCATGGTTGCCCAACTTCCCATCATGCATTTGGGTGGAACAGTTAAGTCACTACAGTAACATTTGCTCACAGCACAACAAAAATAATATTCCTCTCGCTAAAAAAAAATAATGTTCACAAAAATAAAAAACGGCTCAATGCAAAGAGAACCGGCATTCCCATTCAAAATAGCTATGCAAAATACACATGGAACTTACTCAGACTTTGGTCAAACTCTATTCAAACATTTTGTTTAGCTCAACACTACACTACACTAGATTGCAATATTTAGTCACAATATCAGAGGTCTCGTACGTTGTGAAGTCAACCCTCAAATGAATGTAAGGTACAATGAACCCTAAAAAATTTGGCGTCAGTCAAGAGGCAAAACGCACTAGAAAAACTAAATCTCTAATTTATAACTCGCCCTTGACACCTTGTGGTGTATTACAATCAACCTTACGTAGTGAAAGACACCGTGGAAGTCAACGAAGGTGAACTTCGTTTATTTTTTGATTGAAAATGTTACAAATTTTATGAAAACGAAAATATACAGAGGGGTTTTAATATAAAATTACTATAACTTGTACTCACATTTATCTTTTAAGAACTACAAGTCTTTCTATCCGTGGATCCCTTGAACAGAAAGAATGTTAATAATGTTAATGCCATTTTGTGGATTTATAGTTATAATAAACATATACAGTACAGTATGTATCCGTCTTGTCTTATCTTTCCATTCCAACAATAATTTACAGAAAACTATGGCATATTTGAGAGATGGTTTGAATTGCAATTAATTACAATTAATTAATTTTTAAGCTGTGATTAACTCGATTCAAAATTTTAATCGTTTGACAGCCCTAGTTTATACATTATTTCTTTTAGAAGTATATTTATCAGTTTTCTGTGGGAATATGTGTTTAAACAATTTGCTAAGAACGTTGTGAAGGGAAGAAAAAAAACAGCATTTTATAGCATTTAAGCTAGCAGACTTTTGCTATGCAAGTTAGCAAATTGTTCTTCAATCCTCAGTTATTTATTTTTTGATACAGTTTGAGGCTAAGCTCATGTATTTAAATTGATTTTTGAATGCACTTATTGTTCTTGTAAAATGAAAGTGCAATCCTGCCTAGTTTGAAGACACACTTGGGAATTTTATTTTGTACTGCCATTTAATGCACTTTTGAAACCATAATCTTAGCAAGGCTTTGTTTTACATCTCCTAAAATTTATTCTGCAAAGCATCAAATGTTAATCCTCTATTATTCAAACTAACTAGTTGATAAATTGATTCCTTAAATAATCCATAGCTGCAACAATACCTGTGTCCTTTCCTTTGAGCACATGCTTCTCGCACAGATAAGTGGTTAAGTCTTCTTCCTGGGTGCCTTTGTACCAGTCTTCAATCACATCCTCATATTGCTCCACCAAAACGTCACACTGAAACGCGCACGCAAGATCTTTTTACTCACAAACGAATTTTGTTGACCGACCGGCGCGCTTATTTACCCGCTTCTTGAGGTCGGAAACTTCGGCGGACGTCTCGTTCCACAGCTCGTACGGAATGTCCATGACCACGTTGACGCCTTTATTGACCAGGCCGTGGAGGGTGGAGAAGGTCTCGGACATGCCCTGCGTTAAAAAACACATTTGCTTATCTAAGCAAAGTCTTCCAGATGGAGCTCGGCGGTCGTTTCCGCAAGTGACCTTGGCGAAACGATTGCTTCCGCTTCTCTCTTTGTGCAGGTTGTACTCTAACAGTCTCTGACACACGTTCTCCACCACTTCGATGAAGCGCAGGTCTCTGCGGACGGACGGACTTAAAGAGGGGAATCGAGAGCAAAACAGTTTGCATGCACTTACGACTTCACGTATTTGATGGGTGGAGCTCCTTTACTGTCAATGAAGCGATAATTGCGGTCTATGACTTCTTTGGTCTTCCCCGTTTCGTCGAATGCGGACTTCATTTCGATGCTGACAAACTTGCACACTGAAAATGTAAATCATCAAATAAATGAATAAAATATTAATATTCTTAGTTATATAACTTAAATAAATAAAGATATAATGAGTACCTTGAGAGGTAGAAAAGCGCTATACAAGTATAACACCATATATATATATATATTCTTATATAAAGGGTTGCAGCTATCAATAGGTAATCGATTAAACTGTCAATTTGTTACTTTGAGTAATCAGATTATGAACACTGTGTTGCGGAATAAATTTTAGGATATGTTGAACAAATAATCATGTGCTTGCAATAATATTTTGGCTTGCATAAGATTACACTTTTAAAACAGCATTAAATGAGAATACAAAATAAAATTCCTGAGCGTGTCTTCAAACTATGCAAGATTGCACTTTCATTTTACAAAAGCAGTAAATGCATTTAAAAATAAATTAAAATACCTGACCTTAGCCTTAAACGATATATAAAAAAAATGAGGATCTAAGTACAACATAAGAACAATTGGCTAACTTGCATAGCAAAAGTCTGCTATCTTAAATGCTATGCTTTTTTTAATACAACGTTCTTAACAAATCGTCTAAACACATATTCCCACAGAAAACGGCTAAATATACTTCTAAACTAAACCAACGAACCACCCAACTCAATAAAACTAAATGCAAAACCATCAAAACAAACCATTGCAACGTCACTCTATTCTCGAAGCAGCAAAATTTGATTCGACGCTTTTTTCCCTGATTGAATTACTCGATTAAACGTTGCAGCACTAATTATACGCATTGTTTCAGTAGATAATAACTACCACAAAATATGAATGCCTATTTTAGTAGAGTTAATAATGGTTTACTTTGCACATCGACAAGTGCATAGTAGGTTGTGTGCTGGTCGGTTACCTTCACAATTGTCCGGAAGATGAACCCACTCATCATCCCCATCGTTCTTGGCAGTCGCAGCAATCGCAACGGTCACCACGAGCAAAAAACGAAGCACTGACGTCATTCCGCCTTGGTCGAAATCAAAACAATAGGTAATAACCTTTTTAAAAGTTCATAGACGGATTGTTTCGAGCTTCGTTTGATGGCTCATTGCAGCTGAAACCACTTCCGCATTCGGCTACACGTCAACCAATCAGAGAGGAAGAAGTGTCCTCAGCTCAACCAATGGGGTTGGACTAATGCTGCCTTCACATGCTCTGGAAAAGAGGAACTTACCCCTTGCTAGTCGGTAGTGCGTCCTGTTCATGTGCTTTTGTTGTCGTAGCAAAAACAAACAAAGAAACAAAAAACAGATATGGACTTCGTTTTGGTTTGCTGCGAGGGCAAAACTGATTCAGACCTATTTAGACCTAATTTAAAACATTTTAAATATATATGTTTTTATGACGGGTTGGTATTTCTCGACGCAGCGTCCATGTAATTTACAGTCTGCTTTTAAGCAATGGTATCTGTCTATGCGACCAAATGGATGGCTCGAATGGCTCCCCCCCCCTCAAATTCGAAACCTAAATATATAAAAGATAGCAAGCTAATAATTTCGCAAATCCCTGTTCAAAATTCTTCAAAATTAAAAACAGGTGAAAAATTTGGGACCATACTGCCCATTGGTCTGTTGTATTGCCTCATATCAAGTGCGAGCAAACCAGTTCCTCCTCCCATCAGATCGAGGACTACCAGTTAAAAGAAATGGATTCATGGTTCCCCTTTTTCAATCCAAACTCAAAATTCACCTGTTCTGACTCGCCTATCAATGCGTTTCATTACCTTCGCCAAACTTACTCACCGATCCCCTGGGGGGGTCGATCGAACCCAGGTTAAGAACCACGGAAATATGTGCTACAACGCGCTCAACTTTGAGAATCAGCTTCTTATCAGCTTCTTTTCATTCATTTGCGAAACCAATAAACAATGAGGACGCTGTGCATCTCCAAAATTGAGAGTGCATTGTTCCACTTCAGTGAAAGTCATTAGCTAAAGACTGCTTCTCTGCATGATAATCGGATGATCCGCCTGTGGCTGATCCCTTTTTGATTGACAGCAAAATGAGCAGATCTCGTCGTAATCATATCCGTGGGAGGCATTTTCCATTGTTCTGAGTTGAACCGGAGACTTTCATAATTGTCCTCGCAACACTTGCTTTGTTAAAAATGACTAGTGAAAAACCGAGCTTCTATTTCTGGTGGTGTTTTTTTCTATTGTAGCTACTTGTGTTTGGAGACTTGACTTCTGGCACTCTAGTTTACTTCCCTACTGAGCAGCAGGTGACACTGAGCCCCTCCACTCACACTTTGAACTTTCCCTCCTTGAAAGACCTGCATCCGCCTACAGTACTACACTATGATGAGTTGGAACGTGCTGTCGTAAGTGCCCCGTGTGAATTCGTCCTTGCCTTTCCTCTTGTGGTAGGAACATTAATCTTCTGGTTCAAGTCAATACAATACAGTGTCCCGTTTGCTTGCATGTGTGTTCTTCAGAGGAGAAAATTTGTCTCAAGAGGCAGATGAGAAAACACAGACGCGCACACCTTGACAGCGCTGTCTCCTATGGGAGAGGTTTCATCATGTTTTATTCACACAAACTCACGCTCGTATGGACCCATTTTGGTTCTTTCTCTTGAACGCATGCACGCGCGCGCGCGCACACACACACACACGCATCAAAGAACCTGACAGCAATTACCGATATTGACGCATTAGAATGATTGATTCTAAAGTTTGTGGGTGCGCTCATCAATCGAAGGGTAGCTTTTATAGGTCGTCAATAAGTGTGCTTCTAAGTCAAGTTGGCAGGCGGGAGACCCTTTAAGAGGTGTGATGCGCGCCGCAGGTCATTATGGCGATTGGCTGGATGCGATTGCTCGTCAAACCTAAATCGCCGTGGCGGCAACACACAAACTGGTCTCCATGGCAACATGATGTGAGTGGACCAATTAATAAACACGGAGCCCACTTCAATCACCTCAGCAGTGTCCGGGGGAATTGACAGATTGCCATGGCTTGGGATGCTGCAATCAATTGTTTTGAATTAAAAACAGAATTTGGACTGCAGAAAATGCCCTCCGAAAGGTATACGATTGCCTATATCTGCCACAAGATGGCGACAAAGCACCATTTTTGAATTGGCTAGTTGAGTTAAATGAAGCTTTTTGCTGCCGTGAACACGGAGCGGCGCCTTGAGACACAGATTGTAACTGCTTATGCCTTATAGTGTCTGATTTTTCGCAGTACAACAGTATACAACCCCTAGCATAATGTATGGAATCACCAGTATCGGACGAGCACTCACTCAAGACATTTTATTATGTAGAACAAACTCGGATAAAAAGCTTGAAAAAATAATGAATTTCTTCAAAAGTGCAACTATTAAGCATTGAGAAACACTAAAAGAAATGAATAAAAACATAGTGGTGGTCCGTAAATGTTACTTTTATAGAGCAAGTGCAGGGAAATAAATATAGAATCACTCCATTCTGAAGAAAAAAATATGGAATCACTCCATTTTGAGTAGAAAATACAGACACACCCAGTCAATTTCCTTTCCTTAATTGGGCCCCGGCCTCAGATTAGATCTGCTTGTTAGTCAGTAGTTAAAAACAGTGCAGTTATCACACCTTGGAGGGCTGCTGGACCAAGTGGATTCACAAGAATCATGGCTCTAAAAGAGAGATGTCTCTTGAGACCAAGGAGAGGATTATCAAACTTCTTGAAGAAGGTAACGCTACACGTATGGTTGCCCAAGATGTGGGCTGTTCACAGTCAGCTGTATCGAAAATCTGGACCAAGTACAAACAGCATGGCAAGGTTGTTAAAGTTAAGCGTACTGGTAGACCGATGAAAACGTCCAAACATTATGACAAACAACTAAAGACCATTTGTCTTGAAAACAGAAGATGTACAACAAGACAAATGAAGAAGAAATGGGAGGAAGCTAGAGTCAAGATACGGGAAGGAACTGTGAAAACTCGACGAAAGGAAAAGGGTTTTTCATACAGGAAAGCCAAAAGGAAACCATCATTGACACTTAAACAGAAAAGAACAAGACTGCAACGGGCTAAGGAGAGGCAATCGTGGACTAGGAATGACTGGGTGGTTATTTTCAGTGATGAGTCAAGAATCTGCATTGGACAAGGTGATGATGCTGGAACTTTTGTTTGGTGCCATTCCAGTGAGATTTACAAAGATGACTGCCTGAAGAAAACGAAATTCCCTCAGTCCTTGATGATATAGGGCTGCATGTCAGGCAAAGGCACTGGGGAGATGGCTGTGATTAAATCTTCAATAAATGTACAAGTTTACATTAAAATTTTAGACAGCTCTCTTATCCTTACAATTGAAAATATGTTTGGAAATAAATCATTTTCCAAGATGACAGTGCATCATGCCACAGAGCTAAAACTGTTAAAGCATTCCTTGGAGAAAGACTCATCCAGTCAATGTCATGGCCTGCAAATGGCCCAGATCTCAACACTACTGAAAACCTGTGGTGGAAATTGAAAAAAGAAAAAAAGGTCCACAGCAAGGCTCCGACCTGCAAGGATGATCTGGCAACTGCAATCAAAGGGAGTTGGCACCAAATTGATGAAGAATAATGAAGTCCATGCCTCAGAGATTGCAAGCTGTCATAAAAGCCAGAGGTGGTGCCACTAAACACTAGAGGTGTTTTGATTGTTATTTCTTTGTTTGTTTCTTATGATTCCATACATTCTTTCCTCAGAATGGAGTTATTCTATATTTCCCTGCACTTGCTCTATAAAAGTAACATTTGCGGACAGCCACAATGTTTTTTATTCATTTCTTTTAGTGTTTCTAAATGCTAAAGAGTTGCACTTTTGAACCAATTCATTATTTTTTTAAGCTTTTTATCTGAGTTTGTTCTACATAAAATGAGTGCTCGTCCGAGACTGGTGATTCCAAAATTTTTGCTAGGGATTGTACGTATATATATATCAAGAAGTTATTGAAGTTAATGTAACGGATTAAATGTAACCTCTGTTGATATGTTAAACAAAATTGAATTTTAATCAATTAATGTAGACATGTTGAAAACTGTTTTATTCTATTCCTTTAAATGTTTCAGCAATAAAAATGTCAAAATTTTATATTGTTGTCCAAATAAACCCTATTAAGTCATCCATGACATTGATGTAGCCTACTTTGTAAAATTATTCTTTGCAGAGGATAAAAAATATATGCCACTGATTTTGGCTAATGTATTATGTTGGTGTCACTTAACTGTTTTGTGATCAAAACGGTCATCAACATTTTACTGTTACATGTGACAAACTGTGATAAGGCTTGTGATGGAGATAATTCCCACATTGGGGTATGTCTAGAGCACGGGTGTCCAAACTTTTTGCAAAGGGGGCCAGATTTGGTGCGGTAAAAACGTGGGGGGCCGATCTTGGCTGACGTCCTTTACATACAACAATATATTTATTTAAGCGAATTTTAGCGACCCATTCTGTGTGTCATATTTGCTATGTTATTTTTTTCTGAATAATTTTAACAATCTTGCAACTAGCTTTTGTGGCGTTCTCTTTCGACTCTCGGGCTCTTGCGAAATACTGCTTTTGTGAAATTAAACTAGCTTTAAGTTGCTTCAATTTCTCGCTGCGGATGTTCCCTGTAGTCTTGTCGTACATGTCAGCGCATCTTGTTTGGTAATATCGCCTCACATTTAACTCTTTAAAAATAGCGACTGTGTCTGCAAATGAGGTAGACAGTTTTTGCGTATTTTAGTATAGTCCAATTTCCACCTATCTTTGAAGCGTCGGCCGTCGCAGTCAACTTCCTTTTTTTGTTGTTGTTGTTGTCGCCATTTTAGAAAATTGGAAGGGTCACACGGAGTAATGTTGCTTAGAGTGCTGCTGCCTTTCAGTGGGTAAATGAGGAGTAGCATTTAGTGTGTAAGCTACTTCATATGCTGACCAAATTATTTAGTCTGTGTGCGGGCCAGACGTTATTGATTTTATGACAGAGGCTGGCTGGGGGCCGGATGAAATTTGACCACGGGTCGCATTTGGCCCCCGGGCCAGACTTTGGACATGTCTGGTCTAGAGGCTGTCTATGGGGTTTCCCATGAAGCCATTACAAGCTTGAGTAATTGACTTTTATTAGTTTGAAAGTGGAAGTGACAATTTACTGCCACCATGCAGTGCTCATACCTCAAATTCTTACATCCATCATGTGTGAGGAAAAAAATGTATTAAAATTAAAAAATCAATGACATTTCTAAAAAATGTTGTTACCCGTGGTCAAGGCACCACTCCAGTTCCCTTTAAGATTATATGTTGTTTTGATAGAAAGTGTGCGTGTGTGAGTGCGTCATAACGTGATTAAACATGCATAAGTTGCCCTGCCCATGCTGCTGGTGGAAATAAGAGTAACTTGATCCAAAGCGTTTTTGTTTGGAGATAAAAATGGGCAAAAAGTGTCCACCGGCAGCGCGTCCACACTCGTGCCCGCCACGCAACCACTTCCAATCCAACAAGGTCGATTTATTGAAAGTCAAGGAAGAACTGAACGAGAAGCCGTACTTTGGAGGCAACTCAAAAATAAGCAAAAGACAAACCAGAATAGTCCCTTATATTATTATTGTTAGTGTAATTATTACTAGTATGAGTGTTATTGGCGTAGAATGTCGTTCCGTGGCCCTGATGGGTGCAGACAGACGAGAAAGCGAGTGCAGGTTATCACAGCGTTGTCAGGGGACTCGGGAGTTCCGTTTGTCCTTTCAGTTCCGTTTCGTCAAGCTCCGTTCGCACCAGTCCCGGTACTTGATTTCCAGCGGCATGCTGGCAGGAGGCCGTTTAAATGGTTAAAGGGAAAAGGGCCGTGCCTTTGACATCATCTTTGTCCAAACTTGCTCCCAAAGATGCTGGTTGACTCCCACCAATATCTCGTTTTCTGGGAAAGCTATTTGATGGTTAGAATGCAGTGTTATTGCAAAGTGAAAGATGAAAAAGTCAAAAGAACTAAAGGAAAGATGGCCAACTAGCTTGATTGGATTAAATGAGCTAACTAACGCATTGTTTGAGCGAACACGTGCACTTACTGTATATGTCGATGCGGGAAAGTCGTCACAAATTATGACTGTTGCACTTGGGGAAAAACAAATGACGTCTTTTCTCAAGCAAAACGTCCATTCTTTCGTTTTCCAGAGGCAGTTTTCACCCTGGATCGGTCGCCACAAACAAGCACTCACGTCATTTTGAGTTTTCAATGAAGCTGACATGCATGTTTCATAGTTCCTAGGAAAAAAATGTTTGGGGAAGACCATGCAAACGCCATGAACTCACTCTGACGTGGACGGCAAACCGGCTGGTGTAAAAAAACAGCCTTGTTTTTCCCCAATGGCAAATTCGCCAAAGCCTGGATTTACACAATATGGTACAAGAATGTTTTGGCTAACAAGTGCCACAATTCAGATATGAGCCAAGGCAGGGTACATTATTAGACAGAGATCGAGCCAACGGTTGGATCTCCTGTCGTCAAAGTGCCCCAAAAACAAATGCATTGACTTAAACTGCTGTAAACCACAGCAAAACCATATATCATTAAATATGGTGTACATTGGCAATATGAAACATGGATGTTAATGTGTACTGTACATTCGAGGTGTCTGTGTAGGTATTAACGTGCGTGTGGAGGGCGCGCGCATGCGGGTCATGTGTTCGGGAAATGTATACACAGTGATATGGGATTTGTTTCATGGGTAAAAATGGGATTTGGGCTTAAAATGAGACCCGCAATGTAAATCCAGACTTTATCCCTGTGCAATGTAGGAGCAAAGAAAAATTCAGGCCAGCCAAACGCGCTTCTATAGTTGTGTGCTGACCGAGTCCTCCACGACCTCGCAGCTGTCCTCGATAACGTCGTCGCAGGGCCCCACCCACCCGCCCATCATCATCATTACCCCGCCTCCGGCCGCCGCTTCCAAGCCGCCGCCCTGAAAAACGTCCTCGCTAGAGTCCAGGAGGCGTGCGCTGGATTCCGACATGTTGGACGTGCAGTGAAGCGACTGGCAGGGACAAGGAGGGGGCGGGGGCAGCGTCAGGAGCGCGTCACGTCCGTTTGTTCTCCGCGGAGAGAAGGAAGCGTCCGCCGAGCGGCCCACCTCGTTCAGGTGGGTCTCGCTTCTGGTCACGTGGCCCAGCCCCAAGTCTGAGCGGCCCCCTCGCGGTAGGAGCAGCCCGTCGGAAATGGTGTAGGAGGGCGGGGATTGGAGGGGCAGGGCGGAGCGCTTAGAACGGGAGAAAAGGAAAGACAGGCGCTTGAAGGAGTCCGCCTTGGTCGTCGGCGCCGACAGCCGCTGAAGGCGGCTCTTGGTGCGAGCGAGCGAGGTGGAGAGCGAGGAGGAGAACGACAACGGCGAGGGTAGGGCGTCGGGAGGCGGGACCGCCGCGGTCTTTAAACCGTTGCTCTTTGGTTTTTCTTCCCCTTCCTCCCCGAAGCACACGCCTTCCTCCTCGCCTTCGTGCTCCACGCGGCTCATCCCGGAAATGGAGCGCACCAAGGCGGAGACTCCGAGCGTAGGGGTCGGCTGGCGGTCGTCCTCCTCCAGCGGCACGGTGAAAGTCACGCCTTTCGACTTCTGGCAAGCGTCGCCGGGCTCGCTGTCGTCCTCGGACGCCACGCCCCCGTCGTCACGCGCCATGTCGCTGGAAGAAGAGTAGTGTCGGCGAGGAGGACGCCGGTTGCCCAGGAGATCGAGGACCTCGTAGCGGAAACTGGAGATGTCCTGCTTCAGCTCCTAAAATGGCACACGCAACAACATTAAAGTACAGTTCCATTTATCGAATACCCCGCGTGTATGACGGACGGCGGCCACCTTAAAATTCTCCTCCGTCAGGCCTTCGTCCGTCTTGGCGCTTCGGATCATGGCGGCCACATATCTCTTCACCAGATTCCGGATCACCTCCTGTTAAAAACTCTGCTTTAATGACGGAAGCAATCACGTGTCGCCCGAATGACCCTCATGTAATGCATCTCGCTAGGATTCGGTACAACGTGGGAGAGAATCGCCGCTTGCCCGGCTTCCTCCCACAATGAACACCTGCGACGGCCAAGCGGGACGATGCGGCGAGCTGTCGCTCATCTCTGCCAGAATGCGTCGCCACGCATTAGTCCGGAGTCCTTGACAACACTGGCCGCATTTCAAAGCAGCAATGACAAAGTAGCGCCGTCCGAAGTAGACAGGCTTCATTTGCGGAATACGACCTCAAAATACAGTCCCTGACACAAGTCTTGTCGCTTATCCATTTTGTAGAAACAATTGCTAATAACCAGACTTTTAACGATTCAATTGGTTTCAGAAATGGCTAATATGAAAGCTAAGACCCTCCCAAATGAATTTGACTGTACAACAATATATTTGTTTCACTGAAACAAAGATTTATCATTTAATGAAGACCTAAAGGTCCAATTTTGGCAAGAAAATAGTTTTGTCACCTACAGAAAGTAGAGTGAAAATTGAACAAAAAATGTACTTGAAATGCAAAAATATGTTACATCACATAAGCGAATTAAGTAGTGGTGCTCTGAGATCCAAATGTAATATTTTGTATGACTTCCATGGGCTTGAAGGACTGCATCCATTCGGTTCGGCAAGGATTATTACAATTTACTGATGGAAGTCATCAGGAACATCCAAGAAAGCAGTCTTGCATGCCTCCCAGAGTTCATCAACATTCTTGGGTTTCGTCCTCCATGCTTCCTCTTTCATCCTGTTCATGTCTGGTGACTGGGCTGGCCAGTCCTGGAGGATCTTGATTAAAGTATGCGATGGAGCACCATCCTGCTGCAGAATTTGTCCCTTTTTATGGTTAGGAATTTAGGAGGCAGCTAAGATTTGTTGATATTTCAGACTATTTATGTTGCCTTCCACCATGCAGATCTCTCGCATACCTCCATACTGGATGTAACCCCAGACCATGATTGTGCCACCACCCAAACTTCACTGTTTTCTGAGTGAATCTCGGATCCAGTAGGTCTCCTCCAATATTTGCGGTGACTGTGGTGTAATTCAACGGAAGATTCATCTGAAAAATCCACCTTTTGCCACAAAACAGTGAAGTTTGGTGGTGGCAAAATCATGGTCTGGGGTTATATTCAGAATGGGGGTGTGCCAGAGATCTGCAGCGTGGAAGGCAACATAAATAGTCTGAAATATCAACAAATCTCTTACATTCCTAACCATAAAAAGGGACAAATTCTGCAGCAGGATGGTGCTCCATCGCATACTTCAATCACTACCTCAAAGTTCCTCAAGGCACAGAAGATCAAGATCCTCCAGGACTGGCCAGCCCAGTCACCAGACATGAACAGGATGAGAGAGGAAGCATGGAAGACAAAACCCAAGAATGTTGATGAACTCTGGGAGGCATGCAAGACTGCTTTCTTTGATGACTTCATAAGTAACTTGTATGAATCCTTGCCGAAGCCCATGGAAGTAATACAAAATATTAAATTTGTATCTCACAGCACCACTACCTAATTCGATTATGTTATGTAACATATTTTTGTATTTGAAGTACATTTTTTGTTCAATTTTCACTCTACTTTCTGTAGGCGACAAAACTTTTGCCTTGCTAAAATTTGACCTTTAAGTCTTCATTGAATGATAAATTTTTTTTTTGTACATTCAACATCATTTGGGAGGGTCTCAGCTTTCATGTGAGCCATTTCTGAAACCAATTGAATAATTAAAAGTCAGGTTATTAGCAATTGCTTCTACAAAATGGATAAGCGACGAGACTTTTGTCAGGCACTGTGAGCTTGACGCCACCGAATGGAGTTTTCGTTCTGATTTTTGTTCTTTTTGTAGGAATACGGTTGACGTAAGGCACCTGGTAATGCTGGTTCTGTATCAAGCTGTCGGCATGACGCTCCTGCGGGGAGAGAAGGAAAGGAAATCAGGAACTGTTGTTTTCAGATCTTGCCTCCGCAGTATTTATTCCATGCATGGATGGTTTGAATTTAGCAACACGAGAACACAGTTGAAAAGAGACACACGTACAATCAGATCTCTGCAGTACTCTGTGAACTCATGTGGGCTGCTTGGCTTATATAACTCGGTTGACTTCAGATGAAGTCGACATGCCTGTGCGCGTTTGTGTGTGTGTGTGTTACGGCGGGATAACCGGACTGTTAAATGTGTCCATCGTGTTGTGTTCAACTCCTTTCTGGACAAACAGCTGATGATCGACTGCATGCTGTGTTTCTACAGAGGCATCTTAGCCTCCGGTCCACTCACCGTGAACTCTCGCAGGTTCTCGCACTTGTGCGGGTCCTCCCCGGGGGGTTGGCCCGGCCCGCACAGCTTGTTGTGGAGCCACATGAGAAGGTACCAGATAGATTTGGGGCTGGGAACGATGTTGAACGGAGGCGGCAGTGTTCCTCCTTCGTCAAAGTAGCTCATCCACAGCTTGGTGCGGGCGAACTTCCACTCGATGTCGGCGTGGTCCTGATGGGGAAGCAACGTGCCGATATGTATCATTTTTACATTTGGAGGGGGGCACGAATGACTCACGGCGATGAGCTGGTACGAGTTGTTCATCATGGCGATGAGCATGTTGAGGAGAACCACCAGCGAGATCACGTTGTACGTCCCAAACATTGTGGCTCCCACGAATTCGGTGAACTCGTGGCGAGCCTTTACGTTGGTGACATAGAGGTTGAGCAGACCAAATATGGACCAGAAGAGTGACTGCAGAGTCTCAAAGAGCCTGTTGGCAGAGGGAGAAAATTTTGAATCCTCCCTTTTTCACTGTGGCGTATTTTTCTTCGCAATCAGTCATTATGGATCTCTATCTGTATTATTAGGGGCCGAGCACTAAGTGTGCGAGAGCCCTATTGTAATGCGCAAATGAAAATGGCCAATCTGGAGGCCTGAGCATGCTCGAAAACTCACAAAAAATTTGCAGATACATGCGGCTTCGCGTAAATTTCGATACTTTTTTTTCGCAACGTTTACAAAACTAACATAATGGCTCATCGGCGCCCCCTTGAAATTTTAAAAAAGGCCTCTCCTATTCGTTTTTTTTTTTTCAACATAGAGCGATGACATTTGGGGAGTCGATACGTGGTGAAGAACTGCTCTAAAGTCTCTTGCACCCATAATCCAAAACAAAGAAGAAATCGGGTATTTTTGATCGCGTGTGAAATTTTTATCGATTTACAGGGTGGACATTTTAGACCTTGTCACCGAGGGAGTTAGTTGGTTCATCTTCGAAATTGGTGAGACTGTTCAGGAGACATATGAGATATTTAGTTTTCAAAATGGTGAGGTGTCATTCACGGGCCTGACCTGGGCGGGGTGCCAAAGTCGGCCATTTTGTTGGCAAAACACCAAATTCAGAAAATGACTAATAACTCCCTGACACAACGTTAAATCTTTTTCATATCTGACATGTATGAGAGGTATCCCAGCCTGAGCACGACTGCATTGAAATATTACCAATTAGGCCTGGCGCCACTTGCTGGGAACAGGAAACGGCCTTATTTACGAGACCGGCCCCTCCTCCTCCTAGGGAAAAAAAAAAACTTGACCTCAAACCTGTTTCAGGGGAGCTTTTAGACATGTGTACAGGTGCCTGATGAAAAATATTGAGGTTTTGTTGAAGCAAACAGGAAAGTGAAAACACACTCACCACTTTGTCTCACCACAAATTTCGAACAGTCATAACTTGGCAGATATACAACATATCTGCGCCAAACTTCCCACGCTCGTTGAGAGCCATACCCTAAAGGCTCCTGTATGGGTCATTTGCATCAACTCTGTAGCGCCAACTAGTGGCAGCAGAATTTAAGGCTTTAACAAGCTCGAAAAGTCACCAAAAGTTGCACAAATTTGTTACAGCTTGGCATAAATTTCGATAATTTTGCAACCTCTCAAAAAAAAAAAAAAAAAAACTAATAAAATGGCTCAGTGGCGGCCCCTTGAATTTTTCAAAAAGGCCCCTCCTATTGTTTTTTCAACGTAGAGTGAATACATTTTGGTTTTGAATAAGGGCATAGCTGCACAGCTCAGTAGCGCCTCATTTTTTGTAGGACCCTCTTCAATAGGGTTTTTTTCTCCTTGGTGTGTGAATGAATTTTTAATCCCCCCCCAAAAAGAGGTGAGTTTCGAGCAAGTTAGGAGATGATGTGAGGGGGGACGATCTGCCACAACCCTGACCTGCGTGCCCTCCGAATTGCGCCAAAGTGTGAGGGCCTGTTCAATCCTGCTTGCAGGCCTAGTTTACCATTGTAGCTTCATGTCAGCAGTAATCTTAAAAAAAAATTGTTGAGAATTTTTGACTCCGATAGATGCAGACCTTGTGTCGGCTCTCTTAAAAAATGCATCTTCCGACTACCAATATAAACAGACCTCTAGGCACTTCAATTCCATTGAAACAGGTTATGAGGAGATGTGTCACCTCGAGCAAAGACACCGTTATGGAAAAAACATTTTCTTAATGTGACACCAGTGTGGTATGAGAAAGATGAAAGTTCTGGGAAAAGGTGTTTTAGGCACTGGTCTTGGCCTGTGAGATTCCATCACTCCCTCATCCATGTCACCTCTTTAGCGGATTGCTGAATCTTTGATGAAGCAACAATTGGCAGTGTTGCTCGGCCTCGTCTCGGCGGGAGAGAGAGACAGCGTTGGCCTGCGGGTGCTTATATTTGTGCTGCATGAAATATTCAACGGCGACATTTATTACGGCAGTGGCTCGGTGTGTGATTGCAAACGGCAAGAGTGTAAATGAGGAGGGGAGCTGACTGGCCATGAAGGAGGCAGCAGAGCGTGACAGCGCGATGTTGTCGTTACGAAATGAGAGAGAAACGAATTGATGATGAAGAGTCAGCGCTTCCTCATTTTAATGTTCTCTCAATTGCTTAGCCGCCCCCTCCCGAATGCTTTTTAGTTCTTGCTCTCCTCCCGTGCTTAAGCCCAGCGTTTTTCTGGCAGGCGTCGTCATCGTCATCTGTCAGTCATAGCTGTTCCGGAGCCAGTTGTTTTCACGCCTCCTCACGCAGACACCTTGCGTCAAGGTGTCAAACACTCATACAAATTTGTGTGAGGGGGACGACGTGATGGACAGATGAGATGTGGGGGCAGTCGTGTACCTGAACGCGACCAGGAAGTGTCAAATTCGCTCATCATGCACCAAACAATAACAAACCGTCTAGCGACGAGGGAATTAAACCACGGCTTTTCCCGACTGTGACAATAAACTCGAGAAGCTATTCATATCTGGGTGTCGGACTTAATCGCAAATCTGTGTAGTTTTTCGACATTCACATGACTGCTTTCAGGTAGTGTGAGCACTGACGTCGAGAAGGCGTTGTTCTGCCGTTCGCAGCGGATCCCCTTGCAGTTGTTGGGCTCCTCGGACGCGGTGGTCTCGTAGTAGAAGTACAACTGGTTTAGGCCGTTGGCGAACGCCAGCAGCACCTGCGCATAGAAAAACACAAAAATGTTAGGGATTTCCTGTAATACTTTTGAATTCAATCTTCCATTAATGATTGCAATCTGTCCAGGCCCTGAGGTAGCAAAACAGCTCCAAATCATGCTGCTCCCTCCACCATTTTTCACAGTGGGGATGAGGTGTGATGTTTGTGAGATGTTCCATTTTTTCCTCCACAATTGACGTTGTCCAAGATAATTCAACTTTGGTTTTATCAGTCCACAAAATATTTTGCCAAAACTTCTGCGGAGTGTCCAAGTGCCTTTTTGGGAACATTAAACGAGCAACAATGTTTTTTTTTTTTTTTAACAGCAGTGGCTTCCCCCGTGGAGTCCTCCCATGAACACCATTCTTGACCGTAGTTTTACATATAGTTGATGTGTGCACAAAGATATCAGATTATGCCACTGATTTCTATAAGTCTTCTTCTTCTCTAAGTAAGGGCACTTTGTGTTCTGCGCTGAACTCTTGGTGTCATCTGTGGAGGACAGCCACTCCTTGTGAGAGAAGCACCAGTGCCAAACTCTCCATTTGAAGACAACTTCTCTGACTGTTGATTGATGTCATCAGACAATGCTTCTCATCAAGACATTTCTTACCAGGTGTGTGTTTTATAGTGGGCAGGGCAGCTTTAAAACACTTAGTGATTGGGCACACACCTGACTTCAAACGTTTGGTAAAAATTGGTTTCAATTGCTCTTTGTCTCCTCAGGCAGAGGGTTCACATAATTTTCCCCCTTTTGTCATTGTTTGCATGCTATCCTCATTCAAATATGAAAACCTATAAATGTTTGGGTGGTTTTAGTTAAAGTAGACACTGTATTTCCATCTGTGTAATTTTGGCATAGATCAGATCACGTTTCATGGTGATTTTATGCAGAAATGTGAGAAATTCCAAAAGGTTCAGATACTCTGTAGACCAGGGTTTGGCAAACTATTCCACAAAGGGCCGCAGTGGGTACGGGTTTTAGTCGCAACCCGTCGAGAGGACACTT
This sequence comes from Corythoichthys intestinalis, assembly GCF_030265065.1. Taxonomy (NCBI): domain Eukaryota; kingdom Metazoa; phylum Chordata; class Actinopteri; order Syngnathiformes; family Syngnathidae; genus Corythoichthys; species Corythoichthys intestinalis. The sequence continues at coordinate 56,147,602 of NC_080407.1, forward strand.
TTTCACCAATCTGGTGTCTTACAAGTGCAATCAGTCGATTGCAGTCAGGTGCTTCTTGTTTCCCCGGGCCCCTCATTGGTTAAACTGCCTGTGCTGGATCAGTTGTAACAAAAACCAGGACCCACTGCGGCCCTTGAGGACCGGTTTGTGCTAGACACTCAACATGTGGTAAGGAGTGCCAGGCTTAATAATTAGTGGACGTAATGAAGTGTAGAGTTTGCTCCAGTCACCATTTTCAGAATGGAGAAAAACTGTGTGGTTACCAGGCAGTAAATGAAGAGGAACTTGAGGATGTCTAGCAGCATCCTCCCCAGTGAGATCTGCAGGGGCCCGAGGTGCGAGTTGGCGGTGAAGAGTGAGATGAGTCGCAGCGAGCTGAAGATGTTGGCGATGGCAAACAGAGCCTCGGCGATTAGAGTTGGGTGCCACATCTCCCACTCTTCCCTGGGCCGAGACGAGTTGTACTGAGCGAGAGTGGGAGAGTTAACCAAATGTCAATGCATAGTCAGTGACTTTAAAGTTAAAACCCATAATGAGGCTGGCTGTTAGAGTTTCTTTGATTTGCTGTTTATGGTAGTTTGTAAACGAGAAGGAGTTTATGTTGAATAAATACTGTAGTTCAAGGGTCCCCAACGACCGTACCGGTCCGCGGTGCATTTGGTACTGGGCTGCGCAGAAATAAATAATTTATTAACGACTGTATTCTGGCCGATTGACTTTGGCCTGTGCCGCTTAACACACCAATATCCCAGTCTACTCTAGATATACAACTACAGGATAGAAGGTCGTCATAGAAATGCATTGATTGGACTGTTAGCAGTACATCTTGTTTTGTATATCTATGTGCGCTTGATAATATCGTATGGCGTAGGTCGTCACCCATCAAATTTGTTCCCGGAAATAATTAGCCCCCACACTAGAATGACTGAAAAACAGACGTCTTTGGACAGATTTTTTACGGGGAAAAGGCAACCTGATGAGCCAGAAGATGAGCCTACAATCTCGAATAAAACAAAATCTACGCTACTTCCCAATCACTAAAGACCCACAAACTGCGAAGGAGTGGATTCGTGACCCGTATAAAAGAATAAACCGAGTGATTCGAGCATGTCTGTGCAACAGGAATATCAGTATGTAGAGATCGCAAATCACGGCGACTTTAAACGTACATTTGTGACAACAACTCTACCGAGGTTCTAGATTAAAGTCATTTCGGAATATCCCGACATCGCTAGGAGAGCACAAAATACTGTGCTACAATTTCCAACATCGTATCCTTGTGAAGCGGGCTTCTCTTACTCTCCCATCGCGGGCCCATCTCGTCTCAACGAAACAAGTTCAGCCCTCCCACTGATTCAGCGAGTGAGTTGTATTTTCCCTACACTTAACACGACGTGGCTAAAAACAAATGTTATGTTTGCTGTATTTTTCTGCCGCACAATCTGTTCTGACAAATTTGGCATGCGCGTAATGTTAAAAATGACCGCGAATGCAGTGATTCCAAAGTACACACTACAAACTTTCTTTAAAGAAAGGACTATTAACTTACGTTTGCCATGTTAGCTGCACACAACAACTGCACGCAGCTCTCTCACTTAACGACTTTGTCGTTAAGCATTAATTTACGCCATTTTCGTGTTGCACGTGTATGTTTATGATGTAAATAGTTTTTTAGCACCGTTGGATAACATTAAGAGTCCAACTGAATATAAAAGAGGGCTTTTTTCACCATCACAAAAGCTTTGGGAGCAAAATTTTATAAAAGTGCAAAATTTGATGGAACACCGGTCCATGAAAAAAAAGACCCAAATTACATCGGTCCGTGGTGCAAAAAAGGTTGGGGACCCCTGCTGTAGTTTAAAGTTCGTTTTCGTGCAGTCGGGTCCATCCCTCATTTCATGCTCGCTAGCCAGCCCTCCCACCCCCTACCTTAACAGTGGCAGTTTACATGGCGACTCTGCGACACCAACACGCAATGACTGTGTTGCGGAGTGGCCTCTCGTTCGTATGGTGTCCGCAAAGACGGAAGGCAAAGACGCAAACCTTGGAATCATGCCTCCAAAGTGAAAGAATTCGATTGCGGGAGCTTGCTCCGCATGCATATAAAAAGCTCCCGCGGCGCGGGACCCGCGCCGATAACATCAGCACTCGTACACGTCACAGTAGGCGTGCGCAGCGGTGCTACTAAACATTAAAAACAGCATATGGCGGAACGTAGGCTTTAATTGACTGTTTTTTTATAATATTTTTTATTTTAATATGTTTCCATTTTTGTGCCTTTTGGAACAAAGGAAAAATGCCATTGCTTGGAGTGGGCGGGCATGTTATCTTCTGGGCTGAGGAGGTCATAGTGTCGCTGTCGCCTTGTAAATCTGCACTGCCCCCTAGGGCCTGGCATGAATACTACATCGTTTTGATGCGGAATTGCGACATTGGTCGAATGGAGACGGAACCATATAGATGCAAACATGACATTTTTTGTCTTCTCGGAGAGTCACCATGTAAACGGCCCCTAAATTACACATCGCAAAACCTAAAATGCATTTCCGGTAATTATCTTCACACGTGATTAATGTGTTCAGAAATAAATTCCCAAATCAATTTACAGGCTCTTTCAATGTCACTGTAAAACAGACAAAAGGTGGAATGTAAACGCACCAACTGCTGCTTCTCTGATGATGTCTGTATATGTACGTGATGTTGTATATGTGCAAAGACTTTGGATATGCGCGTGTGGGAGGACGGCACCATCAGTAGCTCGCAGATGCTACAGATGGCTTGGCGTCTGGTCCCGTGAGTGTGCGTTCAAACCACATCTTGTTCGCTCGCAATAGAAAGCATCTCAAACGCAAATCACAATGTTAACAATGTTGTCTAGCAGTGAGAGCTCGTGGGAACTGACAAACACACCTACAAACACACTCATTACCTTAACGTAGGCCACTATTTTCAGTGATATAGTTGCCAGGTAGAGAGAGTTCATGGCAAAATCCATCAGGTTCCACCAGTCATGGATGTACTCTGTGAAGCCGCCGTCCCACATCTCCTTTATCTCTGCCCAGATGAATCCTAAAGAGAAAACACATATACATGGACAGTTTCCAAGTCTTCAATTAACCTAAGAAAGCCGTTTTCGGAAAATAGGAGCAGACTTAAGTGGTACTGGAAGCGGCGGACGTACCCAGCACCCACGGCAGAATCATCCACTCCACGATGGTGGGCGGCGGGCCCTGCATGTGTAGGTTGGTGCGGGCGATGTGCTGCGAGGCCAACAGGAGCAGGAAGAGGAAGGTCAGGTAGGACGCCGTATGACAGATAAACTTGATGAAGGGCTTCTTGATGAAGCGACCCAGTGCGCCTTTTGGAGCTAGCAAGTAGATCTGAACGAGGGAAAGACAACACATTTGGCGCCGCGCTCGTATCCCTGCTAAGCGTCTTCTCTCCTCCGTCCGACCTCCTCGTACCAATGAGAAGACTGGGAACAGGAGTCCGATGATGAAGCAGGTGACCAGCTTGACCACCCAGTGGCGCCGCCTCCATCCCGGGAAGCCGTCGTACCACAAGGTGGCCAACAGCTGCTGACAGTTTGGCTGCGCCACAAACTGTGGAGACACATGCAAGGATGTTCACTGCCTTTGCTCAGATAGAAATGAATCTCTTTGCCGCCACGCAAAAAGAATGGGGATGGTACCTTTTCTCGTAGGCACTGTCTAACTGTTTGCATTATTCTAACACACTTAATATAATCAATCAGGGAATAGTATCTTCCATTGTATTTACAGATCGACTATTTGTATTACTCTAACACACCCAATATAAAATAAATAGCACTTATACCATAGTTTAAGCTGAATATAGAGCATAAGAGATACATGAGGCCTACTTATCACGGAAGCCGAACGTGTGCGTCATGCAACTGACTGACCAAGATTGACGCTGACATCTACAAGCCCACGTCTGCACTACCAACTCTCGCAATCATTTCTCCCGGACAGTCCAGAACAAATGGCGGGATGTCCTGTCCCAACACAAGGAACACCGGAGAATGCCCGATATCCAGCTGATAACACAACTTGCAAGACTGCAAGCTGAGGTGGCAAAATCCACAACCCTGGCTGCCCTGACAGCCCTAAGTCCCGAACCCTCCTGTCCAATCCACAGACAGACAATAATCCTAAACAACGCCCCAAAACACCCTTCTTCCTGCCCACGGCTCGCCCCCGAGAGCCTTCAAAAGACTGAATGTTTAACTAAGAATTGTCTTTTTTTTTTTCTCGGGACCCTTTTGTTGACTTGTGATATGGTAACCTTGGATCCTCGCCTGGGTCCCTCTGTTCTGTATGATTGCTGTCGACTCCCATCTCAGTTGCCTCATTAACCATAACCCAGCAACGGTGATACACGAACTTGACCGCCCAAATCTGCAATAGAAGAAGACCCAAACACAGCCCTCTTCCTGTCCACGGCCCGCTCCCTGAGAGCCTTGAAAAAGATTGAATGTCTAACTAATCGTTGTCATTTTTCTCGGGAACCTTTTGTTGACTTGTGATATGGTTACCTTGTAAAAATTCTGCCTCCTCGCCTGGGTCTGTTGCAGTTTTGCCTTGCCGTTTGATCGCTGTCGACCTGAATAAATTGTCAAGTTGTGTTTGGAAACCTTTTTCCAGCTTTCAAAATGGAGTCAGTACAAGGGGTTAAGACTAAGGTGAACACGCGGAGTTTGGCCTTTTCGGGTCGGGTTGTCACAGTCTCGCCAGCCCGGGTCGTTGGATCTGCGATAGCACGGTTACGGCGGTTCAGCTGGCGTGGTTCAGGCAGTCTGACTAAAAGGTCAGATTTCTTCAGTAGTAGCAGATATCGCCATGCATTCTGAACATTACGAATACAGTAAATGAATGAATGCCTTTGTCATTGTGCAATTTTACAACAAAATTGAGGTGATCTTTACAGTGCAAGTTCCTGGGAGTATTTTACACTGCGAGACAGTCTGCTAGTGGGCGTGGCTTTATTTACGTAGTGATAGCTCTTGACGGCTTTTGGGTTTGAGCGCTTGCTTTCCAAACTTTAGCTCGACAAACATCCTCTTTCTGCATCTCTCGCTCTAAGGCTCTGGTTTGGTTTGCCGTTGCTATGGCAACAGTATGCTAATGAATGTGTCGGTCTCTTGGCTCTTGCTCTTTTCTTCTGCTTTTGCCGCTTCACTCGGTGTTCAGCTACGGCTGTTTGGAGCAAACTTGCGTACAGTCCGAGTCCCGCTATCTGCCAATCGGAACGGATTGAATCGGATTCAATCCGCTGGCGACTAACATTCAAGTGATATTTTCAAACCTCGCTCCTGAGCGCACACGAGGATGATTCAGAGTATCAGAGCGTTGCCAGTTAAGGAAGATGAAACTGCTCTCACTGTGAAAATTCCTGGCAGTCGGTTTGCTGTTGAGAAAAAGGAAGCGGGATGGATTCATTTGTCTTTCTTTGAATAAGCGTAATTAATTAAAGCTCCCGGTCGTCATGCCGTGACTTCACGGGAATGTTCTCAGACGACCAAACGAGTCGACCGGGACGCTCGGCTCTCTGCAGAAGGCCCGAGCTCCCTTTTTGTCAATTCTCAACGGACAGTTTGCATGACTAGGATTAACATGCTGAGTGAACTTTAAATTTGACATTTTTCATCAGGCACATGTTAGCTTAACAACTCTGAACAACAAAGATGGAAAAAAGCATCACCTGCTCGGATGTAAGTGTTGTGCGCCATGATTGATATATTTTTAGTGGCTTCAATTATTTTACTTTGAAGCAATAATAGAAATTTAAATTGAAATAATCTTCATTTTGTCCTTTCACTTGCTTTTGTGTGGGTTGTTTTATCACTCCACTGCATTCATCCACATGACCGCCTTAATTATTGAAGGTAAATGGCACGCTCTGTATAAACAGAGCATAAATAATACGACACGGTGTGAGCGTAAGCCATTTTGTTATCGTTTGTCCTACCACTGAGAATTTGTTTTTTTAAACGGTCATATCTTACAGTCCTTGACAAAAGTCTTGTCGCTTATCCATTTTGTAGAAACAATTGATAATAACCTGACTATTAATGATTCAATTGGTTTCAGAAATGGCTCATATGAGAGCTAAGACCCTCCCAAATGATGTTGAATGTACAAAAATATTATTTTTTTCACTGAAAAAAGATTTATCATTTAATGAAGACATAAAGGTCAAATTTTGGCAAGACAAAAGTTTTGTTGCCTACAGAAAGTAGTGTGAAAATTGAACAAAAAATGTACTTTAAATACAAAAATATGTGACATAACATAAGCGAATTAAGTAGTGGTGCTGTGAGATCCAAAACTAACATTTTGTATGACTTCCATGGGCTTCGGCAAGGATTCATACAATTTATTGATGAAGTCATCAGGAACATCAAAGAAAGCAGTCTTGCATGCCTCCCAGAGTTCATCAACATTCTTGGGTTTCGTCTTCCATGCTTCCTCTTTCATCCTACCCCAGACATGCTCAATGATATTCATGTCTGGTGACTGGGCTGGCCAGTCCTGGAGGATCTTGATCTTCTTTGCCTTGAGGAACTTTGAGGTAGAGATCGAAGTATGCGATGGAGCACCATCCTGCAGCAGAATTTGTCCCTTTTTATGGTTAGGAATCTAAGAGGCAGCTACGATTTGTTTATATTTCAGACTATTTATGTTGCCTGCCACCCTGCAGCTAACCCCAGACCATGATTTTGCCACCACCAAACTGTTTTCTGAGTGAATCTCTGATCCATGCAGGCTCCAGTAGGTCTCCTGCAATATTTGTGGCGACCGTGGTGTAATTCAATGGAAGATTCATCTGAAAAATCCACCTTTTGCCACAAAACAGTGAAAACATTACATTTGGATCTTACAGCACCAATACTTAAGTCGCTTATGTAACATTTTTATTTGACGTACATTTTTTGTTCAATTTTCACACTACTTTCTGTAGGCGGGAAAACTTTTGTCTTGCCAAAATTGGACCTTTATGTCTTCATTTTATGATAAATCTTTCTTCAGTGAAACAAATATATTTTTGTACATTCAAAATCATTTGTGACGGTCTTAGCTTTCATATAAGCCATTTCTGAAACCAATTGACTCATTAAAAGTCAGGTTATTATCAATTGTTTCTACAAAATGGATAAGTGACAAGACTTTTGTCAGGCACTGTACTGTATAATACCTTGCCCAGAAGTGCTGTTCGCCACTAGACGTCTAGCAAGCAGTTCTCTAAATTAGAATACAGTAATTGTTTGAGCCTGGATAAAGCCTGAAGTAGTAGGTATTTAAGAATCGGCAGACGAATGTTGTGCAAAATTTGATTAAGAGTCAATCCAGAATGGACTGATATTGAATTGGTGCGCGTGCATGCTAATGATGTACTGTACTATGCTGTCAATGTAATTTGCATTGATTCTGTTCGAGAACACTGACACCAGGGAAAGACCCTGGCCCCTTTGTTTGGCATCTCGCTGCCCGTTCGAACACTTTACGTTGCATTAAAAGCGTCGAGTGTTTGAAACATCCTCCGCATGGTTTGGGTAGAATGTGTCCACGTGGACGTGATACACAATGGCATACAATAACAGTGTATTGCATAAAGCCCCCGGACGGCAGCACTTAGAGTGACCTCTCATGCCAGAAAAGACACGCATGAAATGAAGCCGGATCCAAAACAAAGAGGTGTTCAAATAAAAGCAGAAAAAGAGGGGGAAAAATGGTGAAAGCGACATGTGAAGCTGAGTTTGAAGTGGGGACGTGATGTAATACACCTTCTTGGCGTGGTGACACGTGCGCCAAGCCAGGATTTGCCCAAGTACAAGCTGAGCTAATAAGGCGTCTGTTTAGTGTTCACCTATATCTGTCGTAGTCATGGTTACGGCACGAGACGTCCCGCATGCATCTTTTACATGCCGTTTTGATATAAATACTCCTTTATCCTGTCAGTTGGTTTACTTCTGATTCCGTTCACTCCCGCTGATCTCTCGAGTGACAAAAAAGCCCGAGAGGAGCGCTTCTTGTGTCTGCTGCGCAAATGTTTATCTTCCGACTAATGACCGACTTCCTTTCTCGTCATTTGAGAGCTTCATCATGCCCTTCGCCGAGTGCGCTAATGTCGCCCGCCGCCCTCATCCCTGCGCTGCCATCATGTCTTTCTGCTTTCATGTGTCTGGCAGCAGCCGTCTGCTGAGAAAGCTGCAGGCGGCGGCGGCTGACAGACGAAGGGCCTCGGGCACCGTTAAATCTTTCCTCTCACTCTTGATCCCCCGAGCTCACCGGTTTCCCCTTTCTCTTTCCTATTAAACCTCTTTTTCTTTGTATGGACGCAGCTTGTTATCTTCGTCTTCAGCAGCCCTCCTCTCATCCTTCCTTTCTTCGTGCTTCTTGCAACGCCAGCAGAAAAAAAAAAAATCTCTCCTCTCTGTGTTGTTACTGCTTGTGACCGGCATAGATCAGCGATTCCCAACCCTTGAGCCATCAGCGATCACCGGGTGTGCCGTTGTGTGCATTGCTTTGTGTAGTTGCACAAAATCAAATGGTATTCTTCCGCAAAAACAACGCTGCCCGTTTTCACTCTTCTTTTTTAGACCAATATACACTCTGTGTGTCTGTGTGTGTGTGTGTATTTGTAATAGTAGAAAGAGTCCGTCTAAATATCAAGCGGAAAGACCATAGACATACAGTCCCTGACTAAAGTCTTGTCGCTTATCCATTTTGTAGAAACAATTGCTAATAACCTGTCTTTTAATGATTCAATTGGTTTCAGAAATGGCTCATATGAAAGCTAAGACTCTCCCAAATGATGTTGAATGTACAAAAATATATTTGTTTCACAGAAAAAAGATTTAATCATCATTTAATGAAGACATAAAGGAAAAAGTTTGGCAAGACAAAAGTTTTGTCGCCTACGGAAAGTAGTGTGAAAATTGAACAAAAAATGTACTTCAAATACAAAAATATGTGACATAACATAAGCAAATTAAGTAGTGGTGCCATGAGATCCAAATCTAATATTTTGCATGACTGCGTTCCGGTACCTTTTCATTTACAAATTAAGCACTGGTGCTAACCCTTCTGCCACCGTGCCAGCAACGTTAACGTTATTGGCCTTTCAATCTGATTATAAATAGGATTTTTGGACCCATGTAAATTGGATGAAATGACATTTAATTCACCTCTTTTTGGTGGTATTTGATGGCCAGTTTGAGTTTAGCCAGGTCATGGCACTGTCGGGGGTCTAGTTCCTCGCTCTGGTCGCTGTCCCGGTGGTTCAGAATTGTCTCCAGCTCTCTGGAACTCCTGGCCTGGTCCAGAAGGTCTTTGGCAAAACGTTTGCACTGCTGTGACAGTTCCTCGTACTCCTGACGGAACTCGTTCTCCACCTGCAGAGACGTCGTTCATGTCACTACCAGTGACGATTGCGCTAAGGGAAGCCCAGCTTCTCACAAAAAATAATATTTCTACTGTTGTGTGTGCATGTCATTGACTAAATATGCGCTACACTCTCGTTCAGAATTAGTTTCTCAATACTGGTTACGATGCGGCTTACTTTTCATTCATTAGCGCAGTTTCGCAGTCCTATCGACAGTGTCCAGAGTTGAGAGTGCTTTGTTCCACTACAGCAATATAAGACGAGTCATTGGCTAAAGGCTGGGTTTATCCCGCCCATCTGATGCTGCTTTGCTTATCATTATTTCTGGTGTGTGTGTGTTTTTTTTTTTTTTAATATATTGTAGCTGCTTGTGTTTGGAGACTTGACTTCTGGCACTCTAGTTTCTTTCCCTACCGAGCAGCGAGTGCCGCAGAGCCCCTCCGCCGTCACAAGGCACTCACAAGAGCTTCCCTTCATTGACCGGTCGCTGCCTAACACAGATTTTAAGAACGACAAAACAAATCTGACCTTGCTGAGTTCTTTCAGTTCCCAGCCCAGTCTGAAGGCCGTCAGAATGGGATCCTCGCTGGACAGCGCGATGAGCGAGGGTGACGCCAAGGCCTTGTAAATGTTTAGCCGAGAACGCGAGTGGCGTAGGCTGTCCACCTGCGGTCGAGAAGATAAGTTATAAACTATAATGAATTTGGGAATGACTTGCTCGCAATTTACACAGACCTCTGAACTAGAGACACACTCCACACAGTCGCATCGGATCTGGTGAGGCCTGGGAATAGTGACCTAGAAGAATTAGAGAGGAGGCCACGCACTGTCAATGAAACGTGGCCGGCCGCTTTGTTGAGATGCAGTTACCTTCCTCTGCACCAGCAGCTTGATGATCTCGTAGTTGTTTGTGTGAGCGGCGAGCATGATAGGAGTGATGTCGGGGGTGAATTCTGAAAACTGGCTGTCCATCATCAGTGAGGGAACCTATAGAACAGGGGTCGGCAACCTTTAACACTCAAAGAGCCGTTTCGACACCGTTTCCACAGAACAGAACGCCGGGAGCCGCAGGCATACACAGTCCCTGACAAAAGTCTTGTCACTTATCCATTTTGTAGAAACAATTGCTAATAACTAGGGGTATCAAACTATTAAAATTTATAATCGAGTTAATTACAGCTTAAAAATTAATCGTAATTAATCACAATTCAAACCATCTCTAGAATATGCCATAATTTTTCTGTAAATTATTGTTGGAATGGAAAGACAAGACACAAGACGGATATATACATTCAACATACGGTACATAAGTACTGTATTTGTTTATTATAACAATAAATCAACAAGATGGCATTAACATTATTAACATTCTGTTAAAGCGATCCATGGATAGAAAGACTTGTAGTTCTTAAAAGATAAATGTTAGTACAAGTTATAGAAATTTTATATTAAAACCCCTCTTCAGGTTTTCGTTTTAATAAAATTTGTAGAATTTTCAATCAAAAAATTAACTAGTAGCCCACCATTGTTGATGTCAATGATTACTTACACAATGCTCATGGGTGCAGAATCCTATAAAATCAGTCACACCCAAGCGCCAGCAGAGGGCGACAAAACTCCAAAAAACACAATTAACAAGATGACATTTCACTGTGCTGTCATTTTAATCTGTTTGAGCGGGGCATGTGCGTTAATTGCGTCAAGTATTTTAACGTGATTAATTAAAAAGAATTAATTACCGTCCGTTAACGGGATAATTTTGACAGCCCTACTAATAACCTAACTTTAAATGATTCAATTGGTTTCAGAAATGGCTCATATGAAAGCTACGACCCTCCCAAATGATGTTGAACGTTGACAAAAATATATTCGTTTCACTGAAAAAAGATGGACCATTTAATGAAGACATAAAAGGTCAAATTTTGACAAGACAAAAGTTTTGTCGCCTACAGAAAGTCGTGTGAAAATTGAACAAAAAATGTACTACAAATGCAAATTAAGTAGTGGTGCTGTGAGAACCAAATTGAATATTTTGTATGACTTCCAAGGGCTTGAAGGACTGCATCCATGCGGCTGGGATCTCTCGTACACCTCCATACTGGATGAAACCCCAGACCATGATTTTGCCACCACCAAACTTGACTGTTTTGTGGCAAAATGTGAATTTTTCGGATAAATCTTCTGTTGAATTACACCACAGTCGCCGCAAATATTGCAGGAGACCTAGTGGAGCCCGCATGGATCCAAGATTCACTCAGAAAACAGTGAAGTTTGGTGGTGAATAATTAAAAGTCAGGTTATTAGCAAATGTTTCTACAAAATGGATAAGCGACAAGATTTTTGTCAGGGACTGTATTGACATTTGACATAATTACGTCAACATGACTGAACATACAGTCATGTGAAAAAATTAGGACACTCCATTAAATATTCAGTTCTTTATCAAGAAATGTTCACATATCAATGTTTGATCTTGTTTTTCTTTATCTCTGGAAAAGAAAGTGATTTAAATGCAGGTAAACAACAAAAGTTAACATTGTTTTACTCATTAAACCAAATATATCAACAAAAATGCATATTCTAACTGAGGAAACAGTTAGGACATCTAATAGCTAGTGTTGCCCCTTTGGCTGAAATAACTTCAGTGAGACGCTTTTTGTAGCCATCTACTAGTCTTTAACATCGGTCTGAAGAAAGTTTGCCCCACTCCTTAAGCCAGAATACTTTTAATAGTGAATGACTGTTGAAGTGAGAGAAAACACCATGGTAAGATCAAAGGAGCTGTCTGAGGCCTTCAGAAAGAAGATTGTAGAGGCTTATGAGTCAGGTAAAGGATTTCAAAAGATCTCAAAAGAATAGACAAAGACCAGGACTTCTGGAATAATTTTCTTTGGACGGATGAATCTAAAATTGAATTATTTGGACACCAGAACAGAGGACATGTTTGGCAGCATTCCAGGAAAAGAACCTCATACCAACCATGAAGCATGGAGGTGGAAGTGTCATGGTTTGTAGGGGTGCACGATATCCATTTTTTGAAACCGATACCGATATCGATAACTTCCTGCTCCTCAAAGCCGATACCGATAAAAAAAAAAAAACTAGTGGTGGATTTAACATAGATTTGCCTTTGATCACACCTGGTTTTTCATAATGACATGAACAAAACAGTGCGTTTCACTTCTGCACTGCCCGACAGCCAGCTAAGAATGAGTGCACTTCCATAAACCACAAAGCTTGGTCTTTTCTTGCTTTTATGGGAAGACACTCGTCTTAATATTGTGAAAGTACAACAGAAAAAGAAAAATACACATATTCAATACTCAATATACAAAAAACTACACAATACACTTATATACACAACTCTTATATGTATAGCATAGCACACTAGCTTGAGCTACTAAAGCATTGGCTGGCTTCTATAACACAACTTATGAAGTTCTGTACATATGACCCTTCACCACAGAAGTAAACATATATTGCACATCCATATATTATAGTAAGCATAAAATACTTGCATTTCCGAGGCGGAAACGTAACAGAAAGCATTCACGACTGTCAATGCTACCGCTAGACACCGCAATGTGTAAGTGATTGAACCAAACAACTGTAACAAAAAATAGATGCGGTGAATTATTCTGATCAGCAGATGGGAGCAATGCCCCGCAAATGGTCAACTGATTTCCCCATACTAGTGTGTAAACTGTAAAGCCACAACAGTACATATTATCGGTCCTATTATAAATGTTATTGGATTTATCGGGATGACGTCATAATTCCTATTATCGGACCGATAATTATCGTGCACCAGTAATAGTTTGGGAATGCTTTGCTACAGCAGGACCTGGCCAGCTCACCATCATAGAATCCACCATGAATTTGATTATGTATCAGAGGGTGTTTGAGGAACGTGAAAAAATGAAAGCTGAAGATGCTGTGGGGTAACTTGAAACGGGCTATACATGCAAGAAACCCTCAAACATCTCACTGTTGAAAGTATTCTGCCTTGAGGAGTGGGGCAAACCTTCTTCAGACCGATGTTAAAAGACTGGTAGATGGCTACAAAAAGCGTATCCCTGAAGTTATTTCAGCCAAAGGGGTAACACTAATTATTAGGTGGCAGGGTGTCCTAACTTTTTCCTCAGTTAGAATATGCATTTTTGTTGATATATTTGTTTTAATGAGTTTAACAATGATAATTTTTGTTGTTTACCTGCAATTAAATCACTTTTCCAGCGATAAAGAAAAACAACATCAGACATTGATATGTCAAAATTCTTAATAGAGAATTGAATATTTCATGGGGTGTCCTAATTTTTTCACATGACTGTGTGTGTATATTATACTTAACAAAGGAGGCCAGCCTCTTTCTAGTAAGCAGGTTAAGTAATTTTTTACACTAGAACGCTCACACAGGTCATGAATTCAGCAACTATGTAAAGTCACGGTTGCCACTCGGAAGGTGGCCACAAGCAATGGCGCAGAGACTTGTAGGTAATATCTGATACTGAATCACACCAGGCTGGACTGTGCGTTGAGTAGACTTGAGGACGAGGAGGCGCAGACTCTTTCATCTCTCCGAGGGAGTGCCAAGACTCCACTTGTACTTTTCATCTTACCGCCACTCGCTCCCCCTCTTCTTCCTGCCCCACTTTCTCCTCGCGTCTGCATCTTGCGTCCTCCTCTTCACACCCTCTCCTCATCGTATATTCACCGCTCCCTTCCTCTGCCGCTCTCCTCGTCTAACCCTCCGCTTCCCATCAACCCTCGCTGATAAATCCCCTCGTTCCTTATCTCATCTAGCACTTTTCTCTGGATGTGATAAGGACCGAGAGAACGGGTGCCCCAGGTGGGTACCCAACGCGAACACACACACACACAGTAAGTCCCTTGACAGTAAAGTACAAAAGTTTTCTATTTTTTTGTTCATCACGTTTCCAGCAAAAATAGATGCACATTTGCATACACAGGCTGAGGCTTCTAACATCAAAGTAGAGAGAGAAAGCCTTCCCTCATATGTGTGTCTCTTTCTGGCTTCCCTCAATCCACCGTGTCTCATCTTTTTCATCTGCTTGCCTCATCAAAATTACCGTCTTCCCCGACCGTTCACGTTGTCGCTGTGGCAGCTCAGCACTTTGGTTTCAGTGCATTTGACATGTTTGTTAGCATTCTCAGGCTTTAAAAAAATGTCGGATCCGGCAGCATGAAATCCTCAAATATTGCCACAAAAGCGGGACGATTTTCTCGTGCGCCGAACGATTAGATAAGGTCAGCCTACCTGCTTCTCGCCACTCGGCCGTCGATGCGACAGCAGCAACTCCACGGCGCCCACCACCTCCTTCCTAATGGCGTAGAGAAGGGCGTCACCAGTGTAAATGCCATGGTCAAGAAGTAGCTCCATGATTTCCAGGTTCTCGTTCTCGATGGCGATGAGCAGCGCGCTGCGGCCAAGCGGGTCCAGACAGTTGACGTCCATGTTGTAGTAGACCTCCGCTTCTCGGAGCGCATGTTTGACACCCGCGTAGTCGCCCTTCTCCACCGCCGTGAGGTAGGCGCGCTCCTCCGCCGACAACTCGACCTCAGCCCGCACGATCTGCAGCGGGATGCGGTCGCGATATGGCGAGTACGTCGCCTTGAGAGAGCAAAACATTGTGAGCGCAAGCTGCATTGCCAAGTTGAAGGACTTTGGATGTCCACGTAGTCATACTCACCTTCTTGTAGTAGAGCTGAGTCATGGGATTCATTTGGACACTCTGGCAAGGAGACAAGAACCAAAAGAAAAGTTTAGGATGAATGACTCCTGAGGGGAAAAAGTACAGACTTAGCATTGCCTCCTTCTATTGGCAAAACCCAATAACCTAACCCCCCTAATCCCTAACCCTAACCCCACATACAGTGGGGCAAATAAGTATTTAGTCAACCACTAATTGTGCAAGTTCTCCCACTTGAAAATATTCGAGAGGCCTGTAATTGTCAACATGGGTAAACCTCAACCATGAGACACAGAATGTGGGGGGAAAAAAACAGAAAATCACATTGTTTGATTTTTAAAGAATTTATTTGCAAATCATGGTGGAAAATAAGTATTTGGTCAATACCAAAAGCTCATCTCAATACTTTGTTATATACCCTTTGTTGGCAATAACGGAGGCCAAACGTTTTCTGTAACTCTTCACAAGCTTTTCACACACTGTTGCTGGTAATTTGGACCATTCTTCCATGCAGATCTCCTCTAGAGCAGTGAAGTTTTGGGGGTGTCGTTGATAGACACGGACTTTCAACTCCCTCCTCACCCCGTGGCGTCAAAATGATAACAAGAACGGTGAGCAAAAATCCCAGAACCACACGGGGGGACCTAGTGAATGACCTAGGACCACAGTAACAAAGGCTACTATCAGTAACACAATGCGCCGCCAGGGACTCAAATCCTGCACTGCCAGACGTGTCCCCCTGCTGAAGAAATTACACGTCCAGGCCATAACACATTCTCCCAGTCCTCTTCTGGATCATCTAAATGCTCTCTAGCGAATCGTAGATGGGCCTGAACGTGTACTTTCTTCAGCAGGGGGACACATCTGGCAGTATCACTAGTAGACGTCCAATCCATTCGAAATGGGAGTGTGGCAGCGAATGAACATTTGTTCATTCCCTGCCATCCCTCCCACTCCTGGTTTTGAATGAACGAATGTTCCCAGTCTAAATGGATTTTTTTTTTTTTTTTTAAATTGACACCTTTTTTAAATGATATCTCGATTCTTGACAGGAGCAAATCGATAACCTTTTGGGATACAAAGTATCATGATATATCACCATTTCGATATTTTGTCACACCCCTAGGTCAAAGTGCATCATTCTCTGTCACTCTGTAAATCTGCACTGCCCCCTAGGGCCTGACATGAATACTACATCGTTTTCATGCCGTATTGCGAGGTTTGTTTGAATGAAGACGCAAATGCAAATTTGACATTTTTCGTATTCTCGGAGAGTAACCATGTAAACGGCCCCTAAGTCAATACAGATGTATTTTGCATTAACTATTTAGCCTATCAATTAATTAGGTTTATATTCGTGACAAATGTAGCCCTAACCCCGATCTGTTTGGTCTGATTAATATCCCGTCCCCAGCAAAAAGTGTACATGCAGGTTATACCGTCCCTACCAATGTTGAGACCAAACCTACGCCCTTGAATAAAACCATAGTGTGACCAACAATAAAGGACATCTAAAATATGAGCGAATGAGTAGAATGTATGGGCAGACAAAAGAGCCCCTATATGAAAAAAAAAAATGATAAGAACAGGACAAGCCCTGAAGAAGATGTCCTGACAGTAAGGCGAGGGCTTCAATTTGAGGCTAATAAGATGGCCAATTGATCAAACTTCATCAGACATATGAAAGCTGATGGACATACCGTTCTAAGCTGACGTCGCGCCCATTCCTGGTTGAGCTGACCAAAGCACACGGTCCCAGTTGATGCCTGGGACCGTGTGTATTTTTGTGTGAGACCAAGATTGAGCTTTTTGGCAACAAACACTCTAAGTGGGTCTGGCGTGCCACAAAAGATGCGCATGCTGAAAAGCACCTCATACCCACTGTGAAGTATGGGGGTGGGTCAGTGATGCTGTGGGGCTGTTTCGCTTCCAAAGGCCCTGGGAACTTTGTTAGGGTGCATGGCATCATGAATGCTTTGAAATATAAGGACATTTTCAATCAAAATCTGTTGCCCTCTGCCCGAAAGCTGAAGATGGGTCGTCACTGGGTCTTTCAGCAAGACAATGACCTTAAACATATGGCCAAATCTACACAGAAATGGTTCACCAAACACAAAATCAAGCTCCTCCCATGGCCATCTCAGTCCCCAGACTTTGTTTTGTTGGCAAAAGGGGGTTGTACAAAGTATTAACACCAGGGGTGCTAATAATTGTGACACACATTATTTGATGTCAAATCATTATTTCTTTATGTGGGATTTTTTCCCCACTGAATAAATGCACTTGTACTGAAGGTTGGATTTTTCTCTTTTTTCCCATTAAGGTCCCATATTATTTGAATAAAAAAATGATTAGAAGCTAAAAAACACTTCTTTTTCAGGGCTGCCAATAATTATGGAGGGCACTGAAAACTGTTGCCCTGACCATAGGGACGCACAAACTCATTTGCCCAATCCAAGACTGATGCCCCAGCAGCTGATCGGATCCGACTCCATTAGATACTGGCCTATGCTAGTTAGCCAGCAAGTTTCAGGTTCACGAATGACGGAGGATTTCAAAGTTAGATTTAACGAGAGCAGCTACTTGAGTGATGCCTTGATAGGCCTTCAGCCTGTAACAAGCTACCTTGAAATAAACTGAAAGAGAGTGCGGTGCGGCCGATGCATTTTATAGTTACAAGACGATGTGAGTGGAGTGAGCTTCCAAGGCTGTTGATGTGAGTACGCTAACATATTTACCGCCATTTGTTTTCCTCTGCCGTCCCTCTGTTAAAATGCTCATATTCATCCAAGGCAGTCGTACATTTTTTTCCATTCCGCAGTCTGGAACGCGTTGCCCTCGGCAGCAAAGTGGAGGAGATTCAAATCTGCTGGGTTGCGCAAGGTACATTCTAAAGGAACGGTCGACGGACGGCCGATGCAGAATGCAGATTCGCGGGAAATCTGCATGCTGCGGGACAATTTATGCTGACTGCTTTACAGCAATGCAGATAAACTCTCCGCTCGCCTCTGATCTGCCCCTGTATGGTTTGGAAACGACGCTTGTGGATCTAGGAATTGGGGGGCAATGATCAAATTCCCTTTCCGTGTGCTCCTGCAGACTGAGCACCGTGAGCGCTTGAGTCTTTTTGTGCGGTGAAATAACAGTTCTGATGACATTCTTTGATCTCTTTGCGCAGCGTCTCCGCTCCTCCATCTTCACCGCATTGCTCGGGCCAATTATCTGCCTCGGCTCCATCACCCGCTGCCCTCTTCCCATCTTTCCTGCACTTCATCAAACTTTCCCTCCGCCCCCTCGCTCGCTGTCGTCCAATTGAAAAAAAGAAGTACCTCTCGCCCCTCTCCAAATTTATCTCGTTCATCACCATCTCACATTCTCCTCACGAGCCTCTCCAGCTTCCCCCGACGTGTCCCTCCCGATGTCATCGCACGAAAGAGACAAAGCGGCGGCAATATGCTCTTCGTTCCACTGACTTATCGTGAAATTCAGAACGTAAAGAGGCTCCGAAGCGTCCCGTCTGTCCTCTGCCTCGTGCGAGATGACAAATTCCACCCAAACAAGTTCATAAATAAAAATGACATTGACTCATTGTCTCAGTCTCCTCTACTTCTGACCTTTATTCAACTGTCGTCGCTTAATTACAAACAAACATCTTTACGAGCTGGTGCCGGAGAAAAAAATGGCAGCGCCGATTCTAGTGAATAAAGGGAAAAAAAAGTATGTTGGCAGATGATGCAACCCTTTTGTTGTGTAACGCTCTAAATTTAGAACCGAAAGGCATTTGGGGAGACGAGGCCGCGAGCGGAACTGAAGATATCGCAACCCCGACGCTCCTGGGGGAGGCTTCCTCCTCGCTCGTCCGTGCTCCCCGATTTCCGTTTCCCTACTTGTGTCATTTCTCTGACAAATTTAGCCTTTGACATGTCCTTCAGAGCTTTGAAGACCCTGCTTCCATCCGTCCACTCCTCCTTCTCTCCATCCTCTTGGTTCTTCTTGCATCACTCATCCCTTCCTCCCCCTCTCGCCACCTTCATAACTCTTTAATTCCTCTCCCTCAGCCAGTTGTTCCTCAACTGATGACACTTGTGTGTGTCGGAAGTGTCATTGCGGCCATTAGGGGTGTGACAAGAAATAACGATACTTTGCAACCGGTGCCGCTTTTGTCAACAATGACGAAAACGGAAATAGTTCGTTGACGAACAATTTTTCGTGACACTACAAATGTGGCTCGGGAGACTAGATCATAACGAGACGAATGCCACTTTTCGTCAGACGAGATGACTACGGGACAAAACCGCAGCATTTTCACATTGTACGTGAAGTACGTCAGCTTGCATCGTGGCACTGCTTGTAGCGATGTGCCATCTTGGGCACCCCACGATTCGATTCGATTACGATTCAGGGTGCTACGATTCGATTATTGAACGATGATCATGGTATTGACGATGATCACCATTGTCGCAATGATCAATGCATCATACTGTACATTACTAATTAATAAAGTACCCACACATTATTTGTCCATTATTTATTTAAAAATCCTAATGCTTCAACAGGAACGATAAAAACATGCCCATACAACAAAAAGCTGCGCTTAAACTTTTTTTTTTTTTTTTTTAAATACAAGAAAGTGCAAAAACATGGACCATTTTAAAAGGCAGTAGCCTACTTATTTCTCAACAAGAAGGTGAAAAAACCTTAGCTGTTTCAAAGTCAGTACTTATTTCTCTAAACAATACAATAACATTTACACTGATGGAATGAATTCCACATTTCTGGAAACAAAGTGTCTTTAGAAATAAGACTTTTTAACCAATATACTTTGTTTTCACAGATTTTTGTACTATTTCATATTTTTTGTAGTGTTACAGCTGTACTTAATCCTGATTTTTGTACACCACCAAACAACGCACAACTTGACATGGAACTACATGTTAGCGAAGTTGCTAATTAGCATAAAAGGGTTTCCCCTACAAATAAATATTGTGGCGCACCGCCACACCAAGATAAGAGCCGCCAAGCCGTGCAAAAGAGATGTTTTATTTTTTTAATTAAATTTTTAAAAAAAATTTTAAGGCCGTTTCAAACTAGCGGGAGCCTAGTGTGAAGGGCTCAGTGGCAACCTAATCATTGTGTATTGTAATGTCTGTAACTACACGTGGCCCCCTTAAGAGACGATCGGAAGGGGAGCTGTGATGTAGAAGGAAGCGAGAAGGAGATAGCGGTCGCATGTCACGGAAGCCCGCTGTTAATTTGTTATTCTTTTTTTTTTTTTTTTTTTTTTTAATTATTATTGTTGCCAATAAAGTGGCTAAGCCTATACAGACTCCTTTCCTTCTTCCCCCCCCATCCTGGGCATTACTGTATTTTGGATAGGACTTTTCGGCGAAAGTGAGCGGTGGACGGCCATCTTGGATGGAAAGGTAAGTTTCAATGAATTTGCGGCAAGCGGCGGGTCAGAGTGCCGCCGCGCAATGTCAACAACGCATTTAATAGCAGAGGGGCAGGGCATACGCTATCACGGCTGACGAAACCTTGATGAATGAGTTTTTTTCCCCAAGTTTCAGAAAAACGTTTGGCTTCCATTATTGCCAACAAAGAGTACATAACAAAGTATTGAGATGAACTTTTGGTATTGACCAAATACTTATTTTCCACCATGACTTGCAACTAAATTCTTTAAAAATCAAACAATGTGATTTTCTGTTTTTTTTCTCCACATTCTGTCTCTCATGGTTGAGGTTTACCCATGTTGACAATTACAGGCCTCTGTAAAAATGTGAAAAAAATTCATTTGTCATGATATGACGCAATTTTGCCGTGGCACGACATGGTGATGAGGTCCGACTCCGACGCAGCCCACCACCCCAGCTTAAAAAAATTCTAGGGGAAACCCTGCATAGCACTCGGCACTATCTAGTAACATCTCAAAAACAACAACAATAAAAGCTAAACAGTACAAGAGGGTTTGTGTACTCACCTCTGATAGACGGACACGCGACTTAGCAAAACACTAGGTACTTTTTTCCCAATTAACAAGACTTGAACCTACTGTTGGACAACTTCTTCCCAACTACTTACTCTCCCCCTATTAGTAGGGGTAACGTTTTTACAGGAAGGCACTATTCACATCAACGTTGTGCGCGCGTCCGTTAAATTTCTTTGCGCTACGAGCGGCTGTCATAAAGTTATTAGGGAAAATATCGTTTTTGAACATTTATGAATTTGAACATTTATGAGGGATGGGCTGTGGTGGCCCTACCCCCAGACTGGCTGGGTGGGGGCCGTAGCCCTGGGGTGGCGCCCGCGCGGCGTCTCCACTCGTCTGCGTGGCTGTGGCGTGTTTGGTGGGGCTCGCACGCGGCTGGATGTGATTGGGTACGCTCGGGTGGGGGGGCCCGGTGCCGTGATTGGCGATGGGGCGGCGTAGGGTCGGTTGCCGACGGGCTTACACTCACAAGGGATTCACACGATTACTGGTTTTTAGATCACAGAGCTGATTTGTGTACACTACACCCCTCCCAGTCACTTATCTTGTAGACTCCCCTTCCCCTTCTTTTCCTGGTCAACATGGTGTCAACCGGAAATACATCTAGCTGACGATAGCACCAACATAGTCAAGGTTAGTGTAGGCGTTCAATGTATTTCTTGTTGTTGTTTGTGTTTCTTTTCTTCTCTTCTGCTCCCCTATACCCCCTACCTGTTCGCTGCTTTGTCCTAATAAACGAGGTATGTTGAATGATCACAATGGGAGTATGTCATACTCTCCGTGTGAAAATGTCAGGGAAGCTCAAGTTTGAACTCCGAGACAAGTATCAACAGATAACAAAATGAGAATAATGGATCAGACAGCCAAGGATTACCTGCTTCGAAGACTTTATAAACATGATATATCACGGGTACAAAATGATATACGACTCAGCTAGGAGCGGAGATCACCCAGAAAGTACGAAGCTGTACAATAGAAGCTGGACATTTATACTGTTAGAAAGGGCGGTGCCGAAGCGCCCCGTGAAACCAAACTTTACCCAGAAACGAAACTAATCATATCACAAACCTTGGTATTTTTCCATACAAAAACATCTTTGAGCTGAGACCTTGAACACTGGTGCCGGGTGGAACAAAGATAAGAAACCACTGTCCTCCCTTGCATTCATTCAGGGCACATTGGAAAACAACGGAGCATAACAGTCCATATTTGGGCATATGGTGATACCTTCTACGATCGTCAAGGCCATGAGAAGGCACACTCAAAAAGATTACAACAGATTATTATAACAATAATACTCTACGCTATAATGTTCTCATGCAAGCATAACAAATGCATACAAAATATGAAATGTATAATGGTTGTGTTTTAAGCATGAATTAAATTCTCTCACAGAAACATTAAAACTGTTCAGACCAACCGAACACTGAGACTCCCATTCTCCATGTTAAACAGCTGAACAGGACAGGTTTAAAATAAATAAATAAATAATTTTTGAAGCTATTTGTGACACTTAACTTCTGGCATTCTAGTTTCTTTCCCTACCGAGCAGCAGGTGCTGCTGAGCCCCTCCACCGTCATAAAGCACTCACAGGCGGACACACTTTGAGCTTCCCCTCAATGAAAGACCAGCATCCGCCACTGATTTACAAGTTACTTATTGATTTGGAGTCGCTTCCAATTAATTTGGGGACATTCTTGAGTCTATTTCAGTTTCAGTCACCCAAAATTAACTGTAAATGTCCCAAAAGGAAAATGAAGTGACCGAAAATCATCGGGAAATGACATGAAATGCCGCGAAATGAACTGGCACTGGCTACCACTGACAGCCATCAACATTTGTTCATTCGCTGCCATTCTCCCACTTCAAATGGACTGGACATCTACTGGTGATAAACTCATTCCAATCCACAGCAGAAGGATGAAATTTATGTATCGTCATATCGTGAGATTGTTATCGTGAGCTGATCGTGTTTAGTGAAAAAAAGGTTGCATACATGAAGCACGTAAACGATTTTGGTGATGGTTACCCACTTTTTTCACGCTTGAAATCCCTTGATTTACTGGACGCGAATGACGCAAACAGGCCCTAATTTAATTTGCTGCTCTACATCAGTCTTTTTAATTGCCCCATTGCCATGTTGGATGTAACGCTTTATGTGGCTTTGCATACCAATGTGATCGTGTGTGTTATTGTATTCCAAAGTGATCTGCATCTCCAGCGTAAGATAAACACACAAGTGCTGTGGGGAAAAACGCAGCTATTATCATGTCTGCGGTGCAGTGTGTACCTGTGGTTCTGAGCTGGAAGTAAGTAACACTCGTACATTATTAACACTCGTGCGTAAAAGTGTTCGTCTCTAGCGGTACTTAGTCATGACAGGGGGAGGGACAGGTGTTGCCATGGTGACAATAGTGTGAGTCCTGATTCCTTGCTGCAGCAGGTTAAAGGTTAAAACTAGGGATGTCCCAATCACGTATTTTTGCACCCGATTTTGAGAATCTGACGATAAAGAGTTATGACGGACTAATCGAATAAAGTGTTACTTCTAACATTGAGCTGGCGAATTTGAATCTCTTTGTTCTATGTTTAGTTTAACAGCCTTTTTTGGATCAAATGCTGTTTTTTTCCCCGTTTTTTGTTGTTGTTGTTGCTAAGTTCATCCGCGTCGCTTTGCTAATAACGACTGCTGTTCACTGAGCTAAGCAAACAACAGCAAAAAATATTAACAAAATCAAAGACCAGAAGCTAATTGGTGCTCTGTACACAGTGTGTGTGTCTGTAGTTGTAGTTAATTAGCCTTGAAGACAGCAAACAGATGTTGGATGGGTCTTTTGATCTGGCACCGCAAAGCAGTTCTGAGGTACGCACACTGGAGGGGCCAGCAAAAAAATACCGTCATTTCCCGAATATAACGTGCACTTTTTTCCCCCAAAATCAACTTGTAAAATCATGGTGCGCATTATAAACGGGTACATGGATGGAGACATAAATATATATATATATTACATATATATACAAACCAATTTTTTTTTTATTGACACGGCCACGTTGTTCTGAAGAAACTTATGAGGCGACCGGTTGCCGACCATTACGGTACGTGACGTCACCATTTTGTTTCGGTAATACTTCACTCTAATCGGCCAAATGATTTTGTCCGTGTTAAATTCTGCTTTTTTCACTCTGCATAAAGTACAGAATTTAGTTTCTTGAACTCATTTGAGTCAACGTTTATAGCAGCTCCGCAACTCGGACCATAACAAACGTAAGCACACAGACTTCCTGTGTCCGTCAACTATATCTGTCCCTCGGGAAACTCAAACCCAAATAACAGTAGTTCCTATTGTTACTGTCGTGTTGACAGCGATGAGCTCTTACAGATTTCCGACTTACGTTCTCACTTTCATTTTACCGTATAAATCCATGGAAGAAACATTTATTCATCATGATGGAACGAGCAAGTTATACAGCAGCCTTTAAAAGAAAAGTCACATCTGTTTTGTTTTCTCCTAGATTCTGTTAAGTTGGAGAAGTTGTCAAATCATATTATTCCCGTAAATATTGTCAGTTTATGGTAATATTTTGAACTACCAATGTGCTATGCTTGTGCTGTGTTTCACCAGTCAGTAAAATGATATTTCTGTATCTGTACACGAGCTCTGTTTTCTTGTATTCTTCTATTTATTTGTGGTAAAATTAGGGCGCGCCTTATAAACGGGTACAATCATTTCCCCTAGATTTTACAAGTAAATTTGGGGTCCGCATTATACACGGGTGCGCCTTATATTCGGGAAGTTACAGTAAATCCTTTTGCAAAACACACACCCGACGATAGACTTGAAGGGCCTACGAAAATATAGAGGGACCCGTGATTAATTGTCTCCTAGCACCCCCGATGGACGGTCTACTCAGGGGGCCCCCTTTACGCTTGTCGCGACTGGGCCCGGTTCACATTTGTTCCGCCACCGCAAATGACGTTGCGTTTGCATGCAGCTGCTCATAGTCAAACAAGGAGTGGGCTAAGTAGTCCCTAAGAAGGCCTTAAAATATACAATAAAGTTGGAGCACATAAGACAACATGGCGGGCAAGAGAGGGACAACAGAAGTGAAAAGCACACAGATGGAGACTGCTGCTCCTTCTCTTCACATGCTTGAATAAGTGTGAGTGTGTCGTGGTTTCGGTGACACGCAGGAAGTGTAAATATTCATGAGCATGTTTGAAAGCCAGCCAACACTCATTCAGGTAAACACACAAGAACGCGGTGGCCCAGTCCATTTTAATGCAAGTTTTTTTTTCTTGCGTCGCTACAAAGCTGCATTAAAAAAATGTCAAATCAACTTTTTCAATCAATTTTTTTTCCTGGTAAAAGAAAGACAGGCTTGTGCCCACATACTTTTCATTAGGGGTGTGACAAAATATCGAAATGGTGGTATACCGTGATACTTTGTATCCCAAAAGGTCATCGATGTGCTCATAGGCGGAGTTTGACTTTTGGGGCAGGGGGGGCACAACATGTTGATGACCCCGAAACATAGTGTTTTATAATCATAAGTTGACACTAGGAGTTTGTTTCCCATCATTCTTGAGGGGAATTCTAAATCAGGCTGCTTAGGCGATATTTTTCGGCAAGATTGTCATCCATTGAACATGGTACGCCCGACGGTGTTGTGCCAATGTAGTTACCCCAGTCAAAAATTGTATCCCCTGGGCGGAGCCATATGGAGGTAAATTTGTGTCTTTATTATTCAACCCCCAAAAAATGTCGCTTCAATAAAAAAAAAAGTGCTTGAATGCAAAAATAAATTTGAAACTCAAAAAACTCAACAACAACAAAAAAAAGCATGTGAAAGCTATTTTTCTTTGATTTTTTTTTTTTTTTTTTAATTGAAGTCAAGTTTTTTTGATTGAAGTAACTTTTTTGATTGAAGTAATGTTTATGTGTTTTTGGGCCACATTTTGGCTAGGACATTTGTGTCTATATTATTCAATGAAAAATTAAGTTGCTTCAAAAAAATATATAGATTTTAAAAAAGAAAATCACTTCAATCAAAAAAAGAAAAATTTCAATCATAGAAAAAGTTTTTGAATGCGAAAAAATATTTGAGATTGAAAAATTTGCATTTGAACACTTAATTTTTCATTGAAAAAGTTTTCTTTGATTGAAACAATCCTTTTTGTGTTTGGGTCATATTATGATTAGGACATTTGTGTCTAAATCATTCAATCCACCCCAAAAAATGCGTGTAAAATGCGCACCACACAAAACCGTGCCGCAAGCCGGGTCTGCAAAATTAGCCCTCTTAGCACAGACAAACTTTACTCATTGTCTGCGTAGTCCAGCTCTTTTTCTTGCGTTCAGGAACTCATGGGTACTACATTGCGACAAATAGCTATTTGTACACCACATAGCAATTTTTTGATAAAACACGAACGCAACTTTCTCGTCGATAAACAACGATGGCACCTGCCTCGACCTTTTGTTTCCTTGTTGTGACATCTCCGCCCCATTCGGCTGTTTCCGGAATACTTTCGGAAATGCTCGTAATTTTCTATCTATTTTCGATAATTGCTCATGAATGTGATTTTTTTGGGGGTTAACTTTATTAATATTTGTTATCTTGCCACATCACGGTTCTATTGATATCTCACAGCCCGTTAGTATTATAATACCCTTTAAAGGGTTATGCCAGCGTAGGAACTCCTTCGTAACGCGGGGACTAACTGTATTCCAGCTCTGAGCATCATAGCTCTCCGTTTTAACCTCCCTTTGCCCAATCACGCCCCCTTTACGTCTACAAACTAGGCCCCCTAAAGGACCGGGTGCAGCCGCAACCCCTGAACCCCCCTAAGCTCCGCCCCTGTAGGGAAATCAACCTCAGGTTTCCCAAAAATCTGAATCGTTTTTGAGATGGTGACACTTTTCATAACCGACAGTTACATTAAAGCAGACCTTGATCTTTCTCATTGGAATCATTGCACATTTACTTGACATTTGCGAACGACGTCCTTGCTATCAGTAAGAGTTCATTAAACGGAGTAAGTGATGACTGGCCTTTTAATCATAGGCGAAATTGATCTCAACCTTTTATCACCAAAAGATTTAATATATTAGCTTTTTATTGCTGTCAGAACATTATTTCATGTTATCAGTGACCACAGTGTCATTGCCTTTTTCTTTAACTTTGCCATATTTAACTCAGGGCCGTCCTCCTCTTTTCCGCTGCAGCTCCTTTACTTCTTCGTCATCTAAAAACTGCTGACGTGCGCCTTCATTAAGGTGTTTTTATTCCTTCACCTTCCCTGCCCAGCCAAACACGAAGAAGTTATGATTGTGGGCTTTGTGTACATTCAGGCTGTGAACAGGACATTGTATGGGGTATTGATTTTCCTACACAGGCCTAAATTAAATGCCAAAGCACTGTGATGGATGACTTTCAAATAAACTAAAGCTCCTTCTAACACGTAGCCGAGTGTGTTGGCTTTCATATACGTCTTACGTGATCGTTTTAATTTCATGGATGAAATGTTTTCTCCACTAGCGGGCACTCGTGCTCTTTGGACGGGTGATGTATCATTTCTGCAGATTTTCCTAAGTCAGAATTAGATTTTTTTGTGGGGTTTTTTTTGGAGTAGGTGTGGCGGCACCTGGGCTTAGGCCTCCATTACCCCTTTTCCACCCAAAGAATGAGCGCTCTGGTGCTTTGTCGTTTCCTTTTACGTGCTTCCCAAACAACAGCTGGCTTTCCGTGTGCAAAGGATCCAAATTGGGGACACGTCAAGCGTCAGCAGAATACGTCAATACGTAAATCATACCGTCTGGCGGAAATGCAACGTAGAAGAAGAAACGAAGAAGGAAGCCCACAACAACAATGGAGAAGCTAGCATTTGTATTTTGACATCAAAATGGGTTTGGGTTTAACATTTATTTTGCTTAAGGGTTGGATTCGGTATGAATTTACCAGTCTTTGCCCGCACAATAACCCCACCTCACGCCCCTGCGCTTTCGATGGACCCGCCCATGGCCGCGTGACGTAGTTAGCCCTTCGCTGGCTCTCATCTGGCCCAGCAATGAGTCGGTGCCTGCTGGGCACGCGTTTTCAGGGGCTAGTGCTCGGGTGGTTGGAACAGAACGAACTGGTGCTCGCCCAAGCACGAGCACTGAACGAGCACCAGTTTCAGCTCCATGGGTCCTATAGGGCCCGGTTTGCGGGCCGTAACTGGGGCGCAGTTGGAATGTAGTGTTTGTTAAAATATCGCTAATACACACCCACCCCTTGCTCCACTGGTTGCTTGCAAAAAAAAAAAAAAGTCAGAGGTGGCAGAGGCGTAGCAAGGGTCCCTGGGGGCCCCAGGCAATAAGCAACATTGGGCCCTTCGAGCGTGTGCAAGTAAGGGGGACAGTTGGACTTGGAGCAACAGCATATTTAATAAAAGTATAATAGCCTCGGTCTCATAGAGCACTTTTTAGGACACTCAAAGTGCCCGGCTTCTACTACTACTTTTCTCCTCTTCTGCTTTTCTTTTTTTGTCGCTTCCAGAAGGATAACTTTTCGTTTTGGATATACACCAATTTAAAAAAAAAAGCCAAATCGCCGCTCACTCTCACTCTGAGTCACGTGTGTGTGTGGGGGGGGGGGGGGGTGCAGAGCGAGTGAAGGGGCCCCTTCAGGGAACTAAGACACAAGGCTTTCACTGGCACAGTCGCACTTGTCGCTGCGACAGTGCAGTAAAGCTGCGACAGTGCAGTAAAGCTGTGTGTGCTAAATCTGTTTGCCCCTGCTGGCTGGAGGCCCTAGGCAATTGCCTGGTTTGCCTAATGGGATGTGACGCCTCTGCCTCGAGGGGACTGTTTTTACTTATCCCACTCGGGCCCTGTTCACATTTGGACCGCCACAGGTACTAGGTTATACTACAGTATAATAATAATAGGTCGTATAGATTACTTTGTGCTGAGAAAGACATATACTGTATCATTTTAAAAAAACAAAAAAAAAACAAGTATTCTTTTCACGGAATACTTTTTGTACTAATTTTACTTTTACTTGAGTAATATTACTTTGAGGTAACGCTACTCATAAGCCTGAGTTATGCTCCTGCGTTGCGGTGACGGCAAAGCGACTACGGCATCAATGAGCATTCGATAGTTCTGCGGCAAAGGAATGCGTTGTTCTGTAATTCACCGCCAAGCCACTAGAGGGGTGTGGCGTTGTGTTTGTACGGTTTGGGGGGACTCTTGTCGACTTCTAGTTTTCTTCCGGTTGCACAATGCTAACAGAGAAAAAAAAAAAAACAAAATGGAACGCTTGAATGTGGATCTTCAGCTCATCAATATTGAACAACAAATGTTGATCATACTGTAATGTCCGTAACTTCGCGCCGGTCCTTTAAGAGGCGATCAGACTGGGGAGGGGTGATGTAGTGGGAAGCGAGTGGCAAGAACGGAAGAAAGTAAAAGTTAGCTATCGCATGTTGTGGCAGCCCGCTATTATTTGTTGCTTATTTTGTAGTCGCCTCAATAAGGTGGAGAAAGCTATCTTGGACTCCTCTCCTTCTTCCCTTCATCCGTTATCATAAAAGCACCGAGGCACTCTCAATCAGTGATGATGTATCAAGTGTGTTAACCGTTTTTAAATATCAAACACCAAAACAACTCTTTTGACACCAAATCTTTGCGCTATTCTTAATATACTTCAAGTGTTAAATGTAAATACATCACAGACTCACCAGCAAACATGTACACAATAAATGATGAAGTGCAGCAACCAAAAATACGACATAAAGTGATAAAAAGCTGGCAGTTTTGGGCCAACTGTGTCACCATTCGCTTCCAAACACACACACTTTATCTCGGTGGTTCTTCCTTTTTTTATGCAATGACTGACCTTGCCATTTGGCAATCTTTAAAATGTCTTTACGAGACATTGTACAACCCCTAGCAAAAAGTATGGAATCACCAGTCTCGGACGAGCACTCACTCAGACATTTTATCATGTAGAACGAACTCGGATAAAAAGCTTGAAAAAATGATGAATTTGTTCAAAAGTGCAACACTTTCGCATTCAGAAACACTACAAGAAATGAATAAAAAACATTGTGGTGGTCAGGAAATGTTACTTTTATAGAGCAAGTGCAGGGAAATAAATATAGAACCACTCCATTCTGAGGAAAAATATGTGGAATCATGAGAAACAGACAAAGTAACAATCAAAACACATCTCTAGTATTCAGTAGCACCACCTCTAGCTTTTATGACAGCTTGCAGTCTCTGAGGCATGGACTTGATGAGTATACTTCATCAATTTGATGCCAACTCTATTTGATTGCAGTTGCCAGATCATCCTTGCAGGTCAGAGCCTTGCTGTGGACCATTTTTTTCAATTTCCACCACAGGTTTTCAATAGGGTTGAGATCTGGGCTATTGACTGACATTGACTGGATGAGTCTTTCTCCAAGGAATGCTTTAACAGTTTTAGCTCTGTGGCGTGACACATTGTCATCTTGGAAAATGACATATTTTCAATTGAAGGGATAAGAAAGTGTCTAAAATTTCAATGTAAACTTGTGCATTTATTGAAGAGTTAACCACAGTGTCTTTGCCTGACATGTAGCCCCATATCATCAAGGACTGAGGGAATTTTGAGGTTTTCTTCAGGCAATTCATCTTTGTAAATCTCACTGGAACAGCACCAAACGAAAGGTCCAGCATCATCACCTTGTCCAATGCAGATCCTTGGTTCTTGACACCTTGTCTAATGCAGATTCTTGACTCTTCGGGTCTGCCTTGGTGGCGTAGGTCCGCCGCAGAAGCATAACTCAGCCTTTACTTGAGTCTAAATTAGGGCTGTCAAAATTAGCGCGTTAACAGGCGGTAATTATTTTTTTTTAATTAATCACGTTAAAATATTATTTTACGCAATTAACGCACATGCCCCGCTCAAATAGATTAAAATGACAGCACAGTGCAATGCCAAATTGTTACTTGTGTTTTTTGGAGTTTTGTCGCCCTCTGCTGGCGCTTGGGTGCGACTGATTTTATGGGTTTCAGGCTTCAGTACCATAATTATTATTGACATCAACAATGGCAAGCTACTACTTTATTTTTTGATTGAAAATTTGACAAAACGAAAACATTAAGAGGGTTATAAAATTTCTATAACTTGTACTAACATTTATCATTTAAGAACTACAAGTCTTTCTATTCACGGATCGCTTTAACAGAATATTAATAATGTTAATGCCATCTTTTTGACTTATTGTTATAATAAACAAATAGAGTACTTATGTACCGTATGTTGAATGTAGATATCCATCTTGTGTCTTATCTTTCCATTCCAACAATAATTTACAGAAAAATATGGCATATTTTATAGATGGTTTGAATTGCGATTAATTACGATTAATTAATTTTTAAGCCGTAATTAACTCGATTAAAAATTTTAATCGTTTGACAGCCCTAGTCTAAATTTTTGGCTACTCTCCCCACCTCTGTTGGCTTTCCTCCGTTTAGCGATAACATCGACAACAACTGTCTTTTCTGCTCAACCAGCAGCTCCTTTTAACCAGCCACTTTGTCTCGTTCCAACTTGTACAACTTGAAGCGAGGCTTTATGCTCGTCTCCATGGCGGCACGTCAACGCTTTGTGCGGCTCATTCACTGTGGAAAAGGAGCATCAAAGTGAGCAGCGGGAAATGTATCCGTATAGCTCGAAAGCTCTTCGAGGCCAATTGTCAGTCTGCCTCCGAGCTTTTCTCGGGAAAGGAAGAATGTAACAATTATCCCGTAATTGCTAGAAATGTCCATAAAGAGACTAAACACAAATGTAAATCACTATTCCGTCCCCTTGAGCGTGCAGAAAATGATTAATAAAAAATTGTGATAGCTTCTCAAAGACTTTCAACTCAAGGGCAGAATGAGTGGCAAGAAAGAAAAGTAGCCAAACCCAGAGTTTGTTTAATCCCGGTTTGAGCAGCGTCTGGCCTGTAAACCGAACGCGTAACCCCAACAGCGCCTTTCTTTCAATTGGATTAGAGAAAACTTTATTGATCCCCGAGGAGCGAGCGGGCTGTTGAGGGAGGCGCGGTAATTCGATTCGAGGAGGGGGTGCTCGGCACTCCGACAGAATTTAAAATGATCGCCAAAGATAACAGAACTCCTTTTGAAGCATCTGCGCCTTTTGTCTGCATTAGCGCTTCGCATTTTTTAGCGCATTAGGAATGCGGATGAACAACACTGCACTTGCGTAAGGTAAGTACGCTGCAGAAGATGACGTCTTCTTACCGGAGGATAATAATTAATAGAAAGAGCTCATTAAGCAAATAGGTTTCTTCAAGTTCACAGCCTAAAAATGTGCAAGATGTCCTTGATGTTGGCAGCCCGCCTAGATGGAGAGGAGCTAAAATGGAAGCTGAACCAATGTAATGTAATGTGCATTTTTCACAGGGAATTCAAAATGGCAATAAACAAGACAGGTGGGGTCAGGTGTCCACAAATGAGTAGGAAGTTAACAGGAAGTTACCTGTAAATGCCCTAAAACTAACATGAAGTGACCTCTAAATGTCCCTAAAACTGGGAAGACTAGCTGTAAATACTCTGTTTTGGGGACATTGACGGTGCCAATCAACCCTCCCAATCAAAGTGGATTGGACAGATAGTGCCGTCAATAAGCTAACACAGACAATATTGTAGTGGAAGATTTTTGTAGCAACCTGTTTGGTAGCATATTTGCGCACATAAAGAATGAAGGAATCCAGCCTCCCGGCCAAGCCGCCAGAATCAAACTCTGCGCGTTCACACCAGCTTTGTACGGACTCCATTTTGAACGGTTTAATGAAAGCTTACCGAGAACAGGTTGACATTTTATTCGTCGGCAGTGATCAAAAAGCAAGGCAAAAACAGACGACGGAGAGGCAATGCTGGATCCGGGGTCAGCAAAACAATGGATACATCAAAATGTCTCCGAGAAGCGACAGTTGTTAGCTAAATGTTCAGTCTTTTGAAAGCTGTGGTCGAGTGGGCCGGGCGGAAGGAATGCCTGGGTGTTTTCTTGGGATCATCCTTCTGTGGCAGGTTTGGGCGGTCAAATTCGTATGTCATCTTTCGTGGCTGGGTCGTGTTTGCCACGGCAACTGAGGCATGTCTTGACGTCTAAGGCGCCGCGCTATCAACTTGTTGCCTTGGTAGGGCGAGGGTGTTCTAAAGAGATGCTGACGTCCTTTCCTTCGCTTATCAGGCGAGTGCTGATAAGCCGGTCAACTTTACTGTGTCAAATGGCGTGGAGTAACATCTCCTTAAATGCTTTACTCTAATGAATGTGATAGACTAATGCAAACAGTTATCCGGTGTCTTCGAGAAAGGTAACTATCCCGTTCAAGAGGGGGTGAGAGAGAGAGAGAGAGAGAGAGAGAGAGCCAACATCTTGGCGAGGACAGTACAATTACGTACAGTATGTTTTTAGATAGTTTGAGATTTAGGAGGTATTTAGGGGTAATTAAAGGGCTCATTCTTATTTGCATGGAAATTCCGGTTACGTCACCAGCGTAGGAACAGAACTCCTTTGGAACCCGGGGACTAGCTGTAATGTCCAGAACACAGCAGCAAGACTTTTAACCGGAACTAATAGAAGAGAGCACAAACCCTTCACTGGCTTCCAGTCCAGTTTAGAATTAAATTTAAAATCCTCCTTCTTACATTTAAGACCATTAATAGTTCGGGGCCATCTTATCTCACAGATGCTCTGGTTCCATCCCACCTCAACAGAACACTTCGTTCTCAGAATGCAGGTCTACTGGTAGTTCGCAGGGTCTCTAAAAGTACAGTAGGAGCTAGAGCCTTTAGTTACAAAGCTCCTGTCTTATGGCATCAGCTTCCAGCTGATATTAAAGAAGCCGACACAGTCTGTACATTTAAGATTTGACTAAAAACCTTCCTATTTGACAAAGCTTATGTTCAAGCTAGTTCAATTCAATTCAATTCAATTCAATTTTATTTGTATAGCCCTCAATCACAACAGAGGTCTCAAAGGGCTTTACAGAGGCAATATGATACACAATTAGAAATGAAGCAACAAAGATGAATAGATACAGTTCAAGTCCTGGGTATCCCCTATCCTTAAGACCCTCCATGCCGGCAAGGAAAAACTCCAAAAACTCCAGAGTCAATTGGGAGAAAGTTGAAAACAGACTGGTCTCACAGTTCAGTCTAAGCTGCCCTAGGAGCTATAACGCTGGGGGAAGCACAGCCACCGAGTCCTATCCCCTGTTTTTCACTCTACCTACCTCTTGTCTTTACTTTATTTCTCTTTTCTAATTTTAATCTCTAGTTGACTAGTCTCTTCATCACTAGTCACTCGGTGTCCCGTTTCCCCCCTCCCCTACGTCCTCGTTGCCCCCCCGTCTCATCTGGCTAGATGGACCCCCTCATGTTCCCTCACCCCAATGCATCTCTACAAACTGGAACTCCTTCTGCTAATACCCAACATCAGTCCTGGTGCATCTATAGCCTGTCCATCCTGGGAGTGGATCTCTCCTGACTGTGGTTCTCCCCAAGGTTTCTCTTTTCCCACTGGGTTTTTCCTTGCCACCATGGAGGGTTTAAGGATGGGGGATGCCCAGGACATGAACTCATCTCATTCATCTACTGTATCTGACTGTGTATCAAATTGACTCTGCAGACAACCTTGTTGCGATATAGGGCTATACAAATAAAATTGAATTGAATGTCATGCCCCTAACAATGATATTGGCAAACCTGTGCAAAACATGGATATCCTGGAGTCACATAACCATCTCATAGCTAAAATTTGCTGCTCAACCTCATTCTCTTCTCATTTCTGAAGGATGAACTAAAATGAGGAAAGACATAAATGAGAAAAAGGGGACTGTTTTGAGAAAACTTGAGCAATATAGGGAGACAAGAAACAGACGTACATTTGACTGCACCTAGTCATGTTCGTCTCTGGTCTAAAGTCTCTGAGACAAATATTACATTGAACTTGTCCGAGAACAAAAAGAACATTGAGGAAATGAAACATAAAAGCAGCCAGATGAGAGGAAGTGGAGACTAATAAGCCTTTCTTGTTATTTGCAGGATACCCCGATGGACTGGAATGTACTCATCACCGTGGCTGCCTCTTGACCTTATGTCAACCAGAGTACAACACCGGCTAATCCCTGACATGTTTACAAGCACCGAGGACCACGACGAGGGCCCGAGAGGAGATTGAGCGACAAGGAAGCGGCCTCTGAGCAGGAAATATCCTCAAGCTCGGCTCAAACGATCGCTTGCGCTTTGCGAGCTAGAGTCAAAGAAAGAAAAACGCCACTTTTCTTTACAAGCCACTACTGGAGAGACCGCTACTGCGGTGTAATGAGTGTCACTCTGCTTTGTAAATTTAACGAGCTCAACAAGTGCCTCTACACTAACCTCTTACTTTATACTTGTCACATTTGCAGACGTGATCTAATGAGAAAAACTGACTGTTTAACTTATTGGATGCCATTGAAGTCTGTTTGAATTGGAACTACCAGCCCTCCAATTTCAAATGGATTGAATCTACGGGCATGAACCCTGGGTGACTAGGTGCTATAGGCGACGTGTTTTTCAGGGTCGTTTTTTCCCCCCCCCCCTTCCAAAGCACTTTGGCGCCCACACCATTAGATGGCGCTGTGGGCAACCGCCTAGCTCGCATACGCACAGCCAGAAACAGAACATTACGTAAACTTAAGATACTTCTTACGCCACTACTTTTTAAATTGTCACCTGTGTTTGTTTTCTCACCGTAAATTGATAGTTTCGTTTTGATGCCTCCGGCTCATCGATATGCCCCGCACAACTACTGTATACCGTAATTGAGCGCCAGCGGCAGCAGCACGGGTACAAGCAAGATTAGGCAGGTGAACAAGATACTGATTAGAGGCCTGCGAAATCTCCGATTCTTAGATTATTTGCGATCCGGACGTGGAAGATTTGAGAACGATTCACAAACATCCAAATTCCGATTATTGAATGGTAAAGCAGATTAAAAAAACATTAATACCTGACTGCAGCCAACAGCCGCTACAAACTACGCCCAGTTGCTAGTTGCTACAAACATATGGCTACGGTAGATATCACACATATGTAGAACTAGATGCGAAATGACAAGACGACCGCGGCATTAGAACATGTATTGAGATCTAGATGCTAATACCCAGACTTGCCAGTGTTAGAAAACAGCCGCCATCTTCAAGCATCAAGAACCTAATTAACTTTTATCAAATATACTCCTAAATCGGCAAAATCTTGACTTGAATCTGAATGGGGACTTGGGTATTTTATTTACTGTCATTAAGTGTTAACTTGATACTGAAATATTAGTTTGGCTTAGCCTGAGAGGATTTTTTAACAATCTTGGCACTAATATACAAAACATTAAAGGGGACGGGGGGGGCGGGTTGCAACAATAATCGATTGATAATCGAATTGGAACCTCTGAATCGTAATCAAATCGTTAATTGCCCAAAGATTCCCACCTCTAATATTGACCAATAAAACCAACAGTGAGCGCAGCGCACCTTCAAATGGGTGCTGTACACTCTTGTACAGTAGGTGGCGGTATGCACCTGATAGTTGCCTGCAATCGGTCATTTCGATAAATTTGCGAGTTTTTGAGCTTGTTAAGCTTCTGTTTAAAACTAAGCAGTCAATGAATTTTCTGGTTCTGTCTTTGAATGCTGACTCAGATCTCCATATGTATTTATGTATATTTCAAAAAGTAAATAGTTGCAAATATTACATTTTTGCATCAGAAGATGCTTTTATTTCTTGTAAATTTTGAAGTATTTTGTATTTCTACTTGAGTTGTTTTTTTCTAGATACTTCTACTTTTACTGAAGTATTTTTTTGCACCTGTATCTGTACTTGCTTGAGTTAAAAAAAATAGTGAGTACTTCACCCACCTTGAAGGGAATAGTATCTTTTTGCGTATTTACCGTTCGACTGTATGTATTACTCTAACACAATCAGGGAATTGTATCTTTTCTCGTGTTTACTGTTTGAATTACTCCAACATATCCAATATAAAATTAATAGCATTTATATCATTGTTTAAGGAAAACAAGCAGAATATATATACAGTGCTGCTCAAAAGTTTGTGAACCCCCTCAACATTTTGGAATTTTCTATTATTTCAACCTGATTTCCTAATCAATCAATTCAGTAGTTTTTTTTTTGTTTTTTTAACAGTTGTGTTGTCGAGACTAAATTAAAAAGAGTTTTCATCAACTGATGTAGGTGCAAAATTGAACTGTTTGGTCACAACCAAAACCGCCATGTCTGGCGAAAAGTCAACACTGCATACCACCAAAAGAACCTTCTCCCAACAGTGAAGCATGGAGGTGGGAATGTCAAGATCTGGGCTTGCTTTTCATCCTCAGGACCTGGACAACTCCACATAGTCCAGGGAATCATGAATTCTGAGGAATATTGTCAAATCCTAGAACATAACCTGACGCCATCTGTTTTGAAGTTAAAGCTTGGCAGAAGGTGGATCATGCAACATGATAATGATCCAAAGCATTCCAGCAATACAACCAAGGAATGGCTGAAAAAGAAGAAGATTCGTGTTCTGGACTGGCCCAGTCAAAGTCCTGACCTAAATCCCATTGAAATGCTGTGGCGGGACCTGAAGCGAGCAGTTCATGCCAGACGCCCATCAAACCTCTCTCAACTGACTGCGTTCTGCAAGGAAGAATGGGCAAAAATCCCCCAAAGTAGATGTGAGAGGCTGATTAGTCACTACAGAAACCGTTTGGTTGAGGTAATCTCTGCAAAAGGAGGCGCAATATCCTATTAACTGAAGGGGTTCACATACTTTTGCACACATGATATCTGAGTTTTTCTTAAATCAACCACTTTTGTTAAATAAAGAATGACAATATAACTATTTCTTTTGTTTCAGTCCATTATTTGGAATGTCAGTATTGTGGATTTGGGTATAACTTAACATTTAATAAGGTTATTTTAGTTTTTTTTACAAAAAATCTGACCATCGCTGTGGGGTTCACAAACTTTCGAGCAGCACTGTATATGACATAGGGCATACGAGATACATGACGGCTTCTGACCACGAAAGCCCAACGCATGGGTCATGCAACTGACTGAGCAAGATTAACGCTGACCACCAGGTGATAGGCAAGACATCTACAAGCCCACGTCTGCAACACCAAATCCCGCAATCAGCTCTTCAGGACAGTCCAGAACAAATGGCGGGACGCCCTGTACTACCACAACACCCGATAAGAAAAACAATTCTAAGTTTGATCGCTCGGCGCCTCTCAGACGTCAAGGCAGGCCGATCCTCCCACCTCAGTAACCATGACCCACGAACGTGACCGTCCAAATCTGCAATAGAAAAATTATCCTAAACAAAACCCAGGCGCACCCTTCATCCAGCCCACCGTACCGCAGACTTCAAAAAGACTGAACATTTAGCTAACAACTGTCGCTTCTTTTATCGCGTCAGTCAACCAACATCGCAACGCCTTTCCCGCCTCAGTAACGGTAACGGCGTTGCAAAGATGAGAAAAGTAATTAGATTACTCACTACTGAAGAAAATACTGCCGTTAGTAACGCCGTTATATTCTTACACCGTTATTAACAACACTGGTTAAGACTAAGGTGAACGTGCAGAGTTTGGCCTTTTGGCCAGGTTGTCGGCATTTCGCCGGCCTGAGTCTTTGAAGCTGGCGTGATTCCAGCAATCTGGCTAAAAGGTCAGATTCCTTCACTTTCATTATGGTACTGTACAGACAAGCACAGCTTTCACCATTATGCAGCATCTGCACACACGCAGGGCTGTTTTATAGCAATCCTTCTGTGAAATTATGGAGGAAGAACACAAAATACATACAGCAACGACAAAACTGTGTACGTCTGCGAGTTGTTTTTTGTTTGCTTTCAAAATCCCCAGCAAATCACAGACTCAGCTGGAATGTGGAGAATGTTTACTGGAGGGAATCATCTACTTCAATGAATTTATGTCATTTCAAGCCCAGCTTAACTTATTGAAAACAGATTCAACCTGGAAAGAAGAGCACAATTCAGCTTTTATTTTGGGATTTATATCTTAGAACAACACCCTGCCGTGTTCCGGGGAAACAAAAGCGCCGCTGAGGCTGCTTACGAGAGAAAGAAAGCCTCCCAAGTTCCTCAGTCGATGATGAAATTAGTTTGTACGTTTTTTTTTTTCCCCGTCCCTCACGCCCTTGAGGCTAACACACTCATTGATCCCTCTTGAGGTAATGGCAGTACGCCAGCGCCATAAAGCGTGATATGCAGCAAGCGGCCCCCGGGGGTCGCACGTAATTTTAATGACGTAAAACCTGCTGGTTAGTACGGACCTAAAAAAAGTTAACGCTTTCCTTTCTGCCCCAGCAAAGAAACGTCCACGCTTCGGTCTCCAGTCAAAAGCAGCTCTTTGAGATGCTCTCAGCCATGATTCATAAATGGTTTCTTCATGATCGTCTCTCTTTGGAGACATGACACAATTCTGTTCTGCGTGAGTCACAGTTTGAGTGACTCGCCGAGCTGGTCAAAGGTTGCTTTTCAAGCTCGCGCGCAAAAATGATCCATCCCGTCATCTGGCGTGGACGTCTTCTCGCAGCGAAACTTGACTTTGACCGTCCTCGTGGAGTCGGTACAGCGAGCGTGACATCACTGATGAAGTGGCACCCCTTGATTACAGAAGTCCATTAGCTCCGGGACTGAGGAAATGCAGCAGAAGCCAAAAGCCAATAAAACCCTCTATAAAGCTCCCTACAAAAAACCTAATTGTTCTCTGTCAATATTGGCCAAAAGTTATATTTTTGATAAGCCAAAAGTGCCTTCTCCTCAATGCGGCAGTGTGACGCAAGCATACTGTTCATCTTGGAACATTGGGAAGCTTCAAAAGCCTTCCAACGTCCACCGTATTTCCTGCTCCGAGATTGAATTAGCCGACGCTTCCCGACAGTACGCTCGGAATGGGAGTCAAATTGGAATGAGTAGGCGGCGGTGTGATTAAACCAGCTTAACCTCCACTTGAACCTGTTCTTCGGCACGGCGCTATGCCGTGGCAACCTTGCTGCCACGGGGAAGAACAATAAATAAGGAAGCAGGAGACGAACAACATTTTGTGCAGAAGGATGAGGAAATGAGGTTAGACCGTGGAGAAAAGTGAGCATTGACACAAGAGGAGAGATGTCACAAGAAGTCACGTCAAAACAGCGCATCGACGAGGCCGCGCGATAACAGCGCCGGAACAGGAGACGAAGCAAACGCGGACTGTTCTGCTGCACGGACCAAACAAAAGGCGGAGTGGAGGAGGAAGAACAAGTCCTCACCCACAGGGGTCAGAAACAAGAGCAATCTCACTGCAAAAAAAAGCAAACAAAGTGGATTGGAGACTTTCGGCCAAGCAGTTCCCCCTTTTCAGAGTTCATATTAACAATTTTCGACTGCTAGCGAATGGTCACTGTTTGAGGACAATCCGATGGAAACGTGCTTAGTAGTTCTTAACCTGTATTCGATCGAACCCCAAGGGTTCGGTGAGTAAGTCTAAGGGGTTCAGCGAAGGTAAAGAAACTCAGAGCCCTGTTTTCGTACGCTGATTAAATCTAGGCAAAGCCCGGGTTTTGGACTGGTTTGCTCCCAATTTACGGGCTTATTCAATTTCTTTTAACTGCTAGTCCTCGATCTGAAGGGAGGGACTGGTTTGCTCAGTGGAAAGTTGACTCGCCTATGGTATGAGGAAATATAACAGACCAGTGGGCACAGTGGTCCTAAATTTTGACCTGTTTATAAAACATGGTTTCAAAATGAGAAGAATTTTAATGGGAATTTGCTGAATTATTAGTTTGCTAGCTCAGATATGTTGGTTTTGATTTTGAAAAAAAAAAGCAGCTTTATTATCTAATTCCGGAGGGTTCGGTATATCCACTTGTGAAACTTGTGGGGTTTGGTACTTTTAGAAAGGTTAAGAACAACTGATCTAAACCTATATATGTATAGTATTGTTTTGGTCAAAGAACACTTTTTCCATGACCGTGGCAAGACTTTAACGTGCTAGAAACGCGTTTTGAGAGGCTAAAAC
Source organism: Corythoichthys intestinalis (assembly GCF_030265065.1). Classification (NCBI taxonomy): domain Eukaryota; kingdom Metazoa; phylum Chordata; class Actinopteri; order Syngnathiformes; family Syngnathidae; genus Corythoichthys; species Corythoichthys intestinalis. Next base: position 56,188,821 of record NC_080407.1, read on the forward strand.
ATAACGAGACCAATGCCAGTTTTCGTCTGACGAGACCAGAACAACACTTTTTTCATGAATTCCAATTTTCAATAGTTCTGGATATTAAAATGGAGTTGTCCGATTAAAAATCCCTCCTCCTTGTGGAACACCGCTTTGTGATGGTAGCCTTGAAGGAGGAGATATTACCCTTTTCTTGTAGGCACCGTCTAACTGTTTGCATTACTCCAACATAATCAGGGAATAGTATCGTTTCTCGTATTTATTGTATACCTGTTTGTATTACTCTAACACACCCAATATAAAATATATAGCACTTATACCGTAGTTTAAGGAAAACAAGCAGAATATAGGGCATAAGAGATGAACAACACCTTATCACGGAAGCCCAGTGCATTAGTCATACAACTACCTGAGCAAGATTGATGCTGACAAGCCCACATCTGCACCACTAAGTCTTGCAATCAATTCTCCCCAACAGTCCACAACAAATGGCGGGACGGTCAGTCCCAACACAAGGAACACAGGAGAAACCCGATATCCAACTGATAACACGACAGACGCTGAGGTGGCATAATCCACGAACCTCATTGCCCGGACAACAGTAACTCCCGCATCCTCCTGTCCAATCCACAAACAGACAATAATCCCAAAAACACCCTTCTTCCTCGCGGGAGCCTTCAAAAGACTGAATGTTTAACTAAGCGTTGCCATTTTTCTCGGGAACCTTTTGTTGACGTATGATAGGGTGACCTTGCCTCCTCGCCTGAGTGTTTCTGTTTTGCCTTGCCGTTTTGATTGCTGTCGACCCGAATAAAATTGTAAACTTGTTCTCTGTTAGCCTACTTGAAACCTTTCAAAATGGAGTCAGTACAAAGGGTTAAGAGTAAGGTGAACGCGCGGAATTTGGCCTTCTGGCTGGATTGCCGGGGTCCCGCCGGCCTGGCTTGTTGGATCTGCGCCAGCGGGGGCAGGTGGTTCAGCTGGCATGATTCCAGCAGTCTGGCTAGAAGGTCAGATTCCTTCAGTTTAGCGTGCAAACCAGGAGGAGAATAGCATGGATAGCATGCTAGCATACTGCAAAAATCTGCAGCTAACTCTGGGGGTGTTTGGAGTTTTTAGTGGACGGGGCAGCCGAGGAAGAAAGATCTACTTTCATTATTTAGCCTTTTATAAAGCACTTTTTTGGTCGGATATTTCCAAAATATGCTCCGCTATCATTTTAAAGTCACTACCTTTCGTATTTCATAGCAATTAATTATACTGCCAGTTTGGTCACATCACACCAAGAATTAGGTACATATTTATTTGGGCAATTAAAGAAAATAATAAGGTGGTGTCGATTAATCAATGGAATGATCTATTGATTTATAAAAATATTCGATATAACGGAAGCTTTCAAATTTGATTCAATTTATATACGGTAGTCAAATTTGACTTCCTGTATGAGAACGCATTTCAAGGTGGTACACTGTTGAAGCCCTGCGCATGCGCGCTAAGAGCAGGTGAAGGTAAGCGTCTATACGGCGCCAGTTCTGCAGCTCCATCCATCATCTGCCTCCGTGCACCCGCACGCTCGCGGATGCAAAGTGAAGGTGTCGCGCGCCATGCCGCCGCGCCATCTCACAGACAAACTCTGCAGCCCCCCTCGGCGTTACTCAATAGAGTGGGGGCGTGGAGGTGCCGCGTGAACCACCCACCTCCCGCCTCTGCAAGCGAGCGTGCGTGCGCTGAACCCAAACAGTTCGTCACATGCAAATTCATCAATTCTGGATGCTGACAGGTGCGTGCGGGAAAAGGAATCCTACCTGTTCGGGATGTCAATATCCTACAAATGTGTTCCCGTATTTATTTGGAATGATGAATTTTTGCTTCCTTTCCCCCAGCGTGGCTCAGACTGTCTGTCCGTCTCTCCTTCTCAGGGGATCTCCTCCTCCTCCTTTCTGCCCTCTCTTCCTTTTCAGCTGGTCCGGGCCGCGCCACCTGGACTGGGACGGAGCGGTGCTCGGTGCTGGTGACTCGGCCGCGGCCGTGGCTCGGCGCGAGCCATCCTTTCTGGGCGAGCGTCCGTGCGCGCATGCGTGTGTGTCTGGAAGCTACAGGTGACGACGGAACATTCCCAGTATTCCAAGGAGAACGTCTGTGCTGCTACTGCTGCGGCTGCCGCTCCTGATGATGATGATGATGGTAACGACGCTGCGCCTGGTAGTGATGCTGCTGTGTGCGCGACCGCGCCAACCAGGAGGGGGCTGCATATCACCCCTCCCATAGCCTCTCACACGCGCACCCACAGACTCATACGCTTCATTACTCATTCAACCTTAGCATTCCTTCTTTAAAGGTCCTCTCTAATGTCAGTAATTTATTGTTCTCACTTTTATACTTGTTTGCTGATGGTGTTTTTTTGTTTGTTTGTTTTTTTGCCCGCCCACATTCAGGTCGGAAATGACATCGGGTGCAGAAGGCAAGCTTATCTTACTCTCATTCGGCAATTCCATGGGAATATAGGCTAGCGATTCTTTGGACAGCGGTACGGTATTTGCCGATATGACATTTTTATATTACGATATTATGTACAGTACATATTGAAGGAATAGTATCTTTTCTCATATTTGCTGTTTAACTTTTTTGTATTACTCCAACACAATATAAACAGTCAAGGAATAGAATCTTTTCTCCTATTTACTGGTTTGTACTCCTCTAACACACCCAATATACCATATTGGCCCGAATATAAGACAGTCTTTTTTGCTTTTTTGAAATAAGATTGAAAAAGTGGGGGTCGTCTTATATTCGCGGTCTAGACATTATACCCATTCACGACGCTAGATGGCGCCAGATATCATTGAAGCGATGTTCTGTCATGACAGATCTCAGCTACTCTCAAGTTTAACCAGTTTGCATTATTTTATTGCAATGTTTTTCCTTATTCAGATCTGTTTTAAGACTACAGTCACAGTTCGACTTCACTTTGATGGTTAATGGAGTTATTTCTATTTTGTTGTTTTATCACAATAGATTGGTTTATTTACATTTCAAAAACCAGAAGCCATTCATTTACAAATGTGTTTGCATTTTAGTTAACATATTTAAATGTTCAGATATTAAGATTTGAATGAGGCAAAATTACATGCTTTTTCTATCAAATATATTGCTATAATCATTTGTTTCAGATGTACTGTAATTACTTTCTGTATGAAAATTAATTTGGGGTTCAAAAAGTCTTTTCAAACTTGAGTTGAAAAAAAGAGGGTCGTCTTATAATCGGGGCCGTCTTATATTCGGGCCAATACGGTAATAGCATTTATATCATGGTTTAAGAAAAATCAAGCAAATTATATTTGGTATTGTGAACAGTTGCACTTGGAATGATTAGAACTTGCAGCGCCAAGACAGCGTGCAGATAAGGACGCCTTCTGACCACGGAAGCCCAACGCGTGCTTCATGCAGCTGACTGAGTGAGATTAACACTGACTACCAGGTGATAGGCAAGACATCTACCAGCCCACGTCTGCAACACCAAATCCCGCAATCAGCTCTTCAGGACAGTCCAGAACAAATGGCGGGACGTCCTGTACTACCACAACACCCGATAACAAAAAGAACTCCAGGTTTGATAGCTCAGCGCCTCCCAGACGGTGAGGCGCGCTATACTGCTCCCCTTGTGTGTGTAGGCGGACACAAGTTCGCAGTTAGCCAAACTCCATTCAAAATGAATGCGAGAGTCAGGAAGTAGCATCCAAGCTCCATAGGTGCTTTTATTTAGCTGCACTGTCACATCCCAAAATGAACCCAGGTGAAACTAAAAGAAATGTACAGAACGAAAATGATCGAGAGGTTTGGCTATCAATATGCTATATATCTCATATATGTACACGATGCCTCTCACTACTATGCAAATGAAGCATGCAGCAGTTGTCAAAGTTTACAAAGAGGTCAAAACACCAAATATGACACAAAAATCGCTAAATATATATATATATATATATATATATAAAATGTTACACTTACAGACGATGCCTTCAAAGGCGCAAACAACACAACGAGGTTTGAATAACGTGAGCACAATAAACAATGCTACCCAGCTCTCGTCAAACGGCGGACTGACGAAAAGACTACAAAAACGTAGTACTTCCTTCCTGTCAGACAGCTGTCAAAATAAAAGCACGGACAAAAAATACACATCGTGAAATGTAGGGCAGAACACGCCCAGAACCTACCATCTCAGTTGCCTCATCAACCATGACCCAGCGACGGTTACACACGAACTTGACCGCCCAAATCTGTAACAGAAGAAGACCCAAACACAGCCCTCTTCCTGTAATTGTTGTCATTTTTCTCAGGAATCTTTTGTTGACTTCTGATATGGTTACCCTGGAACAAGTCTGCCTCCTCGCCTGGGTCTGTTGCTGTTTTGCCTTGCCGTTCGATCGCTGTCGACCTGAATAAATTGTCAACTTGTGTTTCGAAGTCTTTTTCCAGCTTTCTCCAAATTGTTTTTTTTTTTGTTTTTTTTTTTTTACTATAAATGGTCTGCTTTTCTAGATTAAGCAGGCCTCCCACTCAAAAGAACAACAGCAATTCACTAATCAATTTTAAATGGTTTCCATGCTTTTAAATGAATCGACCTTAACTGCATTTTCATTACATTGCAGTCAAATGCTCTGATGCTTAAAGCTCTAGGGTTTTTAAAAAGGCCTAGTAAACCAAAGTACAGTGGTACCTCTACTTAGGAAATTGTACTCGTTTCGCAACTTGTGTATAGTAAAAAAATTAAAACTAAAAAACTAAAGTTAACACACTCATGTAAAGCTGTTGGAACACGAGGGGGCGAATGAAGAGGACGCTGAGATACACACGTACACATACAGTAGAGGTCCCACTTAGCCAATTGGAAGCCAGGAAAGCAAGGCAATAGCCAATGGCAGAGCAGCTATAGGTATGTTACGTTCAGTAAACTCTGGAAGCTGCAAGTAGCAGCCCATACTGTATTTTTGCCTTTCGTATCATGAAATTTCTTTTCGTAGCACCGGGCAATATTTTCCCGTTGAGGCGTGTCTTAATCTGAAAATGCTGTATGTAGAGATATTTGTGGGTAGAGGCACCACTGTATATTGAATAAAACCAGAAGCATACTGAATAAAAACAACTCTTCCTATGCACTCGCATGTGCTTACAATACAAGTGCAAATCATCCTCTCTCATGACTTGTGTTAAATATTCCATGAGAATAAGTACGCTCGTGTGCACATGTCTCAAGGATGCATCATCATTTCCTTCATTTATTTGAAAAGACAATTACTGGCTGCATGTTTACAAAAAGCAGTTTGCCTTCTACAGGTGTTTGTCTCCCTCCGCTGGCCTTGGTGTGTACAGCATTGAAGGAAATAGTATCTTTTCTCCTATTTACCGTTCGACTGTTTGTTGTACTCTAAAACAATATAATCAATCAGGGAATAGTATCTTTTCTCGTATTTACTGTTTGCATTACTCTAAAGTACCCAATATAAAATAAATAGCATTTATATTATAGTTTAAACAAAACAAGCAGAATATAGGGCATAAGAGATACATGACGCCTTCTGATCACGGGAATCCCAACGCGTGCGTCATGCAGCTGACTGAGCAATATTGACACTGACAACCAGGTGATGGGCAAGACATCTGCAAGCCCACGTCTCCAACACCAAATCCCGCAATCAGTTCTTCAGGACAGTCCAGAACAAATGGCGGGACGTCCTGTCCTATAAGGAACACCGGCTTGATATCCAACTGATAACACGACTGATAAGATTCGTCAAAACTTTTCTTTTATCCCAGGCAATAGTAGGTGGTTTATTTACCTGACACGTTTCGGCGAACACTTCCGCCTTCGTCAGAGGGTCCGAAGGCAGACGCTAAGGCAGGCAAAATCTCCCACTCCTGTTGCCTCCGTAACAGTGACTCAGCAACTGTGACACACTAACTAAACAGCCCAAACTGAAATACAAGATAATCCGAAACAACGCCCAAACACACCCTTCTGCCTGCCCAAAGCCCGCCCTGCGAGAGCCTTCAAAAAGATTAAATGTTGAACTAATCATTGTCATTTTCTCGGGAACCTTTTGTTGACTTGTGATATGGTGAACCTGAGTCTCCTCCTCACCTGGGTCCGTTGCCGTTTTGCCCGGCAATTTGATCACTGTCGACCTGAATAAATTGTCAACTTGTGTTTCGAAGCCTTTTCCCAGCTTTCAAAATGGAGTCATTACAAGGGGTTAAGACTAAGGTGAACGTCCGGCGTTTGGCCTTTTGGCCTGGTTGTCGGAATTTTGCCAGTGCGGGTCCGGCGGTTCGGCTGGTGTGATTCCCTCAATCTGGCTTAAAGGTCAGATTCCTTCAGCATGTACTGGGTTTTTGACCATGGACTGTAAAAAAAAAGACATGCAAATGTCCACTGGGACATTTCCTAAAGCAATCGTGAATACTTGACGGAAGGTCAAATTACTGTTTGTATAAGTTAGAAATAACATTTGCCATCATGCAAAACGGCGCCAGCGCTGTTCTCATTTGAATCAGATATCAAATCCAATTGGACTTTGGACGTGCTCCGCACAAGGTGAGTCCCGTTTTTTGTTTTTACTTCAAGTAATTGAGTGGAACGGTAAGACAATACCAATTTGTTAGTGTCGCGTAATCTTAATGAGAATCACTTTTGTTTTGTTCAATTTTTGCATTTCCTGATGTGATTTGCATTGAACGCAATTCACCAAATCCAATAAGGTTAATGCAACTGTCTTACAGATGTCAAACAACTCTTCAATAGCGGATGGCTGCTACATGACTTGGCCCTTCAACATCGTGTACATGTGCCTCAACATCACCAGCATTCTCACCTTCCCCTTCTTCATCATTGTCCTGTACCTAGCGTACAGTCACACCGTGCGGCGTCGCTCTTCCCAACCCTCCTCTTCGTCGTCCGGCGCGGTGGCCGTCAGTCATTCCGACGTGTTTACGTTACACATGGCGGTCGTCGAGTTGATCGGCATCTTGGGCTCCGTCGTGCGCTTATACGGTCACTTGGCGAACAAATCCCGTGTGATCCATCAGGGGTACCTGGTGTTTTTCTTCATGTGGTATGGCGAGGCATTATTTCACACCCTGACCTGCATTGATCGCTATTTGGCCGTGGTTCATCCAGTCACCTATACGGGCTTAAGGCAGGGCCGGTGTGCGCAACGCCGCAATGTCGTCATCGCGGGCGTTTGGCTGATTTGCATCATTAAGACATGGGTAGCCACCATTGGATATGACCGTTTTGTCGAGATTGCTTTCCTGAGCATTGTCATCTTCATTATAGTATTCTGCAGCCTTTCCGTTCTCCGTGCTCTCATTAGACCGGGGCCGGGTTCCCGGAGTGTCAACAGAATCGACCAGAACAAACGAAGGGCATTCAAAACCATCCTGAATATCATGATAGTGTTGTTGTGGAGATACATGTGGAGTCTGTTGACGATGTTGTTCGTGTTCTCAGCCAACACCCATTTCATTTTTTGTGTGTTTTTGGCACTTGAATGCATTGTTTGGATACCCTCCTCTTTTGTATTGCCCGTTCTCTACTTGCACAAGATACGGGCGACGGTGTGCTGTAACCACTGTAGCCGCTGAGTCTCGCGAATTCACCTGTCGCTATTGAAATGTGTGTCATGTACATGTGGAATAAAAGCCGTTCCCTTCTCTCCTGTGTGTTTGTCCAGTGTTGTCAACTGGGTCATCTTGGTGGGAACCAAGTCAGTTTGTGTCTGTTGCAGGGGCTAGAGCAGGGGTCGGGAACCGATGGCTCACGAGCCAGATCTGGCTCTTTCGACGGCTGCATCTGACTCGCAGACAAATTCATAATTATTAAAACAATAAAAAAAAAACTTTCGTTATACTCCTTTGCGCATTGCGCGAAACGGCGTTGGTCACCGGTCATATGCTGACGTTGTGCAGTATTGAGCGGACGTGAATTTTGCGGTGTATGTTAACTAGGGGTGCAACGGTTCAGTTAGCCCACTGTTCGGTTTGAACCTCGGTTTTGGGATCACGGTTTCGGTTTGCGTTTTTCTTTTTTTCTTTTTTTTTTAAATAAACTGACTTTATTTTGCTTTTAAGAAAATGAAATAAACACTTCAAATGTAAACATTTTCGACTGTTAAAATGACTCTTAGCTCTTTGGCTAGTGTAGTGACTGACTACTGAAATACACACGTAGTAGTAAAAAAGTTACTTGGCAAAGTAACTGTTGTTACCTTTCATGTTTTTTTTTTCTTCCATTTTTTCAAAAAAAAAAAACAACAAAAAAAACAGTACCCTTTGCTATGTTTGGAGGTCATTTAATGTTGTGAATCAACCGTTAAAGTTGATAAAATTTCCAGCAGGACATAAATGCGGCACTGTTTTTTCTCTCGCTTTGGATGAGTCCATTTATCACTATCGCAGTTCAACGTGATTGCAAGATTTTGACTATGAAAGGGACAACAAGAGGGGAGGATTTATTCAAGTCCTTCACCGAGTTCGGTAAAGAAAAAAAACCTCTTCTGATGGATAAACTTTCGGTATGCACTGATGGTGCTCCGTGCATAAGTTTCTCAACCCCTGCATGAAGCTTAACCCCACCAGGTATCAACCAGACTACAAAGCCATCAGCAAAACCATGTAGCACCAGAAGTCGCATTTATGGTAAGAAATACTCATCATTGATTAGCAACAGCATAACTATATTATTAAACAGAATTCAGAAACTTTTTTATTTACATTTAAAGTGTTGAGACTACACAAAATGCACACATGTATTTTTAGGGATTTAGGGATTTCTTTGCGTCAATCGGAAACCATCAGTCAGAACGAACCAAATTCATGTGTGGAGACCCTCAAGGGTCAATTCTTGGACCACTCTTATTTAACATCGATATGCTTCCCCTAGCTCAGATTATGGAATAGTATGACATCTCAGGCTATCACACTTATGCAGATGACACACAACTCTACATTTCTGTGATGATCTGACATGATTATAGTCCTTTAGTTTCCCTGAGTAAATGCATTCATCAAATCAATGAACAGATGTGCCAGAACTTTCTCCAGTTAAATGTGGAGAAGACAGAAGTGATCATTTTTGGGCCAAAAAAGGAAAGGTCAGAGATAAGCAGGCACCTTAGCACAATGTCACTTACAGCTACAAATCAAGTCAGAAACCTTGCCGTAATTATTGACTCAGACCTAAAATTTGATAGCCATCTAAAGTCCGTCACTAAATCTGCTTATTACCACCTAAAAAATGTAGCCAGAATGAAGGGGCTTCTGACTCAACAAGACATGGGAAAAAACCTATGCATGCATTCATTTACAGCAGAATGGAGTATTGCAATGGTATATTTACAGGTCTCGATAAAAAAATCAGTCAGTAAACTGCAGCGAGTACAGAATGCTGCAGCCGGAGTCCTCACAAATACAAGGAAACCGGACCACATTAGACTGGTTTTGAAATCGTTACACTGGCTTCCAGTGAGTCAAAAAAAATACCACTGCTCGTCTACAAAACACCTAATGGCCTTGGACCAAAATACTTGCTTGATTTGTTAGATTCCTATGAAACAACTAGACCCATAAAGTCGTCTGGAACGGTCTCCTGTATGTTCCAAAAACAAGAACCAAGCAGGGTGAGACAGCATTTAGTTATTATGCTCCTCACCTCTGGAACAAGCTACCTGAAAGTCTGAAGTATGCTCAAACTTTTAGCTCCTTTAAATCAGGGCTAAAAACGCTTTTGTTTAGCACTGCATATCCATAACTGTCGAAATATTTCAATCTATTTGCTTTCTTTTCCTCTTGTGCTTATCTCCATTGCTGATTTCAATTATTAGAAGTAGTATTTGTTTTATTTGTATTTATTTATATATATATATATATATTTTTTAATTCTATTCGTGATTAAATGCGACTTTTATGTATCATTTTATTTCCTATTTCGATTGTCTTTGTTTTTACATTCTATTGATTTTCATGTGATTTTTATGATCTTCATGTGATGTAAAGCACTTTGAATTGCCTTATAGTGAATTGTGCTATATAAATAAATTTGCCTTGCCTTTTTAAGTTTTTGAGTGTATTGTATGGCTCTCACGGGATTACATTACATTTAAAAATATGTGATGTTCATGGCTCTCTCAGCCAAAAAGGTTCCTGACCCCTGGGCTAGAGGAAGAAGACAAGCAGGAAGAGTGGGAGGGAGGGCAGGAATGTCCTTATTGTTGGGATGGAGGAGGAGCCAGTGGTGGGAAGTGGAAGACTTCAGGAGAAGGGGGTGCCATTCACTCATTTGTAAGTGGACTCCGAAGGTAGACACATGAAGTGCAACTCGGGTGCCCGCTGAGCAGAGGATACACCCGGCACCCGGGATGAGCCAAGGCGCCGAGGTCGTTTGTGAGGGTTGGCTGCGAAAATCACCGCCGGAAAAAAAGCTTCGGCGTTACGTGGGTACCAATCAGAAGTTTCTTTTCAAAATTTAATGAAAATTCTTTTGGTTCTGTCTGTACTTTTCATGACCCTAACTATGCGAGCTGCATTAATTGAATATCTGGCAGACCTGGCCTGAGTCCTGTTAATCTTCATCTTTGGTGTGACCGCAAGTGACGCTTTCCTTTCTCTGGGTGGATGGCTAAAAGTGTCAATTTTGTTGTCATCATGCTCGGAGAAGGGTTTGTTGTGGACATGTGGTTACACGTGCAAGAACCTTGTGACTGCACCAGCTAAAGTGTGCGTTCTTTTGAAGATTTGGGCTAAAGTTCGAGCAGTCCACTCCATCATACGCTCCCTCTGTGTGCATGTTATGTAATCCGTTTAATCGCTCTCAGCTGGTCCTCCTAGAAAGATTGGGAAAGACTCACCTTCCGTGAAATTTGCGCTCATATCCCAGCGACGCTTCCGAACATCCCGCGGGGGGGCGGTGGTGTGCGGATGTCACGTGAACGCGCTGGTAAAATGTGACAAGAGGAGGAACAGACATGTATACAGTGGGGCAAATAAGTATTTAGTCAACCACCAATTGTGCAAGTTCTCAGACTTGAAAAGGTTAGAGAGGCTTGTAATTGTCAACATGGGCAAACCTCAACCATGAGAGACAAAATGTGGAAAAAAAAGATCACATTGTTTGATTTTTAAAGATTTCCAAATTAGAGTGGAAAATAAGTATTTGGTCACCTACAAACAAGCAAGATTTCTGGCTGTCAAAGAGGTCTAATGAGGCTCCACTCGTTACCTGCATTAATGGCACCTGTTAACTCATTATCGGTATAAAAGACACCTGTCCACAACCTCAGTCAGTCACACTCCAAACTCAACTATGGCCAAGAACAAAGAGCTGTCGAAGGACACCAGAGACAAAATTGTAGACCTGCGCCAAGCTGGGAACACTGAATCTGCAATAGGTAAAACGCTTGGTGTAAAAAAAATCAACAATTATTAGAAAACGGAAGACATACAAGACCACTGATAATCTCCCTCGATCTGGGGCTCCATGCAAGATCTCACCCTGTGGCGTCAAAATGATAACAAGAACGGTTAGCAAAAATCCCAGAACCACACGGGGGGACTTAGTGAATGACCTAGGACCACAGTAACAAAGGCTACTATCAGTAACACAATGCGCCACCAGGGACTCAAATCCTGCACTGCCAGACGTGTCCCCCTGCTGAAGAAAGTACACGTCCAGGCCCGTCTGCGGTTCGCTAGAGAGCATTTGGATGATCCAGAAGAGGACTTGGAGAATGTGTTATGGTCAGATGAAACCAAAATAGAACTTTTTGGTAGAAACACAGGTTCTCGTTTTTGGAGGAGAAAGAATACCGATTTGCATCCGAAGAACACCATACCCACTGTGAAGCATGGGGGTGGAAACATCATGCTTTGGGGCTGTTTTTCTTCAAAGCGACCAGGACGGAAAGAATGAATGGGGCAGTGTATCGAGAGATTTTGAGTGAAAATCTCCTTCCGTCAGCAAGGGCATTGAAGATGAGACGTGGCTGGGTCTTTCAGCATAACACACAGCCAGGGCAACAAAGGGGTGGCTTCGTAAGAAGCATTTCAAGGTCCTGGAGTAGCCTCGCCAGTCTACAGATCTCAACCCCATAGAAAATCTGTAGAGGGAGTTGAAAGTCTGTTGCCCGACGACAGCCCCAAAACATCACTGCTCTAGAGGAGATCTGCATAGAGGAATGGGCCAAAATACCAGCAACAGTGTGTGTGAAAAGCTTGTGACGAGTTACAGAAAACGTTTGGCCTCAGTTATTGCCAACAAAGGGTACATAATAAAGTATTGAGATGAACTTTTGTTATTGACCAAATCCTTATTTTCCACCATGATTTGCAAATAAATTCTTTAAAAATCAAACAACGTGATTTTCTAGGGGGGTTTTCCCACATTCTGTCTCTCATGGTTGAGGTTTACCCATGTTGACAATTACAGGCCTCTCTAATATTTCAAAAGGGAGAACTTGCACAATTAGTGGTTGACTAAATACTTTTTTGCCCCACTGTATAAGCAAACAGAGAAGCGGTCGTTGAAGGTTTTGGCGTCGACTCGGTTGGGAAGGAAATCCATTGTTTAAACTTCAAAAGGAAGAGGAAGAGAGAGAATGTAGCTTTCTCCAAACCTCTTCTGTCCGTTTTCCATGCAAGCAATGTCACCTAAAACAATTTGTTGGCGTGTCCTCCTGCAGGCATGGAAGAAGCGCTGGTTTATGTTGCGCAGCGGTCGGCTGAGCGGCGAGCCAGACGTTCTGCAGTATTTCAAAAACCCTCATTCCCGAAGGCCCATTGGAACCATCGACTTAAACCTGTGCGAGCAGGTACATGCGCACGCGCACCTCATACATGGCGTGATCGGAAAAGATGGTTGAGGTTCTCCTTCAGGTCGACGCCGGGCTGTCGTTCACCAAGAAAGAATTGGAGAAGAGCTTTGTGTTTGACCTGAAGACAGAGGAGAGGACGTGGTACCTTGTGGCCGAGTCAGAGGACGACATGAACCGCTGGGTGGCGTCCATCTGTCTACTATGTGGTTTCAACCCAACACAACAGGGTTAGAAGAATTTTTGCTTTTTAAAAATTCTTGTCCTCAAGGGGGAGCTAGGGTACACCCTAACCACCTGTATGTCCAAATATGATCATTTTAATATTCGTTCTCAAACTGACACTATTGTTTGTTGTAATTTTACACGCTACCAATTTAAAGTTTGGTTTGTAGCTTGAGAGCAACTCGTGAAAATATTTCTATCTTTTTGCACCCTAGTCCCTGGCAGCCCTACCGTTGCTGTGGTAACACAATCCGCCCCGCCCCCTCGTCACCCTGTCAGCTTGCGCTCCCTGGAAACATCAAGCGGCCACATGCCGGAAGACTACCTGTGGCTGGCGCAGTGCCAAAGTGGTGTAAGGTAAAAACAGATGAATGTAGCGCCCCCTCTTGGTTCTGACTTGTTATTGTTGTTTTTTTGCCCCCTCACAGGCCACCTGAAGCTTCGTCCCCCTCTCTTGACAGTGACAATAGTGACCATCTATTCCCTCCTTCGTCTTCCACCTCTTCTTCCTCTTCACCAGTCACTCTGTCCACCAGCCTTCCGTCGTCTACCTCCCGTACGGCACCATGGGTGGCCGCCCTCAGCCAGCCTCTGGACTGCAGAGGGACTCCTCACCTCCAGAGAGGAGGTGGCAAGCCTCGATGTCACGCCTCCCCTCACCCTAAGAAGCACTCGATGGATTTCCACCTCCGTCCCGTGGACATCCCCCTTAGTGGCTCGGCATCCATACTTCAGCCGGCCCCTGCTCTGCGGCCCTCCTCGACCCCTAGCCTGGCTGTCCTAAACCGGGAGAAGCTCTGCACCTCCTCCCCAACCCCTCCGCCACGCCCACCTAAGCCTGTCGCCATTGCAAAACAAGGACAGAGTCCCGCAGGAGGTAACTCACCTGGTTGTTCGCCGTCAGGTGTGGCGTTTCAAAACTTGACTAAAAAATAGCTCTGATTCAGTTTTCAATTTCAAGAGGCACAAACAGTTGCGTTAATGACGGAATAAAACTAAATCCTAAAATATCTCACTCCAAACCGTCCTGTTAGGCTGTCAGCACAGGGCTTTGTTATACTGCACTTTGCTAGGGTTTGTAAAACATTTGCCCCCAAATGTCAAAGGAAAAGTTGTCTTTTCTCAACTCATTAATTATTTTTGTGAATTTGTTTTGTTTCCCTGCAGGCTGCGAGTCACTACCGGACCGAGCGGGAACGTTTAACTTCAGCGAGAGCTTCAACAGCTACTTTGTGAGTTCTAAAGCGACATAAATGATAATCATCAGCACTCGTTTCCATATGCAAATCATGAAAGTTACGGATATTTGGCTCTGGCGTGAAAACGACTCTATATATATATATTAGGGCTGTCAAAATTATCACGTTAACGGGCGTTAATTTTTTAAATTAATCACGTTAAAATATTTGACGCAATTAACGCATGCACTGATTGACCCGCTCGCACATTGCCTCAAACAGATTACAATGAGGCCGTTTATGGACATTAAGAGTGAAGAGAATGCCACCGGCCGCTTGGGGGCAGCGCCGTTCCATACTCACGTTATTTCTTCGAAACGTGGGAGAATTAGTAGTTGTGAGATGTTTATGCTGTATTCACAATGCAATGCAAATTGCTATTTGTGCTCCACACATATTTCGGTAAGTTTTCTTTCTTTTAGTGGCAATTATGTGTCTCTTGTTGTATTTTGGGTAAGATATGTACAGATATATGCTATACAGTAAAGGCGTTTTTTGGACCGCGCCGTTTATTGGCATAAGCGTCGGCAACTCCTTCACAACAAACATAAGTATCGTTTAGTGAAAGCACAACAAAAATAATATTCCTATCTCTCCCCCAAAAAAATAATGTTCACAAAAAGAAAAGCACTTCAGTCTATAGTAATGAGGCCCTATTCTGACACACAGTTAAACAACAATGCAAAATGAACTGGCATTCCATATCAAAATAGCTATGCAAAATACACGTAAAGTCAGACCTTGGTCACTCTATTTTGATTATTGTTATTTTTATTCTTATTATTATTATATTAACTCTACTTTTGATTGAAATTTTACAAACTTTATTCAAACGAAAACATTAAGAGGGGTTTTAATATTAAATTACTATAACTTGTAACTATAACATCTTTTATGAACTACAAGTCTTACTATCCGTGGATCACTTAAACAGAAAGAATGTTAATAATGCAATTTGTGGATTTATTGTTATAATAAACAAATACAGCACTTATGTACAGTATGTTGTATGCATATATCCGTCTTGTGTCTTATCTTTCCATTCCAACAATAATTTACAGAAAAATGTGGCATATTTTAGAGATGGTTTGAATTGCGATTAATTACGATTAATTAATTTTTAAGCTGTAATTAACTCGATTAAAAATTTGAATCGTTTGACAGCCCTAGTATATATATACATATACTGTATATGTAACCTCTACAGGTGAACTGAATCTGACCTTTTGTAAACTTTGTCATCAAAACGTTTGTTATAATTATCATACAAGTGTGTTTGAGTTGGACCTTGAGCAGGCTGCTGTACAATGTCAGTCCAACAAAGGCATGGTGCTGCTGGGCAGTGTTTGTACTGAAGACGAGGTAGACGAAAACTACGCTCCTATGAGCGCCGCCACCACGGAACCGCCGTTCGCGGCACGGTTCGTTTTCTTTAAATAGCCGCGGTCTCGTCATCGCATCTAACTTGACGCCGTAATATTCTGATGCTTTCAGACTCTCTGAGGCATCCGTCCATCATCAGGAGGCCAACTATGTCCACATGACTCCAGTTGCTACTCACCACCCTGCCGCAGCGGATCCACAGTCTTACTGTAGGCAGGTCCCTGCACTCCACAAGACCGTGGCCCGGGAGACAGAACCGCCACCGCCGCCTCCCATCCACCGTGATCTAAAGCCACAATGCAACAGTGAGGACGAAAAGCAAAGTCTTACAAAGGAAGTCCCTCACAGCAGGGGGTGCAGGATCTTTTTTAGTTTTTCCCATCCAAAAACAGCAGTTTCAGTCCAAATTTGTCATGCTTGCGCGTTTTCTGCACCATGGCAGTACACATGCATGCTGGATAGTTTACATACTACTACAAAGTTCTATTTCACCAACAGTGTGTGTTGGTGTTTTTGTATTGAAAATAATAGTGCCCGGGTATTATAATGCAACTCCCCGCAGCTAGACGGCGCAATGACACGCAAACACATTTGAAAACTAAAAGGTCCCATAAGCCTCAGTTTAACACCCACTTTTCACAACACTCAAATCAATTGCAAACAAATATGCACCAGCGCTCTGCACGGCGGCAGCTCAAAAGCAATATTTCACATATATAACGATGCAAGCATGTCTTACCTATTAGAAGACGCCAATGGACAATCTTCTTCATTTTCGCCCTCGACTTGAGAAAATTTTGCTGTTCCTGTAAAGAAAAAAAACACTAATTCGTTTTTGTGCCATGTTAACGCCTCCTCTGTCAACAGTTTACTTTTCCCAACGTGACGTGATAGCAAGCAAGGTATCAGGTGGCGTTATTAACAAAAACAAACTTTTTCAATGTATAAATTTAATCACCAAAGTTAAATAATTTGGGGGGTATTGGCACCCCTGCAATTCTGTCAGCTAATGCTCAATTTCTCCCAGAAAATGACTGAAAAATAGAAATATCTTCATTTATTTTGCTTGCAATGAAAAAACACAAAAGAGAATGGGGAAAAAAAATGAAATCATTTTACACAAAACTCCAAAAATGAGCTGGACAAAAGTATTGGCACCCTCGGCCTAATACTTGGCAGTACAACCTTTAGACAAAATAACTGCAAACAACTGCTTCCGGTATCCATCAATGAGTTTCTTATAATGCTCTGCTGGAATTTTAGACCATTCTGCTCCAGGTCTCTAAGATTTGAAGATTTTCAGATCTCTTCACAGGTGTTCAATGGGATTCGGGTATGGGCTCACTTTAGAAATCTCCAATGCTTTCTAGCAAACCATTTTCGAGTGCTTTTTGAAGTGTGTTTTGGGTCATTGTCCTGCTGGAAGACACATGACCTCTGAGGGAGACCCAGCTTTCTAACATTTTGCTGCAAAATTTGTTGGTCGTCTTCAGACTTCATAATGTCATGGACACGGTCAAGAAGTCCAGTGCCGGAGGAAGCAAAGCAAGCCAAAAATATCAGAAAACCTCTGCCATGTTTGACTGCGGAGACGGTGTTCTTTTCTTTGAAGGCCTCGTTTTTTCCCCTGTAAACTCTATGTCTAATGTCTAATGCCTTTTCCGAAAAAGCTCTACTTTTGTGTCGTCTGACCAGAGAACATTCTTCCAAAACGTTTTTGGCTTTCTCAGGTAAGTTTTGGCAAACTCCAGTCGGGCTTTTTTATGTCTCTGGGTCAGAAGTGGGGTCTTCCTGGGTAGACCCCACTTTTTCATTCCGATACCGACGGATAGTACAGATTCACACTTGTACCCTCAGACTGCGGGACCGCTTGAACTTATTTGGATGTTAGTCGAGGTTCTTTATCCACCATCCGCACAATCTTTCATTGAAATCTCTCCTCAATTTTTCTTTTCCGTCCACATCTAGGGAGGTTAGCCACAGTGCCGTGTGCTTTACACTTATTGGTGAAACTGCGCACGGTAGACACATGAACATTCAGGTCTTTGCAGATGAACTTGTAGCCTTACGATTGCCCAAGCTTCCACACAATTTTGCTTCTCAAGTCCTCAGACAGTTCTTTGGTCTTCTTTCTTTTCTGCATGCTCAATGTGGTACACACAAGGACACAGGACAGAGGTTGAGTCAATTTTAATCCATTTTAACTGGCTGCAAGTGTGATTTCGTTACTGCCACAGGTAAGTAACAGGTGCTGTTAAATACACAAATTAGAGAAGCATCAAATGATTTTTCAAAGGGTGCCAATACTTTTGTCCGGCCCATTTTTGGAGTTTTGTGTTAAATGAGAATGATTGTTTTTTTCCATTCTGTTTTGTGTTTTTTTCATTGCAAGCAAAAATAAATGAAGATATTACTACCAAAGCAAAGCATTTGTAATTGCAATCATTTTCTGGGAAAAATTGAGCATTATCTGACAAAATTCCAGGGGTGCAAATACTTTTGGCCAGCACTGTATGCTATTGTTGCAATGGTTTTATTTATTTATTTATTTCTAATCTCTCTGCTAAATCTCTCTTTTGAGGAAATCCACTTGATCTGACAAGTTTCAATAATACGCTGCTAAAGGAATTTTTAGCACGCACTCACCATGAGTTGCCGTGATTGTTTGATAGGACTTGATGAAAACATCATGGTGTCAAATTTATCATACAGTCAATGGTTAATCTAGTCGTAGTAATTTCAGTCCAATTTATCGATTTTTCTCTTATGGCGTGTGCGGTTCAAAACGGTATCTAACCAGTGTTCCCACACCTGTGCAGATTACGTCATTGATACAGGCACACATTGACGACGTCATCAATTACCCCAGTGGTGGTATTGCCCCATTGCATCAACCAACATAAAAAAAAAAACTGCTCCAGCATTACTGCTAGCAATTGCTGTTTATTATGGGCACCAATTGTTTTGTCTGTGTCTCGAAGGAAAACCAGCTCCTCTGAACCTCCTCCCAGTGCAGCAGAATTGGCAGGAAGTTCCGCCCCCTGTGCATTCACCAGTCACTCGAACCTTCACAAGAGAGTATGTGTGTGTTTTGTCTTTAGAAACAATGAGCGAGTGGATAGAATGTGGGTAAGTCATTGTTCAAATGCTTAATACTATGGACCCCAAATACTTACAGCGGATAAAAAAAAAAAAACATTTAAGACAAAAGATGTCTGTCGTCTCAATTTGCTGGGGACTAAGAGCAAAAAGAAGCCACGCTTCACTTGGGCCATCTTGTGGCAATTTTGGGTGTTACACCTACACCTTACTAAACGTTTGTGGGTTCAAACACCTATTGTTCAGAGGTGGGTAGTAGCACGTTACATTTACTTGAGTAACTTCAGAAAAATGTACTTCTAAGAGTAGTTTTACTAAGCCATACTTTATACTTGTATTTGAGTCAGTTTGTGAAGAACAAATGCTACTCTGACTCGTCGTTACATTTTTCCTCTTTATTCTACATATTAAATTTTACTTCTTTTTTTTGTGCCAGAGACGGCAACAGTGGCTCAACCAGTTTCACCAATGAGAAGTCGCAACAATAATCACATGACTCCAATTTAGCGATCTTGCGTGTAATCAAGCTTGCCGTTCTATGATAACAACAGCCTGTTCAATCATGTGGTGTCTTAAAAGGACTGTAAAAAAAATTTGGTATTTGACAGAGCCGTTAACATGACTCGAAAGCGCGGGTTTTAATCTCTCTCTGTTTTTATTTGTCACTGATTGACCACAGAAAACCGGATCCTTTTAGTTTCATAAGAGTAATATGTTTTCTCCACTAGACGGCACGGATAATGCTTTATTTGTGTAGATTTTTTTTTTCCTCTCAGGGGAATTCAAGGTTTTTTTGTTGCTGTATTTCTTTGGGAAAAAAAATACCATTATTTTAAAAAAAAAAATCCCCCCCCAAAAATCTGACATTCTAAGCATTTACTCAAAATGTTATACATTACTTGAACACTTTTTTTTTACTTGTCATTGGGTACATTTTTTGAATGACTACTTTTACTTGAGCTATGATATTATTTTGAAGTAACGCTATTCGAGTCAAATTTTGGGCTACTGCTATGGTAATTCATATTTGTGTGCTTGTGCGTGTCAGCCCGCCCAATCACCATATGGACAAGCCTACCTGCCGCAGTTCGCCCCCCTCCTCCGATTCGGATGATCCCGATGACAGCTATGTCGCCATGACTACCGCCGGTCTTGGTTTCATGACAGGAGAGCCGGTAAATAACTTTATGTTTAGTCACCTCCCCGTGATGAGCTGATTAGCCTCTCTTTCATTCGTTTTTGGTTTTTCTTTGTCTTTGCGGCATGTGTGCGCGCAGTCGCTGAGGCTCATGCTACACCGGGCCTCGGAGGGCGGGGCCAGCAGCCCGTTGGCTTGGCGAGCCACAGCCAACAAACAGGTGGAGTACCTGGACCTGGACCTGTATACAGTACGATCGACACCAACAAGACAGGTTAATTATTGTTGTTTTTATATGCAGAGGTGGGTAGAGTAGCCAAAGATTTTACTCATGTCATAGAGTAGCATTCCTTCAAAATAATTTTACTCAAGTAAAAGCAAAAGTAGCCATCCAAAAAATGTACTCAAGTAAAAAAATATTTGCTGAAAAGAATACTCAAGTAATGAATAACATAGTGAATAACTGCTTACAATGTTTGATTTTTTTTTTTTTTTTCACCATTAACTTAATTTAACTTAATTTAACAATTTTAGCCATTGTCTGACGCAACCACGCAGGATCTGCAAGTTTTGGCCGAATTCCTGCCCTTTTTCGCCCTTTGACATATGAGAGATGCATATAGCATTGTTTCGATGCCTTTTGACTACATTTCGAATGCGGTTTTCTTGTCTTTTGTTCATCTTAGCTCGTGTCGTAGCTTAACACGGTCGCTGCCATGTTGTTTGTTTTAGAAACCCATAGCAACAATCCTCATCTCCTATTGATGCACGTGACCAGAAATAGCTTCACACACACTGACGATACGACTCCGCTGTATCAATATCACTGCACCACGGAGGGGAAAAAAACAGACTAATTACTAAAAAATGACTGAAAACTGGAAGTAGAACTTTTTTTAGTAGAACTTTTTTGGGGTTCTACAGTAATTAGCAACGTATGTGTATTATAAAGCAGAGTTCATATAGATCCATTTGAGTGGAACAAACCAACACAATTTTGCTCAGCCAATACAGCCTAACAGGAATGAGGCATTATTCATCCAAAGAGCATGAGTGCCCTCTAGTGGAGAAAACATATTTCCTATCATGAAACTAAAAGGATCCTAACTCCGTTTTTTAATTTTATTTTATTTTTTTTTCCAATCTGTGCCAAATACAAACTGTGATAGAGGTTAAAATCTGCTCTTTCGAGTCACGTTGACGGAAGCGCTCTACGTCAAATGTTTCATTTTTTAAGGTGCTTTAAAGACGCCACGTGAATGAACAGGCCGGCGTGATCATAGACCGACCGGCAAGCTTGAGTCTGATTTGTATCATGGAGTCATGTGATTATCGTTGCAACGTCTCATTGGTGTAACTGGTACAGCCACTGTTGGTGTCTCTGGAGTAAAATCTTAACATAGAATAAAGAGGAAAAATGTAACGCCTAATGTAGCCCAAAGTAGCAGAGTAAGAGTAGCGTCTCTTCTTCACAAATCTACTCAAGTAAAAGTAAAAAGTCTGGCTTAGTGAAGCTACTCCATTAAATGTAATGGAGTAAATGTAAAGCATTACTGCACCCCACTATATATGTTTTTATCTGCAGAAACGATGCCCTGACGAAGTTGGCGGCAGCGGCGAGACGCTGGCAGTCAAGGAATGCAGCCGGGGCATGCGTGTGGACTATGTGGTGGTGGATCCCAAAAGGACAAAGGCCCTGAAGAACACCAGAGAGGCGTGGCATGATGGAAGGATGTCCACAGAGAAGTGCAAAGAACACAGCTGAAAAATGAACGAGTTGAGTGATCATAAAATGGATAAAAAATGATGCAAGATCAGTCACAACTTGGAATCTGAACCCAAGACAATAGATGAAGCTCCAATGCAGATGAACACCTTCAAGTGCGTTTGCGTGTGTCATCTGCTAATTTATATGAACATACAAATGTAATTAAATAAATTATCTGTCCATTTTCTTTACTGCTTGCATACTGTATTAATCAGGGTCATGACACTACTACAGCTGACACTCTGAAAATGAGAGCGCCACTGCCACCCACTGAGTGGATGTGCAATTACACTGTATTCTCGTCCGGCAGAAAAAGTATGCTCCCCGACCATAGGCGGAGTTTGACTTTTGCGGCAGGGGGGGGGGCACAACATGTTGATGACCCCGAAACACAGTGGCAACCATAAAATTAACTTACAAGAATATTTATAATAATAAGTTGAAAATTAGTGTTATTTTGTTTCCCATGGTTCTTGAGGGGAATTCTAAATGAGGCTGCTGGCAGGACAGCTATACTTTTCGCCAAGATCATCATCCATTGAATATGGTACACCCGGCGGTATCGTGCCAATGTAGTTACCTCAGTCAAAAATGTTATCCCCTGGGCGGGGCTATGTGGAGGTAGATTTTTGTCTTCGTTATTCGATCAAAAAAAAGTTGCTTCAATCAAAAAAAAAAAAAAAAAAAGTCGCTTTAATCAAAATTTGAAAAAATCAATTTGAAACCAAAAAAAAATGCATTTGAAAGCTATTTTTATTTGAATTTTGTTTTTGATTGAAGTCTTTTTTTTTTTTTTTTTTTTTTGATTGAAGCAACTTTTTTGATTGAAGTAATGTTGTTTTGTGTTTGGCCATCATATTGGCTAGGACATTTGTGTTTTATTATTCAACCAAAAAAAAGTCACTTCAATCAAAATATATATTTTCAATGAAAAAAAAGTCACTTCAATCATAAAAAGAAAAATTTCTATCATAGAAAAAAAGTTTTTGAATGCGAAAAAATATTTGAGACTCAAAAATTTGCATTTGGACACTTAATTTTTCATTTAAAAAGTTTTTTTTTTTTTATTTGAGCAATCCTTTTTGTGTTTGGGCCATTTTATGGGCAGGACAATTGTGTCTAAATCATTCAATCCCCCAAAAAGTTGCTTCAATCAAAAAAAAAAATATATATATATATATATATATATTCAATCAAAGAAAAAAATTAAATTGCTCTCCCCTATTTTTTTTTTTTAATAACATGCAAATCAAATGACCTTCTAAGGTGCTAGTCACATGATCTGTTCGAAAAATAATTTTGACCCATTATAAAAATATCTTTTTTTGTTCATTTCATTCATTTATGTTGTTTGTTTTCATGCTTTACAACTTTTATATATATGGGAAAGTCAATCACAGGCAATGACACTTTTTGGCCATGAGGGGGGAATTCACTATTTGTGAACTACAGGTCTAGATTAAGATGTGCAGAATTCAAGACTCAGTGAACCTAGCTTCACTGTCTAGGGAAAATGAGACATTTGTAGGGAAATGGACAAAACACAGTTAGCCATACAAGGAAAATAGACTAATACTACAGAGAAAATAAAAGCTCTGGAGTTGTTTTGTGAATGAATTCAGATGCAACTGGAAAGCTAAGACTCTTTACTGCTTACAGCCCTTTGTTTGAACGGGTCAAAGCATTCTCATTTTGGTCTTATGTTGTCCCTTGAGAGCTTCAAAGCAAACAAGATCAAGTATGATGAAGGGAGGCTGCTTGACCCAAGGAGACAACCCCATTACAGCTACAAGTCAACCATAAAAATAACCCTGCCATTGCAAGCCCACAACATGTCTATATGTTTCCTGCTACATTTTATCATTAGGATGGACTAGGTTAGGAGTAGATACTAAACTGGGAAGCAATTTTCCCCCCTACAGTATATGAGACGATTTTGGATGAACGGGCTGTAGATAGCATCTCAAGGAGGTTTGTGTGTGTACAAGTAGGAGATGAAGGCCCGATAAGGAAATGAAGGGAAAGGGTGCAGCACAAATAAACTTCGGCTCACTCTTAGAAAGAGGTGGAACGAGTGAAGTACAGTATATTCTTCCACTTTCCCATCAAAACTGGATCCCGTGTCAATCGGGTCAGCGACGACTTGAAGGATTTCACCCTAGGTGAGAGCATTTGAGAGGTTCTGGTACTGTTCATCTCCATGAACACATCATGAAGGATTCTGAACAAAGCAAGTACAACTGGCCAAATGGGGATTCAGAGGTACCTCTCAAAGCGGCTACTCGTCTCCACCTCAACGCGTTTGACTTTACAGACCTCTGGGATGATGAAGACCCGGAATTAGACAGCGTAGAAGAAGAAAAAAGCAAACCGAGCTTCAGTGGCATCTCGTCACCGCCGCCACCCCCTCCTCTTGACTCCCTAATCTTCGCGGACTCCCCCAAGAGAGCTGCTGCGAAACGTGCCACCCTGAAACTTCACTGGCGAGCGATACACAATGTGGCCGCGCTACCCAGAAGGACTCACTTCGGGACTCAGACCATCTGGACCACAATGGAGCCAGTCCAGTTGGATACTGCGCGACTGGCGCTCCTGTTCGAATGGAAGGCCAACCGTGCCGGCACGAGTGTTTTTTGCGGACAACGGGTAAGAGTAGTCGCCGATACGGCAAAGTTAAGCTACGTTCTTCCCAAGTTTCTTTCTTTCAACCCAGAAACAAAGCTCAGTGTCAGTGTTGGGAATGAAACGCAGTAACAACATCACCATCACTCTGAGCGGCCTGCCTCCCACGCACCTCCTCCCGCCTGCTATATACAGCATGGATAGTAGCGTGCTGGACCGTGAGGACATTCAGGTGCCATCTTAGTCATGAGACACATTCCCCTCAGTTATCATTACAAATGAGATTTTCCCTATTTACAGCGACTTCAAATGCTTCTCCCGACTGAGGAGGAGCTCAGTCTGATAAAGGAAGCCAAGACCCAGAACCCAAACTCCTATCTGGCTCCAGCTGAACTCTGCTTACTGGTTTTGGGTGAGATTCCTCACCTGAGCACCAGGCTTCACTTGTGGGCCTTTGTGCTAGATTACGACTCCTTAGAGCAGGTGAGTCACAAACTTGGACTTTGCTCTAGTTGAATTACCGCAATGCTCTGGGGGCACCGTTTGTTAGGAGATCGCCAAGCCTCTCTTCTACCTGAAGCAGGCCATGGAGCAGCTGGCGGGCAGCCAGACCTTCAAGCACGTCCTCGCAACGGTGTTAGCCATCGGTAACTTTCTCAATGGATGCAAGGTGAGCGTGAACTCACAGTTGGCGTCGTTCATTGCTCCGGCCATCCATTGCCGTCCGTTGCGCCCCAGGCCCGCGGCTTTGAGTTGAGTTACCTGGGCAAGCTATCGCAAGTGAGGGACACGCGTTCTCGCCAGCCTCTTCTACACCATGTGTGCGTGCTTCTCCAGCAGCTATATCCTCAATCCTCGGACCTCTACTCTGACCTGATGACAGTGAGCAAAGCTGGCAAGGTGTTGTACGCTCATTCCTATCCCATCTCATTCAATTCTTCTGAAAACGCGGTTCAACCAGTCTTGCACATTTGCAGTGTGAATATTCGCTTGTCCGAGCAGACCTGGACCACCTCCAAGCCTTGTCCAAGGGGTCGTGGGAGGAGATGAAGATCTTAGATCAAGCGGATGAATGGCAATGTGTAAACGGCAAGAAGAAACAACCTGCCAGAGAAGGTACAAGCGCAGGGCTCCGTCACAGGCTGCCAGACCTTCTGACGGAATGTGAGGAGAGAACCGAGGCCCTGACAGCAGTATACCGTCGGGTCATCAACAGGTTGGTTTGAAGCTGGCATGTGTTAGTGTGAAAGCATCCAAACAAAAAAATCAACGTTTGTGCTTATTTTGCCAGGTTTCACTCATTTCTGCTGTTCTTGGGTTACTCCAAAGCAATGGTACGAGAAACCAGACCCGAGGAAAAGCATAAGTAACTTCGCTCTAGAGTTCCGGGCTACTTGGCAGACCGTTGTCCTTCAAAAAGAACGAACCGGCGGAACCCCACCTACGAGACGAGCCAAATGTCAACCATCTCAGATTCATGTACGGTAAATGAAGCACTTTAACGGACGAATATTCTAGATCTCATCGGGCCCG
Organism: Corythoichthys intestinalis; assembly: GCF_030265065.1. Taxonomy (NCBI): domain Eukaryota; kingdom Metazoa; phylum Chordata; class Actinopteri; order Syngnathiformes; family Syngnathidae; genus Corythoichthys; species Corythoichthys intestinalis. Next base: position 56,214,672 of record NC_080407.1, read on the forward strand.
TGTCGTTTCACCAGGAAAGTGAGCAACATTCCATGTTGGAAGAGTTGTTGAGAACACCCGAGCCCACAGTCAGGCTGGATGGGACTCTGCCTCGACAACGCAGAAGGATGTCAAACATCCCAAGTGAGGCTAAGATGCACCATAGAGAGTCTCATTTAACCAACAAAGTTCAATCAAATCCAATTTTCCAGAAGCCGTCTTGACAAAACCCAAGCGCTGATGGCTAGATAAATGATGGCGTTTATCTACACTATTACAGTGCCAAAGTGTACCCACGAGTCTTTGCGCCATTCACAGGAATGACGACCTGTGGGTACACCTTATGGGTTGCAATTGTGACATTACGTATTTGGTGAATACATGACTTACACAAGTGTTCTGTGAATAAAAGTGTGAACATTTTTCAAGTTATTCTGTTTACTAAACTCCTTTGTTTAGTCAAGTATGCAACGGAGAATCAATTGAGCCGATGCAATCATTTCAAATGTCGATATGGGTGTGCGGCACTCAGTGTTGTCTTTTCTGAGGAAACTGGGTTGAAATGGCTCTTTGTGTGGTTCATCCGGGGTTGACAGTATTAATGGGCCGGTGGCCCGGACGAACATTTAAAACCGTCAGGGCCACCCAAAAAAAAAAAAAATAGTATTTCACATTAATTCCCAGTGGTTCTGTGCTTTGACCATGTTACGCTATGCCAACCCGTGTTTTGAGAGCTGCATGCGGCTCATTAGCGCTGCCCTAGTGGCTCCCTGGAGCATTTAAAAAATGTTTGAAAATGGATCATGAGGGAGGGAAATATGTTTTTTGTAGGGCTGTCAAAATTATCGCGTTAATTAATTTTTTAAATTAATCACGTTAAAATATTTGACGCATTTAACGCACATGCCCCGCTCAAACAGATTAAAATGACAGCAAAGTGTCATTTAAACTTGTTACTTGTGTTTTTTGGTGTTTTTCCGCCCTCTGCTGGCGCTTGGGTGCGATTGATTTGATGGGTTTCAGGCTTCAGCACGTAATTATTAGTGACGTCAACAATGCCGAGCTACTAGTTTATTATTTGATTGAAAATTATACAAACTTTATTAAAACGAAAACATTAAGAGGGGTTAAGAAGCTCACGTTTTTCCCTCATGCTAGATGCATGTAAATAGTGTACGAATGGTATGTTTACAGAGCTAAACCTAGCAATTTTGTCCGAAAATGATGTCCCTTTTGCCAAATTCACTGGTAAAATTCTGGAAGAACATACAAATGTTCAGTTCAAGAGATGGCTTGAGTGTCGAGGGCTGAAAAAGAGCCGACCTGATCCAAAGTTAGCTTTTTTATCGACACCTTTTTCTTGTGTGCATTGCCTTACGCCACTGACAATGACATTCTCCTGTTTCAACAATCTATCGTTTGCCACCATATGCCCTGTCTTTCTTATATATTATATCCTCTGGTTGTCTTATGTCTCTGACCGGTCTTGGGGGCAATTTACATTGCTATTTTTTGTAGCGATCGCAAATGCTACTCAGTGACAGCCAACGAACACTTTAAATTTTTTCAATAATAACAAATCTTAATTCTATAATTTACTGACACTTCCCCCTTACTAAAGTTTTTTTACAGCAGAAAAGTTAACAACAGTGGCAGTCAGATACCATTTTAATTTTTTCCGATCACTCATTGTCAGACACAAGTAGCACGGCAAAACGCCGCGCTAAAAAATGTGTAAAAATATCAAAATGGCTTACCTCTTCGTCCTTTGTAGGACCATGGCCCCCAATAAAATGTTTACTGCATATTAAATGTGAATGGCTTCACCTTATTGGCGTTCAACTGGTCTTTTGGATGTCCGCGCAAGTTAATACATTCTTTACATTTTTTCCTCTGAGCTTTTGGTTTCAGAAAAATGTATGAAGAAAACATCCTTCATATGTCGGAAGGTCTGGAGTTGTTCCTACAAGTTCCATAGCAGCAGTGGGTGATCGGCATGTTCTTTTTTGAAAGATTACAAATAAGATGGATTGTATGTGAGGACGTGTCTCAAATGAGCCAATTCCGCGTTACGATGGCGACGTCACGGTCTAAAAATAGCATTCGTGCAGTACGCTATTGGATTATTTGCATGAGTCATGTTTTTGCGCCCTTTTGTGGCACTTTTCATTAAATGTTATTCAAGCAAAATTGTTCTTTTCCCTAATTATTGGAATCAATAACTAACGCATTAACCTGGGTCAGTAGTTTTGATAGTGGAACTTTAAAAGCCACTGACCCTCCTGCTAATTTTCCTTATTGTCTACCCATGTGAATGGTTGCTGACCTCTGAACATAGCAAGAAAAAAAAACAAAATATATGAGTAAATTACGAAAAAAAGAACCACATAACTTTTCAAGTTAATTTTAATGTAGATTAAAAACTACACAAACTTTTGTTGAACAAACAATGCTGTCATTAGTTTGTATCCATATACACACAATTTTCAATGACTAGTTGGAGTTCTTTTCTCAGTCTGTGGTAAACACAGATTATAAAAGGAGGACTGATTGAAAGATGCTAGTCTTTTCCACTCCACCCAACCCCTCCTTTGGACCTCTCCTCTCTCTAACGGACTGCCATGGTAATGGGGGTCCAAAATAAGCAGGTAGCTTCCAACAGTCCCGGTGCACACCCCTAAGATCCCCTTCGACGAGTTATCCCTGTCTCCGCCCATCATGACAGGACAAGCGTGTTTGGCAAAGTGCTGATGAAGTTCTTCCACGGCCACCTGCTCCAGTTCCGCTCCTCCGCTTCTGACGTGAACCAACCTACAAGGAACATCATAGAAACAGGAGAGGACAATAGAAGCTTCAAACGTCCCAATCCACTCTTTGGAGCCCAGAAACCAGCTTGGCTTGTCCATCATGGAGACCAAGGCTTGTTGGATCTCTGGGATGCTCGGCGGTGGTCTGCTTTGGACCTGAGGATTGACGTTGCGGCTCAGCCAGGAAGCCATCGTCTGGATAGTGCGATAACCACACCCCCATCCTCTGTCATTTTGCCCATCGCAGCCGTAATGGTAGTACTGGTAGTCACCTTCGACGACACTCATTTTCAGGGGTTCTGCAATAGGTGGAGGTAAACCTTTGTGGACGTTCGTCCTCACACTCGCTGTAAAATCCGCTTTTCGGGCCGAATTCCCGCCCCAGTCAATCGCCATGTCGTCTCCCACAGTCAAATCGCTTTGGTCCATGTTCAAGACAAGTCTTCTCGCCCGTGTTAGGTCTCTAAAAGGCTCGATCGCATTCACTTCCTGTTTTGGTTCAACTGTTTTCTTCTCCGGTGTAAAAGTTCCAGCCAAAATATGTTCCTATCAATGACGTTGTCACGGTGATAGACGTTTTAAACCATTTTTGGCCATTTATTTTTCACGTCGTTTCAAAAATATTCTTTAAATAAGGCCCCCCCCCCCCCACACACACACACACACACACACACACACACCCCAAAAAAAGTCATAAATAATTGTAACTACCTATGAATCGATTGTTTATATTCATTCATTTGAGAGCGAGAGAAAAAAAAAACACACACACAATATACAATGTAATAAACATGGAAAAAAATACGTTATGACCCAAGTAATCATTAGATGACTGATTTAGCCAGTTGTTGTTGTTTTAAATGTTATTTCATTTGCGAGAGACCAATTTGTAAAACATTGCTTAATATGTGAAAATACATTTCCTCGTTGAAAACATCTTAGCTGCCTCAAGTGTCGTGTATGTTTGAATGAGTTTGTAATTTTGTGGGTTTGTGGTTTTTTCTTGACGTGACTTGATTGCAGTTTTTCCAAGCATTTCTGCAGAATTCCAGCAGAGGGAGCTGTGCCTCTAGTTGTCAGTGTAGAAGCTGCTCTGCACCTTCAGTCGTCACCAGGCATGGAGTAACTGACTCATTATGAATCTCCTAAAACTTTTTCCTAGAAATGATAAGGTGAAATTTTTACTTTTATATACTAATATGGGATGCCGTATACTTAAAGCCTAGCTGTAGCATTCACTTTGAACTGCGATATATTTCAATTCATTCAAGTATTTGGGGGCACAGAGCTATTTTGGTTCAGCCATAAAAAAGATGCACAAGTCAATCATTACCATGTTTGCCTGCGCTCGGATGTATAAATGTGGGCACTAGGTTCATCAAATAGTTTTGTATGTGCCCACAGGAATTGAATCTATGCACTGATTGATTAGTATGACAAATTGAAAACCTGACACGAAGACTTGCACGAGCCCAAGCCCCGGGGGCCCCAGGCAACAAGCAACATGGGGCCCTTCGAGCGTGTGCACGTAAGGGTGACAGTTGAACTTGGAGCAATAGCATATTTTATAAAAGTCTAATAACGCCTCGCTCTCATAGAGCGCTTTTTAGGACACTCAAAGTGCCCCCCGAATTGCATTATTCATTCACTCCACACTCAGTGGATGTAAGCTTCTATTGTAACCACAGCTGCCCAGGGGGAGACTGACACCTTCTGAAAAAATTCCTAGATGAAAATGTATATATTAGGTTTTATTGTAAAAGGCACATCAGAAAATGTACAAATGTAATCTGGTAACAGCAACAAACAAAAAGATCAATAACATAACTAATAACTAAAACATTTTCTCTATATTCAGTTCAAAAGCGGAGCCCAGCTTTTTTCTAAGGTGTCGCCAAAAAGTGCAGTATAATCCAGTCTAAAAGCTAAATAACAAAATAACAAAAATATTAAATAAAAAAAAGTGCATTACATTACATTGTTTACATTCGTTCGTGGACGCACACATTTGAACAGGTGGCCGTTCTCTGCTCGAAATGCGCACCTTAGGCCTATTCTCGCTCCCAGAATACACAGCGCTTGTGACGTAGGACAATAACAGGACTGGTTGCTATGGGAACGTACCCATACCCTAGGAACCTTGCTAAAAGGAGTATTAAAATTGCTAATAAAATCTAGGGATGGAAGAACCGAGGCTTTCCGAAACAATGAACCACTTTTGAGACAATTGCCCTAAATTGAATCACTGTTTCGAGGCGTTTGACACACTGCAAGAGCTCCATCTACTGGATAAACAGTGCATGTTTCTTTTTAAAACTAAAGTTGTCAAATTGCCTCAGCATTACATATCTTCAATAGAATTAAGTGGATGTCGTCTATTTCAACTGTGAGATAGTGTCGTCATTAAGTGCGATTTACACAATGAAAGTGGACCTTTTTAAGCCTGTGTCATTGGTTGCTTTGTCTGTGAAATTATGTTCAAAGCAGTATTTGTAATACATGACAGCGCTAGTCTTGTAAGTGGCTCGTCCTAGATGTCGGGGAGTAACTATGCATTGTTAGTTTTTCGTAAATATTACAGTACAGTAAGCACAGTGCTTGGGAACAGGAATATTATTTATTGCCTACTGTAAGGATTTCCAAAATCATAAGATGGAAATAATTGAGCCGAATAAAAGAAAGGAAAGGTTTGTGAAATATTTTACTTTTAAATTAAGTTTGTTTTTGTTTTGTTTTTTTTTGGGGGGGGGGGGTGTCGTATTTGTATTTATTCTAAATATCTACAAGTACGCCACTAGTGTATAACAACGTGAATGAATTTAATGAAATTCAAGAGATAATGATATTCCCACTCCTGACTTGAAAATGAGCAAATGTTTCTAGCACTCGCGAAAATTCCTCCTCTCAAAAAAACGCCGAATAACTGTGTTATTCTGCCACTTTTTATTGCATTCCCACCAATTGAGCAGGCGGACTCCCATCGACTTTTCATTTTCCTGTGGAAACAAGTGTGACTCGCTGACACATCTGTGACGTTCGAAGTCTCGTAAGCAGTGGTCACGTGACTTTTGCCTTGCTCGACGCCATTTTCGGAGCACTGCTTTGAAACACCTCTACTTCATTTGCTCGTATCAGATTCGAGCAGGAAGGCTCGAGCATCCCATCTCTAATAAAATCGTTTAGGATTATTTTGGATGCATATATGTTATATTTTTCTTATAGAGTATTCGACGAGGAATACGATAGACCCATTAATAGACTTTTTGGGAAAAACCACCATTTCCTTTAAGTAGTCACATGAATAATGAGGTGGCCTGTGAAAATCAACGGAAAACAACTCGGCAAGGACTTTCCAGAGAGTACTTGGTGAGTCACTCTTTAAACAATCAGGTGGTATTAATAGCTGATTGGGTTTGTTAACAGAATCGTTAATTCGCCAAATGATTCCATGGTAATGAAACACTTCCTACACTTATCACTGCGACAGTGCGGTAAAGCTGCGTGTGCTAAATCTGTTGGTCCTCTAGGGCAGGGGTTTTCAACCCAGTCCTCAAGGCACACTGTGGGTCCTGGTTTTTGTTCCAGCCGATCCAGCAGAGACAGTTGAACCAATGAGGCTTCTGCTAAAACAAGCCACACCTGACTGCAATCAACTGATTGCACTTGTAAAACACCAGATTGGGGAAAAAGTGTTGTCATCTTGTTTGGTAAGAATGAAATCCTGCACCCACAGTGTGCCTTAGTGGAATAGGTTGGGAACCCCTGCTCTAGGGGCCCAGCTGGCTGGCAATTGCCTGGTTTGCCTAATGGAACGCGACATCTCTGCCCACGACTGATCTCAGCACGAGAATGCTTTAAATCAGGAGAGCTGGCGTTGTCCATCCATCCATCTATTATCTGCCGCTTATTCCGGGGCAGCAGCTTTTGCAGGGAAGCCCAGACTTCCCTCGCCCCAGCTATTTCAACCAACTCCTCGGTGGGGATGCCAAGAATATAAGACAACTCCCACTTTTTCAGTCTTATTTCAATGCAAAAAACAGCGTCTTATATTCGGGCCAATAAGGTAATTGCTGCATGAATGCCAATTTAGGAGACTTGACAGTACAGACCGCCGCGACATTCTGGAAAAATGTGGCCCAGATTTGAACCACATACGAAAGTGACCCGGATCGGATTTGAAATGGTCCAGTTCTATGCGACTTGTCACGTTCAGTCCGTCATGTTAGTGCCTCACTCGAGTCGGAAAAACACAAAAAAAATCGGATTCATGCATTAAGACCTGAATGTAGCCATAGTCTCTCCAGCGTGTCCCCGGGTTGTTTCCGGGGCCTCCCGCCAGCGGTAGATGCCCGGAAAACCTCTCGAGGGAGGCATCCGAACCAGATGCCCGAGCCACCTCAACTGGCTCCTCTCAATTCTGAGGAGTAACGGCTGGACCCTGAGTCTCTCCCGGATGACCGGTTTTCTCACCCTATCTCTAAGGGGGAGCTCGGACACGCTGCGGAGGAAACTCATTTCGGCCGCTTGTATCCGGGATCTTATTCTTTCTGTCATGACCCACAGCTCGTGACGATATGTGAGAGTAGGAACATAGATCGACGGGTAAATCGAGAGCTTCGCGTTTCGGCTCAGCTACTCCATCACAACAGACCGGTGCAGAGTCCGCATCAGTGCAGACCAATCCGCCTGTCGATCTCCCGTTCCCTCCTGCCCTTACTCGTGAACAAGACCCCAGGATACTTGAACTCCTCCACTTGGGGCAGGATCTCATCCCCGACCCGGAGAGGGCACGCCACCGACTGAGGACTGGAGGTGTTGATCTTCATCCCAATTGCTTAACACACTGCTGCGAACCGCTCCGGTGAGAGATCGTGACTTGATGAAGTCAACAGCACCACTTCATCTGCAAAAAGCAGAGGTGCATTGCTTATGCCACCAAACCAGACCCCCTCAATGCTTCGGCTGCGCCCAGAAGTTTTGTCCATAAAAGAACAGAATCAATGACAAAGGGCAACCTAAGCGGAGTGCAACCCTCACCGGGAACAAACTTGACTTACTGCCGGGGTTGTGTAAAATGAAATGTGAACCACTGGTGAATTTGACCATTGCTTGTCCCAAGCATGCGGGGATAACATACCCATTTGGTGGCACTTAAAATGAGTCAATTCATTGAACAGAGTACTCTTTAGTGGCTAACAGAGGATTGCGACCACAGCCATAAAGTGAGGGAAATCTCAGCAACTCGGTTCCTGGCCTAACCCCCGCCCGTGTCGTCATTGATGCGGGATCACAGGAAGGTCACCATATTCGTCTCACCGCGGACGCACGCAAGCCGAAAAAAGGAATTCCGGCCCGCAGTCGGTGGCTCCTAGTACCTCGGCTCCGGCGTTCCTCGCGGCGCCCCTCACCCTACCCCGACCTCCCCTCCATTCTTTTATGTCAGCTTCCTGTCTTGTGTCGCGCCAGAGGCGTAGACGGCTGGCCACCGGCCCACAAATGTGGACGCACATCATCGTTGGCCTCTTTACGGACTCATCGTGTTTAGCCTTAACAAACCAATTCACACAACGAACCCCGGCCAATGTCTCACAATGACGACACTCCCCTCGACCCCCTACTAACCTGCGCGCGGTCACCTCCCACCCCAATTCCTCTGATCATGAAGCATGGCCTGCGGCACGTACCTTGTCTCCCTCTCCCCACGCTCTGTCGCTGGCTAGGACATAAGTAAACAGCTCAGTGGGAGAGCAAACACTGCAACAATCAGTCAACAATGTCTCCTTAACTAATAACGCGGCCGTGGTCGAGCCTTTAAGCTGGGATTCAACACGCATTTGTGCATTTCCAGGGACAGGAATTTAAAGGAAAGTCCTCCCTGCCTGGATTAAATTGAACTGCATCTGATCGAGGAAATGTCGTGCACCTATAGTATGAGGTCACTCAAATTATTCAAGTGTCAAGGCAAGGTCAACTCTCGGTTGTGCAAGCATGACTTGTGAATGGCTGCGACTTACATGACACGTGTGTCATGATGTCGAGAAATTGCGTCACAATAGTGTGTGACATTGCAGACCACCACCACGCTTCCCCTCCTGCATGACATGGCATCCTATGGGCCACTTCCAGGAAAGATCAATGCCTTTTAATGGCTGCTCTTCCACGAGGTCACGGCGAGAATGTTTGATATCGGCATGCCTATCCCATGCGATCGACTCACCCCGTTCAACTCGACTTTCCATGACATGAATAAAGCGAGCGGCCGATGAAGCGGCCATGCTGTCTCCTGCGTTTGACCGCGGGCCATTTGTGTCATCGTGTCACAAGGAAGCTATATCATGTCTCGCCTATTTGACAAACACTACCCGCTCACACTAGCGAGGCCGCCGCGGACAGGATTCTCGGAATCCCTTGCCTCTTCCTGTCGCGGAAAATTGCGTTTTCATTCCGATGGGATTTTTATTCTCGGGCTGGGGAGGGCGCCTCAGTGGGCAACGTCTGTGTCTTCAATGTAGACGACCGTCATCGAACGTTGTAGAAAAAGCACCGGTTTCTTGCTGGGAGAGCAGGAACCTCGGGACTCATCGTCTTTATCCAAACATTCCCATTGGTGCCCACTTTGATTCCGGAAAAGGCTGGGAGAGCAAAACAAAAAACCAATTTGATGTCAAAACAAATACATTCTACAGTATATACCTTTTCCTTGGGGACACACCTGCGGACACCTAATTTGTGAGTTGCCATGCGTGTCAGTTGCATTTTACATGAACTCATTTTGATATCTTCCATCACAAGCCCCCTCCTCAATCATTTGACAAATAAAAAACAAACAGCCGCATTATCAAATGGAAAGTATCCAAACAATGGATGGGAAGTCTGTGCAACTTTTTTGCGAGCCACTATTTACCTTTTGGGACTCCTTCTTTATAAACAGCTTCGTTTGGATAACAAAGAGATAAAACCGTTTTGGGGCCGTCGCCACGCGGACAATACGTTTGTATTCCCTTAGGCACGCATGAATTATTAGAAATAAAAAGGATCGGGTTATAGGAAGACCTACCGGATAAGTGGCGCGGATCCCCCTGGTTTCCAATGAACGGACCGAGGCGCGCGGGCGGATGGTGACAGCAATGCGGACACTGCCATGGACTTGCCCGGTGAGTAAAGAGTTTGTTTGTTTTTCCCCTGCGGGCGCGCAGTTTGTATATTGAACCATTGAGTGCGACAAAAGACGCGCGTCCTCGCCTTTGGGAGGGCGCGGGGGCGGTGAGGCGGGCAAATAAAAAGCTTTCGCCAAAGCCGAGCGGTGATGCACACGCACGCAGTCCTCTGGGGGAAGGAGGGGGTCGCCTTCTCTCTACGACGGAGATTTGAAGGAGGTGGAGGCGAGGAGAGGAGGGGGCGCGACTTTTCTGGGCGCTGGCTTCTTTGATGCGCATTTGCTGGCATGTTCTTGAAAGATGAGGCAGCCGTGTGCGAATGTTGCAGAACACCGGTAGAGGTAAGCACCTTATCACCTTGTTCTGCTGCGTCATGCGCTGACAAAACATGATCCAGCATGAGTGCGCAAATAGGGAATATTGACACTGCTGTCGCAGGGGTTGGACACTCACTCGTGGGTGGCAAAAGGCAGTTTCATCGGACAACTCTTTTGGATAACTTGCTCTGTTTTACGGTCAATTTGAAGCTGAAGAGCGTCTCCATACGATAGAGTTCAAAGACTAAATAATGACCGCTTGGATCGATTTGTTCAGCATTCCTAACGTGCCGAACAATTATTGGAATACTATAGCACAATGTCAGGCCTTATAAACTATGGCTGTCGAGTGAAATGATGAGACACATTGCTAAACACTGATTACAAGGATTGTTGTTGGAAGTCTGGACTTTAAAAACGTCTTCCAATGTTGCTCCACGTATGTGCATGGGCGCTCATGTGGAGCCGCCGTCAGCATAAATAAATGTTTTAGTTAACTATTATGTTCATCATATTGGATTGGAGGCTGCTCATGATGCAATAATACTTGAATCTGTGCTTGTTTATATATTTCTTTTATATATAATTCTCTTTGACAGACCAGTTTGTGTAATTATGCAAGTTGGGCAGGTGTTGATCCAGTTCCTGTGATGTACATGACCAAGGGCGTAGGTTTGCATAGGGACGGTAGGGACATAACACAAGTAACTTTTCAGGATGCTCAAATTGTCCCCAGCACCAACTTTTAAGCAACTTTATTTGCGTTATATAATGGCTTCAATTATATGGGCCATTTAGATTGTCTTTCCATGTTTTAATTGTTGTAATTGACCCTACCATTATTAGGTGAAAAATATGTCAGTGTTGTGGAGGTGGGGAACATGCCACTAAATTTTGCAACTGAAAGTCCGACCTGCATCAGAGTTAGCATAACATTAAACTTAGTGAACTTGCTAACTTGTGAAACTCGAGTAGAAAGCTGCCTAGAGGTGTCTTCCTGTATGTTTTCTATTGTCAACTTGAATTCAACTGTGCATTTTGTGCATTTATTGATTAATTAAAATGTATTTATTTTTTTAAAAAAGCATATTTGCAGCCTATGCTCAAAAACACAACCACTGTAAATTTCCTTGAAATGAAGGTAGCATTTTGAAAAACGACTTTCTCCCGGTGAAAATAATATGAACTTTTTTCATTTTTATGTTGTAACCAGCTATTTTTTGAGAAATGTATCCAATCTGTTTGGTCTTATTAATGTCCTGTCCCCAGCAAAAAAGTGTACATGCAGGTTATGCTGTAATTGCGTCCCTACCAATGTTGACACCAAACCTACGTCCTTGTACATGACTGATTCTCAAAGTGGTGATGCTGGTACTTGGAGAGTTTTAGGTGGTACTTGGTGCGAAAAGTTTGAAAAACACAGGTTTGCACAATTACTTCTAATCAGGTGGAAGCTACAAAAGTGCAAAGCGGCATTATTCTTGAACGCTTGCATGCATACCTAAAATGTGTCTATCTCAACACATTCCACCACAGCAGAGTCTACGGAATTTAAAAACGACGCTCAGGAAAAGCTGCAATCCTATTAAGTCGCAGTGATCTTCCAAGCAGCAATTTTGGAAATAGCGGTGATGTCGGAGGGTCATTCTTGCACCTTACGGGGGTCAGTTGTGCCTTTTTTGTATACTGACTGCAAAGTTGCCATATACTCGCCCAGCCGTCCTCAGTGAAAAAGATCAGACCATCCCGTCAAATTCACTTCTGGATGGCCTGGCCTCCGTTAAAAATTTGCCAGCCATCGTCGCGCTGACGAAATCCCCCGCCGCGCGAGGTGATAATACAGGTCCACGCATTCTCACGTAGGCAACGCCGGAGGTGCAGAGGTCAAAGTTAATCCTCACATTGGCGTCACACGCTTGTGTTTGCAAAGGAGGCTAATGATTTGCACACATCGCAAGACCAGGGATGTCAAACCGATTCCGCAAAGGGCCAAGTGGGTGCAGGAATTCATTCCGACCGAACCGGCGTCAATTAATTGATTCAACTGTAGGAGCAAAGAGGGCTGATCTCAAATCTGAGATGGCACATTGGTGCTCTCTGCTGGTGATTATGTCTCATTAGCCTTGGCTAGAAACTTGTCGTTCACAGTAGAGCTGCTTCGTACATGGGAGCTAATCACAATTTAATACGGAAGCTCCTGCACTAAAATGTCTAGACTGCAAAACCCAAGGTGATTGGGTGGAAATATTGTTTTTTCACAATTTTAAGGATGTACAGTTTAAAGTCAAAACACTATGGGAAAGCTAGATAAAAGTAGAGAATTAGCCTTGCACATTCATATCATTTTCTTAAATAGCCATAGAATTGTCAACTCCGTTGCCTCTTGGGCTTCAAGATCACTTGGTAGCGCCACAGGGCAAATGAACCACCACGAAGCTTTGAACCAATTGGCTGCATAGCCCGATTGCTTCAACAAGCTTCATTTGGCCATCACTGCTCCATGTATATCTTTCACTTCCCTTGGGAGAGACAGCCAACCTCTGCTGCCACCTACTGTCAACACTGTTGTTTTACAACATATTGTTATCATGCCTCCCAGCATGCAGTGCGGTGCTACAGATCTAACTAAAGTATAAATGTTGAAATGTACTTCATATGATAGTTTCTTCTTCCTGCCTTTGCTGCTGCTTGCTGCCATCATCATCATTTTTTGTATTTCCTCTGTGGATCAACCGCGCTGGTCTCTCATACGAAAATGGATCTGATTAGATGGTCTCTCAGTGCAATTGACAAGATTTTTTTCAACAAGACACGGTGCACCGGGAGAGCTGTTTTGCCCGGACGGGACCTTCGCCGCTGGTTATGTGAGAGATTCATGGAATCACTGGAAGCCAAGTGTCTTACTGTCCTGTCCGTGGAAGATATCGAGGATATTTGGCTGTTTGGCATGGCGGTCGTGGGGTTCCTTCTGCTCGACTTAGGAGGTGCCCTGCTCTACCGGAAAGTTTCCAAGACGGCAGCTTTCAAGGAAATCAACAAATTTGACCACGGATCAAACGGTGCGATTCACGGCACTGGAAGATTGCGTCGAGGCTCGGCTCAAGAACTGGCTCCGTGGACTGACGGTTCGGACTGAGGAAGGATGGAGAAAAGTGGATGCTACCTTGCGCCAGGTGACGGAACTGTCGGGGCAGGTGACTGAACTCTCGAGGCAGACCGCGACTATTGGCAATGACTTAAGGGACCTGAGGTCTCCGCTACGCCATGAGGAGCGCGTATTTGACTGAAGACCAACCGTATTTGGACACATTAAATTACTTATTCGGCTTAATTTGATTATAATTTTCCTTCCCTTTCCTGAACACATTTACCCCACCCCTCCCTTCTCCTGGAGAGAGCCGCACAGATGGCCCGATCTCTTGCCCTTGATCTCTTCCCAAGGCCGGTCGCAGGGCCCTGCGACTCTTATTTTGTGTACAGACACGTACAAATACTGATTGCGCATACACACACTCTCCCACACACACCCCTTCAGTCCGCCACCGCCTTTTTCTTACTATCACTGCCCCCCCCCCTTCCTCCAGCCATGACTGGTAGTACTTTTATTCGTACAAAAAAATCCCTGCGTCGTGTCATACCCATGCTGTGTTGTATGATATATGTGTGTCTACTTGTAACTTGCGCTGTAATTTCTGAAGAAGAGAGAGAAGAGGCGGCGCGGAACAAAGTCTGCAGCGGCCCGATGCTCACTCATCGAACGTAATTTCGTTGCATCTATTGTCATCTTGTGAGAGCTGGTGTCAATGACAAATAAATCTGAAAACAAACGGAAAGCATTCTTTTTTCTCCAAAGCAATCTGGAACCCCCTCCACTGGTTGGCGCCCGAGGCAACCGCCTAGCTTGCCTATGCCCATGCCCTGGCAAAACCCATACAAATAAATATTTGGCATAGATTGAGTTTAGAATGTTTGCTTCTATTTTGTACTCGCCCTCAATCTCTCTAGGTTTCGACGAAGGTTTGAATTAGAAACAAAAAAAGTTCTCTGCAATTTGTGCTGCTAAGTCTGTATCACTTAATCAAGCCTTCATCTGATGATCCTCTGTACCGTCCCGTCTTACGTCACAGTAGGGCTGCAGTGAAAGAGTGCATTCAGCAGCTCGAGGGGCACAAGGGCCAGGCGGCGTGCCCACATGACAACACAACAGTAGACCTGCTCACACCCGGTGAACTGGTCTCAGATGAAAACACGATGCTGATCCATTGTAGGGATAGTGGAGTTCATTCAGCATCAGCACGAAGAGGAAAAAGTTGAATGATCTCAACAGGAAAGTTGATGGATGGAGATCTAGTTTAAATTCAGCTGTAGTCCAGATGTCAAGAATGGATTTTGAAATTGGTCTGTTTGGCTTAGAGCAGGTTTCACGTGCTGTATGCGAGGATGAAGTGAATGACATTCTGTACGATTGGAAGGCAGAGTACAGCGTTGCACAACTGACAAGCAAAGTTAGTAGAGTTCAAGCAATAGCAATCTTTTTGTGTAAATGACCTCAATGTGAAAAACGGTTGCCCAAAGGATCAAAATATGCAAATTACAAATGTCTCAAATTATCCATTGGTTGCAGACGTCATTGACTGGGCTGCCTTCACACTAACCAGTTGCTGTCGGCGACGCTAAATGAACATCAGTCCCATGCGTGTGATATAAAAGTATTTGGATGCAATTTCCTCTCGACAAACCATCTTGAGTCATAGACTTCATAACCTATTGACATGACACGGGGCCAATTCGTAGGGGGCCTATTTTCAAAAACTTCAAATATTTTCAAAACTAAAGCTGCTACCGACCTAAAACCAAAACCGGCACCATCCTTAGCCATATATGAGTGTGCATGAGCATTGGCAACCAAAAATTCAAGGTCGTTCCCTTATAAAATCCCAAATAATTGTAAGTAAGTATAATCCAAAATGGCTAAGTCTCCGATTTTACACTAGATGCACAAAAATCACCAAATGCAGAGACAATCACCTGTATTTTCAGGATCCATAGCAATATTTAACGTATCATATGACCAAAATAGAAATAAGAACATTTTTTTTAATTTACTATTTAAGTTTTCTACAGCTAATAAATCACTCAATGTAACATCAGAAACTTAATACATGAGGATAACATGCAGAATCAATTATAAATAATATGTAAATCGATTATTAATCAATTCTATATACAATCACAACTTATTATAGAATAGAATAGCCCTTGATAATCATTATACACTGTATACTGTTAGTGAATGAAGCTAGTGGCCGCCTGATGTAAACACACCTTTTCCGGTGAAAATTCTTGTGAATAAATGCTTAAATCCCCGAATTCCTCATAGATATGGACATAAAACAGTCTCGATTCTTGGTTAAAAACAAAGAAACCGTGCAGTTAGCCTTTATTTTACGTATAGTGTTGAAGTACAATGGTACTCTGTTAGTGAACGAGGCCAGCGGCCGCCTGGCGTAAACAGTACTTTTCTGGCGAAAATTCATGTGAATAAATGCTTAAATCCCTGAATTCTTTATAAATATGGACGTAAAACAGTCTCGATTCTTAGTTATAAGCTAAAATACATGCATGTAGCATTTATTTTGCTTAAATATTGCCAACTATGAGGCTAGTCAGTTCCGAAAATTAGCCACCTCCATGTGTAAACAAAGAAGAAAATTCCTGCGAATAAACGCTTCAATATCGCATGCACATTACGAAAAATGTCATATTTACCTTAAATCCTCGAACAAATCACTCCTGAGACAATCCTTCCTGTTTGTATGTGTGTTAAATCCAATCGTAAGTAAATCCACGCTTAAATCCAACATAAGCGTGTGCCGTCTTTGGCTATTACTAAATGAAGCTCGGCCCCCTCTGATAAGGCGTTACGCAAAGAATGACAAAGTGTCACGTCAATAGGTAATGAAGTCTATGCTAGAGTATATTTTTCACCTGACCACCAAAAGGACAAAGTCATATAAATGACGTTGATGTAATAGACGGTTGTTCAAAGAACACAAAAAAATGCTGATGAGCTCTCTTTCGCTCCTCTACTCAATCAAAGAAACAGGAGTTTATTTAACTCGTTGCTTTCCACCTCTACCGATAACCGATCAATTCAAAATATATATCATGACTAAAAGCTTTTCATGAAATGTGTTCAGTCTCCAGAATAAATCGTGCAACGTCATGTAGAATGACAGTAATCCTTGTTGTGCTTGTTAATTTATCACTAGTCACATTCATGGTTGCACTATCCAAGCTCAATCCAAGTGTGACTTGACATCATGTGCACTAATATTAACCAATAAGGCATTGCCTGTTGACTAACAGTAAATCTATGAAAGTACTGTAGCTGTGATTAATATTCATTTTTCTGGATTGCCATCAAGCAAAACGTCATTGTCAGTATAGCACTTTGGTCATCACTCGTATCCATAAGCGGATTTTCAGGGGGGGCCAGGCCCCCCTGTGGTGGCTGAAAAGTGTCATTGCACCTAATTGACTTTCCTATATAGTATATATTATTTTAAAATTAAGAATTTTCCCAAAAAATGTTATAAAATTTTAGGGCTGTCGACGGGCGGTAATTAATTTTTTGAATTAATCACGTTAAAATATTTGACGCATTTAACGCACATGCCTCGCTCAAACAGAATAAAATGAGAGCACAGTGTCATCTCCTTTTGTCACTTGTGTTTTTGGGCGTTTTGTCGCCCTCTGCTGGCGCTTCGGTGCGACTGATTTTATGAAGTTTCAGCACCATGAGCATTGTGCAGTTATTCACATCAGCAATGGCGAGCTTCTAGTTTATTTTTTGTTTGAAAGTTTTACAAATTTTATGAAAACGAAAACATTAAGAGGGGTTTTAATATGAAAATTCTAGAACTTGTACTAACATTTATCTTTTAAGAACTACAAGTCTTTCTATCCATGGATCACTTTAACAATGTTAATACAGAATGTTAATAATGTAATGCCATCTTGTTGATTTATTTTTATGATGATTTTTACTAAACAAATACAGTACTTATATACAGTATGTTGAATGTATATATCCGTCTTGTGTCTTATTGTTCCATTTCAACAATAATTTACAGAAAAGTATGGCATATTTTATAGATGGTTTGAATTGCGATTAATTATTATTAATTTATTTTTAAGCTGTGATTAACGCGATTGAAAATTTTAATCGTTTGACAGCCCTATAAAATTTGTAAAGCAAAAAAACAAACAACAAAAAGAAATGAAATAAGCAAAAAATATATATATATATTTATAATGGGTCAAAATTATTTTTTGGAACAGATCATGTGACTGGCACCTTAGACGGTCATTTGCTTTGCTTAGCGAAAAACACCTGAGGACTGAAGAGGCAACATGGATATACGTCATTTGTTTTTCAAACCTAAACTTTCAAAAGCGACAACTACTGAGCAAAACCAAAGATTGAAAATGTGGACCATGAAACGCTAGAGACCCCCCATCAAAATGGCGAGCGGAATTTCAATTTGCCCCACTAAAGATGCTAATTGTACAACAAAGCCACCACAAGTGTCTTGCCAATGTAGTTACCCCCGTCAAAAATGGTGCCCCCTGGCCGCGGGAGCGCACACACACTCATTAGTTATGAGTTATGTCGACTTAAACAATGAATTGAAGCCAGAAAAGAACCACAGTTATATATTTTGGACATTGACGTTCATCAAACTGGAGAAACTCCATACAGGACTTGAATTACAGTAATAACAGTTATAGGTCATCCTATGAGTAAAACAGTGAAACATTGCCTTTTTTACGTTCAGTAAGTATGTTATGTTATACGACAGAAAAAGAAAAAAAAAAAAGTTTTTTTTTTTTTCTATGGATGTGCCATGTTTTAAAACCTCGTAGATATCTAAAACATGGAAATCAAGCAAATCAGTGCAGCGCAGTGGCTCTGCCCAGGGGATACAATTTTTGACTGAGGGTAACTACATTGGTACGACACCAGCGGGTCGTACCATATTCAATGGATGACAATGATGGCAAAAAGCGTAGCCTAAGCAGCCTGATTTGGAATTCCCCTCAAGAATGATGGGAAACAAAAAAAAACACTCATTTTCAACTAATTATTATAAATATTCTTGTAAGTTAATTTTATTGCTGACACTCCGTTTCGGGGTCACCAACATGTTGTGCCCCCACTGCCCCAAAAGTCAAACTCTGCCTATGCTCGTATCTACGTTGAACTGAATATTTTGTTCCAGGACTACTTGCCTTGCTGTTGATGGTGTTGGAGTGGACCTGCCCAAGCCTTCCATCCCCGCTGAGGCCCATCTGCGACCTGAGGGTCCTGAACCATTTCATCAAGGAAGCGCAAGACGCCAAAGTCGCCATGGTGAGGTCCGGGTGACGCCATAAGGTTAACGTTTCAGCAATCCTCCGCTCGTCTTTCCAGAAGTCATGCCGGGATGGATGCACCCTGTCCCAGTCTGTCAGCGTCCCTCAAACCAGCGTAGACCCTGTGTGGGAGAGCAAAAATGTAAGACTGACATTCTTGGTCTTATTCAGTTCCTGGTTTTCATGTCATTATTTTGGCCAGGCCTTGGAGAAAGCCCAGGAAGTGCAATGTGGCTTGAGGCTTCTGCAGCAAGCCCTCAGCTTGCTGCGTAGCTCGGTCACCAATGTGGCGCTGCACAGTCACGTTGACAACTTGGTGAGGAGCGTGCCCAGCATCGACGCCGTGCTACACAGGCTCAACATTCCGGTGAGTCGTCAAAAGGGGAAAAAACATGGACTCGTTTAGCTTCAGACAAATGATTGTTCTAAATAAGGATTGGATTTGCCTTTTTGCCAAACTCTGGGTTTTATTTGTGTCCCAAAACAAAAGCCAAACTGTTCTCCCATTTGATGAAATGAGTTTCTGCACACTAGAACACAGGCTGCTCTTCAAAATGTTATCAATATTTTCACTAATGACATGCCTCTGTTGACCTAATAGCAGTTGGATTGTCAACGCCGTTCGCTAAATGACGGGACATTTGAGTGTTTTTTCGGTGTGTCGTTTGAGGCACTTTCCTGAATCCTTCTGAGTCATTTTGGACAACCGCCTGCTTTGTGGGAAAAGGTTGGAAAGGCTCTTTTTTACTTCAGCGTGACTGCGCCCCAGGGAATAAACAAACCGTGGTCGGTCCAAGGAAGACGCACGGCAAACACCAAACACGGAGCGGTATCGACGTCAGGCCCTCTGAAATGCTTCAGAATTCCCACAGACACGCTCAAACGTCCCGAATAAAGGTCTTCCCAGAAAAGAGGAATCTGTTTAGTTATGCAATGACACACATTTCAATGAATTTTTAACAATTTCCCTCTAGTGTTACTCGGAAGAGAAACAGTTTGAGCGTAGGTCGGATAAATTCAATTGTTATGTACTTATTTAGTTTCATTCGTTCAGGGAGAACACTCTTGAAGTAGCACTATGTTAGATATGTGGCCAAAAGTGGTACTGCAACCCTGGTGATGATGGTGATAACAGTGACGATTGCTCTAAGACAGCAAGGGAAGCTCAGCTTCCCCCTAAATGTCAGAAAATATGTGATCAAATTGCTCACAGTTAGCTTCTTATCATTGGTTACAATGCAGCTTTCTCAGTGTTTAATTTGTAAATCATAAGGTGCCGGAACGCAAAGTACATATGACAGCGCAGGGATGACAAGACGGGCACTGGTCCCGAGACATACGCAGAAAATGGTGCTTAAAACAACATGCAAATTCCCGCTTGTCATGCTGTGGGACTTACAAGCCTCAATTTTAGATAATATCCATGGTATAAATGTTATGAAAATTATTTAGGCTATACTCTGCACAGCACGGGCAATTGCCCACATAATCACTGAAGGGACTTACAGTAACGTGCAGTCTAACTTGTAAAACATAAAAAAAATCAGAGATTACAATAGATAACACAAACCCATTCTTTTGCGAGCGCTGTAGCTGGCCCCCACTCCAGGTGCCACTGAACCTGACCGGCTGCTGCCACGGTAGAAGCCTCCTGCCCCAGCTTGGCTGGCAGTCCGTGAACCTGGCTAGCTGTTGCGGCGCTAGCCTCCTGCCCGTTAGCATGATCGCTGCAGCTGCCCTCATCGCCGATTGTTGCTTTTTTGACTCGTTTTGAACCATCTTCTTTTTGAAAAAAGAAAGTAAATGCAACTGTCTTTTTGGCATGTTGAAATACTGTTTGATCCTGGCTGCTAGCTGCCCAGATGCCGCAATTTTTTTACGTCACACGAGAGGTGCCGGATCAGCCCAAATAAGTCCCGGAACACAGGGAGGCCAAACTCAAGAGGTGCCGGATCCTGTTCCGGTATGATCCGGCACAAATTAACCCCCGAGCTTGCTTTTTAATTCATTGGCGCAGCCTCACAGTCCTTTAAACAGTGTTGACGCTGATGCGTCTTCATAGTTTAGCAGTGGTGGAATGTAACAAAGTACTTTGTTACTGTACGTAAGTGCTTTTTTGTGTATATGTATACGACGTGGATGGTTTCGTTTTCACGCCCCGTGCAACCATACTGTAACCGAGGACTAGAGGCAGCAACACAAGTACAAGCAAGATTGGCAGGTGACCAGCATCTGCCACTGGGTTATAATTGGGAAGGACACTTTGTCCATACAGTGTATTTCAATGGATGTTTCTGGCTCCATCTTACAGGAATATACGCCTCCAGAGGGCTCGGCGGGCCAGGACAGCACATGGCGGGCGTCCACGGCGGGCGACTTGCTCCAAGTGCACATCAACTTTTTGCGAGGCAAAGTGCGCCTCCTTCTCACGGACGCGCAGGCCTGTCAGCAAGACGTCAGCTGATCGGCTGGGCTCCCCACTCCAGGCTTTAGCCTCCCCTCCGATGACCTACTTGCTAGCTGCTGGAAGTGGTGTGGAATCATGAAAAAAAGCACAAAGCCACAACCATTCTTTTTTTTTTTTTTTTTTTTTTTAAACTATGTTAGGTGAAGGCAAAGAGCAGTCACTGCTGGAGAGAATCGCCCCTTGAAATGTTCTCACGGATGAATACTGACCAAAATGAGGCTTTGAGAAGCATAGCCCTTGCACTGGTTTGAGTACGTTTAAGGATTGTCTCCTCCCTGACAGTTTTCAAAAACGGAACTGAGAGATTTTACATAAAATGATTGAGGCCTTCACAGATTTGTCCGCTATGTATAGTTTGACATTTTTACTCAGTGACTAGGTTGCATATTTTTTTATAAACATTGTGTAATAGCTATTTATACAGATTTTCTACTTTTTAGCTTTGTACTTTGTGAATGTTCATCGTTCCGGTGGCCGCGCGACCGAATAGTGAAAGCCACATTTGACTCAGCGTGGTCGCCCGCTCCCAAACGAAGAGGACCAAGTCAACGGGGCAGCCAGAGGTCAAACAGGAGGACATGAGAACTGTGAAACTGCTCCGTCATGATCCGTCCGACAAACAATCGAGCCGGGCCTGCACGGTGATAGCCCGCTTAAAGAAACAAAAACATCCTGGAAAACTGACTCGGGAGAGCGGGAAAGCAATCCGTCCCCGGAATCTGCGTCATTCCAACCAAAATGGACCTTCAACTATTCCAAACCCGTCCACTTTTCTTCCGTGTTTTCCTCTTTTTTTTTTTACTTGTTGTGCAAGTGCAAGAGCTTTTGAGGATGTTTGCACATGTTCACCTTTCCTGTTTTCACATTGAGAGTCCAATCACTGTATAAGTTACTATTTAAATACAAAATATTATTCTTGGATAAAGAAATGATAAAAACAAGCTGTGTCTTCATCTTCCTGTCTGCAATTAGCAAATACGAACCCGAAAACAAATGGATACTTATATATATTTTTAAGGACTAAAAAGTTACCGAACAATCCAGAAATACAATATTATTGCCAAAAGTAACTAAAATAGATAGGTTTCATACTTGGCAACACTCTCGGAAAAATCGGAGGTACCAGACCATCGGATCGGAACTCCAAATCGGCAGATTCTCAAAAACAGGTGACTCTGACTGAGGTGCAAAAATATGTGATCGTGACATCCCTTATTGTATTGAAATGTACTTGATACATTGGAAAACGTTTGGGAAGCATAACTAAGGATTTCCCCCCCAAATGTAATTTGGCGCCCCCTCCACTAGATAGCGCCCTAGGCAACCGCCTACCTCGCCTATGCTTAGCCTGACCGTGTACTATATAGAAAATGAAAACCCTTCTCATTATATGAGTGTCAACTGTTCTAAATCTGAAATTGTTTTTGGTTGAGCAACAAACTTTTGAAATCATGGAATACTTGTGAATTTAATCATCAAAATGATCATGATCCGGATTTTATCCATATTTGTGCAGCCTTGCCATCCAGCACCTAATGTGAAATAAAACTCACGTATAGATGTATGTTTTACAGGTCATTTTATTGCCAGTTCAGAGACAAACTTTCTATTCACAAATGTTGGGGAATCTTGAGGAAAACGAGGGACACCGAAACATCAAAAACATACGGAGCCCCTAAGGTGGCATGGAAGAAGAAGAAAAACGGGGGGGAAAAAAAAAAAAAGTTGACGATATATATATATTTTTTCAAGTGCCAATAAAAGGACAGGGATGATTTATTTTCTGTAAAATAAAAAAAAATTAAAAAAAATTTTAAACACAGAAGTAAAAAAAAAAATAGCGGTCGAAGCAATTTTTTTCAAAGCAACAAAGAAAAAAATTCACACCGAGGCAAAAAAAAAATTTTTTTTTTACATTGAAGAAAAAAAAAGTTAATATTGAAGCAAAAAAAATCTCGGAAGATAATAACCAGACAAATGTCCTCTTTTCTTACACGGAGCCCATGTTCTCTGCATTCAGTATAGCAATTGGTTTCTAATGAAGTCAACAAGGACCGCCAAATAACAGAATGTTTTCAGATAAAAATGTCCGGTTGCATTTAAGACTCACTTCAAATGTCTTCCGCTTATTTGGAAACTGTGCTTAATATCAAGAATTGATCTTATGTCATCATATTTTAGGCCCATTTCAAAGTAAAACTCAATTGAGTGAACACGCTCCATTGTTGCCATTGTTTACCTGGAAATTGAGCCGCACAACGCATATTTAAAACAGTGGAATTATGTGGGTTTTTAACCACTTTTTTTTTGTGGCTTCAATGTAAAACAAAAAACAAAAAAAAAGTTTTTTTTTTGTTTGTTTGTTTTTTTATTATCTTCTTTCCAGGGCGTAGGTTTTCATAGGGACAGTAGGAACATATATAACACTAGCAACTTTTCAGGATGCTCAAATTGTCCCCACCAATTTTTAAGCAACTTTATTTGCATTATATAATGACTTCAGTTATATAAGTAATTTAGAAAACCCCACCTCCTTAAAACTGTGGGTGTGGGGGAACTAATTCCTTGTTTTCAGTGTAAATCTACTAATAAGTGAAATTACCTGCCAGTGCTTTAAAGTAAATTTTACTCAAATTTCTTGAAATAAACTAGCTGAAAAAAAGTTCAAGACTTTTTTTAAGCAAAAAGTTTGTATTCTTAAACTTGTCAGAAATGGTTTTAATTCAAGAATGGATATTGTTCAAAACATTATTTGAAAGCTTTTTTTCCTTGATTTAGGTGAAAAATGACCAACTTTTAGATGTATGGGCTTAACAAGAATAGTAGTATTTAAAGTAAATTGTAGAATCTGACTCATTAATCTGTTATCTAGCCTTTAACACTTTAACACAGATTCAGGGCCGGCCCAGCCTATACGCAGACTATGCAGCTGCTTAGGGCCCCTGACCACTAGGGGGCCTCCAATCTGGCAATTGTAAATTTATATTCTATTTTGTTTACTACAGTTTGCTTTGACTTTTGTGAGTTTTGATACTCGATTACAAGCTTAAAAAAAATAAAAGTTCTTCTTTAACTTTTCTTTCCTCTTTTAGAAAAAGGTTTGGCGCTATCTACTGTAGGTACTGACAATCATTTGGGGTGAGAAGTTTGAAGTATTCAGTGCAACAAAATCTGATTTATATACAAAATATGGACGTATGGGTTGGATATGCATATATGGGTTTCACAGTACACTGTGATGAAATAGTGGGCCAAAAATATGGGCCCATTTGGATTATTTTGCTTAGGGCCCCCAAATGGCCTGGGCCGGCCCTGACTAGATTTAAGAATATTGATCAGATTAAGATTAGATGTTAAAAAAATTGTAGTGTGAAAGTTAGTATAAGTAGTATAATTCAATACAGATTTTACGTTAATCATTTAGCCTATCAATGAATTAGGTTGATATTGGTGAGAAATGTTGCCCTGACCCCCATTCACCCAATCTGTTTGGTCTTATTAATGTGCTGTCCCCAGCAAAAAGTGTACATTCAGGTTATGCTGGTATACTGCTTGTGCTTCCGGGCCACTTTTTATTTTTTCCCCTCCGTCTTTTTTTTTTTAACTTCTTCCATGTCTCCTTAGGGGCCCCGTAAAAACATAAGGGAGACGTGAAGATCAAGGCAAAAAAAAAATGACTTTGGACGGAAGGAGGCTTCTTATCGCACTTGTTTATTAGGGATCGGGGTAAAAAACCTTGATGTGGATAGCCGAGTTGTTGCGAGTGCGCGTCATGGGCTCCGCGGCCTCGTCGGGGTCCTCGGGCTCCAGGTCGTCCACCAGCTCCACCGTGGAGGTGTTGGCGGCCAGCTGCAGCGCCCCCTGGCTGCTGGCCTGGAGCTGCAGCGCGATGTTGATAGCCCGGTTGATGGCCAAGCCCAAGCCGTGCACGCAGATCTCTCGGTGCCCGCCGCCGTCCAAAAGCTTCTGGCAGCGTGCGAGCTGAGCCCTGAAGTCCGTTTTCATATTGACGTACACGTCGTTTCGCCTCTTGGGGAGTTTGCGGGGCAGCCGCTTCCGGAGAGTGTACTCCACCGGGTCTATGTCGACGGCGCAGTGACCGCTGTCGGAGGATTGGCCGAGCGTGGCCGACGACATCCCGGGATTGCGGATCTCGGTCATATTTCCACCAAATACTGCATCGGGACAAATATTGACTGAACGTTTGCATTTGACGTCTCTACCGCAACACACCGCCGGCTGGAAGCGGATTAAAGCACTGACAATATGCACACACAAAAAAGTGCTTTCTGCTTCTCGACAATCAATTTGAAGTTAAAGCAAAGCCACGTCGCCGTAATTCTTACCTCCGGTGGATAATTCGAGGATATGTTCGCTTTTTCCTCGTCACTTAGCAGAGCAGCATTTTAGGACAGGCGTTCCTGGATGAAGCTGTGACTCGGAAGTAGAAGAGTAAAACAGGAAATTGACAAAATAAAATTGGGTCGCGTGGCAAACTATGGCTGACGTTTTCACCCGGACAAGTTAACATGAACTATATTCCAAAACGCTGAAGTTGCTTACACTGGCAAATAATGGATTTTTGCTTAGCAGAGTAGCTTTTATTTTCCATATGTACGAAGTAGATCGATACACATTATGAATCTTTAATTCAAGGGCGTAGGTTTGCATAGGGACGGTAGGGACTTAACACTACCAACACTTCAGGATTGTCAAATAATCAGCACCAACTTTTAAGCAACCTTATTTGATGATATAATGACTTCATTTCTGGAGGTAATTTCGAGCGTCTTCCCATCTGTAAAGATAAACTTGACCCTACCATTATTACCGTATTTTTCGGACTATAAGTCGCAGGGTTTTTTCCCCCCCCCATAGTTTAACTTGGGGTGCGACTTATACTCCGGAGCGACTTATGTGTGAAATTAACACATTATTATATTATTTCACATGTTATTTTGGTGTTTTGGAGTGACACTGTTGAGTAGATAGAGTCCCTTTTCATTCAGATGCTGTCGGATACTACGGGTTGACACTCTTGTACTCTCGGACTGCAGGACAGCTTGAACTTGTTTGGATGTTAATCGAGGGTTTTTTTTTTTTATCCACCTTCCGCACAATCTTTCGTTGAAATCTCTCATCAATTTTTCTTTTCCGTACGCATCTAGGGAGGTTAGCCATAGTATCATGGGCTTTACACTTATTAATGACACTGCGCACGGTAGACACAGGAACATTAAGGTCTTTGGAGATGGACTTGTAGCCTTGAGATTGCCCATGCTTCCTCATAATTTTGCTTCTCAAGTCCTCAGACAGTTCTTTGGTCTCCTTTTTTCTCCATGCTCAATGTGGTACACACAAGGACACAGGAGAGAGGTTGAGTGAACGTTAATCCATTTTAACTGGCTGCAGGTGTGATTTATTGTCACCACCTGTTATGTGCCACAGGTAAGTAACAGGTGCTGTTCATTTCACAAATTAGAGAAGCATCACATGATTTTTCAAAGGGTGCCAATACTTTTTTCCGGCCCATGTTTGGAGTTTTGTAAAAATGATCATGATTTAATTTTTTCCCCCATTTTCTTTTGTGTCTTACTAAGATATTACTTCCAAAGAATTTGTAATTGCAATCCTTTGAGCATTAGTTGACAGAAATGCAGGGGTGCCAATACTTTTGCCCAGCACTGTATATTATTGAATAGCAGCTTCAACAAAGACACGAGGTGCACACTCTGGCTATGAATGTCTTTAATGTTTCCCAGATCAGTATCACAGCATACAGTTGATAATTTCTAAAGAAAACAGAAAGATCAATTATAGTTTCTATTTTTTTTTTTTAGCACCTTTTTCTCCATAATGCCACTCATGAACATTTTCTTCATCTCAAATCTTGTGTTTTTGGTAAGAAAAGACCCTCCCAAACAATAATAATAATGAAAAAAAAATAAATAAAAAGACAACAGGTGCAACTTTGCATGGGAACCCCAGCATGAAGGCCGTGTGTACATGTGTTTCTTTGCTATTGTGTGCTTTCATGCAGGCCCGTCACCAGACGTTAGTCTTAAGGGGGGCATATGAAACGCATGGGGGCATAATAATTGCTACTCTAATGCTTTATTTGGAATGAGCTTACAGTCACACAGCACATTAAACTTCACTTCCCAGGCAGGTTTGCGTTTCTTGATCAGCTGCAAAAACAATGGTGAGCATTCTACACAAAAATTCAACTTGTCAAGCATCAACAGTGGGTTGTAAAGCTAGGATTTGCTTTTTTTGGGACTTTTTACCCCTAAAAATGTCGTGGACTAACACTTCTGTGCTTTGAGTAAAGGGGCACAAGCCTTTCGGGGATGGTGACGGGTCTGCTTTCATGTACTAATTACAATTGACTTCAAACCAACGACCTTGCTTAGTTTAAAAAAAATGCAACTACACCTCCTCTATCATAAAGAAAACAGGTTTGGAGGCCTTGATAATAACTAAGACCTTTTTCATGTGTGTGTGTATGCGAGGCATCTTGGTATCAAAGCCCTCAGATTAGACCCACATTAGTGGCTTCATGTACACATGTGAAGAACTAATTCACTGTGAACCAAAGGCTGTGCCCATTCACCTCTTATTGAGTGGTGTTACTCGCACGAATACGTAGGAACGGATATTGTTCGCACTCAAGGACTCACTATGTACGGTGGTACGTACCTCTACTTACGAACGTCTCTGCATACAGAATTGGCTAAGAGGGACCTCTACTGTATGTGTAAGCGTGTATCCCAACGTCCTGTTTATTCGCCCCTTGTATTCAGACAGCTTTACATGAGTGGATTAACTTTTTACATTATGCACAGCTCTGATTGTATGTTTATTTTGCAATAATCTAATTGTAACATGTATTTGTTACATGATATGATGCATTTTTTTTTTTTTTGCACTTTATAAGATGTATGTTTGAATTTTGGGGGTTTGGAACACATTGGGGCATATACATGAAAAACACGTTTCTACTTACAGAGTTTTCAAGTTCCATCCATTTTCTTTGGCTTATCCCAGGTCGGAACGCGGGGGCAGCAGCTTCAGAAGGGAAGCCAAGACTTCTCTTTCCCCAGCCACTTCAGCCAGCTTTTCTTGGGGGATCCCAAGGCGTTCCCAGGCCAGCCGGCAGACAGTTTCCGCGGCGTGTCCTAGGTCGGCCCCGTGGCTTCCTCCCCGTGGGGCGTGCTCGGAATACCTCACCAAGGAGGAGCCCCGGAGACATCTTTATACGACGTCCAAGCCACCTCATTTGGCTCCTCTCGATGCGGAGGAGCAGCGGCTTTACTTCGAGCCACTCCCGGATGACCGAACTTCTCACCTTATCTCTAAGGGAGAGCCCGGACAGTCAACGGAGGAAACTCATTTTGGCCGCTTGTGTCCTCGATCACGACCCACAGCCCATAGGTGAGGGTAGGAATGTAAATAGAAAGCTTAGGCTTTCGGCTCAGCTCCCTCTTCACCACGACGGACCGATGCAGAGTCCTTCCCATGTGCTCACCACTTGTGAGAGGGGCCAAGAAGGTCAGGTGCATAGGATGTTGGGTGGCAGCTAAAGGAGGGGTCCTTAGCCATCCGAATTTTCAAGTTACGAAACCAATAATGAAGGGAATAGTTACCTTTCTTGCACACAACATAACTGTTTGCATTACTCTAACACACGTAATATAATCAATCAGGGAATAGTATCATTTCTCATATTTACTGTAGGACTGTTTGTATTACTCTAACACACCTAATATAAAATAAATAGCACTTAGACTATAGTTTAATGAAAAGCAGAATAGAGGGTATAAAAGATACACAACGCCATCATATAACAGAAGCCCAACGTGTCACGTGCAAGATTGACGCACCAACTCTTGCAATTAGTTCTCCCGGGCACTCCAGGACAAAGAGCAGGGCGCTCAGTCCTAAAACAAGTAGTATCGGCTGCCCAACCAGGATAAAAAATTGATAGCGCGGGCGCCTTGGACGTGAAGACCTGCGTCGGTCGCCGTGGCAACCACGTCCCAGCCACCAAGGATGACGCACGAACCTGACCTGCTACAGAGGAATGATCCCAAGACAACACCCAGCCACGCCTTCGGCCCGGCCCACTCCACCGCAGCTTTCAAAAAGAACTGAACATTTAGATGACACGGTATCTGCTCGGGAACATTTCTCTGTAGCCTTGTTTGCCGACCCTGGATCCAGTAGGGTCCCTCCTGTTTTTGCCTTGTTTTTGACCAGTGTCAACGAATAAATGGTCAACCTGTTTTCGGTGAGCCTTCTTCAAACTTTTGGAACATGGAGTCAGTACAGAGGGTGAACATGGGAGTGAACGTGCGGAAGTTTGGCCCCCACCGGTTGGCTTGCGGGAGCAGTGCCAGCGGAACAGCATTTCGTTCAGCTGGCAATGTTTCCGCAGCTTGGCGGGCGGGGGGCAAATTCCTTCGTTAAGTTCGTAAGTAGAGGTACCACTGTATATGTAAGCCCGGCCGCACGGCGTGATCCGTTCCCCTCGTCCAGTTCGGGACGGATTGCATCGTGCTGCGCAGCTCCATGCAGACTTGTTACATATATATTACTGCTAGCACAGAACTTTACTTGATGAATTTTTGCTACAGTGACTCCATGCTACATTTGTGAAATCAGGACAAGACAGCTTCCCTTTCTTGCAAAATGCACCTGTTGTCGTCGGTCGTCACAAAATTTGAGCATTTTTTCCCCATCACTTCCCAAAAAAAAAAACCTCAAACTATCAGGAAACTGAATATTTACAAATATTTTATCAGTTTTATGTTTACACTTCAAAATGTACACTTTATTCTTTTGCGGTATTGTGTGTGTCTTCCTTCAGTTGTCCTTGCACGCAGCATATCATCTTCCAGTGGCAGTTTATAAAATAGACAAGAAGTGCAGTGGTTACGGTAATCTGCTTCCAACGCATTGGCCTCATGCCCCTCTCATTGACCTAACAAGGATACAAAAGCATGGAACGGATATCCTCCAGAGGACAGAATAGCAAAGGTTTCATCTCGACAAACATAGAAGATACAAAGCTGGCCATGCCTTGAAACGTCCTCATTTTAATTTAAGGCTTTCTCCAAAGTCTCTTTACCCGCTCATCATCTTCTCAGTTTTGAGTTTTGTGCACGTGTCTCACCACTTGCAAAGACCAAGGGCTCAATGAGTCGGTGGACTCTGCCACCTTTGCTCGCATTCGTGGACCGTAACACGAGAAAGAAATCAAACGAACAGACTAAAAGCGAGCGCACGAGCGGCCACAACGAAAGAAACGGGCACCGTCGGGATTTTTGCCGCTTTAAAGATCTCAAGTACCCTGCATCCCACCTGTCCCGTCGTTCCCGTATGTGCTCAGTGTCGGCATTGAACTTGATTCTTGAACGCGAGGACAGAAATAAAAGAGCCGAATCGTCATGAAAACAAGTGGGAAATGTGACAGGCATTCTTTGGGCCGAGTCCACTTGAAACAAACGACGGATCGAAAAATGAGTCACAAGCACAGCTTTGGTATCTTGTGAAGACCGGGAGGTTGTCTGAATATCCACGTGGAAGATGAGCGCGATGAAGACCAGGTTCACAGATGTTTTCTTTTGCGTTTTCCTGAACGGATGCACTTTTGTCCGTCTTGGGAAAATGTGTGGAAACAATGCCCCCCTCCCCTCCCCTCCCCTCCCCGTGAGCCTCCTTTGAAAAGAATTCATGCATAGATCCCCCTACTGTAAAATACCCAATTATAGACTTTCTCCTTTGTACACATATACAACTATATAGTATTTTTATATAATTATACTCTCTATATCTATATCTTCAACAAAACAAAATGCAGTTACACATGAAAAAAAAAAAAACAACTAAACAAACGAGACGAGCAGTGAATAAAAACAAAAGCACAATCAAGGGCCAGTTTGGCACTTTGTCATGAGAACACATTTGTTAGTGGACAATAAATACTCCCTTTTGCTTGAGCATTTTTGCCCTTTGTGGGATCGCAAACACTAACTTGGCACCGAGAATGCTGGTTGAATGAACGTTTAACATAGATTTTTTTTTTTTTTAATTTTAACACCTGCCTTGATCAACGCTGGAAAAGGAGTCGGGGGAAAGCGAAGAAACAGCGAGAACCAATAGTGTTATTTCCCATGTGGCAAAATGGGTTTTGCCATGTTGCATTTTTTTTGCCACGTGACATTTTTTGACACATGGCCAAAAAAGTTTGACACATGGCAAGAAATGGCATTTTTTCTTTGCCATGTGGCTTTTTTTTTTTTTGCCATGTGGCCTTTTTTGCCACATGGCAAAAAAAGTTTGCCACACCGTGGTCTGATGTGGAGGTACTGCTTTATTCTTTGCCATGTGGCATTTTCTTTTTTGCCATGTGGCATTTTTGACACGTGGCCAAAAAAGTTTGCTACATGGCAAAAATGGCATTTTTTTTCTTTGCCATGTGGCTTTTTTTTTTGCCAGGTGGCAAAATGGATGTTGCCATGTGGCAAAAATGCCACATGGCAAAAAAAGTTTGCCACACCGTGGTCTGATGTGGAGGTACTGCTTTATTCTTTGCCATGTGGCATTTTCTTTTTTGCCATGTGGCATTTTTGACACGTGGCCAAAAAAGTTTGCTACATTGCAAAAAATGGCATTTTGTCTTTGCCATGTGGCTTTTTTTTTTTTTTTTGCCATGTGGCAAAATGGATGTTGCCATGTGGTATTTTTTACCATGTAGCATTTTTGACACATGGCAAACAAAAAAAAGTGCCACACCGTGGTGCGATGAGGAGGTACTGCTTTTTTCTTTGCCATGTGGCATTATTTTTGCCATGTGGCATTTTTGGCCAAAAAAGTTTGCCACATGGCAAAAAAATGCCACATGGCAAAATCCATTTTGACACATCGGGAAAAAATGCCACATGGAAAAATCCATTTTGTCACTTGGCAAAAAAATTCCACATGGCAAAATCCATTTTGCCACTTGGCGAAATCCATTTTGCCACATGGCAAATTCCATTTTGCCCCATGGCCAATACCACTTTTGCTTCTCGGCCCTGCTGGGAAAGCAGGGATGTAGAAAAGAGAATGACACATCAGGGAATGAAACAAGGTGGCACCGTCATACTAAAAAGGCGAGAGGTCCCTTCAGTAAATGGCAAGTGGCTGCTCGGAAAAACATCCCGACATTTTGTTGAAAATAGTCGTTTCTCCCGAACGTACAGCTCAGTTTCTACTCACACGCGCGCGAATGTGCTCGGCAGCACAATACGGAGGTGGTGGACAGAGTCACTACACCACACATCCAGAGGCTCCTCTTGGACGGTGGTTAGAAGCACAGCCAGTCGGGCTAGCGGTGCTTTGGTGACGGCTCAGCCACTACTATACTCGAGTGGTGGAGTGGGGGTGGGGCAGAGTGTTGTTGTGGCCCGTGGTGGGAAAGGTGTTAAAGGCATGAAGGGGCTGCATGCTCGTGATGGTGCTGGGGATCATGGTGATGGTGTTGGGCGTCATCAGAGGCACGTCGTCCGGGGCCCGGCGCAGCGCCAGCGTGTAGTCTGGCGGGCAGGCGGGCCGCAGGATGTCGTGGGGCCGCAGCGGTTCCATATCGTGATGAGCGTCGTGCTCGGAATGCTTCATTTGCAGGGACATGATCTCCTCCTCCTGACTGTGAGCCAGGTCGTTGGCGGGGCCGCCCCGCTGGGGAGAGAGACGGTGACGTCGCATCTCGTGCCTCTTGTCGCGCTTGTAGTAGAGGGCGGCGAAGGCCAGGATGTTGAGGAACAGCAGGGACGCCCCCACGGCGACGGTCACGCTCAGCTCCGTGGAGTAGTCGCGCGTGTCGCCCGGGAAAAGAACGCGAGGCGGACGCTCCGAACCGTCGGGCTCGGGGTCGTAAGAAAAGGTGGGGTAAGGGCGATGGGTGGTGCGGGAGCCCGTAGTTCTGGTCCTGGGGGTGCCGGGGCCCGGACCGGGGGGTGAACGAGTGGTGGTGGAAAAGAACTCGTCGTGGATATTATGGAGATGGGGAACCAACTCCAACCAGAAGGCCACCTTGTTGGCCCTGTAGTTGTCTCTGACGCGAGGTTTCAAGCCGATGTGGAGGTACTGCTTGTCCTTGGAGTTGAACTTGGTCCAGATAACTTCTTCAAATCGGTTGGGTTTGGTGTGAATGAATTTGGTGTCCTGGGGGACTGGCAAGTTGGGATCCCTAACGCAGAAACAATCTTGACTGAAACCACTACTACCGGTTTGTGAATTTACAAAAACTAAGGTAGATTTGACACCGAACAATCTACATCAGAGAACCGACAATGCTTACCCAGTCTTGGCAAAGTTGGTCCAGTAGGTCATGACAACGGCGCTGAGCATCACGTCGTTTTTGGAGAAGTTGCACGGGAACAAGTCCGTGGCACCGATCATGGGCACCCCGAAAACATAGGGTATCTCATCTCCGTGGGCCGCGTCGGCCCACTCGGGCCGCGTCTCCGTCTGGCAGTGGTGGTAGAAGGTATAAAAGTAAACAGGCGACTGGAACTCGGCGTGGAGTTTGGCGGTGGCCACCGCCGGCGCCACCCACTGGTGGTCTGTAAACAGAGCGAGCAAGGTCTTGCGCCGCATGTCGCCGTTGTCCCTATCCGCCCAATCCGTGTACATGAACTTGATGGTCTCCCTTAGGATGTCTTTACCTGGGGGACAGGGGAAAAAAAAAAAAAAAAAAAGAGATTTCATTCATCGGAAAAGTCACCAGATGGAGAGAGAACAAATTTAGCGGTGATACATTGACTGACGGGATGAAAGATTTCAAGGCCAAAAGGTAGAAAAGGTCTCTAAAAGCGTGACAGGCAGTGAAACTGAATGATCCAAATGGGTTTGTTTGTTTGGCGCAGGCCCACCGCGTTGGCAGTCAGAAGCAAAGACGCTGGAAGATAATCCTCCTGACAGGCTGTCTTCTTTGTATACCAGCCCCACTTTAGTGGCTGTATTTTGTCTCTTTGCTCATCTTTTCTCCGCACAATGCTGGCATGAGGTTTTATTGTTTTTTTATTTTTTTCTTACCCTCGGGGTACCCGTAGAGGTTGTCGACAAAGTTGGAGATGGTGTAGTCAAACGCTGCGGCTGAGATGCCTTCGTTGTCCTCACTATCGTCGACAAATTTCATCCCCTCTCCTTGATTGACACCAATTAGCATGTCGTAGTTAAGGAACTCCCCCTGGAGGCCGCCAGAAGGAAATTATCAGTACCGGACACGACATCCGGTCCAATCGAAGCCACTACCTGCTGCATGAGGATCTCGGGATCGTCGGGCACCACGTCACCGTCCACGACGGGTCCAAACGCGATGTGGTAGCGAGCCGGCTGGATGTCCTGGTCCACCAGCTCCCTGAAGTTCTTGCGCCTCAGGCAGTCCACCAGATCGGCGGTCTCGCTGTAGGTGCAGCCCACCTTGCGAGCCAGGATCTTGGTGTATTTGAGGGGCTGGTAGTTGACGGACCAGCTGGAGATGGCGGTTCCACTTTGGGCAATTGCCCTGTGGAAGAGACCTGGAGAGAAAGGAGACGGTAAATGTTAACGACTTCACTAACATACTGAGCAGAATCAGCCGTCTCGTCGCGTTTATTTTAAACCCTCTCCAAATTTGGCAGATGGAGCCTCGCACGCAGCATCATGTAAGGGATGCTAACGAGGGGATTTGGAAAGACGTGTCAAACCGCGGTGGTCTTTCTCCTCCTCGTTCCGCCGCTCCCGTTCTGTCGCTCTGACTGCCCAAGTGGCTCGTTAGGGGGGCCGCCTGCATCGCTCGCATTCTCTTTTTCGTCTTGCCGCCTCGCCGCGTCTGAGTACCGGCCGCTAAATTATTAAGCCCAGCTGCAGAGGCCCCTTTTCCCTAAGAAATCAATTACCGTAAGCTGAGAGAGAACTATAGGAGATGAGAGCTTTTCTTAAAAACAGTTGCCTCCCCACACTTGGCAGTCACAATGACACCGATTTAACCGCGACTACTTTTAGCCATCATTCCTTCTCCATCCGCGGATTCACCACACTGTAAAGGATTATGATGGCAGGCGGACTCCTTACCTGCAACTGTGGGATAACAGACACTTAGCATCGAAAGGAGCTCATGCTGATGATGGAGATGCGGACGATGGCAGCGATGTGACGTGATGGCAATGAAGAACACATTTGGGTTGGGTTGGGTTGGGGTGGGGTAGGGAAAGGGATCAGTAAAAATAGACAATACATGTTAGCATTGCTCTGCAACCGAAGCGGAGCTCTCAGAGGAATCAACACGGAAAACGAGTCGTACAGTCCAGTGATTCCCAACCACTGTGTGGCAGCGTTGCAGTCAAAATGATTTACTACTGAAAAGGAATATATTTTCATGCAATTATACCTATTCACCTATTGAGGTTCTGTTACTGTTTTCATGTTCACAAAGTACCTGTTCTTCTTTCTGTAAACATTTGAATTTTTTATATTAGTATTTGCGATGGCTACACAAAAATAGCAATGTAATTTGCCCCCAAGAACAGTCAGAGACGCAAGACAACCAGAGGATATAATATATAAGAAAGACAGGGCATATGGTGGTAAAGGATAGATTGTTGAAACAGGAGAGTGTCACTGTCAGTGGCGTAAGGCAATGCGCACAAGGTTTTGATAAAAAAGCTAACTTTCGATCAGCTCGGCACTTTTTCAGCCCTCAACACTCAAGCCATCTCTTTAACTGAACATTTGTATGTTCTTCCACATCTTTACCAGTGAATTTGGCGCCAGGGATATCATTTTCGGACAGAATTGCTAGGTTTAGCTCGGTAAACATCTCGTTCGTACACTATTTACATGCATCTAGCATGAGGGAAAAACACGAGCTTGACCCCTCCCTAGCAACAGTTGCTAATGTCATGAATATTAATGAGTAAAAGTGACGTGTTGCTTGCGATACGCCATTGGCTTTATATGCAACATGTTAAAAGTGGAAGCTGTCGTTCATTCGGATTTCTGTACGTGTTCTTGTTTTCTTTAGTTTCACGTTCATATTTTGATATGACAGTGCAGCTGAATAAAGCACTTGGAGCTTGGACTCTACTTCCTGATTAACGTATTCATTTTAAATAGAGTGACTTGTGTTTGTTCACACAGCCTATGATTCCATGGTTCAGCATCGGAGCCTAGGATGAACCTGCTCATTTGCATAGGAATAATATAAACTCTGCTTCTGTATTATTTATCTTTCTAGGCCAGTTATTAATAGTGATAGGCAGAACAATAATGGTACAACAAATCAGTATCATTTGAAAGCTTTATAATACATTAAACTTGACACATTTTTACTGGGGACGTGCGGTTTGTGTTTTCTAATGTGCCCATGCACAGTAAAGGTTGGGAAAAACTGCAAAACAGAGTGCATTGAGCATTCTCGCACAGAAAGTATAGTAGAAACTTGTAACAGATTTTGTTGTGTCACTGTAGTAAATCCAATGCATTTGGCGCCCAACTCAACTCAAGAGCGACCGTTTTCTATTTCCGCATTTTTATCAATTTACCCTCCGAGTGGTGCGAGAGGATGAGGAGGTTGACGCAGGACGCCCCGGCTCCCGATCCAAAGATAGTAATCCTCTCAGGGTCTCCGCCAAAGTGACCGATGTTCTCGTTGAGCCAGCGAAGCGCCTGAATCTGGTCCAGGAGGCCGTAGTTCCCCTTGGCCGATTGATCGCCGGTGCTGAGGAAACCTGCGTGCGGACACAGAACGAGGCAGTGAAGTCAGCATCCGATGTGCGTTCAAAACTTGTCTGTCGTACTTTGACATTTGCCTGACTAATGGCTACGCAGTATCTTCAATTGTTCCACCAAACTAGCCGATATGTGTAATCATTCTCTATTGATCATTCATATACTCAGAAAAAGGTCATCCATTAAATTCAAACTGTGAAGGTCAATCACTCAAAGTCTATACTATAATAAAAGTTTATTCAATGAAATTTCAGCTCAATGATCCAATCTAAGGGCATACTGTAGACTTCATAATGATATTGACGGGTCACGTCCCTCAGACACTGCACCACGCCTTCAAGTAGGGGGCTTGCCCACACCCAACATTAGGGTGGTCATTCCCATTCCCAGGTCACTTCCTGTTCTGTAACTCAAAATCAACAGGAAGTGACCCATAAAATACCCCCAAATCAACAGGAAGTAACTGAAAATCAACAGGTAAATGACCTTAAATGGCCCAAAATGACCTCATTGCCTGGCATTGGCTGCCACTACAGGCCATAGACGTTCAATCCGTTTGAAGTGGGAGGGCTGGCAGCGAATGAACGAAGGTTCATTCGCTGCCACCCTCTCAGTTCAAATGGATTGGACGTCTACTAGCGATAAACTCATTCCAATTTACAGCAGACACTTGTTTTTCTGTTTGTTATTTGTTTTGTAGAATGATTTCCTGACCAATGTATCGATAATCGTTGTATCACCATTTCGTCAGATTATCGTTATCGTGAGCTTTGTATCGCAAATCGTATCGTGAGGTTCCAAGAGATTCCCACTCCTACTCAGCATCAAGAGGAGTTATTCTCAAACACACGGACGCATGCACGCAGCAATCTAGCGCTGGATTTAGGTTGAAAAAGAACAAAAGTTGTACAGCATACGAACAGGAAGGATCGTCTCAGGAGCGATTTGTTCGCGGATGCAAGGTAAATATTATAGTTTTCGTACCATGCATGCATTTTGAAACATTGTGAAAGAAAATCAATGGGAGAAATTAGCCGCTATGGCATTGGCAAGTTTGCAATATTTATGTAAAATAAATGCTACCTGCACGTTTTTTTGCTTTTAACAAAGAATCAAGACTGTTTTACGTCCATATCTATGTAGAATTCGGGGATTTAGGCATTTATTCAGAAGAATTTTCACCAGGAAAGCTCTGTTTACATCAGGCGGCTGCTAGCTATATTCACTAACAGACTAGCATCATTCTTCAACATATTTACATAAAATAAATGCTAACTGAACATTTTTGGTTTTTTTTTTTTTTTTTGCTTTTAACCAAGAATCGAAACTGTTTTACTTCCATATGTATAAAGAATTTGGGGATTCAAGCATTTATTCACAAGAATTTTCACCAGAGAAGCTTTGTTTATCTCAAACGATTGCTAGCTATATTCACTAACAGACTAGCATCATTCTTCAGCATATTTATGTAAAATAAATGCTAACTGCATATTTTTTTCCTTTTAACCAAGAATCGAGACTGTTTTACATCCATATCTTTAAAGAATTCGGGGATTTAAGCATTTATTCACAAGAATTTTCACCAGAAAAGCTCTGTTTACACCTGGCGGCTGCTAGCTATATTCACTAACAGACTAGCATCGTTCTTCGACATATTTACGTATAATTAATGCTAACTGGACATTTTTTATTTATTTATTTTGCTTTTAACCAGGAATCGAGACTCTTTTACATCCATATCGATAAAGAATTCAGGCATTTAAGCATTTATTTACGAAACAATTCCACCAGAAAAGCTCTATTTACATAAGGCGACCGCCACATTGACTAACAGACTAGCATCGTACTTCGACATACTTATGTAAAATAAATGCTAATTGCATGTTTTTTTTGTTTTTTTGTTTTTGTGCTATTTACCAAGAATCGAGACTGTTTTACGTCCATATCTATAAAGAATTTATTATTTTTTAAGAACTTTCAACGGAAAAATCTCTTTGTTTACATATGGCGGCCGCTAATTTGCTTACTGACTAGCATCGTAGTTCACAATATAATATACATAAAATTAGGGCTGTCAAACGTTTAAAATTTTTAATCGAGTTAATCACAGCTTAAAAATCAATTAATCGTAATTAATCGCAATTCAAACCATCTATTATCAAATTATTGTTGGAATGGAAAGATAAGACACAGGATGGATATATACATTCAACATACAGTACATAAGTACTGTATTGGTTTATTATAACAATAAATCAACAAGATGGCATTAACATTAACATTCTGTTAAAGCGGTCCATGGATAGAAAGACTTGTAGTTCATAAAAGCTATAGAAATTTTATATTAAAACCCCTCTTAATGTTTTCGTTTTAATAAAATTTGTAAAATTTTCAATCAAAAAATAAACTAGTAGCTCGCCATCGTTGATGTCAATAATTACACAATGCTCATTGTGGTTAAACCCATAAAATCACACCAAAGCGCCAGCAGACGGAGACAAAAACACAAGTAATTAGTGGACTGGACATTGCTTTCATTTTATTCTGTTTGAGCAGGCCATGTGCGTTAATTGCGTCAAATATTTTAACGTAATTTAAAAAATTATTACCGCAATCATTTTGACAGCCCTACATAAAATAAATGCTAACTGCACGTTTTTTTTTTTTTTTTTTTTGCTTTTAACCAAGAATCAAGACTGTTTTACATCCATATCTATAAATAATTCAGGGATATAAGCATTTATTCACAAGAATTTCAACATTAAAGTTCTGTTTACATAAGGCGGCCGCCACATTGACTGACAGACTAGCATTGTACTTCGACACGTTTACATAAAATAAACGCTAACTGCACGTTTTTTTTCCCGCTTTGCCAACGATGCAGGCCCCCTATCTATTGGCCCTGTCAATGCATTGTGAAGTCTATGAGTGACATTAATTTGTTTTTCAGCCATCAGTATTCAAAATCAAAATTGGGATATCTCTGTTCAGTGACGTGCGGTCAGGGGAGGCAGGTGAGGCAGAGCCTCACCTGTCATCATGACAAAAAAATAATAATAGCATCAAATTTATATTAATATTTGTCCATTGCTCTTTATTTATGACTCATTTCAAACATTTTTTATAGTCAAAATCGCTGAATTTGCCTATTTCCTGTTCAAATAAAGAAATGAAACGAGAGGTGCGGCAGCAATGAGTAAAGCCTCACCTCTGATTGCGCAATCCTTAACAAACTGGGTTGATACATGGAATTGGAGCGTGCTGGTTGCCGTACATCTGCATGTCACCATTATAATGTTTCCAGATACTTTATTTGACCTGATTTTCCTCAGTCTGGCTAATGTCTTTAACCCTTAAAGTTTAATGTTTGTTAGCGACATATTTAGTTTTGCTGATGGGAAATAAAACCGCAGTGAAAAGACACAGGCTGCGGCAGATAGTACTCTGCCGCACTGCAAGGGGGCGTACGTGAAACTGGACTTTCCGTTAAAAGTGGACGCGGTTAACACAACGCCGGTGTTGTCCGGAGCTAAAAGGTTTGCTTCAAACTACGGGACCGAGGATAACTCGCGCTTTTCAAACGGACTGGTACACCCGAAAAGACTGTCTATGTGGCTGTCCTTCGAAAAATCGCCTTTGCTGCTTTCCCTGCCTTTTCTTCTCAACTTGTGCCAATGTCTGGACTAACACGAGATATTGTGACATTAAAAAACTACCACGAAGCTTCAGCAAACATGAGAGCTCGACCACTCACATTCAAAGCCTGTTTGCTTTAAAAACTTTTGGAAGCTCAAGGATCGATTTGGCTTTGACGAACAGCGGAAGCTCAACGGTAGCATCCTCAAAAGCTAAGGTAAAGAAAAAGAGTTTGAAAGACCTCATTAATGCAACCTGCATCCTAGCTAAACAGGAGTTAACATTTGGTGGTAACGATGAGCGTGTAGCTCTTCTAAAAGTGGCATATATGTAGAACGATTACATGGTTTTGCTGAGAAAGATGAAAGGTTAGCTAAACATTTGGACACATCCACTGTGTTTTCTGGCTTGTCAAATAGAACACAGAACGATCTAATTGAAGCAATCCTCTCCATTGAGGCGGAGAGATTTTTGTTTTTTTTTTAAAGTAAAGGAAAATAAGGAGGACTTTTACTAAAAGGGCGTAGGTTTGCATAGGGACGGTAGGGACATAACACTACCAACTTTTCAGCATGCTAAAATTGTCCCCACCAACTTTTAAGCAACCTTACCTTTTTTGCATGATATAATGTTCAGTTATATAGAGAATTTAGATCTTTCAATAGTTCCGTATGTTGTAAGGATAGAATTGACCCTGCCATTATTAAGTGAATTATTTTCACTATGTTTATGTTTGCTAATAAAAACCAGACATTTATTCAGGAAGTTTTCAAAATGTTTCTTTAGTATTTTTTGAAAACAAAGGTTTGAATTGAACAGTGTATCATCTAAACCAATGCACGTAAAAGTTATTATCAGTAGATAAGGATTTATTTTGCATTGATCATTTTGCCAATTAATTAATTAGGTTCATATACATTAGAAATGTGGCCCTTTGCCCCCTTCATCCAATCTGTTTGGTCCAATTAATGTCCCGTCCCCAGCAAAAAGTGTACCTACATGCAGGTTATGCTGTTATATCGTCCCTACGAATGTTGAGACAAAACCTATGCCCTTCCAAAGTGACGCCGATTTTTGTGGTGAAGGACAGGCGCAAGACCACAAACAGTTTTCATTTCAATCTTATTAAAAAAAAATTTTTTAAAAAAGAGCTTGGACCAAGAAAAACACAATAGAATATTTAAAAACTAAATTTTGGCCTTAAATAAAATATTATTTTTCTTTTCACACTTTTTGTTTAGCAACCTGTAATAAATTGATTAAAGTTTCAGAATTAAAAGTTTTAAAAACAACTGAATATTTCACTAAAGGTCAGAATTGAATTCTGTGGTTTTGTACACCACTCTTTACTCTCATTTATGTTGCATTAATTATAGAATGGTGACGGCCAACACATTGAGGGTGTAGAGCAAATGCATGTTATTTTCTTACTTTTACGTATCGATAATATGTACCGTGTGTGCCTGTTTTGTGAAGAATGCTGATGAGATATGAAATAACCAGTAGCCAATTGAATAAGCTACCCTTTTTGGTTTATATATTTGGAAATCTGACACTAAAGGAGTCAGTGCCTCACCAACCATGAACCTCACCGCACGTCACTGTCTCTGTTGATAGTCAATTCACCTCTGATCATGCTCTTCAACTTCCAACTGCAGATCCATACTGGGGCATGTTCCCCAGTGAAATATGTCTGGCAATGCCCATACAGGAGGTTAGAAAACAGTAGTTCTCTATTGAGGATTTCACTTATTTTGTGGCGGGTCTGCAACATAACCCTTTTAATGAGGGAGGGGGTTACCTATTTTTGCTGGAACAATGGCACGAGCCAAACGAAACATGAGAAAGCAAAGCAACAGCAGTCCCATTTGAGCTAATCACTCGCGGAGCAAATTCCTCCTAATCTGACAAGGCGCGCGGACAAAAGTGACAATGTATACTGCACGAGATGAAAGCGTAGCGTAAATAGTCTTCAAAATGGCAGGGGGAAAAGCAGCCAAGGAGCGAGAGCGCGCAAAGAGGATAGTGGGTGTTTTGTGAGACTGACAGAGGAACACTGTTTATCTGACACAAAGATACAAGGGATAAAAAGGCTGGACCTCCCGTGTCATGAAAATACGCTTTTGCCTCTTTAAAGGGTGTCTTAGGAAAGAAAATTTGTTTTATTTTGTCATTTTTTTTGAAGATATGTGGAAATGAATGTGGTTACACACACTTCAGTAGGCTTGGTGTGATAAAAATGTGTCTATAATGCTTGGTTGAAGAAGTACCTGCTTAGCCACAAAGTTAAGGGCGTGCAAATATTTCTTACAAATTGGAAATTGCAGCCAAAAGGCAAATCGTAGAACACTGTTGTTTCCGTCGACAATGACGAGCTAAAAACGTGGCTTGGGAGACCAGAAAAAAATCACGAGACGAATGCCAGGTTTCGTCTGACGCAGAGGCGTCGCTTCCCATTAGGCAAACCAGGCAATTGCCTAGGGCCCCCAGCCAGCAGGGGCCCCCAGAGGGCCAACAGATTTAGCACACGCAGCTTTACTGCACTGTCGCAGCGACAAGTGCGACAGTGCCAGTGAAAGCCTTGTGTCTGAGTTCCCTGAAGGGGCCCCTTCACCCGCTCTGCAACCCCCCCCACACGTGACTTTTTAATTAGTCTCAAACTAACTGTTTGTATTATTCTAACAAATTTAATATAATCAATCAGGGAATAGTATCTTTTCTCGTATTTACTGTTTGACTGTATTACTGTAACACACCCAACATAAAATAAATAGTACTGATACCATAGTTTAAGGTGGACAAGCAGAATATAGGGCATACATGACGCCTTCTTATCACAGAAGCCCAACGTGTGCGTCATGCAGGTGAGTGACCAAGACTGACACTGACAACCAGGTGATAGGCAAGACATCTACAAGCCCACGTGTCCATGTCAGTTCTTCCGGACAGCCCAGAACAAATGGCGGGACGTCCTGTCCCAACACAAGGAACACCAGAGAACGCCCAATAACAACGCCTGATAAGAATCCAAGAGCCCCTTTGACGCTGAGGCAGGCAAGAGCTCCCACTGCAGTTGCCCCAGTAACGGTGACTCAACAACTGTGACGCACGAACTAAACAGCCCAAACTCCGATAGATTATCCTAAACACACCCTTCTTCCTGCGCACGGCCTACCCCGCGAATGACTGTTTGACT
The DNA here is from genome assembly GCF_030265065.1 of Corythoichthys intestinalis. Classification (NCBI taxonomy): domain Eukaryota; kingdom Metazoa; phylum Chordata; class Actinopteri; order Syngnathiformes; family Syngnathidae; genus Corythoichthys; species Corythoichthys intestinalis. Next base: position 56,258,405 of record NC_080407.1, read on the forward strand.
AAGCATGGTCATTTTTTTCTCGGGAACATTTTGTTGACTTGTGATATGGTGACCCTTAATCCTCACCTGGGTCCCTCTGTGCTGTATGATTGCTGTCTACCTGAATAAAGTGTCAACTTGTTCTTCAAAGCTTTTTTCCAGCTTTCAAAATGGAATCAGTACAAGGGCGTAAGACAAAGGTGAACGCGCAGAGTTTGTCCTTTTGGCCGGGGTTTGGCCGGCCCGGGCGCTGGAGCTGCGCTAGCGCGGGTCCGCCGTTTCGGCTGGCCTGATTCTGGCAGTCTGGCTAAAGGGTCAGATTCCTTCACATCGTAGCAGTTTTTCGGCCGTGTCGCTCATGTGAGATGTGCTCCGTCTCTTCCTCACCTAGTTTAGGATGTGTTTCAAGCAAGGCTGTGCTCTATCTTGCTTGTTTGGAAACGCATGGTGTAGAATCAACAACGAAAAGCCTTTCTATCTGACGCTAGCCTCTTGTCTTCCTCCTCATCGCGAGACAGCGAGCCAAGAAACACTCTCACGTCGCTCCTCACGACAGTTCTTTAATGCAACAAAAATTAATCCGAGGCTTGACATTCAATACAAACAACAGAGCAACCGAGATCTAAGGAAAAGGAGGTAGACATGTAGAACATAGGTCAAAAAATGATATAAGCTCTATCCTTAATCCTTCCTGTCGTCACGCCAACTCACTACACAAAAAAACAGCCCCCGCTGCCCACACTCATATCGTACAACATGACGTCACAAACCCACAAAATCCAAAAAACAAATAGCAATTCTGTCTCATTTAACCAAATAATTAACAACTTGTTTGATAGAACTAAATCAATTCTTTACAATTAACAAATAATTATCCAAATGTTATTTAGGCACTTACACATGGTATGGTATGGTATGCGTTAGCATAGCATTCGTGTTAGCATTAGCATCACCTCCTCGGACACTCAGACTACTTTTTTCGGTAACTTCTTCAAGGGTTTAATATAAAATAATGTACTTCTTTTCCTACTGACTGAGTATTAACATCACCAATTTAGCGTTGTCCTTGTAGACGCTACAATATGTGCTTGTCTCTCTATGTTCATCCGAAAAAGTTGGAAACCTTTATTTACTATGGACCTAAAAATGTTGAATTTTGCAGACGAAAACATTTTGAGTAATTGCGACGAAAAATTGCATACAAATTTCCTCTATTTTTTCGTCAACTACAACTACACAAACACATTTTGAACTAAAATATGACTAATAAGCATTTTCGTCCAAAGACCAAGACAAAAATTAAAATGGCTGCCGAGAACCATTATTTCATGCTTTAGAATGCCACCAAAGACAAAAGAACCACATGAGGATTGTTATGTACTTATATTTATACCGTATCGGCCCAAATATATGACTGTGTTTTTTGCATTAAAATAAGACTGAAAAAGTGGGGGTCGTCTTATATTTGAGGTCTAGACCTTATACCCATTCATGACGCTAGATGGCGCCAGATATCATTGAAGCGATGTTCTGTCATGACAGATCTCAGCTACTATCAAGTTTAACCAGTTTGCATTATTTTATTGCAATGTTTTTCCTTATTCAGATCAGTTTCAAGACTACAGTTAGACTTCACTTGCAGTTATTGCAATTTTGTTGCTTTATCACAATAGATTGGTTTATTTACAATTCAAAAACCAGAAGCAATTCATTTATGAATGTGATTGCACTTTAGTTTACATATTTAAACGTTTAGATATTAAGATTTGAATGAGTCAAAATAACATGCTTTTTCTCTCAAATATATTGTTATAATCATTGGTTTCTGATGTGCTGCAATTATTTTCCGTTAAAAAAATAATTTGGTGTTCAAAAAAAGTCTTTTTTCAAACTTGAGTCTTGAAAAAGAAGGAGTCGTCTTATAGTCAGGGCCGTCTTATATTCGGGCCAATACGGTATTTTCGTCCAAAGACTAAGACAAAAACTAAAATGGCTGCCAAAAACAACACTGCCATGGACCATTATTTCATGCTTGAGAATGACACAAACCACATGAGTTTTGAGCAGTTTTTTTTCCACTGCGGTGCGCTCCATTGAGCTTGTCATTACAAAATGGCACATTCTTCTATTTTAAATATTGAAAACCTTGACCTCGACAATAAATTATGTCGAAGCAAAATCACACAAACGATTGACAAGCTTCTCCCAGCACAATGACAATTTAAAGTCCTGATCGTGTGGATACAATGTCGATGAAGCAAGCAATTTACAAGGCACAAAGGGTGAGCGCCTTTCTGACACCTTGTATGACGTTTATCTACGAGCACATCTGTTCTGTAACGGAACAGACCGTTCGCTAATTGTCACGAGGAAGCCGCTATTCAGTTCGGCTGGCCGGCGTACGCTCTGAGGCGAATAAACCACGTCAACGCTCGCGCTGTAAATCAGACGCCTTCAAGGTAAGGGATATTAAATACATTGTCAGGCTGTAAACGTGAGTTCAAGTGCAATCGATCGACCGGCCCAGGCCAAAAGCGAGAACAAGAAATCAGAGGAGAAGTGGCCGAGCACCTTTATCAATGGAGAACGAACCGAATTACAAGATGCGGACCGGGAAACTTTTGAAGCAAGTACTCTTTAAGTCACAACCAGGGGTTAGGAAGTGTTATAAATATGAGTCTAAATGAAAGTAATGTGCAGAGTTAAAAGAACTTTGGTGAAATATTGAAAGGTAGTGAGAGGCTGATACTCTGACTGCCATCAAAGACGTGGAAAGGCCTTGATGAATAATTCATAAAGCTGCAGAAAAAGATGCAAGGGAGCTCAAGACGAAAATATACAATGTTCAGATTTAGATTTTAAATCAAGGCAGCTGTAAAGCCTTAAAAGTTTACCCGACTATAAAATACGATGCACATCAAGTGTTTTTTTTTTATATATATAAAAAAAGATTCCACTTTCATGCTGAGCTATAGAAGATTAATTACACTTGAGTACAGAGCTGAAGTTCGGCGGCAGACGAGCAAAAATTATTGGAGTTAAGCTCTTAAATCTGGTCTCTGTTCTCGTTTAAACCAACGACCTGTTGTTCAGCTTTTAAAATGATCAGGCAGGAGAGCCACGCGAATGTATAGATTATTTTAAAAATCCTCCATTTTGAGACAGAAAAATAAGTGATGAATAGTTGGACCGCCAAACCCAGATAGCAGACAGACGTTGAAATGATGTTCAATCTTATATCGTTGAATCAACGTTGACTCCTGACTTTGATTTGTCATCGCTTCCTCGATTCGTGTTGTTCCAATGTTGAAATCCTTAAAAATGTCATTTCAAATATTAGTAATATTGGAACAACACTCAATCAATGTTATGTTTTCCTTCATTTTCAACCATGATGATATTAATGCCCATATTTAGAGGTCCAGCTTTCTATACAGACAGAAGAAACAGCTAGGCTGACTAATAAAATATACATGAACGATTAAAAAGTATACGGCGGAAAAGACTCAGGTGACTTGAAGTTCCGCTCTGAGAGCCCCAATTTGGCCAAATTTCAAAATTGTCCTATATGCATGTGTGAAACATCATTGGAAAGCTTAAAATCTCAATTTTTGGAGTGACTTCACGCTCAAACAAATCTATTTTATGACCATAACTCCCGCTCATCTATAATTCGATGACTTTTCAATCATTTTTCCCAGTCAATCAAAAATCAACTATTTGTCAACATTATTTCATTAACTATAAAACAATGTTAACCCAACCATCGCCTGACACACCATAGAACAACGTTGTTTCAACGTCACTGGCATTTGCAATGTTGTCGTTCAACATTGTCGAAAATTTCCACGTCAACCATACTGATGATTTTGATGGAAACTCGACGTTTATTCAACGTGGGTCTGCTATCTGGGAAACGACTGTATTTTCATGTTGGTACTTGCAAATCCAATGATTTGCCACTGCGCTGTTCACTTGTATACAAACAAACGGAATGATGGAGGTTTTTATCCGACCGTCAACCAAGTGGGCTGATCCGCACAAAGATGATCTGCAGTTGTGTTTACATTGTGTAGGAGGGAATGACAAAAAAGAAACCTTGGCTTTTTCCTTGAACTGCGCCGCCTCTCCGCACGTAAGCCACTCAAAGCCCCGCACATGCGAAGACGTAGGAGTCGGCAGAGGATGTGAATTAGACTGATTCATAATTCATTAGCGACCTTGACAAGGGGAGACGGAGGTGACTGAAGGGAGGGGGCACCGGAACATCGATTTCCGTCGTGTTTGGGTCAGCCGCACACCGACGTGACTCGACTGCGGTCGGTTGAGCTCACGTCGCAGACCGGATCGGAAACTCCAAGTGGACCCGGCGTTAGGATGGAGGAGGGACATGGGATTGATTGGGTGCTACTTAGTACTAGCAGAAAGCCTGGGTTTCTTAAGGGGCTGTTATGCTTCTGCGTCAGGGTGACGGCGCACCCTGCTTGGAGCCGTAGCCTGACTCAAACATCCTGACCACGTGTTGCAACGCAAATGGCAGAGACTGCGATTGGCCCCCACAACACGTCATTTCCGCGATTCCTATTTATTCGCGGTTAAATCATTCAATCTGCCCGTCGACATCCGAAAATATCTAAAGCACCTCTCTGCGTCTATGCCGCTCGGTGGTTGAACAACTGTGGCGAGTTCACCTGTTCTCTGCCTCGACCGGTTCAGTGGTCGGACAGATAGCTGCCGCAAACTTTTTCTGCGTCTCCTGCGTTTCAACATTTGGAGTAAAAGTTCAATTCTTTTTCGATTTCGATGTGCTCCAGCTCGAGAAACGGCTGCTCCGTCTCTGACATTAAAGAAACCAAGGAGTGCTATGTGAAAACCACACGAAGATAAGGATACACCCCCCCAGTGACCCGGGCGGCGCACTACAGCACAATCCGTCACTTCTACGCAGAGTTTCAAATGCTAATATGGATGGCGTAGGGTCGATGCCGTCGGCCCGACGCAGAAGCATAAACCAGGCATACGTGTGGTGTGGTCTGCTCATCGTTTTGTTGGAAAAGGAACAGCAAATGTGGGTTAAAAATGAAGGTCTGGGTTCACAGCTTGCCTCCTCCGCGCTTTTGTCTCTCCGTGCCGGTTCGACTACTGATCGATGTCTCCCCAGGGACATCTGAGGCAATCAGCAAGAGTTGATTGCTGTCCCGTTTTCTTCCTATAGCTGTCCTTTTCCAATCTTGCTGCACCTATCCAACTACTGTCTTCCGTCCATCTCGGCTCATCGACTGAAACCCAGGTCTCCTCTCTCATAGGAATGCCATCCAATTATTTGCCTTCTCTACTGTCAATGAGGACAATCAGACAAAATTTCGACTGCAAATTAAACTTCAAAAATGGAATGTTTTCTTGTTAGGAATTGCCGAGTCAAAAGCCCATGAACAAATGTAGGCGATAGGAGCTCGGGAGATGAATGGACATGCCGGTTTTCTTTCAACATTCAGAGAACGATGACCTGCCATTTCAACAGCGGTGTGTAGACTTTTATTTATGTACCTTACGTTTGAGCGAGTGATCAAAATAAGAATTCCGACCTGAGCCTGCAGCCGTTGTACTTCATTCATTTGCCTGATGCGAAGGGCAGGAAGGGAGAGGGGGGTGCCAAGTAGTCAGATCAGGCGCCAAGTCCCGTTTGCTCCTTCCGCCACTCACATCTGCTCAAAGGCCACTTAGATCCACACTCATAGCCCCCACCACAAAGTACATCGTAAGACGCTTATGTCTCCGTGTGTTCTGTAGCACACAACGTGGCACCAGGTGTTTTGTGAACCAGCACTGATGGAATGATAAAGCTGTGACGGCACGTACACGGAAGCTTGTCCACTCCTCACTTACAAGTTTGGTATTCAAATCTCGATTCCCTGTGCAGATTTGCTGTACTTATTGTTTACATTTGATTAGAGTCCTCTGAGAGTATTCCTAAAATAGTGGCACCATCCCCACAGGGAGAACGTTGCCGTCTTGCGGCGATCCCGGGAGCGTTGCGTGATGACTCAAAGCGCTGTCATCTCGGCGTAATGATGATCAATCCCCGGCTATTAGCGGCCCGCGGCTCCCTGCCAACAACGCCGACGGTTTGACACGAGAAACATGCATCCGCCTAATCGGTCCCATAACTCCCATTTTCACAAGCGCCTGCCTGCCTGCCTGCCTGCAGCGTAAGTGGGCCAAAACGAGGCGGGCCGATCGAGAGCGAAGATGAAGGAACGCCGACGAGAGCTGGGCAGGTAAACAGAGTTGAACATGCAACAAATTCACAAACACGCAGTTGACTGAATGCCTTTGGAGATCGCTAATTGGCAGTGGAGAAAAATTCAGACCGCAATTGTCAAAAGTTGTGAATTGGAAGCAGACTGTGTATTTGAATCCATGACTCTTCAGGGCAATTCCTGCGAGTGTTGCTATAGAGACAATGACCCTGTTGCATTGTGTGTTTGTGCCTGTGTATCAAGCCAATGTGCTGGAGTTGTTCTGCCAGTGCATTTGGAAATTGACTCTAGCCATATCACTCAGTTACTCTAAGCCTGATACTACAGCGTTATTCGACATTCAATGGTTCTCCGGCCAGGTGACGCGTTGCTATGTAATTCACCGCCAAGCCCCTAGAGGGGTGTGGCGTTATGTTTGTACGGTTTTGGGGCATGCTTGATGACTTCCTCTTGTCTAGTTTAACAGAGAAAAAATAAACAATGCAAGATGGAACGCTTGAATGTGGATCTTCAGCTCATCAACATTGAATAAATGTTGATCATACAAATGTTGAGGCGCAGGCGACGCATAAGACAGTTTCGAGGCGGTCTGTCCAACTTTTGATGCCGTATAGAGTTCTAGCCTTGGGTGAAAACCAGCTAGCTGTGGCGGCTGGCTTCAAACTGGCGTCGAGCACTGCGTCTAGTGTTTTGTCCGAGGTCTGCAAAGCCCACCGGCCCGATTTGTTTGACGTATTCTACAACCAGCCAGTGGGAAGTGGGGGATTTCTGGTGTCTATAGAACTTCCTAAACTGCGTTGGAAGCCTTGATGTTAACATTATGATGAAAGCTCCGAGGCACTCTCAATCAGTGATGATGTATCGTGTATGAACTGTCTGTTGTTGAAAATGGAACATCAAAACAACTCTTTTGACACCAAACCTGCCCTTTATTCTTCATATACTTGAAGTGTGACACGTACATTAGCCACAGACTCACAGCAAACATATGTACACAATAAATGATGAAGTGCAACAACCAAAAATACGACAAAGTGATAAAAAGCTGGCAGTTTTTGGCCGACCGCTTCGTGTGGCCATTCGATTCCGAACACACACGTCTCGGTGGTTCTTCCATTTTTTTATTCAATCGCTGATCTTTATGATGTCTTGACAAGACTTGCTCTTCGTCGTCTTGGTCCATTTTTCGTGTAGCAGAACGCTGTTTGAAAATGGCGGTGATTTCGCGCTGAGCCAGAAACAACAGTCTGAGCTGCCCAATCGCAGTGCATTTCTGCCACGTCATACGCGTTGACGTGACGCTAGGGTTGGAAAAATCAATAGGAACGCGTCAGGCTACGGCGCATGGTCGTAAATAGGGTCGTCCTTGACACCACAGGTCTGATGCAGAAGCATACCTCGGCCTTTACACTGCTGCTTGATACCTCGCGCAAGCACAAATGCATTTTGTAGTAGGGAAAGGACTCACTAGGGCAAGCACTGGGCTTCGTTTTTTGGCCCCAAGGAAGTGAGAAGAAGAAAACGTATTTAATCCTACCCAGAGGTTGCGCTAGACTTTTTCGTTGTCTGTCATTTTGACTGAGTGTCATAAAAATCCGGTCATAATCTATTTTTACCCGTCACTTACATTTTTAAAATGATAATAATGACATATTCAATAGTATTTAGTTTTCATTCATTTTTAATTAATATTCTGTCCAAACAAGCTTAAAAGAGGCAAACAGACAGCGGAGTGCACCAATCAGCGACGGGCAAACGTGACGACGAGGGCAGGACGAGGGACTTGTGCGCGGAAGTAAACATACGAGGAAAGCGGAGTTTATTCAACATGGCTAGCGCGAGACAGACTTTTGTCAATGACTCGTGTCGATGTGTTTTAGCTCATTTAAAACTGAATTTACCGCAGATTGGAACATATTCTCGGCTCTCCCGTTCGCCATCCTTGTTGTGGTGGAGACGACTTTCGGTGCGCAAGAGTGACGTTGCTCGTGAAGAACACGTCACGCAAATAAACAAATCGGATTTGTCGATTGATTTTGTACCTACTCGAGAGGCCGTTAATGGGCTGGGTCCCAGACTTTTCTCTCAGTGTTTGAAAAATACAGGGAAAACAGTCTGACCGCGCCAGGCAAACACTCAGCTGCCTTGACATTTTTCCGAGTAAGGCCAACGACGTCATGCATCAAGAGAGACAATAGCTAATTAATATGCTCACTCGCCACCCTGTGGTCTGGGGTGTGAATTGCAACCTGTCAAAATGACAGACGGACTTCATTTTTTTTCTGTCACCGTTTTAAAAAACCGGTCAACGACGGAAAATATTCGGTTAACGCGACCCCTGATCCTACCCCATATCGCGTATTAAACCATTCCTTTACTACTTCCTTACAAAGCAACAGCAGTCACCTCTTTGATTAAGCAGGTGCTGGTACAGAGACTGTTGCAGGACACAGTGGTGGAACAAATGTGAACAGGGCCCTGGTCCGATGAGCATAAACAAGACCCCCGAGTGGAATTACTGTGGCAGTCAAGACGATTGTCCGGTGTGTGTGTGTGTGTGTGTTGGTGTAAGGGGAATTTTTTTATGGGCCCTTCAGGCAATCAGCCAAGTGGATGGCAGCGATGTTTTATCACTTATACAGTATATTACAGCTCCGCGCATCATCGTACCTTTCTGTTTGAGCCTTCCCTCGCCCGACCACGCCCACTTTACGGCCCCTGAGAGGCCCGGGTCCAGTCGCTCTCCCAGCACCCACTTAAGTTCCACCCCTGGCAATACGCGTTTGAATGTTAAACCTCTCTCCTCTACAGTGTAAACTAGCCAGTGTACACTGATGGTATTTTTATGCTTTCAAAGTGAGGCAAATCATGCGTACAATTTAGCGGCGCACTTTCTGTCGGAGCGCTCTTGAGAGTTGGGATAGCGTTATCTTTAAGCGACAATCTGCTTAGCAAATGAGCTTTCGTTTCGAAAGCAGCCCTCTGTAAAATGCCTTGCTCAAACATAGCAGATCTGTTTGGGTCGTTTCCAAAAATAAAGTCCGGCCATTTCTGACGAAGCGTATCATCCTTCGGAAGTGTGAAAAGATAGCACCCTTCATCCAAATATGCATTTCCTCATCGACATTTTTGAAAATCACTGGATTTATCAAGTAGCTGTGCGCGATTGGATTTATAATTGAACGCTCCTAAAGATGAGGGCTACTAGATAAAGACAAGAGAGCGTTGGGAATACAGATAGTGTTACAATTTCTGTAGGTGTTGTAGAGCGCTCCATATCCTGGGAACAGGAGGATGCCATATATGCAGTGAGGATGTGTAATAAAAACACATCTTCAAGAGTGAGCAACAACACGAGCTCTGCTGCACACCGAAGCGGCTCTGCTCTGCGGGTTTTATTTTTAGCATCGCAGGCAAATCCACCTCCCTCCTCCTGCTCTCTGGCCTCCCTCTCATCTCTCTCCTGCCATCGCGTCTCTCATCTTTGTGCGTGCGCGTGTATGTGTGCGCTTTGATGCCCTGCGCTCTCGCAGTCATTGATCATGTGTGAATGGATGCGTTGTCCCACTTTGCACAAGAGATTTCAAGACGCCTGTCGCCGCGGCGGCCGAGCAGCATGAGGTCAAGTGTTGGGTGGCCAGTTATGCATTTAACCACTCAGCCGCCATTAGGAGATACACATTATTGTTTCAATTTACCATTACGTCACGTACGGAAATTAGCTTACACCGGAAGCTATGATGAAGCAGGGGCGGAGCTTAGAGGGGGTGCGGTGGCACCCGGGCCCAGGCCTCTAGGGGGCCTGGTTTGCAGCCGTTAAAGGGGCGTGTTTGGGTCAAACAATAGTACAATGATGTGCGGAGCTGTATTGTAGTCAAGGGTGTAGGTTTGCATAGGGACGATAGGGACAAAACACTACTAACTTTACAGAATGTTCAAATTGTCCCAAGCAACTTTTAAGCAACCTTATTTGCATGATATATATAGGTCATTTTGATTGTCTTTCCATATGTTGTAACGAACTGACCCTACAGTTATCAAATGAATTATTTTCATTATGTTCAGACTTATATTTACCTTTTTCACTTGCTGAATGTGCCAGTCCACCCCCAGCCCCTCCTCAAACGCACGTTCTATTGGCTGATGACTTGACCCACCCCCGACACACACATACGCTTACACTCGCGCAGCCCCGACAGAAATACATGTCGACAACATGCTGCCTCCATTGAAGAGGAGGGATATTCGAAGTTTTTTTTTCCGACCAGCAGCAGCCACTGTAAGTAATTTAAAAAGATGCCAATGTTGTGTAGGTGGGAAACACACCACTAATTTTGCTCCTGAAAGTCCGACTAGCATTTGAGTTAGCATAACATTAAACTGTGTGAACTTGCTAAACTGTAAAACTTAGAAACCGTAGAAAGCCGTTATTTTTCCTCAAACGCACGTTGGTTTGGCTGATGACTTGACCACCATTTTTTTCTTGATTTAGGTGAAAAATGGCCGACTTTTAGATGTATGGGCCTATTAAGAACAAATGGTAATATATACTAGGCCTGCAGCTATCGATTATTTTAGTCGTCGATTAATCGATGAACTAGTCATTCGAATAATCGAGTAATCGGATAAGGAACATGAAAAATTAAAATACCTGAGGTCAGCCTCAAACAGTATAGAAAAATTAATAAATGGGGATCTATGTACAACAAAAGAACAATTGGTTAACATAGCAAAAGTCCGCTAGCTTAAATACTATAACATTTTTTTTTTTTTAGAATGCTTTTAACAAATGGTTCAGACACATATTCCCACAAAAAACAGCTAAATATACCTAGAAACTAAATTGCAAATGCGTTAAAAAACACATTAGCGCAAACAAAAACTTATGTTGGGCTAAACAGGGAGCAGCGGGATTCACCCCATGTGAAATGTATCCACCCAAATCAATAAAACTACCGGTAATTGCAAACACTTTTAAAATAAACCATTGCTATGCCTCTTTAATTAAACGAATCCTCGAAGCAGCAAAATTTAATTCGAATATTTTTTTTCTAATCGATTACTCGAGTTAATCGATTAATCGTTGCATCACTATACTCAAAGTAAGTGGTAGAATCTGATGCATTTATCTGTTTACTAGCCTTTAAAACTCAAAATGAAAAAAGTTATTTGACTAGATTTAAGACAAATGATACAGTACAATTTGCAGTTTGAAAGTTAGTACAAGTCAATACAGATTTATTTTGCATTAATCATTTAGCCTATCAATTAATTAGGTTCTTATTGGTTAGAAATGTAGCCCTGACCGCCGTTCACCCAATCTGTTTGGTCTTGTTAATGTCCTGTCCCCAGCAAAAAGTCTACATGCAGCTTATGCTGTTGTCAGCTCTGTCAGTGAAAAGCTCCACCACGCTGCGACTCACCCAGGACACCCAGACGATAATTCATGGTCACCACGATGACGTTGCCGTAAGCCGCCAGGACGCTGGCGTCGAACATGTTTCCGGTGCCTTCCATGTACGAGCCTCCGTGAATGAACAGCATCACTGGCTTCTTCCTGCGGTCGCGGATATCTGTAAAAGAATGAGCGGTAACACACAACAGGGTCAATGGTACTTCTTTGATGACATGGACAATAACACCAACAAATGGAAAACGGTATGAAAATCAAGACTTGAGTTTGGAGTACTGCATCACAAAAAGTCATTTATAATAACACAGCCGAAGCAGTCTTCCTGATTGTCAAGTGATACTCGTCATCAATGCTATTGCGAGAGACTGGGGGAAAAAACCACCAGTTTTGCATTGGATACACTACCGCTCACTATTGTTTGGGGGGGGGGGGGGGGGGGGGGAATAGCCTGAGGTCGTTTAGATTGTCGATAACAACTGCATAAAAGAAGTATATTTAACAAAATTATAATTGTATATTTCTTTTTGTGTTTTTTCCAGATCAAAGCCAGCTGGACAGAGAGATTAGTAAAAGGCAATAGAAATGCAGCAAAAGGTAGCTCCATCCATTACAGAACGCCTTGATAAACAAACAACGGTCACTTCCAGAACAAGAAGGGTGAAATCTTGCATTCTTCTCCTTCTACTCTCTTGTTGTCGTCATCTTTGCTCATGACAGGTCACCAGCTGTTTTATCCTCCAAATTTCCATATTACCTCGGTTCCCTCCCAGATGTAAAAATCACACGGTCGGCACCAAGCTGCAAGGACAGTTACATCAACATTTTTCTAGGTCAATTCCCCAGTTTGAGGAATTGTCTTGTGTTGGACACTATTGTTGAGCACTGGCGAGAATACGACAATGGAAAGATGGCGTCAAAACATTTCACATGCTAGCAGCCTGTCATAATGGTAGCTTTATTAACAATGTCCATGCCATACTGGCTTGTAATGAGGATGGCATCATCTCCATAGTTGCCATTGTGTCCTCGCATCACCTACTTTAGTTCACTTGATTCAAAGGACAACTACATGCAATGAGAAAAGCGTATTCAACTGCAATACGTTTCAATTATTAAAGGACTCATTTTTTCAGCAGGGCCGAGAACGAAAAGTAGTATTTGCTGTGTGACAAAATTGATTTTGCCATGTGGCAAATTTTTTTTTGCCGTGTGGCATTTTTTTGTCATGTGGCTTTTTGTTTTTGCTATGTGGCAAAATGGATTTTGCCATGTAGCTTTTTTTTGCCATGTGGCATTTTTTTGCAATGTGGGAAAATGGATTTTGCATGTGGCTTTTTTTTCCAACCATGTAGCATTTTTCTGCCACACGGCAAAATCCATGTTCCAAATCCAAATGTGGCATTTTTTTGCCATGTGGCAAAAAGAAATACCACATGGCAAAAAAAATGCTACATGGCAATTTTTTTTTTTTTTTTAATGCCACAAATGGCAAAAACAACCAGAAGTATGTGGCAAAATGGATTTTGCCATGTGGCCAAATTGATTTTGCCATGTAGCATTTTTTCTGCCCTGTGGCATTTTTGGGGTTTTTTTTTTTTTTTTTGCCATGTGACATTTTTTTGTCATGTGGCAAAATGGATTTTGCTATGTAGCATTTTTTTGCCCTGTGGCATTTTTGGAGTTTTTTTTCCATGTGACATTTTTCTTGTCATGTGGCAAAATTGATTTTGCCCTGTTACAAAATGGATTTTGCCATGTGGCTTTTTTGCCATGTGGCAAAATGGATTTTGGCATGTGGCAAAAAAAAAAAAAAAAACGCCACATAGAAAAATACATGGCAAAATCCATTTTCCCACATGGCAAAAAAAATGCCACATGGCAAAATCCATTATGCCACATACCAAATACCACTTTTGGTTGTCGCTAACCCTAAACCCTCTCCATTTTCCCCTTCCTTATCTTTAGCCAAATGCACATGGCCCTTTGACTCTCAGTACACGGTGGCATATTGTTCTCTGGAAAGAATGCATCCCAAGTACCTGTTTGGAAATCAATACAATTGATCCCCTTCATTGACCGACGGCTCCCCTGGAGCTGCTCAAACCAAGCATTGAAATCAGAATGAATATTGGAACTCCTCCAGACTTAGTAGCCCAAAAAGAGCTCGGTAAACATGGAGCAACGTGGGTAAACGTGCCGCTCTGTAAACTGGAACAAGCGCAGGCACCCCGAGGATCCGCTGCGTAGCAGAATGCAGCAGACAACGGCGCAATTAGGCAAACCGACCGACAACCCCCGGGACGCTGCATTATGGCCCCCCAACATCCTGCTGCTTGACTAGCGACTAATGAATCCTAAAAAAAAAAATCTAAAAGACAACATTCCAAAAATTTGATGAGCAGTGTAGGCTGGTGTGGGCTGGTGTCACGTGAGCACAGGTTATTGGGAGGCTGCAGTGATGGAGCGAGACGTGCCGTGATGAATGGGCATTGATGATATGCACAGTGGCAGAGCTGGCCCAGAGGGCGCCGCGCTGGCCTGAAGACCAATCGTTAGTGCACGATGGATCACGGGGCCCTGACTGATTGCATCGGCGTGTTGGTATTTGCTCATGCAGCATTTGCACACACATTCTCAGAAAAGGTAAAGTGGTTTGGTGGCGACTTGGTCTCTAAGCATCAAATACGCAGGCGCAATCTAAAAATCCTGCAAAACTAGGTGCAGTAATCCTCCATACATTGCGAGGGTTATTTTGCAGCTCACCCCGCCATAAGTTAAATGAAGATTGATGTATTAAATGAAATTGTGCAGTTTACTTCCCATGACCTAAAATACATAGAATTAGTCTCCGGGTTACGAACGAGTTACATTCCTACACTGGCGACGTAACCCGAATTTTTGCGCAAGTCACAATTAACTCTTCAAGTACCCCCTAAATCTCAAAATAACCATCACAAAACATGTGTTATACGTGATAGTACTGTCCTCGCCAAGACATTGGAGCTAAATCCTAACTAGACAGCTAGCTAAACTCCAAAATGACGATGTCAGACGTCCTTGTGGTTTGCTGACTTTATTCAGCTGCTCATGACATCAACACTTGCTGAAATAAAAAGGAAATTCTATCAGTTTCATCTCAATAACAGCAATTTGAATTTGCGTTTATAACTGCTCATACAGCAATAACAAGCCATACAAACGATTAGCATGTATCAGTTAGCATCCGCACATTATCAAAAACAATCACATAAAGTCGCCCAAAGAATTCGACCACAATTGAAAACGCACAATAAACTGTACAAAATGTGTGATATAAAGGTGACGCCTATGTGGACAAGCAAAAAATGTCCGCGCAGGCTTGCAGCCATAATCTTTACCCTCTTTCTCTCTCACTTGGCAGCGCGACTTCGTGGTGAAGGAGATTTTTCCTTTTCTTGTAGCCACCGTCTGTTTGCATTATTCTAACACACTTAATATAATCATTCAGGGAATAGTATCGTTTCTCGATTTACTGTTTGACTATTTGTATTACTTTAACACAATATAAAATAAATAGCACTTATACCATAGTTTAAGGAAAACAAGCAGAATATAGGGCATAAGAGATACATGACGCTTTCTTATCACGGAAGCCCAACCTGCACGTCATGCCCACGTTGTCCCGGACAGTCCAGAACAAATGGTGGGACGCCCTGTCCCAACACAAGGAAAACTGGAGAACGCCCGATATCCAACTGATAAAGAGCAAGAGCCCCTTTGATGCTGAGGTGGCAAAATCCACAACCCTCGTTGCCCTGACAACAGTAACTCCCCAATCCTCCTGTCCAATCCACAAACAGACAATAATCCTAAACAACGCCCAAACACGCCCTCCTTCTGCCCACAGCCCTCCCTGCGAGAGCCTTCAAAAAGACAATGTTGAACTAATCGGTGTCATTTTTTTCCATGGGAACCTTTTGTTGGCTTGTGATATGGTGACCCTGAATCCTCGCCTGGGTCCCTCTGGGCTGTATGATCGCTGTCAACCTGAATAAATTGTCAACTTGTGCCTAGAAGCCCTTTTCCAGTTTTCAAAATGGAGTCAGTACAAGGGGTTAAGACTAAGGTGAACGCATGGAGTTTGGCTTTTTGGCCGGGTTGTCGGCTAAAAGGTCAGTTCCTCCAGTGGGTGGGAGCAAATGCGCTCTTCTTCATGTGCGCAAATACGTTCTAAGTACTACCTGCTCTACACTTCCTGTGCCAAAATAAAGGCATGCATTCCAAAACAAAAGCCAACATTATGTTAAAAAAAATAATACAAAACTGGAGACAAAATGGTAGACAAGAATCCGGTGTCGTAAAGTCGAAATCACGTGAGTCAGGTATGTCGCAACCCGGGGTCTACCTGTATGCCGAGTTGACCGATTGAAAGAACAGACTTGGTCCTTCCACCGATATCCATGAAATCTTCTGGTGAATGGGTGTGGTTTAAAAAAATAAATAAAAATACATTTTTTTAAAATCGCTCAACGCTCCCAGCTGAAAACCATAATTGACAGGTATAGCCGTCATTGACAGTCAGTGCTCAATCCAGACCCTTAAATCACAAAACCCTAGAAGACTCAACCTACTGGTCATATGTTGGGATACTTGTGTATCAATAGTTACGATGCCCCATTTTGAAGTATTAATAACCCGTAGCTGCCACATCTATTTTCCAAATCAGACCGCAAATCTTCTGTCACCGCTTCTGTTACATTCCGAGTGCGAATGAGTTCAAAGATTTCTAAAAGAAGAAGCAGTAATGCAGAGATGGAGGGGACGGCACCACTAACACCTTCACCACAACACAAGCTGCACTCGAGGGTTTGCTCCTACTTCCTCGCCGTTCTCCCATTGTGCTGGATCCATATCTGTTTATTTATGAAGCCGTCAGCAGAAGGGGCTGCCTTCTCGTCTGTGTCTTTCATCATTCAGGCCAAACAAACAAGCAGTGTTGCCTAATCACTTGCCGACATTCCCAACAGGCTATTCTCTTTAGAAGCGTTTCTCTCCGGACGTGGCATGTTTAGTCCAATCACATTTCACCATCTATTTCTTACATTTTCAGTCTAATCTGCTAGGGCAGTCAGAATCATACGATCGCTGCCAACCCCCCCGGTCAAATTGGGATCGGAGGTCTATCGCTGTCATATAGTTACACCACTGTAACTTGGCAGAAGAAAGAAAACAAAATCAATCAAGAATGACATCGGATTCATTTTTTTATACACGCTTATAAATGTAAAAAAAAAAAATACTGAACTTCTAAAGTTCTTACATTAAGGTTAAGAAACTTGCTCCATCTAGTGTTAAAACTGAAAAGTGCAACATAATGTAGGCCTAATGATACTTTCATAATTTGGTGCGGACCAATAAAAACTGGGCAACGGGCTGCAGTTGGCCCGCGGGCCATAGTTTGGATGCCGCTGCTCTAGATCTAGACATTTATTAAATAATGCATGTCAGTCTATTTTTTTGGGGGGGGGTTTATGTTCCATGCACTTGCTCTTCTCTCCAATTTAAATCCCGCCCTCTTATGTCCATTTCTGTTATCTTCGGACATAAGATTCTTCTTCCTGTGGAGTGTACATTTGACGTCATACTTCGTTTCGTAAACCGATCGTCTTGCAACTGGGTAACTATTTATCAGGGAGGGGTGGCATGATAACGCAAGCACACGGATGTCAACTGCCTTGACGCTCGGTCAGAATGAACTTACCTTAATGTTTGGATTAAGCAGGTGCGCTAAATTTCAGGTCCGCTCATTTGACCACGTGAACACGAACGTCTGCTGTTTTACAACCCAACTTATTTCTCCTGACACTGGCCCATCGGCCCACCGGGGAATTCCCCGGTATCCACTTATGCCAGTCCGCCCTTAATTATAGCGCCTTTACAGGTCACGTCCTGTTGATTTTGTGTTACTGAAAAGGAAGTGACTCGAGAATGTCCCCAAATGAATAGGAAGTGACTCCAAATCAATAAGAAGTAACCGGTAAATGCCTATAAGAATGGCTCTGGTTTTAGTGCCATTGACAGACGTCCAATCCAGTCAAAATGAATTGGAGGTTGAAGGAATACGAGCTTTTAGCCAGATTGCCGGAATCATGCCAGCCGGACCTGCGCTGGCGCGGCTCCAACGACCCGGGCCGGCGAGATCAGACAACCCGGCCAAAAGGCCAAACTCGGCGCGTTAACCTTAGTATTTACCCCTTATACTGACTCCATTTTGAAAGCTGGAAAAAGGCTTCAAAACATGAGTTGACAATTTATTCTGAGTCAACAGCAGTCAAACAGCACAGAGGGACGCAGGTGAGGATTCAAGGTGACCATATCAAAAGTCAACAAAAGGTTCCCGAGAAAAATGACAACAATTAGTTAAACACTGTCTTTTTGAAGGCTTTCGCGGGGCGGGCTGTGGGCAGAAAAAGGGTGTGTTTGGCCGTTATTTAGGATAATTGTCTGTTTGTGGATTGGACAGGAAGATTCGGGAGTTACTGTTGTCAGGGCAACAAGGGTTGTGGATTTTGCCACCTCAGTGTCAAAGGGGCTCTTGGAGTCTTCTAGTTGAGTTGGGCGTCCCGCCATTTGCTCTGGACTGTCCGGGAGCACCGATTGCGAGAGTTGGTGGTGCAGACGTGGGCTTGTCAGCGTCAATCTTGCTCAGTCAATTGCATGACACACACATTGGGCTTCTGTGATTAGAAGGTGTCATGTATCACTTATGCCCTATATCCTGCTTGCTTTCATTAATCTATGGTATAGCTGCTATTTATTTGATATTGTGCTAAAGTAATACAAACTGTTAAACAGTAAATACGACAAATGATACTTTTGGGCTACAAAGTTTTCACAATATATCACTTTTTCGATATATTGTCACACCCCTAGTATGGATACAATTCTTGCTTGCACAATTATCAGTTTTCTCATTTGTGATGATTGTCCCTTCTCAATAAATCTTCTAATCGTTTAATCTGTGCCTGTTTTAAGAAATGTGGATTTGTTGTGCGTATGAATGGTGCTGTACTAATCAACCTTCCTCGGATTCAGTCGAATATTTATTATTGCAAATGCAGCCAGGTCTTAATGACCGTCAATATCACACTGTAATTAAAGCTCAGTTGCATGCATCATCTTATCACCGGCAGCGGTTATTGGAAAAATTCAAAAGCCCACACGACGCGAGCCGACGCCTCTGAGCGTTTGTAAATAAGATCATCAGGCTGTAAAATAAACTCGTTTACAATTTTAAAAACAAAACAAATTCATCTTTTATTTCCCATTTATTTTGGGATCTGTACCTCAGGGAGTCCAAGTTGACAGTTTGCAGATTAGCAGATGGAGGTCGTTAGTTTTCGCACTTTAATTAATTCCTGAACGCTTACGTCCCACACTTGGCTAGGCTGTCATTGTTCGGGTTGGACGGAGGATGGTCGAGGTTCGCCGTCGCTACGGCTCGATAAGATTTGCTTATTTCAAGCCGTGGTTAGGAATAATTGGCTGGCGCTGACGTAGTCAGAAGCCCACGGAGCGTTTTTTGGGCGAGAAACACCTTCCTAATTTCACATATACTATAACAATATCTATCTCTGACAACACCAACCAGTCCTCTAATAACCTTTCTCTTTTCTTCTTGCGGTTTGTGTCTTAGCTTCAGAGCCTTGTAAAATTGATTTTCAAAAAACAGTCACATTCCTGATCATCTGTGGGACTCCATATTGTCTTCAATGCATAAATCGTCAATCTGTGCCGCCTTCTTCAGTTCAAGGTGCTGCACAGAGCGTACATGACGAAAACGACATTACAGCTGAAATATCTGCCATTCTGTTGTACAGGTATTCCCTGGGTTACGACGTACCCGACTTGCGTGATTTTGACTTTACGACGCCGGAGTCTTGACCGTTGTTTTGTCTCGGGTCGGTCATTTTTTGTTTTTTTTTCTAGTGTAACAATGTCTTGTCCACCACCTCTCAGCATTGATGTAAGTACAGTATATTTGTCATTAAATTTTATTTCATAAATCTAAATGGTTGATCTCTAATTGCTATGCATATCTGGTATTTCGTTATACAATATGTGCGCTCCGCTTTCCTTTGTTGCACTCGGCCTCGTTTGACGTCACGCCAGCGCTACTTTCTGTTGCTTTCACGTTGGGAAGCAGGAATGAACGCCAGTTAACATTTCAAGAAGGCAGAGAAACGTTAGCTCGCTATTAGCCCGCCAGCTTCTTGATTAGCGTTCATTTTCACTGTTGCCACAAATGCTGCCGTTTTCCTTGTTGAATTCCCCAAGATTTGAACCTAATTTCCATCGAGGTATGTTTTGTAAGCAAATATGTCGTTATTGATTTATCTTATAGATTATTGTAAGCTCTTTGCCATTATTATATTTTCTAATCGTGCGTTGATAATGTGACGGTGACAAATGAATAAATGTCAGTTGTAAGAAGAACTATGGTGTGATCAATATTATCGGCGGGAAGTACCGAATTGGCCCGAGTATAAGACGGCCCTGATTATAAGACGGCCCCCTGTTTTTCAAGACTCAAGTTTGAAAAAAAAAAAGACTTTTTGAACAGCAAATTAATTTTTATACAGAAAAAAATTACAGTACATCTGAAACAAATGATTATAACAATATATTTGAGCGAAAAAGCATATTATTTTGCCTCATTCAAATCATAATATCTGAACATTTAAAAAGTACCATCACATTCGTAAATGAATGGCTTCTGTTTTTTGAAATGTAAATAAACCAATATATTGTGATAAAACAAAATTGCAATAGCTGTATTAACTATCAAAGTGAAGTCTAACTGTAACTGTAGTCTTGAAACAAATGTGAATAAGGAAAAACATTGCAATAAAATAATGCAAACTGGTTAAACTTGAGAGTAGCTGAGATCTGTCATGACAGAACATTGCTTCAATGATATCTGGCGCCATCTAGCGTCGTGAATGTGTTGAGTTAATTATCGAGGGTTGATTGAATATTTGCTTGATTGATTGAATATCTGCTTGTGCTCATACATACCTAATACATGCATAATACTATTGCATAATAATATTTTTCGTATTGATATAACCAGTAAATGATTATTGCTTGCTATACTAGGGTGTAGTATAATGTTTAAGTGTTACAAAGAGTAAAGAGGGTCGGGATGACAACTGCCTTGCTTCATGGCCGCAACATTGCGTAACTAGACCTTCTAGGACATCTTCAGCGTCTTACGTCTAGACTTTCGTCTAGACCAGGGGTGTCCAAACTTTTTGCAAAGGGGGCCAGATTTGGTGTGGTAAAAATGTGGGGGGCCGACCTTGGCTGACATCCTTTACGTAGAACAATATATTCAAGCAAATTTTAGCAAGCCATTCAGTGTGTCACATTTGCTTTATTATGTTTTTTAAATCAATAACTTCAAAAATCTCGCAACTAGCCTTTGTGGCGTTCTCTTTCGAGTCGGGCTCTTGCGAAATACTGCTGCTGTGAAATTAAAATAGCTTCAAGTTGCTTCAATTTCTCGCTGCGTTTTTTTCCCTGTAATCTTGTTGTACATGTCAGTGTGTCTTGTTTGGTAATATCGTCGCACATTGAACTCTTTAAAAACAGCAACTGTCTCTTTGCAAATGAGGCAGACACAGTTGTTGCGTATTTTAGTGAAGAAATAGTCCAATTTCCACCTATCCTTGAGGCGTCGGCCGTCGCAGTCAACTTTTTTGTTGTTGATTGTCGCCATTTGAAAATTGGAAGTAAAGGGTCACACGAGGTAATGTTGCTTAGAGTGCTGCTGCCTTTTAGTGGGTAAATTAGGAGCAGCATTTAGTGTGTAAGCTAAACATATGCGGGTAGCAGTAATGCTGACCAATTTATTAAGTCTGTGTGCAGGCCAGACATTATTGATTTTATGACAGTGGCTGGGGGCCGAATGAAATTTGACCACGGGCCGCATTTGGCCCCCGGGCCGGAGTTTGGACACGCTTGGTCTAGACCTTCGAGGACAATTTTCCATCCGAGGACATCTTCCATGGCCACAGCGTTGCATAACTGAAGTGTCTGGTCATTTTGACCGTCCTTTACATGTGCCCTTGCTTACATACGTGTACTTATTTAGTTACACATAGCCAACCAAAATCGCATGGGTGTCTCCAGCTTGCCTTCCCCCTCCCTTCAGGGCGACACCCTTTCTGTGTTAGGACAAACCCCTAATAAAAAGAGCAAAGGAGGGTTTTTCCTTAGATCAATTTTGGTGACTATACAGCATTCCTTTGTCTGGTCCCTCCTTTGCTCTCCTTGGCAAAGAAAACTGAGTGTCTTCTCTCCTTATTTTTGGGTAATTTTACAATGTCTACCTAAGGGTCTATTTTTGAACTTGACAGAATGGGTATAACGTCTAGACCCCGAATATATGACGACCCCCACTTTTTCAAAACACCATCTTATATTTGGGCCAATACGGTAATATCTGCTTTTATTAATATGTCGTATAATATATGTTTTTCGATAGTTATTTTGAGGTTTAGGGGACTTAAAGGGTTCATTCCGATTTACGTGAACTCGTTCGTAAATCGGGGACCACCTGTATTGCGTTCACGTTACACAAACCCGAGCAAGGTCGGGCCATACTGCGTTTTATAATATTGTGACAATGACCGTACTTTCTGATTCTGCTATAAATCTGTTTCATGTCAGGAAAAAAAGCTTACCCAAGAAGGAAAATAATTCCCCTCGAAAGGAGCTGGAGCAAGAAAAACAAAACAACAGCCTCCAAGAAACAAGTGCGACAGGTAAAATCAACCTCACCGCCATAGCAAGGACTAACATCCAGCAACGTAGGCCACGAGTGTCCTTGGCTGCCCCCCTTTTGAACGAACCTGATGTTAGCAGCCAGTAGCAATTTCCCCCTTGAGCTGAGGGATTGAGGCGCAATCAAGATGTACCTCATTTGTATTTTGGGGACAAAAGGTTCAAGGTCGCCTTGGAAGAGGTGATGAGGATGGGAAAACACACACAATGACTTCCAGATGAAGACAGTTAGCCAGGTTGTAGTTATCCTAATTCGAAGCCAGGACTTTTTATGTGTGTGCAAAGAACAAAGCCGCCTCGTGTTGTGTTTTCCTTAATTCCCCCCGAAAAAAAAGACAAGAAAAAAGGCAAAACATGCATCAAAAATACCTTCGTCTCGGGGCTTGTTGGCTGCAGATTCATCGTGTTTTTTTGTGAGCGGACCTAGGGTTCAGAAAAAAAGGGGGGGAAAAAGAGAAAAGAGAAAATTCAAAAAAGATTACTGGCAAAAAACGTGAAAAAAATGAAAAGACAAAAAAAAAAATATCAAAAAATAAGAAAAGAAGCAAGAGCAAAAAAGACAAAGCAGTAAGAGTTTCTTTTTCTCTTTTGTGGTTTAAAAAGAGGACAAAAACAAAATGCATCACAGACACATTCATCAAAAGAAAAGACACAAGATCAAGAAAGCTGATGTCGTCATCTCCGCTTTTTGTTTTTCTCCTCCTGCATCCCTCATTGGTGCGTCAGCATCTATTAGCCTGATTGATTGTCAAAGAAAAAACAAAAAGCTGATTTGCTCCCTCTCGAGGTGGCTGTACCTATTTATCTTCCAATGCTAAATTCATTTAATCTTGGTTTTCGTAATCATTTGCGTCAACATCTGGTTTTAACTGCGTAACCATTTGGAAGCTAAATGTCGATGCTGCACACAAGCATGACAAAAGTATCATCACCACATTCCAATGGTGGTTTTAGGGGTGGGGCCACCACCTCTAATTTGAACGGCCCCTGAGTCATTGACTCGTGCTAGCTTAGCCACTCCGGAGCCCTGAAACTAACAAATAACTAGCAAACTGCACGGAATTTGGTGAAACCAACTCCCCCGCCTGATCAAACCCCCGCTAACTCCAAGAGTAATCCTAAATTCTGAAGTTTTCAAAAATGCGATTAATAGTATTTTTCCATGTTTTTTAGCCTTACTTGCACGCAGTACGAATGATTACAAACGCTACTGGTTCATCTTTGCTCGACAAGATGTTTTTACCGCCACATGCAGGATAATCTGCGTGAATAAAGATGGCCCCTGGGGGTTACATGTGGCCCCCCATTTCAGAAAAATCCAAGAACCGCCACTGCTTTCCTCCATAAAACCCTCATGTTTCGTCAGAAGCGCACTTGATGGTGTTTGATTAACATGGCGATGTACAGCAGGAATCAAAAAGATGACAGAGATGCCATTTTAGGGACTCCGGCCCCAATCAAGGAGGTTGACGAGTGCCGCGTCAATCCCCCTTTTGCACAAACGGCGGCTTTAAATCACAAAACACCGACGATTGAACTTCAGACCACTTTTCACTGGTTCAAACTGATATGAGCCCAGCAAATTGGTTTAATAGAGTGATAGACTGCTTTGCCATGTCTTTTTTTTTTTTTTACAATGGAGTTAATGGAATGATGCCCTCTAGTCTAGCCTGTCTATATACAGGATTATGCAAAAGCGCCAAGTCCAATTTCACAACATAAGCCCAAAGATCAGTCCGTTAGAATTTGGGTCAAATCTGTGAAAAGAAGAAAAAAAAAAACTATAACTGGACAAGGAGGTAGAAAAAGTCCTCTCCGGTCGATATCGATGAAGTCAAAATAAGAAGGGGAAAAAAGCTAAAAGGTAAACGGATGATGTTAGCGGCCACATCATGTGAAACCGGATGTGAATGGGAAGCAAACAAGGGAGCCGTGCCGACCGAATGACATTTACAGAGCTGTAATTATCTAGTAGGTGTGAAGGTTGAAGCCGTTTTCTATCCGTGGAGACGGACAGACACCAAGACATTCATGGACTTTTCCGTTAATGCGTTCGTCTGCGCCGAAAACGACTGCAAATGAGAATCGTTTGCAGACGGGGTTTTATACCAATATACCAGACAAATGAACGAGTCCTTGTGATCGGAGTCACAAATGACTCCCGAGTTCCCTGTTGTGGGCAAGTCGAGTCGAGTCATAAGGTTATGTCAAGTCGAGAAGAGTCTCGAGGTTATGTGGAGTGGAGTCGAGTCACAAGGTTGTAAAGACAAGTCGTGTCAAAGTCAAAAGGTTGTCAAGTTGAGTGATAGATTGTTTCGTGAGGGTGTGGCGAGAGCAGCCATGGCGACCAAGCGGTTGATTGGCAGGTGGGAACTAATCTACAATTCAGGTTTTTTGAGTCAGCAATTCAAGCAAGTCAAGTCTGAGCCTGTGTTTTTTTTTTTTTTGGTAACACTTTATAATAATTATCCGTTTTACTAGTTAATAGATCATTAGTAAATTGTTGATTTGTGAAGTATTTGTTAACAATTTGTCAAGCATTTACAGGGTGTTCCAATATGGTTGACCCCATTCTAGTTGATGGATCTTAATAAAACTATATACACTTTATGTTGAAGGTCATAAGTTTTATTGGTTAAATGTACAAAGTACAAATATTTGTTGGTTCTATGGCAGATTTTCATAAATGTGCAACATGAGCGCTGCCTGCAAAATGCCTTATCAAAATGCCTTTTCTTTTGAAGTGAACGGCATTTCCTAACCTAAAAAGATAGAAATGCCAAATGTTACACACAAAAACTTGAAAAGTTTCTACACAAACTGTTTCAGGTTAACAACACCCTGTAAATGCTTAAACTTTTAACAAATATTTCATAAATCAACAATAAATCATTTATCAACAGTTTACTAATGATCTATTAACTAGTAAAACGGGTAGTTATTATAAACTCCCCCCACTGAGTCCAAGTGGAGTTGCGGGTCATCAAATTTGCGAGTCCAAGTCCCTGTGACTGGATTCCAATTGTCCCCCGTTTATAAACTAAATGTTTCATCCCCACAACAAATGATTACCTAATTGTTTGACTGATCTTATTGATCACATTGTGGTTGTGACAAAAAAAAAGCACAAAACAATGAGCAGGGAACTATAAAGAAAACACTTCCAGAAACCCCTAGCAAAAAGTATGGTATCACTAGTCTCGGACAAGCACTCAGTCCGACATTTTATTATGTAGAACAAAGTCAGATAAAAGTTTGAAAAAAAATAATCAATTAGTTCAAAAGTGCAACTCTTTGGCATTCAGAAACACAAAAAGAAATGGATAAAAAAAACATCGTGGTAATCAATAAATGTTACTTTTATAGAGCAAGTGCAGGGAAATAAATATAGAATCACTCCATTCTTAGGAAGAATTTGTGGAATCATGAGAAACAAACAAAGAAATAACAATCAAAACACATCTCTCGTATTTAGTCGCACCACCTCTGGCTTGTATGACAGTCTCTGAGGCATAGACTTGATGAGTGACAAACAGTATTCTTTACCAATTTGGTGCAAACTCTTTTTGATAGAAGTTGCCAGATCATCCTTGTAGCTCGGAGCCTTGCTGTGGACCATTTCTTTCCATTTCCACCACAGGTTTTTAATAGGGTTGAGATCTGGGCTATTTGCAGGCCATGACATTGACTAGATGAGACTTTCTCCAAGGAATGCTTTAACATTTTTAGCTATGTGGCATGAAGCACTGTCATCTTGGAAAATGATTTTATTATCCCCAAACATATTTTCAATTGAAGGGATAAGAAAGCTGCCTAAAATTTCAATGTAAACTTGTGCATTTATTGAAGATTTAACCACAGCCATCACCCCAGTGTCTTTGCTTGACCTGCATCCCCATATCATCAAGGACTGAGGGAATTTTGATGTTGTCTTCAGGAAGTCATCTTTGTAAATCACACTGGAACGGTACCAAAGAAAAGTTCCAGCATCGTCACCTTGTCCAATGCAGATTCTTGACTCAGCCCTGAGAATAACCCTCATCCAGTCATTCACAGTCCACGATTGCCTCTCCTTAGACCAGGGGTGGGCAAACTATTCCACAAAGGGCCACAGTGGGTGCGGGTTTTTGTTGCAACCCATTAAGAGGACACCTTTTCACCAATCTGCTATTTTACACGTGCAATCAGTCGATTGCAGTCAGGTGCTTCTCATTTCTGCTGAAACCTCATTGGTTAAACTATCTGTGCTGGGTCAGTTGGAACAAAGACCAGGACCCACTGCGGCCCTCGAGGACCGGTTTGCCCACCCCTGCCTTAGACCATTGCCGTCTTGTTCTTTTCTGTTTAAGTGTCACTGATGGTTTCCTTTTAGCTTTCCTGTATGAAAAGCCCTTTTCTTTTAGGCGATTTTGCACAGTTCTGTCACGCACCTTGTCTCAAGCTTCCTCCCATTTCTTCATTTGTCTTGTTGTACATCTTGTTTTCAAGACATATGGCCTTTAGTTGTTTGTCATGACGTTTGGATGTCTACCAGTACACTTAACTTTAACAACATTGCTATGCCGTTTGTACTTGGTCCAGATTTTTGATACAGCTGACTGAACAGCCACATCTTAGGCAACCATACGTGTAGCGTTACCTTCTTCAAGAAGTTTGATAATCCTCTCCTTGGTCTCAAGAGACATCTCTCTTGTTGGAGCCATGATTCTTGTGAAACCACTTGGTCCAGTGCCCCTCCAAGGTGTGATAACTGCACTGTTTTTAACTGCTGACTAACAAGCAGATCTAATCCGAGGCAGGGGCCCAATTAAGGAAAGGAAATTGACTGGGTGTGTCTGTATTTTCTTCTCAAGATGGAGTGATTCTGTATTTTTTTTCTTCAGAGTGATTATATAGACCCCATTCACGTGACGTCACAACACCGCCCCCCTGACCTGTGCCGCCATATTGTCCGTCAGCTCATCGTGCTTACATATTACCGCTACGTACATTCCTCCTATTACTGCATGTTTTTCTGCCTGTCTAAGGAATCACCGCCTAGTAAAGGAACCCAAAAACCTTCCTGACAATCATTAACATTGATTAATCAAAATGGTGAAGGCATGTTTGGCGGTTAGTTGCAGTAACAGAGAAGATAAACGGTCATTTTAGTAGTTACTGTGTGCCCATTGTTAAAAGGGCGAATCTCTAAAGCAGCACGGTTTGTTTATCTCGGTCCATGATGCGTTTGTGTCGACAGCTGTCAGACAGCGGCGAAAGCATCACTAGTCGTGATGCCAACACGATCGCAGACATTATCAGACGGAGAATACGAAGCTCGTCGCCACGGTCGCGCAGCAAGAAGGTGAGCGCAACAACGGGTGTTGTGCTGAAAAATAGTCGCCCCCGCGTGAAATGTCCCCCCTGACGGGAGCGCCCACACGATAACGACTTTCTTGTACTGTGAATATGTATTATTTTACTCTGCTTGAACTAATAAATGTCATACCTGTGTGATTGTCATTGTGATATGGTCGTGAAAACCTGTAGATTAATACATTTCTGTTCAAAGATGGTTATGTGGCCCAGTCCACGATTTGTTACTAAAATACAGTACTAATATTTTGTGTAATTTAATGATTTATTTAAAACTGATTTTACAGTCGTAAATCCATTACTGTAATGCGTCCATGAAAACATTTAATGTTTTCACTTCAATAAAGCGTTATAAATAAGCGCTCCCGTCAAGGGGGGACATTTCACGCGGGGCGGCTATTTTTCGGCACACACCGGCCCGTTGTCGAACCGCCGATCAAGTTTCATTTTACAATCGTGACAATGGTGACGCTAAGCTGCCCAAATGTCGGTTTATATTCGGGCCGGTGCCGATTTTAGGTACCCGACGCCTCAACGTGACATCAACTGGAGTATGACTGGAAATTTTGTGGTCTCAGGACGAGCTCTGACGCACCGGAGGAAACATCAATTTGGGCATCAAATATGAATCTGGCGACTGCATCGACTGAAGCTTTTCCAAATAACGGCTTTTATGCAACTCATCCAATAAGTTTACAGGGTCTGAAAGTACCGGGGCTTCCATAATTTGCAAGTGAATCCAAATTTAGAAAGTACGATCATTGACATGACGGACAATATGGCGGCACAATACAGCGATCACGTGATTGTGTGACTTTGGTGATTCGGGTCTATATTTATTTCCCTGCACTTGCTCTATAAAAGTAACATTTACTGACCACCACAATGTTTTTCTATTCATTTCTTTTAGTGTTTCTAAATGCAAAAGAGTTGCACTTTTGAACGAATTCTTTTTTTTTTTTTCAAGCTTTTTATTGGAATTTGTTCTACATAATAAAATGTCTGAGTGAGTGCTCGACTGGTGATTCCATACTTTTTGCTAGGGGTTGTATTGTCGGCGAACACAATCCACCACGGCTGAATGAAACAATGTAAAGGCGAAGCTTTATGGAAAACTAGGACGCCACATCATGCGGACTAAAGAGGAAATAGACATTAAAGGCCTGCATCTGTGATGGTATAGGGCTGGGTTAGTGCCAAAGGCATGGTAACTTATACATCTGCGAAGGCACCATTATGCTAAAAGGTGCATAAAGACAACAAAAGCTGCCATACCAGGATTTCTACAGGTATCAGCAAATTGAATTTAATGTCACGTTAAACAAATTTGTCATTAGAGTTGTCCGATTATTACTTTTTAATAGATATTGTCCGTTTCTAGAAATCCGACACCAATAAATGCGGTCTAGGCATAACATATGGCTATTTGTATTGTGATGCCCCACTGGAATACTTTAATCATGATGAATGTAACAACTTCAAGGTTTTACAATAAACGTTCTGTGAAAAATAAGGTAAATTATGGAAAAACTGCCTACATTGCACCACTAGATTGTTGAAATCCAAATAGTGCAAACGTCAGTTTTTTGGATCAAGTGTAATAAGTGCCAGTAAGGCACTGCCATGTCACATATGGCTCACACAGGGTTTCTGGTTAAAATAACAAAGACGCACGGCTTCAGCGCACTGAATTAGGTATGTCATGAGTTTATAATTCATTATTTTTCAATTGTTCATTTCATTTCTGCACCATGAATGCAAATGGTATGATCACATAACAAATCCCAAGCATCTTAGTTTAGAGGCATCAATAAGCATAACTGCTGTGTTAGGCTGTGACCTGCCCTTGAACAAAGGCAGAAGGCTTCAACACTCACTTTAAAGACAACATGCATATTGGCCCAAAAACAGATAATGAAAAAAAGATATTATCCGATATCATTTTAAAATGATTTCATTGGCCGATATTACCGGCTATCCGATAATATCGGCCAACTGCAATAAATTAGAGGCTTTACAGGTTTTTTCAACCGTCAAGTTTACATCATTTTTAATGCCTCGAATATTTAGTTTAATGCTTTTTAACGTTTGAATTTTGACAAAATGCATTGAATGACTTTTAATGCTTTTTAATGACCCGCACGTCCCTTGCCTTCAAGCAACGTCCATTGGATTTATGACCCAAAACAATGCCAGAGCACATTCTGCGTGGCTTCGTAGTAAATAAGTGCTGGCCATTGAAAAAATATGTGAAGCGTAAATTACGACCAGTTGTACATCAAGCAAGAATGAGAAAGAATTCCACTTACAAAACTTCAAAACACGACACTGTCCAAGCTCTTGGTTGACCCATTAATCGATTCATTTTGATGTGCAATACATTTAGTCGAGTCACAATTTTTCTTTTTGTAAATGCTCGGTTTACAAATAAAGCAGAATGCTGAACGCGAATGAACTTGCCCGCTATTTTTTTGCTTACGCTCCATTTCTCAACTTCATAGGTGTCTCCGAGTGCAGCTAGTCCTGTGCATTAATGGATGTAGAATGCGGTGTGATGCATGCAGTTTGTCTACGTGCTCCAGGCAAGCTGGGAACGCCCCCCTGCTGATGCCTCCCTAACATCGATCCCGCAGGAGTCAGGTGCACAGGCCTCGCTATGATTTATGAGGAAACCCGCGCACTCTGCTCTTCAGAAAAGCTCCGAGCAGGCTCCTGACTTCATCTTCTCCCAAGGAATGAAGAAACGTAGGCAAAAAGGTATATTGGCAATGGGCTGAAAATGTTCTCAGATATCGGTATTGGCATCGGCCTTTGAAAATCCCATATCAGTCGACCTCTACCTTGAATAAACTTAAGTTAAACCAGTGAACCAACTCGTTTCATGACTTTTGCATTTACGGACAGAGAGCAGGGGACAGAAAAAGACCTTCCCCAAACGTCAGAAGCAAAACAAAAAAAAAAAAAATTAAGATGAAGTTATTTCTGGGGTAACTAAGAGTGATAATTTGTTCCATCCCTTGGTTGATTCTGATCATCTCCAAATTGAGTGGTGTTTTTACTGAAGAGTCAAATTCATTCTGTGATTAGCCTTTTAACTCAATTTGTTCAAATTTGCATTAAAAACCTCCTTCACAGTGTTTGTCCCATCCATTTATCCATCACTTTTAGCCTAAAGCGGCTCCTTGTGAGTGTTCTCATTTTGTATTTGTCCTGTTCAACAAACGGCCAGAAGTGCATTGAGGACTGTGCCTCCCGAGGGCATTACAGTACTTTAATTGCTTCATTTTTTTCCACTTGAGTGGTGGCTTTTCTTAAGATCATTTTTACCTTCAATTTTGCTACCAAAAAAAAAGAAAAGAAAAAAAACCACACACACACACACACACACAAATCGACCAATAGACTACTGGGAACTTGAAAAATTGCTCAGTTGCAGCACTTGTACGTCAAGTCAATTCTGCGAGCAGGCATACAACAAAAAAATTGTGAGAAATAGGAAAAGTTCATTCATTGATGAAAAGAACTAGCAGTTTACTAAGCCCCTCCTCTTTAAGAGTTGGTGGCCAATCACAGCTCGGACTTCATTTCAACCCCTTTCAGGGGCTGCTCGTGTACCACCGTCGATCGGAGGTAGGGCTTAGCACAATTTACCCGTCACCGCGCCCGCCCGGCACTCACCATCCTCCGTGGGCACGTAGACATTGAGATAGAGGCAGTCCTCGCTCTGGTTCTGAATGTACCCGGCCGCTACGTCCAGGTTGTCTGTGAACCAAACGGGCAGCATGATCTCGGGCAGCACCCCGTGCACATTTTGCGGACACACGGGGGCAAAGTGGGTGGCGTTGCGGATCTCCTGCCACGAGCCCGGGGCTTCGGGCGGCTGAAAGCGGCGGTCGCCGATGGGCGCGGTGGCGTAAGGCACGCCCAGGTATTGCTCCACAGGACCGAGAATCTCGTTGTTTAGGTCCTTCTTGATTCCTCGGAGCTTGCCGTAGTTGGTGGTGACGACGGGGTGCTTGGAAGGTTCCGCTTTTTGACTGGCGACCACATTTAAGAGGAGGGTGAGGCTCAACTGCACGCACCAGTCTGCCATCAAAGACCGTTGCGTTTTTCGTTCAGTTGCCGGTAGAAAAAGGTGCATGGCTGCTAATGGAATAATTGAAAAATAAGAGTCCAAAGGTGAATAGTTAGATCGACGAGCGGGTCATGAGTGGGGGTACTTGGGGGCCTCTGGGGTGGCAGGACTACAGGTCAGTGCTGAATACGAGCCAAGGCCGTCACAATCGCTTCCCCAGCCATGGTTCTGTTACGTTCCATCCCTTTGAGTCCTATCCCGTCTTGTCCTGACCCGATGACGCCATCGACGCATCTGCAACGACAAGAAAAATATAAAAAGAGCCGTTAACCGAGATCACGTTTCGTTAGGAACGGAAGTATACTTGAGAGGAACGAGTATACATCTTCCCTGAAAGAAGGCTAGCTTCGCTCAAATGGGTCATTTCGGAAAAATCCATTTGGCTCACAGCATTGTGATGAATAAGCACGCGCTTAAAATATATCTGGCCATTGGTACGCCGTCATGTGAACTGGGGAAACTCTCGCAAAGCGAGTTCACTTGTGTATTATGCATCACAGCCCTAATTTGGGCTCATTTGGAACTGTCCTTATATAACCTGCATGAGGGGATGGCCTATTTCTAAGGCAACCAAACGTTTTTTTATATGTAAATATAACAATAGATTGGAAACCCTTGACTAGAAAGGTGAGGTCAACAGTTACTATTAAGCAGATTTGTTTGTAGCGGCATTCGTCACCAAGCGCATGCAAATGAGCGCCTTGGAGCTGTACGTCCATTCATGTAATCTTCAGCGCAAATCCTCATGTGACATAGCCAGTCACAAATGCATGGAGGAGATTACAGTGTCATAATAACGTTGTCGGTCGGGGTTACGTAACAGCGCGGGACGAGGGAACAACCGTTCCCCATGTTTATGCATGAATGGAGTTCCTTTTGTATTGCAGAGTCTTTGTTTGAGCATCCTGCTTTAATTGCCCGATTTAAAGTTACCATTAAGTGTATAATTGCATCAGCGTACCCACTGCAGGGAGCAGTCTATTGTTGTTTTCTGTCCCGCCAATGCCAAAAGAGCATTTTGGACTTTAAAGTGAAATGTCCTGAGACAATAACTAAAATTAGAGCCCCATCCTATTAGCCAAGGCGGAAGTTTGTTCTTTTAGGCGTTAGGGCCTCCAGTTTGCATCAGAGTCAGTTCAGAGGGCAGGGGGGCTTTCCAGACAACAACTCTGTCTCGGACATCGCCATCTTAAATGGTCACGTGATCAACGTTCTTTGCCAACGGCGCTTGATGCGTAGGGAATACTTCAACTCTTAAGCATCACCACAAATTCAACACAACGTTAACCGGATGACTTCCTCGCTTTTTCATTATCCATTTAAATTCCACCAAGAGATTCTGGATATAATCCATTTCGGGGTTAAGAACGCTTTGCCTCCTCTTTCCATTTACTGCACCTTCCACACCTCAAGGCGAAGCATGCCAGTTGGCAAGGCCCGCAACTTTAATCAGACCACATTTTTAATCTCCTGCTGTTTAGTCCGGACACTCACCCTTGGTTTCCCTCCTTGCCTCAGCAGCTAAACATCAGGCTGAGCTCAGCAGCATCTGGCAAGCTTGCTCAAAGGCACATCAAGCACTTCTTGTCCAGAATGCTCAACAACTACATACAACGTAACTTTAAAAAATCAAAATGGCACGAACCGCAGTTGAGGAGAGACAAATATCTCAATGGCGGCAGTTGCTCCAATGTTAATTAACCAGCCACAGGGAATGATACACTAAGAAAAATTGCGATGCCAACGCTGCTCCTTTATAAAAGAGGCAAAATTTGTTATTTGTATGTTCTTTAAAAAACCTAAACATCTGATAATGCAACTTGGCATCCAGTTGACTCATCAGCGGCCACTTGTCCACGTTCTCTGTTGCCCGAGTCTGATCATTTCAACTCCTGATACAAAAATCACGTCGGGGTCACCAATTTGTTGGTGTGAGACCACGTGGTCAAATGCTGTGCATTAACGTTTTTGGAACCATTATTTAACTCCAAGAACACTAACTTATATGACCCGAAGAAAAACTTTAACAATGACTCTCCACAAATTTGACCATTTAATACAAGTCGAGAACGGCAACAACGAAAACTGTCAGAGGGCAAAAACTGGGCCCAGGGTCCTATCCTAGAAGCACGCTTTTCAGCATCCTGAGAAGTGACGTTCGCTTATGGAAATGTTTAGTCTTTTTGAAGGTTCGCTAGGCAGATCGCAAGGGCTGTCGGTGCGGTGCCCAGGGACGTCGCTAGTCTCGGATTGGGCAAAAGAGTTCGTGACCACTGATGTCGGGGCAACGCTGATTATTTTCTATCGGCGTCAGCCTTGATTGGGCGAACTCTGCAAACGACGTCCGCCTTAATCAATCTGTTCGTCCGTTATCCTATGGCAAGAGTGCAAAACGGATCTTCAACTATGTTCTGTTCTTATCACTTATTCATTTTCTGCATAAAAGCCCCACCACACAAACATTCGATGTATTTTATTGTTGGTTACATTTAGGGGTGGTACATAATATCGTAATGGCGATATGTCGTGATACTTTGTATCCCAAAAGGTTATCGATACGCTCCTGCCAAGAATCGAGATATCGTTTTAACATGGTATCAATTTCTAAAAAAATTCATAAATAAAAATGAACCAAAAAGTTGCTACCAAAATCTTCCACCATTATAGTGTCTCAGTTAACTCTAAGGCTGCATTGACGGTGCTCGACGCCCAATCCATTTAGACTGGGAACGTTCGTTCATTCGAAACCAGAGCATTCACAGTCATTCTGTCCGATTCTCAGGGCATTTACAGGCCACTTGCAGGTGTTTTTTTTTGTTGCGTTTGAGTCACTGCCTTTTCATTTGGGTAATTCCAAGGCCACTTCTCGTTCTATAACTCAAAATAAACAGGAAGAGACCCATAAAATACCCCAAAATCAACAGGAACTAACTGAAAATCAACAGGTAAATGACCTTAAATGGCCCAAAATGACCTCATTGCCTGGCACTGGCTGCCACTACCGGCCATAGACGTTCAGTCCATTTGAAGTGGGAGGGATGGCAGCGAATTCATTCGCTGCCACCCTCCCACTTCAAATTGGATTGGACGTCTACAAGTGATAAACTCATTCCAATTCACAGCAGAAGCTTGTTTTTCTGTTTATTAGTTGTTTGTAGAATATCCTAGAATGATTTCCTGACCAATGTATCGATAATCGTCGTGTCGCCATATCGTCAGATCATCGTTATTGTGGGCTATGTATCGCAAATCGTATCGTATCGTGAGGGACCAAAAGGTTCCCACTCCTAGTTACATTATGGTTTCAATACCTATTCTGTTTTGTACTCCAACAGAAGCAGGCCTGTCTACCATTATCGATTAGCACGTTAGCAAAAATACCATTTTCCTCCAACGGTTATAATACTGACAAACAAACAACTTACAGGAAGCACTTGCAATTACTTGGATGAAGATCAAATCATTTGGGCCAAGCAAAGGTTGGACGCATCATCTCACAGTCAATTAGAGCCCCAAATGCTGCAGCTCACCGTAATAAATGTGTGAGCAGACTTTAATTAGCACGGACGCTGCCTCACATTAGTCACTGCCTCTCTCAAACCAAGACTTCACTATGGAAACACATATGCATTCGAGCCGGGTCATTGATTAAAAGGTTAAAATTGCAGTCCATTTCCACCTGCT
Source organism: Corythoichthys intestinalis (assembly GCF_030265065.1). NCBI lineage: Eukaryota > Metazoa > Chordata > Actinopteri > Syngnathiformes > Syngnathidae > Corythoichthys > Corythoichthys intestinalis. The sequence goes on from NC_080407.1 coordinate 56,294,058, forward strand.
ATAGCCGCCCGACCATGGATGACTGTCATTGTATGTGTGCGTACATGTGAGATGGACCCTCCCAGAGAACATTTAGCTTAGCTGACCCGGTTGCCACGGCGACAGCCGCAGCTGCTTCGGCAAATAGGCAGGTGGCTAAAGAGGGGAAAAACCCCACCCACCAAAGTAAAGTGCATCAAAACAACAATTGGATTAAGCGTTCTGGTCTTTATTTGAATTTCCCATCTTTACATGCTGAATAAACACAAGATTCGTGTGACGCCTGTAAAATCGCTCTTCACACAAGAGGTCGGCTGTTCGTTAGCACCCCTGACGTCTCTGACAAATTGACTCCTTTACGCGAGTCGAAGTGTGAAAATGGAGGGTGGCGGTGAAGCGTCATCTCATTCGCACGTTCCAAAGAAAAACTTACATACTAGGAAGCCTCTAAACTATAAGGGGAGAAAAAAAAAAAAAAAAAAAAGAGCAGTTCTACCAAAACCAGACAAATTCAAATATGTCCTTGTCCTCACTGTACTTCTGAACACCTTTTCAAAGTGTTGTTATATTTCAAATCTAGATAAGAGGGGGGAAGATAGAGACATGATAGGGCATGGTGGGGCGCAAGCAATACCAGCAATGTGAGGCGGGGAACCCTAGTATTAAGAAAATCACCAGTAAGTAGGGATGAGACAATACAACGAAATGGTGATGCTCCCGTCAAGGATCCATATATCGTTTTAAAAAGGTGTAGCTGTTTAAATGAAAGGATCAAACAGGTTTCAAGCAAAATTTTCCACTACAACAGAGTCTACGTTCACTCATTTTCTTGCCATTGACGACGCTAGATATCCAATTGATTTAGACTAGGGCTGTCAAACGATTAAAATTTTTAATCGAGTTAATTACAGCTTAAAAATTATTCAATCGTAATTAATGGCAATTCAAACCATCTATAAAATATGCCATATTTTTCTGTAAATTATTGTTGGAATGAAAAGATAAGACACAAGACGGATATATACATTCAACATACGGTACATAAGTACTGTATTTGTTTATTATAACAATAAATCAACAAGATGGAATTAACATTGTTAACATTCTGTTAAAGTGATCCATGGATAGAAAAACTTGTACTAACTTTTATCTTTTAAGAACTACAAGTTATAGAAATGTTATATTAAAACCCCTCTTAATGTTTTCGTTTTAATAAAATTTGTAAAATTTTCAATCAAAAAAATAAACTAGTAGCTCGCCATTGTTGATGTCATTACACCATGCTCACTCCCCAAACCCATAAAATCATTTGGACCCAAGCGCCAGCAGAGGGCGCCAAACAACAAAAAAGAGTGACAAGTAACAAGCGGACATTACACTGCTGTCATTTTAATCTGAGCGGGACATGTGCGTTAATTGCGTGAAATATTTTAACGTGATTAATTTAAAAAATTAATTACCGCAATAATTTTGACAGCCCTAATTTAGACGAATGAACGTTTGTTCATTCACCCCCCCCAGTCTATAAGTGGATTGGACATCTGGAGCCGTCAATGGCATTGAAACCAGAGCATTCTAAGCCAGTCTTCTTTTCTTTTACAGGTTTTAGAGCATTTACAGGTTACTCCCTTTTCAGTAACCCAAAATAACCAGGAAATGACCCGTAGATTGTCCAAAATCAATAGGAAGTGACAGAAACTCAACAGGAAAGGACCTGAAATGCCCCAAAACGAACTTATTGGCTTATATTGAAAGCCCTAGATGTCCAATCTGTTTGAAATGGGAGGGATGGCAGTGATTCAAATACTGTATTTGGACGCCTATAGTGATACTCATTCATTTGTTTTCCTGTTTATTGTAGAATATCGTAGAATTATTTCCTGACATGTGTCACGATAATTGTTGTATCGCCACATCCCGAGATGCCCTGTATCGTAAATTAAGAGTGTGACAATATGTCGATACAGCGATATATCGCGATATTTTGCAACCCGATCGGTTATCGATATGCTCCCGCCAAGCATCGATACTTTTATTTGACATATTGGCCATACAATGGAGTATGGATGCTGTAAACTGCTCAATGTTTGTTGAGCAATTCCTTGGCGGTCCACTAGGGGCGCTCGACAGTGGCGGTAAAGGTAAAGTGCGCACAAGTCGCCTAGGGAAGAAGAGCGGTCCCAAGTGGGTTGAAAAAAATAAAAAAGCTTCGCGAGAACGGTGGAGGAAAAAGTGAGAAAAATATTGCTGAAAATCACACATGTGGACACACTTTGGATTTTACACCAACAATAAAGGAAGTAAGGTGAACAAGGACTTTGCTGTATGCAAGAATTGTCTAATAAAATAAGGTTCACTGGCAGATGGTGACGAGATGGACACCGGATGTCTATGGAGCATCACTTGAGGTAAGAAACTTTTGCAATGTACTAGTAATTGATTTTTTCATTTAAATGTATTATTTTGATGACATATTTGAGAACCACTTTCCATCTAGTTTACTACACAAACTGTTATGACTGCCATTATGATACAATAAGCTATAAAAACGGGTTGAATAGCTTCCAAGATATATAAGGTGACGTGCATGATAATTAATGTGTCCTACATATTAAAAACAGGTAATTATTGCATTTTTAATTTCTATTCATTCAATTCATTTTTTTTTTTAATTCACTCAATACTTCCAACACACACAAAAAAAACTGAATTTCAACTCAAAAGCTATTGAGTAGCTAATTTTTTTTTTTTTATTTTGTTGTTTTTAAGGTGAGGAAGAATGTAACTGACTGAGTCTGACGTCACAAATGCTGAAGCAGATGGTGGAAGTGCTCAAACCAATGCTTTTGACAACAAAGGTCATATACAAAGAAAAGACCCACCAATTTTATCATTGCCCCACTCCAAGCTCAACTGCTGATTGACACTTACAGCACTGTTAAAAATTTTCAAAAGATTTAAAACTTAAGAAATTAAGGGTGCCATTCATCATGATTTCGCCAAGAAATTTCAGTGGTTGTGGTTTGTTTCCTCTATATGTGCAGGTACACAATTATCAGTAGATTTATATTTTACAACAATGTTGCACTGAAAAGGTGTCACTGTTTAATAAATGAATTAAACAGTATTTTTTCTATTTTGAAATGTTTTTTTTTTTTCGTTTCAACAGTTGTATCGTAGAATATCATGTATCAAATTTCTGACCAATATATCGATATTTACTGTATCGTGATATCGTGAGATAATCGTTATCGTGAGCCTTGTATCGCGAATCGTATCGTATCGTGAGGTGCCTTGAGGTTCCCACTCCTATCGTAAATGGTATCATATCTTGAGGTGAGGGTTGACTCGCCAATCAAATGTAAGCGTCCCAGAGCGCCCGCCTTTCTTCGCGACACCAGTTTAGCCCATTGTTTCATACAGATATTGAAAATGACCACTGTTTGCACACATCATCACTTTCTAGTCGTTTCATACATCACTTTTGCTTGAAAAACACAGAAAGAAAAGGAGGAGGTGCTAGACTGAACACATACTGCAACTATAAAGACTGCTTGTCTATCCTTTCAGAGTACTGCTATCAACAGCAGCTATAAGGTTTTTTAGAAAGTATTGAGTTTCAGTATTATCACTTTTGCAGAGACAGAATTTTGCAGTCTTGCTTCATGTTCGATCGTCTGAGAGTACACCATCACAACACGTGATTACGAAGCTCCTTTCTGATTGCGTAGCGCCCATGCAGCCTAATGGATGCTTTTTAGTGTGTCTGTGTGTCACACTTCTTTCAAAGTGCTTCTTTAAATAGACGCAGCGTTATATAACCCCCAAACGCACACCCGTATCAGCATCCTTATCAGTGTGGACTGGCCACCTCTTGTTCAATCTTATTGTGACAATTCAGATTTGTCTTGTTAATTTGAGGATAACGGGTTTTTTACCATACATTATTTAGGTCTTGTTGTATTGGTGTGTGGCAGTGGGGCATGGCTGACCTACATTCAGTAAGCTGCAATGCATTTACACCCACCCCTATGGCATGTAACGTCAAAATGCAGGGGCAGCTCTGTGCTCAAAATCTTTGTCATTCCTATTCGTCCGACAAGGTCATATTGACAATGTGTAACCTTAAATCTTGTGCGAGCACTTTCATCATTTGCCGCTAATCTATCAGTCCGCACCACCTGAGCACCACGCCGCTAAAACCCACACCTCCAATTCATCCTTTCCTTCCTCTTCTATTTCCCCGCTGTCTTGGTTCAGTAGACACACGAAGCCTGACACTTAGGATGAGTGCAATCACAGGGACACACACAATCCAATGCAAGCAAAAAGACTGAAATGTCACCACGTGGGGGGAAAGGTGGAACCAAATGCAGGGTGGGGATGAACTCAAAAACGATTCAATGTCAGTTAACAAAAAGTACAAACAAAATCAGTCCAGGAATTGAAATTTACTTGGGAACTCAGGAATATCAACACGAGGGCTTTGACACAGGAGGGAACATACAAATAGACAATGAGGCAACAAGAACTGGGGAACCATAGACTTCAAAACTCTTTTTACCTGACACTTATTCATTCTTTGCCTTACCATAGGGGGCTGAGCTTCACTTCGTAATAGACATTCGAAGACAGCACACGCTCATGTCCAAGACGGATTTAAGCTGTACCACATACAAACAGGAAGGATTGTCTCAGGAGTGATTTGTTTGAGGATTCAAGGTAATTATTATATTTTTCGTAACATGCATGCATTTTTAAATGTTGTGGGGGAAAAAATCAAATTTTTTTGCTTTTAACCAAGAATCGAGACTGTGTTATGTCCATATCTATGAAGAGTTTGGGGATTTAAGCATTTATTCACAAGAAAAGCTCTGTTTACATCAGGCAGCTGCTAGCCTCATTTGCTAACAGAGTAGCATTGTACCTCAACATATATATTTTTTTAATATTCATTATCATCATCGGTTTCATTGACAATTACAAAATGTGATATGATTTGCCGGAAGGAAGAGAACCGAAGAAAGACAAGGGCAGACGGGAGAAGCATATGCTTATCATTTTCCCGTCCCCCATACAGCTAAAGACGCACAATCAAACATGGTAGAATTGCGTAAAATAAACGCTAACTGCACGGTTTCTTTGCTTTCAACCCAGAATTGAGACTGTTGTACGTCTGTATCTTTGAAGAATTTTTCAACTTAAGCATTTGTTCACAAGAATTTTCACCAGAAAAGCTCTGTCAGCCGTTAGCCTCATTCACTGCAACCATATAACTATAAAACTGTATAATGACAATAAAGGGTTATTCTATTCTATAATAAGTTGTGATTAAATATAGAATTCATTAATAATCTATTTATAAATTATTTATACTTGATTCTGCATGTTTTCCTTAAGTTTCTGATGTGAAAATTGAGTGATTTTTTTTAGCTGTTGAAAAAAAGTCAAGCTGCTATTTTGGGCAAAAACTTGATATGTTAAATATTGCTATTGATCCTGAAAATATACGTGATTATCTCTACATTTGGATATTTTTGTGTATCTATTGTAAAATCTGAGAATTTTATGGCCATCTTAAGTTTTGTTATACCTATATAAAAAAAATAATCGGGATTTTATAAGGGAACGACTATGAATTTTTTTTGATGCCACTGCTCATGGAGACTCATATACGGCTAAGGTAGGTGCCTGTTTTGGTTTTAGGCCGGTAGCAGCTTTGGTTTTGAAAATATTTTTTGGAGTTTTTGAAAATAGACCCTCTACGGATCGGCCCCGTTTCCCATGTCATATCAATAAGTTATGAAGTCTATGGGTGAAGTTAAATACAGACATGGGGTAACGAGAATGAAGCACAGTCGGGTGGTATAAGAGACAGCTGTTTGGTGGATACAAAAGGAGCAGGCACAACAGGTGAAATCAATGGGCAATCACAGGGACAGGTCACACAAGGAGGAAACAAACCCAAAACCTAACAATTTCGAGTAACTGCAAAAGTAACTTATCACGCACGGACCAGTGACGCGATATAAGAAAATGGTGAAGGAGACTGTGTCTACGAGAAAAGGTGCTGTCTAACTGTTTGCATTATTCTAACACACTTAATATAATCAGGGAATACTATCTTTTCTCGTATATACACCGATCAACCGTTTATATTACTCTAACACACTTAATATAATCAATCAGGGAATAGTATCATTTCTCGTATTTACTGTTTGTAATACTCTAACACACCCAATATAAAATAAACAGCACTTAGACCATAGTTTAAGGAAAACAAGCAGAATAAATGGCATAAGACATACATGACGCCCAACGTGTTCATTATGCAACTGACTTGAAGCTGACGAGCTCATGTCCGCACCACCAACTCTCGCAATCAGTTCTCCAGGACAGTCCAGAACAAATGGCGGGACGCGCTGTCCCAACACAAGGAACACCGGAAAATGCCCGATATCCAACTGATAACACAACTGATAAGACTACAGTAAGTGCCCCTTTGATGCTGAGGTGGCAAAATCCACAACCCTCGTTGCCTTGACAACAGTAACTCCCGAATCCTCCCGTGCAATCCACAAACAGACAATAATCCTAAACAACGCCCAAACACACCCTTCTTCTGCCCACGGCCTGCCCCCGAGATCCTTCAAAAAGACAATGTTTAACTAATCGTTGTCATTTTTCTCGGGAAGCTTTTGTCGACTTGTGATATGGTGACCTTGGATCCTCGCCTGGGTCCCTCTTTGCTGTATGATTGCTGTCGACCTGAATAATTTGTCGACTTGTGTTTCAAAGCTTTCAAAATGGAGTCAGTACAAGGGGTTAATTCTGAGGTGAACGCGCCGAGTTTGTCCCTTTGGCCGGGTTAGCGGGGTCTCGCCGGACCAGGTCGGCGGAGCTGCGCCAGCGCGGGTCCGGCGGTTCAAATTCTCATTGCGACTAGTCTTGACTACTTTTGTTACATTGACTCCATTGGCCTTTGCAGGAATCCTTGCCCTTGACTAAGTCATCGGCAAAGTATTACAAAACTTTTTATTACGCAAATTCAATCGTTCTGGATCTTTGAGAGTCTTGATAATTGATTTTTTTAATACTCTTGACAAGATTCAATCATTGAATTAGTGTGAGAAAAACCGTGATCGGGGTACTTTAAACTTGTAGTCCAGAAAATACAGTAGTTACAAAACACCACTATAAACCATTTGTAAAACAAGGCGCTTGTAACGTGCACGCCTGGTGTTTTATTGTCCTAATAAACCTGCTATGTCTTCCTCATTTATCAGACTCGCCGAGGTTTCTTAAGCCAGATGGCTAAACAGACAAGCGCGGCGATTGAGAAAAATGGCGAGGGAGCGATCAACGCGCACCGACGATGCATCAGCCCGCAGCGGCAGACCGGGGCGATTGATGGAGCGAATCGCGTTGCGTTGGTCTTCTCCTTTAATATTCACAGCGGAGCCCCCGACAAGTGACATTCCCAATCGGCCGGCTTCGATAAATAAAGACCGATCGCAGGTTAAGCCGGGTTTGTTCGCCATCCAAAACTTTTTCAACAGGAGCCCAGTGGGATCACAAAATAGCCTGTTGAGAAAGTAAAGGAGGGGATCTTTACAAAATATCTTTGTTGAAACTCAAAAACAGGCATTCGGAACAAAATTGAGCCCATTCACGAATAAATACTGCATGGTGAGCATGACGTACTTCATGTAAGCGCTTGATTTTTGTTGTTGTCATTAGAAAAAACTCTTTAAGGTAATGGTGGAACAAATGTGAACAGCGCCCAGGTGCAATAAGTATAAATGGGTGAACGTCCGATGGGCGGCGTCATAGGGGATGATTATTCGCGGGCCCCTCCACACTTCAAGACAATTGCCTGATGTGTGGGGCGGAAGCGGTGCTCATGGAAATTTTTCTGCAAGCAAAAAACCCGTCGCGCAAGGGGTTTGAGGGTGTATTAGAGATATTTTAACACAGTGGTTCTTAACCTTGCTAAAGGTACTGAACCCCACGAGATTCACAGGTGCATTCACCGAACCCTTCGGAATTTCATAATGAAGCCATTTTTTTTGTTTTTTACGAATTCAAAACTTAGCAAGCTAACATCTAATTGAATTCCTGTTCAAAACTCTTCCAGATTTCTAATTTACTACAAATTATTTTTCCTTTTGCCGTTGATTTTCACGTCGGTAAATGAAATCAAACTCATTTCATACTGTTTTTTTGTTTCCACGTCTACATTCTCATTTTATTGTCGCATCCTCGTATCACATACTATTTTCATGACGTAAAATGATGCAATTTACAACAACAAAAAATATATCTGAGCAGTTCATGCTGTCTGTAGGTCTGTTATACTTCATATCAAGTGCTAGTCGACCTTCCAGTGAGCAAACAGATTTCTCCACCCATTAGATAGAGGGTTCGCATTTGAAAGAAATGGAATACAGCCTATACATTAGACGTCAGCACTCGCACACGTCACTTTGAGCATGCGCAGTTGCCACTACTAAACATTCCCAACAGCAAACAAGGCGGAACGTCAGCTTGTTCTTTGTGTGGCGCGCCACATGTTTGCATTTTTGTGCCTTTTGTAGCAAAAGAAAAAAAATGCGTGGACGCCATTGCTTCGATTGGGCGGGTATGTTTTCTTCCAGTCTGAGGAGGTAGTTGTCAACAAATTGCATTTTTGGCTGTCGCCTTGTCAAACTCCATTGTCCCCTAGGGCCTGGCATGAATACTACATCGTTTTCTCGCGAAATTGCCACATTGTCGGAACGGAGATGGAACCATATCAATGCAAACATGAAATGGGTCCTGCTCTGTTTATTTTTTTTGTCGGCACGTCACCATGCAAACGACCCTGAAACACTATTTTCCATCTTCGAGTATCATGTTTGACCCTCTCGTAGCCTAACCGCGACCCTTTTACGGCCGCGAACCGAGCCCTCTCGAGGCCCGGGCGCCGCCGAATCAATCCAAGATCCGCCCCTGATTTAGGGTAATAAACATGCGCTTGCACGTCAATATAATACAAATGAACAGCATCACCGCAAAGAGGAGTTTCATATATTTTAATACAGCAGCCCTTTTTTCCCTGTCACCACACAAGTTGGGCCAAAATGTCTCACTGAATATTTCATGTACGCGGCGGTCTAACGACGGCGGGGACCCGGAGCGCGCCTCTAATTATGCAGGCTTCCACCGCTGAGTCATCAAGGCCACCACGGGCCACCGAGCCTCACCTCAGCCCCTCCTCCTCATCCTTGCCGCCCTCCACCGCTCCTGCAAGTCTTGGCCGCCAGCAACCTTGCGCGCCCTCAGTTTTGGCAGGGAAGCGCTACCAATTGGCCTTTGCGCCGCTACCGTCTGTTTAGGTCCGTCCGCGTCCAAAATGACACGAAATGCACATTACACGTCTATGTATAGTAAATAGGGGCAGACAGAAAGCAGAGGGCGGTGCAGCGGAGAGGGAGAGGGGCTGAAGCAGTATTTAAATGACTGCATTAGCCTGCCGTTAGACGTGGAGTGCTGCCACCGCTTTGGCACACGACCCACTGATGAATATGCAGAGCAGCTGCAATGATGTGCAAGTGCACAGTGTGCTTCTGTTGGAATAAAATGGCGCTGATAGCAACAGTGACCGTAAGTGGAATAGTGCTTCGGCTCAAATTTTTATTTCCGCGGCCAAACTGAATATAGTATTAACTTACAGTAAACCTTTCAACAATATTGGCTCGGTATTAAGAAATAAATCAATAACAAATCCATTTCACATCATCTTAACCGTAGGCGGAGTTTGACTTTTGGGCCAGGGGGGCACAACCTGCTGATGACCCCAAAACACAGCGTCAGCAATAAAATTAACTTACAAGAATATTTAAGTTGAAAATGAGTGGGGTTTTTTTTTGTTTCCAATCATTCTTGAGGGGAATTCTAAATCAGTCTGCTTAGGACAGCTATACTTTTCACCAGATTCGTCATCCATTGAATATGGTACGCCCACCGGTGTCGTGCCAATGTAGTTACCCCAGTCAAAAATTGTTTCCCCTGGGCGGAGCCATTTGGAGGTAGATTTATGTCTTCATGATTCGATCAAAACAAAATATGTTTGAATGCAAAAATTAATTTGAAACTCAAAAAATGCATTTGAAAGCTATTTTTCTTTGGGTTTTTTTTTTATAGAAGTCTTCTTTTTTTATTGAAGCAACTTTTTTGATTGAAGTAATGTTTTGCGTTTGGGCCACAGTTGGGCTAGAAAATTTGTGTCTTTATTATTCAATCAAAAAATAAGTTGCTTCAGACAATAATATATATTTTCAAAGGAAAAAAATCACTTCAAAAAAAGAAATTTCAATCATAGAAAAAAAGTTTTTGAATACGAAAAAATGTTTGAGACTCAAATATTTGCATTTGAACACTTAATTTTTAATTTTAAAAGTTTTCTTTGATTTTAGCAATCCTTTTTGTGTTTGGGCCATATTATAGGTAGAAGATTTGTGTCTAAATCATTCAATCCCCCAAAAAGTTGCTTAAATCAAAAAAATATATATTTTCAAACAGAAAAAAATCATTTAAAAATATAAATTGCCGTCCTCTATTTTTTTTTTTGTGTAAATAATATGCAAAGCAAATGGCTGTCTTAGGTGCTAGTCACATGATCTGTTCGAAAAATAATTTTGACCCGTTATAAAAAAAATATCATTTTTTTGTGCGTTTCATTCATTTTTGCTGTTTGCTTTACAACTTCTATGTATATAGGAAAGTCAGTTGCATGCAATAACACTTTTCAGCCACCAGGCCCCCCAGTCCCCCCTTAAACTCCGCTTATGATCGTAAACCAATATTGCTTGGGAACATATGTTTCACGCTCTGTACAATTTTTTCAGAATATTACTAAGGGATTCATTTTGGCTGGATATAGCAACTGTTATTTATCATGTGTTACATCTACAATAGTTCATGGGTAGTTGTGGCTAGGCCTACGCAATATATACAGTATCGTTTGAATATCGCCATCGCGATGTGCGCACGCTCAACAGTCAAGTCCTATCGCAGGATGTGCGATCATTATTATTTTTTGAATACTTACACTTTCGGTTTGCTTCATAAAAGCAGCAAGTGTGCCAAGACTGTACAAGCAATCTGTAAATGCCCTAAAATGAACAGGAAGTGACATGTAAATGCACAAAAAAAATTGGCTGTGAATGCTCTTGTTTCAGTGCCATTGACGGCGCTGGACATCCAATCCAGTCAATATGTTTTAGACGTCTAGCGTCGTCAATAGCAGTCCGTGAGCTAACGTAGACACTATTCTAATGGAAGATTTTGATTGCAACCTAATCGTTGGATCCTTTTTTTTTTTTCTTTCAAATCAGTGACACCTTTTAAAAACGGTATATCGATTGCTGGTGGGAGCATATCGATTATATGATATATGGCGGAAAACACAGACAAGGCTGAAAAAGCAGTTTCTGCTCTATAAAATAAACTGCTGTATTTTAAGCCAAAACAGCTGTTGTGTTTGATAGAACAATATGTCTACATGCTGTCATAGCAGTGTCATGGCACATTAAGCCCCCGAACTATTTTTAATTTGGCCGTTTTACCCTCGAAACACCCGTTTACAGACGTCTTGCAACCGCTTTTGTTTCAACCCAGCCATAAAATGGTAAGTAATTATAGTTATTATTCAAAATGTCATTTTTAGCTTAGAATTGTTAATCAAGGTCTAATATTTTGTTTAAAAAAAAAAAAAAAAAAAAAAAATTTTAAATGATTCACTCGCATATTCTAAAACTTTTAAACAAAATACGTCACGGTGAAAAAAATGGTGTCTGAAAATAAGTCACGGATATCGAACTCTTAACTATTTCTTAATTGTTTTTTTTTTTTTGCAGTCGCATTTTCCCCAATCTGTTAGATGATAAAAAAATCAATGCAAACAAAGAAAAATTGGAAAAAAAAAACATTTAAAAGGGTAAATATATGAAAAAGAAAATCTCAACCATTCCTTTATGTCTGCGATTTCTGCATCACAACCTATATATCACCATGTTTTACCCATAAAATTAAAAATTGGCTGTGGCCATTCACAGCTGTGTATTGACACTCGTTGATACATGCTACATGGAGTTTTTGGATCGAAAAGAGGTAAGTATGCGATCTCGTTAAAATCATGGTGTCTTTAATCATGCTTTCTCATGCTCTCACCTCCAATTAGGGTTTCGCTGTTTTTTTTTTTTTTAAATGCCCTCCTGTTCAAAAACTTTCTTCCCCCAGAAAATTGAGATTTTAGGCTTTCCAATGATGTATCACACTTGCATATCGGACAATTTTGAAAGTTAGCCAAATTGGGGGTCTCAGAGCAGAACTTCAAGTCACCTGGGTCTTTTCCGCCATATATCACCTTTTCGATATACCCCTACCTGTAACATAATAGATTTTTTCCACATCCCACAGCGCAGAGTGCAGTAATAATATAATTTACTGTACATACTTGAAGAGGGAGGGGCAAAGATAGAACAAGATTACATTCTTCACTTTTTTTCCCCCTCAGTCCAGGAATAACCCCATTTTTTCCCTTCTCCGATCCTTGGTAATCCTCTATTGCTCTTGTGTATGTATGTATGTGTCTGTAGATATATATATATATTTTTTTTTTTTTACATTTTTAAATGAATTCCTTTCAAGCGACCCGAGCCGTCTCGGCCCCAATAACTCAAACAGTGGAAGCTTTGATGCATCATTCATGGTTTTGTTCCCTAATGCACTCTCTCTGTCTCTATCACAGTATCAAATCTCCATCGCGGGCTTTTATCTAGTGTTGCAGCATTGTCCCTTCCCTCTTGCCTTTAGAATCTCATCTTGTTGCTGCAGCTTCACTCACCCCCCCATTTCCACCCATGCACCAAAACTCTCCCTTTCAACTCATCCCACCACACACGTACTCATTCTTCTCCCGACCCGCTGGGTCATCATCCTCCGGCATTCGCCCAGTTGAGCGGCTGAGCGCTCCGGTCACCAGAGCGTCGGCCCCGTAACGGTCACCGCTAATCACCTCATCCATGTATAGCTAACCGTGTCATTCGGTAGCTAGCGCACGTGTTGTGCGTGGCCTTCGATTACAGCTCAGGAAAGGGCTAAATGCAGCTGTAGTATTACTGCATTGTCAGGTCATAGAGCTTCAAATGCTGATGAATGCGCAAGTGGAACCCTGCCAGAACATCCAAGCGTTGGTATTGCAGGGAGGTCAGGAAGGAGCACTTAGTACCAGGACAAAACAGTTCTGTTTGGCAAAAGAACTGAAATTCTGGCTGCGCCGTGTCCTTCCAACGAGCAACTCAGTTGATCTTATTTGTACATAAATGTGAATGAATACGCACAGACAGTAAGCAAGAGCACTGCGGTTTTGTGTTGTATTTTCCCTCCACAGAAAAGCGCCATTGTCTGCTCCAAGGTCTTATCGTTCACCTCGGCTCCCGGAAGCGCGGCACCATTTTCCTCTAACTCGGCCAACATATCCTCATCTGTCGTGTCGGACTTTGAATTCGAAGCTTTGCTATGACCAAATGGAACGGCGTCACAACTGATGCGGAGGCAAGACCCCTGGGCCAATGTAGCGACTTGGCAGTCGATTACTCCCCAAAACATATTTACCCTCATGCCGCAGCGACAGCGAAAAGCGCCCGAGGCTTGTAAACCTGCATGCGCATGACCGGCCGAGCCGCGAGAGCCACTTAGGTGACTTACTGTGCCCCGACGACAAAGAAGACCGCTCGTCGACCCCCGAAAGACTTCCGCTCTCATAGCGGCGGGCGACAACGTTTGCTAAGAGTACAAGACGACAACATTTTTACAATGCTGAATGCCTAAAAACAAGACTACACGGTTTCCCAGGAGCCATAGCAACAGCGTTACACTGCGTGAACAAGAAGGAATGCATCTAGCAGCACCTCCTGGGCATGCTCCGCTCTCCTCAGCCCTGCAGGCATTCCGCATCTTTGAATCTTCACTCTCTTTTAGATTGGAGACCACATGGGATGAATGTAGCTTTTGAGTTTTGAGTTGAGGTAAATCCACAGCATCGCAGACTGAACTACAATTCCACTGATTCAGGGCATAGCGGAGCTAGGTGGTTGCCTCTAGTGGAGGGGGGGCGCCAAATTAATTCGGAGGGGGGAAAAAACCCAGAAAAAATTCTCATGCTACACCTGCCGAAGGTTTTTTAACACATCAAGTACATTTCAACTGGCGAAAAAATATTTGCCACCTGCTATTTTGTGGCACTCATAAGACAGGGAGGAACAATTTGCGCTTACTATACGTATGGAGATCCATTCCATGAACGGTGACAAATAATGGCAATTAAATCAAAGGTCATTTAAACTCACAATTCCAGGACAAAACTGAAATTATCACACGACAACAAAATGGTAATAATGAAAAAACTGGAACAGTAACAGAAGAAACAATTAGCACAGAACATGACCTTTGGACTTTATTTGGATCTGTAGCGCCACATTGCATGCTGGGAGGCATGAGGCATAGTAGCAATATGTTTACACGATAACAGTGTTGACAGTTGGTGGCAGCAGAGGTTGTCTATTTCTCCCGAGGGAAGTGAGAGATTACATTGAGCGATGAAGCAATAAATGCTTTGCAGCCATTGACAACACGTCACTTCCGCTCATAAATATTCATGACGTTAGCTACTGTTGCTAAGGGAGGACACACCACCGATTGTCCCCAATAGGAAATGAATGGAAATCGTGTATGAAGATGTTTACAAAGCTAAACCTACCAATTCTCTCCGAAAATGATGTCCCTGGTGCCAAATTCACTTGCAAAGATGTGGAAGTACATAAAAATGTTCAGTTAAAGACATGGTTTGAGTGTCGAGGGCTGAAAAAGACGGGAAAAAAACCAAGCTGACCTTAGCACAGCCATAGCTTTTTTATCGACACCTTTTTTTTTACGTGACTGACAATGACATTCTCCTGTTTCAATGAGCTATCATTAACCACCAGCCCCGTTTTTCCTATATATTATATCCTCTGGTTGTCCTACGTCTCTGACCGTTCTTGGGGGTAATTTTGTTAGTTTCGTGTAGCGATCGCAAATGCTACTCAGTGACAGCCAACGAACCCTTTTAATTTTTTCATTGATAACAAAACTTAATTCTATAATTTATTTACACTTCCCCCTTACTAAAGTTGTTTTTTTTAACAACAGAAAATGCAACAGTGGCAGTCAGATAGCCTACCATTCTTTTCAGGTTAGGGTTAGGTCATTCATTGTCAGACAGAAGCAGCACGGCACAATGTCACGCTAAAAAATAAGTTAAAAATATCAAAATGGCTTACCTTTTTGTCCTCTGAAAGAACATACCAACCCAACAAAATATTTACTGCATATGAAATGTGAATGGATTCACCGAGCTGGTGTTAAAAGTCCGCGCAAGTTGATTCATCCTTCACATTTTTTCCTCCCGAGTTTTTGGTTTCGGGAGACGTATGAAGAAAACATCCTTCATATGTCGTAATGTCTAGAGTCGTTTCTACAAGTTCCAAAACAGCAAGGTGTGATTGGCATGTTCGTTTTTGAAAGATTACCGGAGAAAAGTAGCAGAATCAGCATTGTTTCTATGCAAGAAAGGGTCTATAATGTCCCACGTCTGCTTTACGATGCGACGTCATGGTCTAAAAATAGCATGCGTGTGGTACGCCATTGGTTCAAAGGTGGTTCATTTGCTCTCAAGTGGTCTTGAAGCCCAAGAGGGTGAACATTGTTGAGAATTCTATGGCTATTTGTTTCAGAAAAGGACATGAATGTACTTTTTCAACAACTTTATTGTTATAATTTACTATTCATTTTGATTTAGAAATTGCATGAGGTAATATCGCGATATAAATTTACAACTGTTTTTTAAAAGACAAGGTCGTTGACGACAACAGAGATCCCCCTAATTGAGAAAATCCCCAAGCAGAGATGGCGACCACTTGAGTCGGTCGGGTGTGGGCCAAAAGGAAAAAGAGAGAGGAAGGAAGGGGGGAGCTTTTGAGGGCCGCCATGAAAAGGTTGCGCTTTGTGAGCCTAATGAATTGAAGGGGTTGTACAAGAGCAGCATTGACCTCCACCCAACTTAACTAGCCGCTTCAAATCCCGTGTCCGAAATCTCCGGGTCGGTCCATTTGAGAAGATCTGACAGACTTCAAATAGATTCCGTTGCAAATCGCCAGACAACCGAGGCGGGGTTCGGCCGAGGGACCTCGCTGGCGCCACGGCAGCAAATTGCTAAGAGTGAGAGGCGTGAAGAGACGCCAGAGTCTTCCTTAAAGGCCTTTCTGGAGGGAGGGCTAATTTATGTGCGCCTTGATCAATGGGTTAATTAAGTGGAGAGGGGAGAAACGGGGAGGGCTACAGGCACAAGAGATAGCTGGGGTAAATGTTTGGGTCTAGAGAACATTAAGTCCACCGGGCTTACAAATGTAATGAAATGGACAGGCGCCGCCTAATCATCCCGCCGAGGGAATTTGCTCATGTTAGCGATGATTTTAGCTAGAGGATCAATACAAGGCTTCCTCCTTTGGATTTGTCAAAGTCTGTCGCGGCGGTGATCCGTGGGGCGTTCTTGCCATTCGATCAATTCCCGTATTAACTCATCAACAAAATAATCGATGGGAAGGAAGAGGTAGTGGCTGGCATAGGTCCACTTAAAAATGTGTTTATTCCGGACAAAATGTGCGTGTGCGGGAATAATCCTGCTGACACGCAGGCTTCAAAATCACCTCTTCTACTCCTCGCTTCCAATTCCCCGGAGCGGGAGCCCAAATGGAACCGGAACGTTTTATGCGGGCACCGGGGGAGCTCCGCTCCGCTTTGCTTTCTTCCCATGTCTTCAACCAACAAACCCTCCGCCCAAGCGGCCCCAGCATCCCCATCCAATCCTAGCAGCTGTTTGGAAGCGATACGCACTAATACGCATCCCGACGAGGCAATCTCGTTTGCCACGAGCGCGTGATCAAGGTTACACTCCTTTAGCAGGCCTAATTAGGCTGACAACACCCGACATCTTTCTTCCTCTAATGCTGAACTGCGGGCCCGCTGCTTATGTGTTCCCGCATCTTTTAATATATGTTCCTACTTATTCCTCAGGTAATTCAAGACGTGACTCATGAAGGGCACTGGATGTTTTTTTTCTTCTTCTTCTTTCCCCACACCAGGATGATAAAGCTGCAGGCCAAGTAGATAGGTGCGTGTCGTAAAGTTCAGTGCAAACCACTGACATTTACGTGCGGACCACTACCTGTGCGAAACACATTCGGGGTCTCCCTTGGGTAACGTTGTCACCAAAAGGACACAGTCCAGCCTTGAAGTGCAACTCCTTTGTGTTTGTGTATTCTCACATATGCGACTCACTGTTGATCCGATGGTGACAGTGACAACCACCATCACAGCCTGCTTGGCATCAGTTGAGCGTGAAAGTCCAACACTGACACCGAGGCGCTCGTTTGTCACTCTCGGCCGACGACGACTCTCCCGGCGAAACCATCTGCGTGCCATTTTTGTCCTTTAGCTCATACTTTATTCATATGACATATGTACTTGAGTAACGCATTTATCGGACTGTATGTCACAGGTCCCCCCCCATAGTTTGGCCAGGGGTGCGACTTAGGGCGCTTCAGCATTCACACTGCAACAACCGAACTTTTTCGAGTGGCATCGCGTGGACGAAAGGCACACTTACAAATAGAAGAGGAAAAACCTCCCTTCTGAGAGGGGAGGGAGTGTGCAGTGTCACAGCACCACGTAATGTAGCATAAATTAAGTCACCGCTCAGCCAGCGGCGGGGGTTACTCCCTCCCCATTCTATGCCGAGTGAACTGGAGTATATAAAAAAATGCAAATGGGAAAATTAAACCACCTGCGTGTTACCCCAAGTTACACCGGTGCACTTTCATTCTCACTTTTGGGACTTTTTGGACTGTCAAATTGTCGCCACTTCCAGGAGCGAGAGACTCACGAAACGGCCACCCCGAGAGGCTCCGCCCGTTTCGGCCACTTTCACACTCGCGCGGTCTGTTCAGGAACAGCATGCAACCAACACACAACCACCACATTAGAACCCGATTCGGTGTATCAAATGCAACTGCTTAGCGCGGCACAACATTTGACCATGGTTATTTTGTCTGTCATCTTGCTATTGTGGCTTTTGAATAGCGTGCAAGCTGTACGTCCGCTTCCAATTTTGTTTACAAAAAAAAAAAAGACACTTTTGAACGTAAGCTTGAATGATGATACGAAATTAAATGAAAATATATTTCTAGTCAGTCAATCCCATTGGCTAACACATCGTCTTATTTCTAGTCAAGATTCGTAAAATACCGTATTGGCCCGAATATAAGACGGTGTTTTTTGCATTGAAGTAAGACTGAAAAAGAGGGGTCGTCTTATATTTGCCATCTAGACATTATACCCATTCACGACGCTAGATGGCACCAGATATCATTGAAGCGATGTTCTGTCATGACAGATCTCAGCTACTCTCAAGTTTAATCAGTTTGCATTATTTTATTGCAATGTTTTTCCTTATACAGATTTGTTTCAAGACTACAGTTACAATTAGACCTCACTTTGATGGTTAATGCAGTTATTGCAAATTTGTTGTTTTATCACAATTGATTGGTTTATTTACATTTCAAAAACCAGACACCTTTCATTTACGAAGGTGATTGCACTTTAGTTTACATATTTAAATGTTCAGATATTACGATTTGAATGAGGCAAAATAACATGCCTTTTCTCTCAAATATATTGTTATAATCATTTGTTTTGGATGTACTGTAATTTTTTTCTGTATAAAAATTAATTTTGTGTTCAAAAAGTCTTTTTTCAAACTTGAATCTTGGAAAAAGAGGGGGTCGTCTTATAATCAGGGCTGTCTTATATTCGGGCCAATACGGTATTGGCTTGCAAGACTGTCAGAGATAGCCGACTGGGCGGTCATCGGTCGTTATCTTTAAGAGGACACCAACGATTGCACATTGATCTTAGCTGCACCGAGAGAGTGTGGCAGGAGTGTTCGCTTAAAACACTTACCTTCCAAACGAACACGATACTAACAAGTGAGATCTGAAGACAATGGAACGAAAACAACATCGCTCAATCGCACGCCTCCATTCATAAAAAAGCTTATTTTTGCAGCTTTTTGCCAGAATCCAGAATTTTGGAGTAACCCATCCTATGTCGTACTGCTGATTCTTTTTCGGGAGGCTTGCTTACATCATGACAGAAAAAAACGATATTATGTGGGTCTGAATTTTAAGGGAAAACAGCTATCACTGTCACTTTACTCTCTGACATATTTGTTGCTGCAATACAACAAAATACAATCAAACGAGCAGATGCTCTCCATGGCAGCAAATGAAAGAGACACTCAAACATGAAAAAAAAAAAATGACTGGCTGTACACAAAAGACCCAAAAATCCAGGGTATTTGCCATTTCAGCGAAAGGGTTAAGCATTAGCCTGCACGTCAAGTGTTTACATGACAGAACAGTCAGCTTTTGCACATTTTGTATTATACGTCGCATCCACGCACGGCAATCGTGCAAGGCAGGTGAATTGCTTTACGGAATGTAAAAAAGGCAATTAAGGCCGAGCCAAACCAGCCTGCGGATGAGAACAGAGGTCTTCTTGTCCCCGCTGTCATCTCGCAGGCTACAACAGACAGCAGCTCGCAAGGCATATCAATGCGCCCCCCCATTCTTTGTGACGTGCATCTTTTTCTGTGCTGCTTGCATTTATGCGGAACACGCTCTCACAGATATGGTGTTTCTCGTTTTCATGATTGTCAGCTAAGAAATGGAAGAGGCCTCCGTGAACACACACGATGACGCAGTGTGCACCTTGATGAACACGGGATGAGGACTAATAGCATTGTGCAGTCATTTCATTGGAGAGTGTGTTCGTCATATGAATGGGTCAGGGGAAAATGTGAATATGTTAAAAAAAAAAGGGAAAAAAATCATTTAGCAGACACATTTTTGGAACAAGTGAATATGATATACATTTTTTTCCGTAGTATACTTAAAGTAAAGCCGTATGTTTTGATGCCCACCGCAAACACGCACATACGAAATTTAACAGTACTGACACATACATGAGAATCCGAAGCAGTGCACGTTATCCTACCTGTTAATTTGGGATGCCCAGGTGCTGGTGGTTAGCCAGGTTCCCTTTCTTGTCTCCAAGGATTGTGTCCTCCCCTTGCCAAAAAAGCCCATTCAAGCAGCAGTCTAAAAACGTGACTACAAAAAAAAAAAATGAATAAAATAGATTTTAAAAAATGAAAAATGGATCCGCCAAAAAAGACGGCAACAGTACTTCCCTATTTGAGCCGAACCAATGACACACAAACGTATTAATGTGTCTTTAAAAAATACAGATACGGGGACAATCAGCAGGAGGCTCTAAAGCAGTACATGCCGCATCCGTTGATGACCGGCCTTCGTCTTCTCCTGTCGCTCATCGTTTAGCAGTCGGATCCACTATGGGCACGATTCGAGGCCCGGTAAAGCCACGACAGAACCTCCGAGCAGCGTGGACGCGTCTGCGTCTGCAGACACGACATCGCCGAGCATTCACCTGCGATTGAAGCTCGGCTACGTTCGCCCTCCGCGTCGTCGTCGACGAATCTTCAATCGGGCGGCCAAAATATCTATCTAAGGACCGGTTCCGACACGTTCGGTTGCAGTTTGACGGTGCGCCTCGTCTGCCAATGAGGTGAGCCGCCTCGGCGCGCGCCCCCGTCGAGTGCGCGTCTTCGCCGGCACGCCCCCGCCGTGCGGTGCACGCGCCGCAGTGCCCTCCTCCCGAGCGAGAGCAGGTCGCCATAGCAACGCTTGCCTATGACCTCAATAAGATGGTATGATCCAGCCTCGCCAGCCTCAGCATCCTTTGGAGGGATCGGTAACATTTCGGCTGAGGCGTTGCTTTGATTGCCCCCCCCCCCCACTCTTCTGCAGCAGCGGTGTGATATAAGAGGACGATGCCGGCACGGATAACCTTTACTTATATCATATAAAAAATGACTTGATACCACAATCTGCAAGAAAAACGGTAATATGGACTCTCGACTGAAATGCAGTAAACAAAATCAGATATGAAAACTGGAAGCAGGGTGGCCAGGTAGCCTAGACCAGGGGTCCCCAACCTATTCCACTAAGGCACACTGTGGGTGCAGGATTTCATTCTTACCAAACAAGATGACAACACTTTTTCCCCAATCTGGTGTTTTACAAGTGCAATCAGTTGATTGCAGTCAGGTGTGGCTTGTTTTAGCAGAAGCCTCATTGGTTCAACTGTCTCTGCTGGATCGGCTGGAACAAAAACCAGGACCCACAGTGTGCCTTGAGGACTGGGTTGAAAACCCCTGGCCTAGACCATTGGTCCCCAACCTTTTTTGCACCACGGACCGGTGTGGTGTTGGTCTTTTTGTCACGGACCGGCAATGTGTGGCAGAAAAATACAGTAAATAGAAAGTAACATGACAAGGCTAAAAACGTGCAGGGAACTCACCAGACGCCGAATCAACCTTTTTTTAACAGTGGCCTCTCCTAAAACTTGACGGCAAATATCCTTGGTCACAGGCATAAGTTCTTCTCCAATCATGAAAGGTTTCTTGGCTTTGGTTCACCAGCAGGTATGATGCACTCAGTGCATTCACTTTTGTTGAAGTGGTGGCCTTCACTAACCGTTTCTGTCCTTTGCGCATGCGCTTTTTTGTTTCAAAAATTCCGAAGTCTTATCCATTATTCCAGGGTGCTAAGTCTCTATGTGCCGAAGCAGCTTTGAAGGCTTCATTGCCTCGTTTGCTAACTTTGGCCAAATATTATGCAGAGTGGACTTGATGTAGGCTCCTCTTCTGACTCATCAGGTGGCCTTTTCCCCATTAAAATCTGTCCAATCTTCGCTAGCGTGTCCTATGCCCACAGCACACAGCTAGCATCAGGCAGCTAATGTTACCGTTTACATTGACTGACGCTAGCTGCTACTGTGATGTGGAAACACCCCAGAAAGAGCGGCCACCACTAGAGGGCAATGTGCATACATCTCTACTAAGACTAGTCAATAGAGTAGGTGGGCAGATTGTTGTGTCAAGCGGCACAGATCAAAATGCTGTCATTAATAAATTACTATTTCTGTGCAGCCCAGTAGCATATGCGCCACAGACCCCGGCCCAGTGGTTGGGGAGCACTGGCCTAGACGAGCGTGTAGCTAGGAGCCCCCTCATATTTTTTTTTAACATATTTTGCCAATACACTGTGAAAAAGCTATCGTTCCTAAATATAAAAGAATAGCAAATTAACTTTATAGGACTTGTTGCATTTTGTTCATGCTGTCATTCATATCATTTTCTTCAACAAATTGCCAACACTGTTCGCCTCATGAAGCTTTGAATCAATTGGTTGCAAAGCTTTATTGCTGTTCTGTTTGGACATCACTGCTCAATGTAATCTCTCACTTCCCTGCCACCTGCCGTCAACGCTGCAGTCGAGAAACGTGCCTCCCAGCATGCATTGCATTGTAAATATAGGTGAGCTTATAGTAAAACTAATGGGATAATTAATATGTTGGCGCACAAACAAAAACATTATTGGCACGTACTTTTTTTTCCCATTTTTGTGTTCCTTTGCCTGATTCCTGGTGACTTTTGGATGCCATAATGTCTTAATGACTTGTCCTTTTGCCTCGCTCCCTCACATCTCTTCATGGATGTAACTTCTTCTACCAGGATTATCAACAAAACATTCCTGTTCAACAATTAGGCTTCTTTTTTTCTTTTGCTATACCGACTGAATGCTTTCATTTCCTTTGATATTAATGCTAAAGTGCAGCCAAACAGATCTGATGCAGCACTTAAAGAAATAACTGAGGTTGGATGTATATAGGGGAGCGCATTGCTTGAACCTCGAGGCTAGAAATGTAAAACTTCCCCTCATCCCCTCGCCTCAATTACACCGTGCGATCGGTGCTGCGTTAAATGAGGGAGCTGTTCACTTGCGCTGGCCAAGTCAGGCCTCATAAATATCTTGGCTCACTTGCGAAATGATGACCCATCAAGCATTATTTTTTTCCCACGGCACGCGAGAATTTTTACTATTACCTTTCTTAAAACAGGGTCTGTTCTTGATGAGCCCTGCTAACCCAGCACAGAACTCTTAAAAGTCTGTCCTGAGGGCCGCACTGGAATTCGGCATTAGTTCTGCGATAGGATTTTACCAGTAAAATGGAAGTGAATTATGCAGAAAATGTATTTCTTCCCCTGTGATGAAACCCTCACAGTAACCAAGTCTCCAAAGCTAGAAGACAGACATTTTGGGCCTAATTGGCGCCAGTGGCCAAATCGCATCTATTTGCATTGATCTCCTTTGAAGAGCAATGCAGATGAGCTTAACTAGGGCGTTAATTATGCTTGCACAGCGACATGGGGAGCCTGCTGTGGGTGTATGAGTGAACCTCATGCATTCACAACAGGGTTTAGATGTAGAAGCCAAATTTCCCCTTTAAAAAAGGAACACAAGCAACCTGACATTGGTGCCGATTGGGGTGGCAAGCCTGTCTTTTAGGATGCCAGTTGCCACCCCATGCCACATCCACTCCTGGACATTAACTGGAGAAAAATATTACTGCGTAAAGCGTGACCATGCGTGGAGGTAAACATCATCGCGTGCGTGTCTATTTAAGGTTATTTTGGACCACGGTAGCGTGAGCGTTCATGCACAGCAATGTTTTTAAGCTGCTTAGGTGATATTTATTCCTTTGCCTGGAAAAAAAAAAAAAAAAAAAAAAAAGAGCTTGACCCCTATTTTTAGCTAATAATGTAGCACACATACAAAATGCACACCTACAGAGCTGTTAAAACACGGAATGACTTTTTTGTTTACTGAAAAAAGAAAATACTTTTGTTGACATAACCGTGTGCACGCCTAAGGCTGTTTTGGTCATGTGCATGTGCCTCTCTGCCAAACAGTGTTTCGATGACACTGACTGGTGTTGACTCTCTTTGCACACAACGGCCCGAATTCTGAGACAACATGTCAGCGGACGGGCCCGTCTCTGCCGCCTCTCCCGATTCTTTCTTGGCTAAGAGCGATGGAATGGATGACGCAAGCCTCTGATGTTAAAAGATGTGACACTCGGGTGCGAGTGTAGCCCATCTACAAATCATTATAACACATAATCAGATAGATCATTTGATAAGTGTCAAAATGTTCTTATTGATGTTCCCGAAATGGTGGGGTAACAAATGTCGTTTCTCGTTTATTGTGCAAATGTTTCCTCAACTTGGAATATCTGTTTCTGTAAACATTTTTCAGTTTTTTTTAATCTCAGGACACACAAGGTGACTTCAGGGCCGGCACAGGGCGCCATCTGGCGGAGGGGGCGCCAAATTGCTTTGCCGAAAAAAACAAAAACAAATCTGAATAAAAATTCTCATGCACCCTAACATATCATGAGCAATACAAACGGCTACAAATAAAAATATTTGATGATTCCATTCTGGATCATATTAGCCAAAAGATGATGTAGCACTCACAAGGTAGGGAGGAATGGTTTGCACTTATAATATGTACACAGATCCGAACTATGGCAGGTGATTAAATCAACGGTCACTCAAACTCACAGTTTTAGAACGAAACTAAAATGATCACATAACAATAATCTAAATAGCATAACTAGCAACTAATGACAAAACTGGACGAGTAACAGAAGAAGCAATTAGCACAGAACTAGGGCTGTTGAAATTATCGCGTTAAAGGGCGGTAATTAATTTTTTGAATAAATCACGTTAAAATATTTGACGCAATTAACGCACATGCCCCGCTCAAACAGATTAAAATGACAGCACAGTGCAATGTCCACTCGTTACTTGTGTATTTTGGAGTTCTGTCGCCCTCTGCTGGCGCTTGGGTGCAATTGATATTATGGGCTTAAGCACCCATGAGCATTGTGTAATTATTGACATCAACAATGTTGGGCTACTAGTTTATTTTTTGATTGAAAATTTTACAAATTTTATCAAAACAAAACCATTAAGAGGGGTTTTAGTATAAATTTCTATAACTTGTACTAACATTAATCTTTTAAGAACTAAATGTCTTTCTATTCATGGATCGCTTTAACAGAATGTTAATAATGTTAACGCCACCTTGTTTTTATTGTTATAATAAACAAATACAGTACTTATGTACCGTATGTTGAATGTATATATCCATCTTGTGTCTTTCCATTCCAACAATAATTTACAGAAAAATATGGCATATTTTATAGATGGTTTGAATTGCAATTAATCAATTTTTAAGCTGTAATTAACTCGATTAAAAAATTTAATCGTTTGACAGCCCTACACAGAACATGAACTTTGTACTTTATTAAATCTGTCGTGCCTCATTGCATGCTGGGAGGCATGAGGCACGGTAGCAATATGTTTGTACCACAAGTGTTGACAGTAGGTGGCAGCAGAGGCCGTCTATCTCTCCCAAGGAGAGTGAGAGATTACATTGAGCAGTGATGCAGCTTGCAGCCAATTGGTTCAAAGCTTCATGCTGGTTCATTTGTTCTCAGGTGGTCTTGAAGCCCAACATTGTTGAGAATTCTATGGCTATGTTTCAGAAAATGATATGAATGTGCTTTCCCTACTATTTGAAGAAAATACATGTTGTTATAAGACTAATTTGCTATTCATTTGGATTTACAAATAATAGTTTCCCACCGTCTTTTGCCTATAAACTGTACATACCTTTAGTTGTGAAAAAGCAATATTTACAAAATAGACAATATTTAGCTAGAGATATAGCTCCCGATCGCCATTTTCGTCGGGTAAATGGTCGATAGCGATAAGCCCGGACGTGCCCATAAAACAGGAGGTGATGCATATGCAGCTTATCTATACTAGGCCAGGGGGGTAAATGAGAGCATTTAAAGTCTGATAATGCTCATTTAAACACGTCATTAACTAAATAAATAAGGAAGCCAATACTTTTCAAGGCCAGTGTGATTGCTGTGGGTCAGTTGTTTATGTCTGTTGGAAATTGAGATTCGCAAAACCGATTTGAGTTGATTAAACGAAAGATTTGAATCCATCTTTTTCATTGCAAAAGTAGATATAATCATTGTCTGATGTCTGTACATTAGGGGCGTGACATCCATCTAAATGATAATGTTTTGCGATACTTGGCATCCCAGGGGTTGTTGGTATGCTTCGCAGCAGTGTCGTTTTCGTTAACGACGACGACAACGAAAATATTCCGTCAACGAACACACAATGTCGAGACAATAATGAGTGACAAACATGTTTCGGGAGACTAAAACATAATGAGACGAATGCCAGTTTGCGTCTGACCGGACCAAAATGCGCAAGTTTCCGTCACATGTTCACAATGTGTGACATTTTATGTGTAGTTAGCCCGCGTCTTAGCAGTGTCTGGTTATGCCACTCGTGATGTGCCCCGCCCCTTCCCGACTCACCAGTTTTGGTCTCCATGACGGCTTGGACACAGGGTAAGATTCGTTTTCTTGGCGAGAGACAATATGCACTGTTGCTGAGTGATCATTACACACTAAATGTAACTCGTAGCATTAGCATAGCATTCACATAAGCAATAGGCTAATGGTAACAGTGAGCGTCCTCTTAACTCTTGGACAACTTTTTTTTTTTTTTTTTTTACAAATACTTTGTGGCGTCCAGGTGAGTATAGTAATGAATTGAAAATAATGTACCGTCTTCCCGCTGAGTGTGTATCATCACAAGTTGGCCTTGTCTTAGTGGACGCTACAATACAGTGTATCACAAAAGTGAGTACACCCCTCACATTTCTGCAGATATATCTTTTATGGGACAACACTGATAAAATGACACTTTGACACAATGAAAAGTATCTGTGTGGAGCTTATATAGTAGAGTTCATTTATTTTCTCAAAATATAGCCATTAATAGCTAAACCCCTGGCAACAAAAGTGAGTACACCCATTAGAAACTGAATTTATTATATAAGCTGCACCCAGACTACTTAACATTGTGTCAAAGTGTTATTTTGTCAGTCTTGTCCCATGAAAAGATATACTTAAATTATCTGCAGAAATGCGAGGGGTGTACTCACTTTTGTAATACACTGTATGTGCTCGTCTGTCGATGTTCATTCAAAATAGTGCATTTATCCAACTGTTTTTGCAGTATTTGTTTTTTTATTTTACAGATGATTTTTTTTTTTTTTTTAGTAAATGTTGACTGTAACAAGACAAAATTAGACTTGAGTTCTCATCAACAAAAACTAGATGTAGACGAACACATTTAGAGAGATGACTAAGACAAAAATGAAAAGGGCCGTCAAAAACAACACTGCTTCACAGCCAGTCTTCCTGGGTTTGGGCCATTTATTGGTCAATTGGTCTTCCATTTTAGGGTATTTACAATTGTTGTATCACCATATCGTGAGCTCATCGTTCTCAGAGGTTCCCACCCCTACTGTACATACATTATAACATAATCACACATGTATGTACGGAGACGGTCAGAGGATAAGCGCCAGCCAGCCCACAATCATCGCCATGCCTCCTACAGGGGCAACCTTGCGAAGGCCGGGGTCCCCCGTCATGGCTTGGTGGTAGAGCGATCCGCAGAACATTCCCATACCGGTGATCAACAGGGTCCCGGCCTACGTTTTAAAGGGAGAGAAGAAACAATCTTGACTCCGTAGACGACTGTCCAGATTTATGTAGCTACTTTAAAATCGCTTGTCAAAAACGACTACAACGCCAGCCTGCTAAAAAATTAAAAACGTAGCGACGCACAAAGTAGAAAGTACTGCTGAGGCCTAGCGGACATGAAGAATGTAAAATCAATGAATTAAAATCAAATAATATCAACCCGCTCCAAATCGATAATCCTTGGTTTGGTCAGATATAAATACTGTACAGTCAATACTTTAAACATTTCTTTTACTTATTAATCATAAACCAAGAGCGCCCTCTCGCCGTCAGTTGTGGTAAAACGAGTTTTTTCTCGAGTTTTACTTTTCGTTGTCAAATTATATACTAGTATTGTATATTATTTACTCGCACCTGAGTGTAAATGTCAGTCAAAGTATGAAGAGAAAAAAAAACAAGTGTTCGACTTTTAATCCGACAAATTTCTGAGTGAGAAAGTGCCACTTTTCTCAGTTGGAATAATGATAAATTACACCTCACGTATGACTTCTCACAAACACTGTAACAGCTTGCAAAAACAAAAAAGCCAATGCACTTACCACAGCAGGTTTGCTGGAGTGGGCAGCTCCTAGCAGGGCTAAACTGTGGTAGAAATGATATTTGTTGGCGGTTTCAAATAGCTGTAGAAGCACAGATAAAATAACTGTCAGACTAACTGTGCACGCGGCAAATAAAAGGGGCATTGTCATGACATTGTCATACCACTCTCTGGTAATCGTCGGGATCGCTGTGTTTAAAACCTGCAAAGTGAAATATTGTACCGTGAAATAACAACAGAAAATAAAATGCAGCGTTAGGACACAATGTACGCACAAACTGTACAGGATTTAAGCACAGCGTATAGAAATAGAAACGGAACACCTACCGTGCGCCCCGTAGGCTCCTAGTGCCACCGCCGAAGCCCCAGAGAGGGCAGCTAGTCGGCGGACAACAACAGCGGTCATGATCGCTTAGGCACGCAGCTCCAAACAAGCGGAAGTAAAGACGGGCGAAAATCCTTCTTTTGTAGTTTTATTGCTGTTGGCAAACATTTGTCGGTGCAGTAGCGCCACCTCTCGGACTGAAGTGTGGGCCATAATGGCCGTCACAGATCTGGCTGTATTCCATTTCATCGATTTGGCCTAGTCCTTTTTTCATTGGTCTCTCTGAGTTTTCAGGGGAGGAAAAAGGACACACATCCATTTTCACGTATTGTATTTTACATATTCAAGAAAGTAAAAACCATCTCACAGCGACAGCCACGTTTAGTATTGGTGTTCTTCCTCAGGAAAAATCTTTTTTGCTCTCAGGAGTGCATTATTTTAAAATGAAACAGACTCGTGATTGTTTTAAAAATCTGAACTGTAGCAGCACGTATATTGTATTTTACATGCAGCGACACATAAAACTGTTAAATAAAATGTCATGGTTTGCATTCAAGAAAAGTGTATACTTGTAAACACAGTCATATTAAAATGATTCTTTGAGACCTAAAGAAACAGCATTGGCGAGAAGAAAACCGGTCATTGGCCACCGCTTCTCATACCGACACAAACGTGCCTCTGAACCTGATATTTCCAAGACAATCTTTCGCCACAAAAAGAGCAGGAAAAAGGTTTCTCACCAGTGTGGGTCCTGGTGTGTTGCGTTAAGTTTCCCTTTTTAGAGAATATTTGACCGCAAAATGAGCAAGAGTAGGGTTTCTCACCGCTGTGGGTTCTCGTGTGTTCTGTTAAGTGTTCCTTCCGAGCAAATCTTTGGCCACAAACCGAGCAGGCGAACGGTTTCTCGCCGGTGTGGGTCCTCGTGTGTTTCGTTAAATCGGACTTTGCCGGGAATCCTTTGCCGCAAACGGAGCAGGAGAAAGGTTTCTCATCCGTGTGGGTTCTTTTGTGTATTTTCAAGGAGTTCTTGTGAGCAAATCTTTGGCCGCAGTCCGAGCAGGAATACGGTTTCTCGCCCGTGTGGGTCCTGGAGTGTATTCGTAATTTGGCCTTCTCGGCGAATCTTTGGCCACAATCGGAGCAGGAAAAAGGTTTTTCTCCGGTGTGAGTTCTTGTGTGTTGGGTTAAGTTTTGTTTCGAAGTCATTTTTTTGCCACAAACGGAGCACGTAAAAGGTTTCTCACCGGTGTGGGTTCTCGTGTGATTGGTTAGGTTTTGCTTTGAGGACAATTTTTTACCACAAACTGAGCAGGGGAAAAGTTTTTCTCCAGTGTGGCTCATCATATGCCTTTTCAAATTTGACTTTTTACCATAGGATTTACCACACTGAGTGCATTTGTTAACACTGTGAGCTGCCTTATGACCTTCATCGTCATCTTCATCATCAGTGTAAAGCGAGTGTGATGTGGCGTCGTCACTATCCGATAGTGGAGCGATGAGCTTTTCTGTTTCTGTTGAGCGGCTGCTGCTGCTCGGAGGACCTTCGTCTTCACTCTTCAAGAGCTCGCCGGTCCACTTGCTGGCATCTGCCTCCTCCTCTTTTACGTATTCCTCTATTTTGAGGAGAGGATGTTGCTGCTGGTCCTCAACTGTGATCAAATGCTCTTCCTGCTCCTCTTTTACCTGTTCAAACTCTTCCTCCACTTTCATTTGTACCAAATCGTCCTCCTCCTTTTTGATGTATGGCGACGCTTCCTTCTCTTTAGCGCGAGCGGACTCCTGGCGCTCAGGACAATGCTCTTGGCTGACGTCTGCAAGACAAATACCACAAACTCACATGGGCCAAATTTCATTTCATTTGCAAATATGGGTCCTCAAATTCATTTACTCATAATTTCGTTTGTGCTGCTATAGTCTTTTAAATATTAACAATTCTTTTACAAGTCAATCTGAGGTCATCGACCGCCGCCCCCCCCCCCCCCCATTTTGATTTAAAAGGCTGTCAATCGTTTATGTTTTGTTTTTGCTGCTATTATTTTTTAGATATTGAGATAATTTCGTGTGATGATGTCACGCAGCCTTCAATAGCAGCACAAACGAAAACGAAACTTTTTACAGCACAAACAAGCACAAATGTAGAACAAGGTACTGAAACTATTGTATGTTCACAAAATTAACTGACGCATTCAAATTGGAGACACTAAAGCTTGGCTTTCGTCACTTTCAGCTTGATAAAATTCTAACACACACTGAGACGCTGGATGAGGCGGGGCTAACACTAAACCTAGACTAGAGCCATCGTGCATCTTTGTAAATCCAAAAACTGCAGTTTTGGTATACTCGAGTATCGGGCAAACATGTTTGTGATATTGAATTCAGGTCAGCTGACTGTCACGTAGCCTATCTTGAAAAGTCGACTCTGATTACATTTTGAACCTCATCCACGCCGGTTGAAAATAAATCCGTAAACATTCAAATTAGGATGTATCTGTGAGTCAACAGTCAACTCACCTGACATTTTGGGGTTTCGGCGATGCGTTGATCCCAAGTCCGTTGTTTGTTCCCTTTGTTCGCAGCCAAAATAAACTAAGCTAAGCTAGGCTAAGTTTCAACATGCACCAACATAGAACGGATTCTTGGTGCGTTCTGAGACCTATTGACGGATTGGGTCATGCGGGCACGCGCAATATCACCAAATCCAATATGCATTTTATTTTATTTTAAAATTTTTACGACCCAACTTATTTTTCGCGACGCCGACCTGTGTTTCACTTCCGGGTCGCGAATTTTCTTCATACGTCGCGGATAAAGTTTCATCGTGGATGTCACTCGTACGGCACGTCCTGAAAGTTTTGAAAAAATAATCATAAATGATAGCTATACGAAAAAACATCGCGGGTATATGATTCAGCGAGCGCATGCGCATACGCTATCACAAAGCGTCAAAAGCAATGAAAACCTAATACTTGTCGTGTTTTGTTCAATACACTCAGAAAAATCCCTAAAAAAAAATGGGAGGCGTTCATGGGTAGTTAGAAAACAAAACATCATCATCTATTGTGTATTTGACTTTTTTTTTTTTTTTTAAAGCAGTTACTCAAATGTAAATTAGAAATTCAGGGGAATCAATTATAGCAATGACTGATTTACATTTCTTGATGATGTGTTTTGAATCAGTATTATTTTATCATATCATAAGATGATCACAAGTCACGCCTCCATTCGGAGGCCGGATGATGAGCGGCGAGCCGTTCCTTCCGTCGTCGCTCACATCCGGATTAAAAAGAGGAAAAACGGCCTCTGTGAAGCGAGCGCGCGTAAAGGAGTAGATGTGCGACTTGGCCTCCGCATCGAAGAAGGACAGCGTCCCGTTCGCCACGTCCAAAAAAAGCCCGATGACCTTCGGTCTCCGGCCGACATACAGAAGCTGCGCCTGAGCCTCGCAGGCCCGGTATTCATTGGCCTTCCTCAGACACACAACCCAGTATCCGTCTTGCGGGCTCAGTATCACCAATCCTTTCCGGTTGATGGACCCCAGAGCCACCCCGAGGTCCCACGATGTCTTATCCCCAACTTCCACTTCCCAATAGTGCCTCCCAGTGGTGAAACCCTGTATAATGAAAAAGATAGCTCAAAGTTCCAAGGCCGGCCCTGGGCGTAGGAGAGTTAGGCGGTTGCCTAGGGCGCCATCTTTTCTTTTAGAGGGAGAGTCAAATTGCTTTGTGGAGAAAAATATAGCCAGAAAAAAAACGCTACTCTAGCAGAACATTTTCCATCATATCAGGTACATTGAAATAGGCTATATAATGTCATTTCCAAGCTAGATTGTATTAGCCACCTGCTATTATGTGGCTAATATGAGACAGTGAGGAACAGTCCATGCTTACAGTATGCAGGCAGCTCCACTACATGAAAATGGATATATAATGGCAGGTGATTAAATTAAAGGTCATTCAAACTCACGGTTTCAAAACTAAAATGATAATACAGTATAACAACAAACTAACTAGCAATATTGAAACAACTGGAACACTAACTAAATAAATAATTGGCACAGAACATGAAGTGTAAATGTTCTTTCCATCTGTAGTGCTGCAATGCATGTTCAGAGGCATGAGGCATGTTGTAGGACAACAGTGTTGACGGCATGTGGTAGCAGAGGTTGTCTGTCTCTCCCAAAGGGAGAGAGATTACATTGAGCAATGATGGCCAAAGGAAGCTTCTTGAAGCAATGACGTCAATTGATTCCAAGCTTCATGGTGGTTCATTCGCTCTACAGCGCTATCATGAAGCCCTAAAGGCAAACAGTGTTGAGAATTCTTTGGCTATTTGTTTAAGAAAATGATATAAGTGTGCTCGTGTTACTGTATGAACAAAATGTAACAAGCGCTATAAGGATCATTTGCTTTTCATTTATATTTAGAAACAATAGCCTCTGCAGTGCTTTGGCAAAATAGAAAAAAATATTTCAAAAATATATATTGTTATTTTTGGGGGGCGGGGGGCTACACGTCGCCTAGGCCACCTATAGTCACCCAGACTTCATCCATCCTTGCTCAACTTACCTTGGTAGCTATCACACACGGTACAGTGTCAAAGCGCTCGGGCAGATCCGGAAGGTTCCTTTCGACATCTCCGTCCTGAACCCGTCTCCCGTCCTCGGACAGATCCAGCCAAGGGTTGGCTGTCCTGGGGTCCAGATAGACATCCGCTGTAAAGGAAGACGGTAACCATTCGTTCCTGAGACATGAGCATGAGTTTATTCATGATGCCTGGTTACCTGCATACTGCAGCATCATGTCATGTTCTGCAAGTTATGGGGGGAAAATGAATAAACAAAACAGTTCAAACACAGGAACTAATGTTCCTTTTGAATTTGTGTGACCTTCAATGGCAAGCGTCTTTAAAAAACAGCATAGTTGTTGCTCAACATGGGCCAAAACTCTCCTCGCGATGGCCACGCACGGGAAAGAACTGACGAGGCTATCGCAACAGGACTCGGACGCTGAAGACAATTCTGAAGACCTCTGCGTAAAAATTGAAGCGAATACTCAAAAAGTCAACCTCCCGCCGTCTGAATCGCCACCTACCCGCAGAAGACGCAGGCGGTCGTCCGGGGGCAGGAGTGACTCCATCTCCGTCCGTCTCCCCTCTAGCTCGTTGATCTCTAGCTCCAGTTCCGCCATTAGTCTCTGGGCTCTCTGTTCCATCGCCGCCTGCCGTCTGTGGATAGTCTCCCGCAGCTCTGCCCTGCTCTTCTCCAGGGACCGGAACAGAGCGGAGAAGATCTCTGCACTGCGGTCTAACTCCAACTTGGCCTTTTCCTGGAGACATCATTGGAAATTGTAAAAGTATTACAGTAATCGTTAGGAAAGGGAAGCAGCCCTGCCACAACCAAGCGACAGATTTTCATTCGCTTCCACCCTCCCGCTTCAAATGGATTGGACATGTCCTAGTAGTTGACTCCTTTTATATTTAAACTCACTGCACGATTGGACATTTGGTTGATCTTGTCATCGGCCAACTCACTTTACTCAGCTCCAAGCAGCGTTTAATCTCCGCCACTTTCCCGAGTCGATCCCGGATCATCTCCCGCACCTCCGATTCCATCTGCGTCCTCCGAGCTCGGATGTGCTCGGACATCTCCTTGGCGAAGGAGTTTTGGCAGAGCTCCGGCCGAGCGGCGAAGAGCGTGTGGCATTTGGGGCAGCTGGAAGCGGCGATCTGATCCCAGTGGGACGTGATGCAGCCGCGGCAGAAGCTGTGGCCGCAGGAAACGGAAACTGGCTCGCAGAAGACATCCTGACAGATGCCGCACTGGAACAGCGCTTCTGACAAAAGAGTGCTGCTAGAAGACATGAACTTGAAATACAATAAAATGTGTCAGAATTGCAATTTCTCTTGTGTACACACACACAAAAAGGGTCTATGCAATAATCAGTTCTTTGGCTGATATACACAGAGGATCAATGGATCATTCCAGAATCGGAGGGCAATTTTGAAAAATAAGCCTATACTTTTCTAATGTTTTGATACGAATTCATCACTAATAGGTAATACGCAGACAATTGCACGACTCACTATGATCCCAGTCATAAGTAAGTCCCAAGTCTTACCCGTTGTGGGCAAGTCGTGTCACGAGGTTATGTCGGGTCAAATCGAGTAGAGTCACAAGACGAGTCGTGTCAAGTCAGGAGGTTGTCGAGTCATGTAACAGGTTAGTCAAAGCCTTCATCATGGTTCCCCAGCCCACCCACCAAGCACTCAGGTTCATCTTTGAGGGAAAAAAAATATACTAATAGTCTGCAGGGAATTTGACTGTTTAATTTTCATCACCGTGACCTCCCGTGGCGAGAGCGGACAAGGCGGATCACTGGCAGGTGGGAACCCATCTACGATCTGAGTAAACCCTCCAGCTCAAGCGAGTCAAGTCCGAGTCCTAGCCTACAAACAGAGTTGTGGGTCATCAAATTTATGACTCAGATTTATGAGTCAGAGTCCTTGTTGACTTTGGTCCAATTGTCTGGTAATAAAACTAAAGGCTTGATTAGCTGTGCTCAGAAACGAACGGCAAATGTTGTACTATAGATTTTTAATCAGGAGTAGTACCTTTCAATCTTTTTTTAGTCTCAGGACAAGGAAATTAACTCAAAAACTGCATGTTTTAGTATTTTCTGTGTGGATTTTCCAAATACGAAGGGTGCCATGTCAAATATCCTCGAATTATGGAATGGATCCTTGGTGCAACATAGACTATCAATATTTGCGTAGTGCAATTTTCCCAGAACTGTTGATCCTGAATACCTTAAACCATATATGACAACGGTACTTTACATTGGTGACAAAAGTGATTTAAAAATCAAGTTGAAAATGCGTCAACAATTTCCTTATCATCAACTAACATCCAAAGCTGTTCAAAGTCCAACGTGATCACAAATGCAAAAGATTGCGCTTAGCATTTCACCTGCCTGCTAGATACATGAAATATAGTTGGTTCAGTAAAGTTAGGAAAGATGGCAATGAGAATTTGCACTGGTCATACCTTGATATTCGAAGGGTAAAACGTCCCTGTTCTTTAATGAAAGCGTCGGCTTGCACCTTTCAGGTAAGCCACGCCCCCGTTGCGAGAAGGGGAGGAGTACAAACGTCAGGCGCGTTACTAAGTACAGTATCACATTTTGGCAAGGATCATTTAAGATATATGCACGTAAAAGAATGAAGGCAATTGTAAGATTTAGAAATCACTGGATTTTGCCGCGCACGTGAACGCAACGCGAGAGCTCCAGCGGCGAGCGCGGCTGCGAGGAGTGGATGAAGGAGGAGGAGGAAGAAGGAGGCAGGAGCATGATGCGTTACGCCGCTTATTAGACTCAAAGACGGCTTTCCTGCTTGCCTTGAAAGGGAGGCAGGATGGAGGAGAACCAGCACTTCATTTGCGGGGTGGTGGAAGGTAAGAGCGCTTCTCTGCAGCATTCTTGACTCATCTCATCTCATTGTAAGATTTTTCACTTGGTTCTTCCCCTCCTCCACCCGATTGACCTACATTTTGTGTGGGCACGTCGCTCCGTTTTATGCCCAGAGACATCATCCCACCTGTGATATGTGGATGCGCTCAGTCTGCT
The DNA here is from genome assembly GCF_030265065.1 of Corythoichthys intestinalis. Taxonomy (NCBI): domain Eukaryota; kingdom Metazoa; phylum Chordata; class Actinopteri; order Syngnathiformes; family Syngnathidae; genus Corythoichthys; species Corythoichthys intestinalis. Next base: position 56,330,296 of record NC_080407.1, read on the forward strand.
TGCGCGCTCAGGCGAGGAAAGGCACTGGTAGCCATGGTGGTGATGTTGCAAATGCATTCGGGGTGCTAGAAACGATGGTGTCGGTGCGTACATTTGAAGATCTGGTATTTTCTAATAATGTGCTTATGTGGAAAAAGAAGAAGAGAATCCTCATTAATCATTGAAGCGAACTGTTCAGCAGGTCTTAGACCGCAGCGTGTTTGGGCCAGTATTACCTTTGTGGTGTCACAAACACTGAAGATGCTCCCATTTCTAAAAATAGCACACACGATGGAGAGCAATATGATTTACGCCTGTGGTAAACATGGATGGGATGGACTGGATTTGACTTTCATCATGTCTAGGAAGAATTGCTACGACACAGCAGCGTTGCGTTGGAATAAGACCGCATACTCCGTCGAAAAGTAGATGGAAGTACCGGTACTGGAATGTTGCACCAAGATGCGATATTCGATTGCAAATGTAGCAATACTCAGGTACTTGTTTGCACGCTACCGCAGGTCGCCAGAAATTCATTGTCATGTGGTGAATTTGATTTTGAACCACTAGTAATGGATGATATTTTTCTTGGCTGCCATTGACGCTGCAAGACGTCCAATCCATTTGAACAGGGAGCGAACGTTCATTTGCTGCCACCCTCCCACTTCACACGGATTGGACGTCAACTATAGTGATTAGCATCATGGTTTCGTGTTAAGGCAATAAACAATGTGAGACCCTTTTTCTACAGGTTTCTATGGAAGGCCATGGTCTATGGACCAGAGGAGAATTCTATTCCAATGGTGAGTACGCTATTGTGAAACGTAAGGTGTGATTACTTGACCGTGCGGATGTAGCAGCGTCCAGGCGTGGAGTGTGGGCATCGTGGTTATTTATAGATCCACTTCTTTAGGCTCCAGTGGAGGCGATATTCAGGGTTGCGTAACATGAGTGCACAATTTATACCATCTGTCCAGGGAGTGAGAACAGAAACAACACGTTTTTCTGTACTATCTATAATTCATGATGTCATTTCTGGTAAATGATCACCCAAATCAATAAGGTGCTTCTGCTACTGTAGACACAAACATTGCTTAAGGCAGATTTTGGACACAACAATACTATCTGCGTGCTAGGATGCAGAAGTGGGGGTTGAACACTTACCTGTACGGTCCAAAAGATGACCTGAAGCACAGACTGTTGTGGAGAGAAGTCTACTCACCTGAAGAGGAAGGTGAGAATGTGTCATTTATCAGTTTGTCCAGTCTAGCTCGACCTTCTCTAATGTTCCGTTTTGTAGGTCAACTGCGCACTCTCATCGAGGAGGCCCAGTCAAGAGGCCTGAGGTTCGTTTACGCACTTTCTCCCGGTCAGGACATTGTCTTCTCGTCCCCCTGCGATCTGACTCTCCTGAAACGCAAGCTAAGACAAGTTGGTCAAACTTTCAGTTGTCGGCGCTACTGCTTTTGACTCCACCAACTCGTGTCGTGTCGCGGGCCTACGCAGGTATCAGACCTCGGTTGCCGGGCGTTCGCCATCCTGTTCGACGATATCGATCACTCCTTGTGTCAGGCTGACAGCGAGGCCTTCTCTTCGTTCGCACACGCTCAGGTCACCGTCACTAATGAGATTTATCGCTTCTTGGGGGAACCGTCCGTCTTCCTGTTCTGTCCCACAGGTGCGCACCGTGCCCGAGTCTTTCAAAGCTTCTCGAGCCAACGAGTGACTTCCTTTCATGCTTTTAGAGTACTGCGGCTCTCTGTGTTCCCCGAGCGTGCAGAAGTCTCCTTACCTGCAGACTGTCGGTGAGGACTTGCTTCCCAAGATCACAGTCATATGGACAGGTGAGGCCGGCCAGGATTTCCATCGATTGCCGATGTCTAGAAAACACCTCAAGTCCCTCTGTGAACTACAGGTAGCAGGGTAATTTCCAAGAATCTACCTGTGGACCGCCTGGCCGAGGTGGAGTCCGTCCTTCAGCGCCCGCCGCTCATCTGGGACAACCTGCACGCCAATGACTACGACTCCCGTCGACTCTTCCTGGGTCCTTTCAAGGGCCGCGAGCCTTGGCTGAGAGGCCACTTGAGGGGCCTCCTCCTCAACCCTAACTGCGAGTTTGAGGCCAACTACATTCCGTTGCACACGCTGGCAAGCTGGTACAGAGCTGGAAGCCAGGAGAGAAAAGGTGTCTTTACATGGATTCAAAACAAAAATAGAACATTCGACCCAGAGTATAATCATGAATTTTCCCATTTTTTAGATGTGGAGACAGATTATTGTCCTGACAGAGCTTTGTCTGCTGCTTTACACGACTGGATGGATGAACTCAACCAACCTCTACAAGCAGGTTAATATTGTATTCCTAAAAACCCCATCCATATTCCCCTTTGCAGATGTGAAAGCTTTTTGTTATTCTGCCACAAATTCCCTCTCAGGTCGACAGAGCTCACGAGGAGATCAGCGGTGTTCTCGAGCCAAAACCCCAGACAGATCTGACAGCACTGCCACTTTTCGAGGGACATCCGTGGTGGCTAAACTCCCAGTCTTCCCCCTCAACTCGAGTTCTCCCCCCCCCTCGCCCACCAAGGGCAAAGGAGAGAGGGCGGTCGAAGCGGCCGAAAGCCCACGTCAGCCCGAACGAGCGTCCAGACCTGGAATTCCTACAGGGAGAACCCACACATACAAGTCCCAGGGTCGAGGTCTCTGCGGTGGGAAAGGCCTGCTGAGTGAGTCCCAGGTAAGGCTGTTGGTGGGCCTCCATTATTTGCCTCATGAGCACGGCCCCTCGGCCCAGAAACTTCTTCAGGATCTGACGTGGCTCAAAAGCAACTGCCATCTGGTCAGCGCCAACAGCAAGAAAACCTCACCTCACAAGGTCTGAAAAACCTCTCCTGTAGAGCACAAAATCCAATGTTCTATAATGATCTAGCGATTGACCGTTGCTTCAACCGATGTGTGTCCCCAGGTAGACGAATGGAGGAGCCGGGCCTCCGAATTCCTGTCTTTGTGTGAAGACATCGCTCAGCTCCACTGTAGCGTCGTAGGCGCAGCCAACCGGGCTGTGCTCTATGACCTGTACCCTTATGTGTGGGACCTGAGGAACATGGCACTTGTGGCCAAGGCTTTTGTGTGCTGGCTGGGTAAGACACATAGAAAACTAAGAATTTTTGTCTTCAAGCCAATGGACAAAACATGAGAAATGTAAATATCCCCATTTTTTGTACAGTAAATATTCAATGATCTCTGTAGTCCTTGATCTATTTCAGCAAGAAACAAAGACGTTGCTTCGTATTCACAGCTGTTCACAGACTGCTTATCTATTCATTAGATGGTTACGTCCTGAATGACAGCGCCACCTTGGCCTCATGGAAGAATTGCTTCCAGTGTGAGTAATCGGGGTCTTTTCATTTTTATTATTCCCAACATCAGACCAAAAAGTGCTATTGATTTACGATAGTGTGCGGGAAGACCACAGGAACCGACGTAGCGGGAGACGAGTCGGAACCGTGGGCGTTTAAAGGAGGCGTATCTGGGGAAGTGCAGGTTTGTCCTGCGCTGCCTCACATGAACTCACTTGTTTTGGTCCTACTCTCAGCTCAACCATTTTTGCGCATGTGCTTAGATGCTTCTCCCCGTGGGCGGCAGCAGTGAACTCTTCACTCACCCTCCTCCTCTCTTCCCCACCTCTCGTCTCTACAACATTAGGCCGTACCACAGTAAGGACAAGGTAGGAAGATCACGCTGCTTATTGCGGTCATAGCATTTGGGGCTTGATAATACCGTATATATAATATAATGACGAGTCCGGTGACGGTCGATTACAGGTGGAGTTGTACCGAATGGTGCGTCAGCTTCACTTGAGGTCTCACTGTGGTCAGGAGTCCGGTTCTTCCCACCCAGATGTCGTAGGAGACAGGTCCGCGCCACATGATCTCGTCGGAACCCCCACCCAGTCACGAACGACAGTTAAAAGTGGTTTTGCTTATTTAGGTGTCTGGGACCTTGCCTGGCCTTGTGTCCCGAATACAGCTTCATCTTGGAGGATGAGTTAGGCTTATGCGGTTGTATTCTTGGAATCATGGATGTGCGCTCTTTTGCCAAGAGATGTCAGTCGAGCTGGTTGCCTGCCATGAGGGACAAGTACCTACCCAATGGAGGGCACTCAAACACACAGGTGAATACACTGTTGGTTAAGACAAAAATCAACTTACTTAAACTGTCAACACGCTCGACTGCCTATTTGCTTCTCCGCACAGGAATTAATCAAGCTAATGGAGGAGGACCAGGGAGAGTATCCAGATTCGCTTCTCTATCATTTCCCCTCCCAGCTGCGTCTGGACACGTTGCCCGAGTTGGTGGACGTCAGCGTCAGCCGCACCCTGCTCGTCACCCTCCTGGTGGCCCTCAAAGCCAATGGTGAGAACAGCATGCGCCACAGTTGAGATTTACTCCCCTGAATTTGGGGTTTGTTTGCAGGTTCTCAGGGTGTGTTTTGCGAGGTTCAGCCAACCGACCGCCAGAGGCTGGAGTTCCTGAGCAAACTGGGCTTCCTGGAGATTCTTCGAGGTGAAGCCAGGAGCAGAGAGGGCGTGGTGATGGCCAGGCTGCTTTGAGAACACTGGGGGGGAATCACCTTTAAACACACCTACACATTCGGGGGGAAAAATCAAGATGCGGTGTCCAAGAAGATAAGCATTGAAAAGAGCTTTAATTCACCCAAACAGAGTCCTGCATCCAAATTAGAATGATCTAGAATGTGAAGAATTTTACACACACACTTAGTTTAGATGGTTATTTCCATGCATGAAATGTTGTGTGGCTATTTGAAAAAAAAAAGCTTACACATTATGTCATATAGAGCTGTCCAAGTTTTTAAGTCTTAAGGTCAACCAAACACTAAATGTAAGTGCATGTGCATTACAACTACATCAGAAACACTCATGTGCACAAATATAGAAAAAAAGGAAGAAATACAACAAGCACAAAAGCACTCATGCTTGATCCTACAACTGAAAGTACACACAAAGAATGTCCATTCATCCATGAGACAAAAAGTCTGTGCAAGGTTTTTGCATTAATACTTTGCTTTTAGTTCTTTTGTACAATTCCAGCGCGCCTCAATCTTCCGACAGACTGAAATCACTTTTCGAAGTTTCTTATGATCACCTGTGAGAACTACATCAGAAAGCATGAAAATATAAAAAGCACTGTGACGGAGAAACCGTCATTATTAAAGCAATTTAAAATGGGAGAAATACCAGGAAACGGCAGCAACGTTATGGGTAAGGAACATTCCTTCACTTGTGCACAGTAATAATTAAAGTTGCCTTCCAATGTCATCTTTGTCTTCACTGTTTTTACTCCTTCATTTTGCATCCTGCGTTAGACATCAGTGCTTTCTCGTTCAACTGTACTGCCGGCTTCCCAGCGGCTACGAGAGCGCAGGTTCTGCTCGGGGGCCTTCACTTGACCCGTGGGGATTCGGTAGGCGGACGCGCTGCCCCGCAGGAGCAGCAGCAGCGTCACGGTCAGGGTGGCGGCCCAACTGCATGCCGGCAGACCCGTCTGTTTTCGGGAGACAATCGCATCGCACGTCGGCCAAAAAATGCGTGTATCGGTGTAGTACTTACTGCCCCCAACAGGTTGCTCAAAGCGATGTCAAGATAAGCAGAGAGGAAAGCTAAGGAAGACAGAACTCATCAGGGTCCCAAGGGAACTTTTACCAGCGTCGCATACATGTATCTTACCACTTGCGATGGCCAACAAGTGGGTCTTCCAATTAAACATGAAAAAAAATCCTCCCACGGCCATGCAGCCTAGAGCTCCGTTAAAGCCGGACAGACCAGAATAGAGGCACTCGTGCCGCACAGCCACGGATAGACCTGCACGCGCATGGACAACTTATTAGTTTTATTATTACAGTGCTAAAAATGAATGATTTGAATCAGTTTGTTTAATAGACAACTGCCCCTTGAAAACCGGAAATCGTCCCGTATTCCGAAACAAAAGTATGCGTCCCGTCTTGAGCTTTCGAGCGACATGCTTTGTTCCGTATGATCATGAAACTAGAAAATAATGTCTTATTTATCTAACGAAGCAATACTGGTATGGTACTTTACAAGAATTTGCAGGCTAATGCATTTTCTCCCTCTCCTGCTCTTTGACCAATGAGCTGACGGAAAATGACAATACAAAGTCCCATCATCTCATTGGTCGAGATACTGTCGCTTGCCATGATGATGAACGGAAGACAACAGAAGAGCCTTGTCCCTGATAATAAACGGCTCATATCGTGATAACTTTTGGTAGAAGGTAGAAATCCCATGCAGCGGCCCCACTGCCCCAAGCCGAGCTCTCCTATTTTAATGCATACATTGCACTACCCTCCCCACACAATCCCATCACGGTGCTGGGTAATGGCTGCCAGCCAGGGACCTGGCAGCCACAGCAATAGGGTGGTAGGTGGGTCCCACATTTTTTCTCTATGGCGTGGCTCCCGGGGAGTGGCCTCCCCTCTGCCTGGGCTGCCGATCTCACATGGCCCCGCGGCGGCTCCTCGGCGTTCTCCTGCTTCCCCCTTCCTCTTTCTTCTCTGCCTGGGTATCTGCCCTGCGCTCCGACGCGGGTCGCTGGCTGGATGCCGGTGTGTCGGCCGGGTGTCGCCCACTTCAGCGGGGGACCCTGCCTTGCCCTGGGTTTGGTGGGCCGCTGGGGGCTCCCATCGTGTGGTGTGCCGGTTGGGAGGGCGGCTGTGGCGCGTGGGCCGGGTGGGTGGATGGGGGTGGGGGATGGGAGGGGGGTTTGTGGTGCATACCCTCTTCCCATCTCTGAAGGCCAGTTGATGGGGGCGCGAATCCCTGGGGGGGGTGACGATGGGGTGTGCTGGCTCCTCCCTCCCCACCCACACTCCCTTCCCGGGCTGGCTGGGTGGGGGCCGTGGCCCTGGGGTGGCACCTGTGTGGGGTCTCCGCCCGTCTACGTGGCTTTCGCATGTTTGATGGGGCACGCGCATGACTAGATAGGATTGGACGCGCTCGGGGGGGGGGGGGGCCCCGGTGCTGGGATTGGCGATGGGGCAGCGTAGGGTTGGTTGCCGACGGGCTTGCTCACACGATTACTGATTTCTAGATCAGAGAGCTGATTTGTGTACACTCCACCCCTCCCTATTACTTACCTTATAGCCCCCCCCCCTTTCTTTCTTTCCCTGGTCAACAGGCCCCCCACATGGTGTTAACCGGAAATACATCCAGCTGACAATAGCACCAACATATTCATAGTTAGTGTTGGCGATTAATGTATTTCTTGTTGTTGTTGTTGTTTGTGTCTTGCTTTTCTTGTGTTTCTTTTCGTCTGTTCCCCCATAACCCTTTCCTGTTCGCTGCTTTGTCTTAATAAACGAGGTATTTTGAATGATCGCAATGGGAGTATGTCATACTCCAATGTGAAATATTAAAACTGTTCGAACCAACTGGACACTTAGACTTCCATTCTCTGTGTCAAACGGCTGAATAGGACAGGTTTTAAAAAAAAAAAAGACTTTCAGCGCCAAACTATCAACTGACAGTGCAAAAATAATCCACTGGGAGGCACCATTACACACATTTCATGACACGGGGGCACTGAGTCAGCTTCAAGAGTACATATAAAATGTGTTCCACAGAAAATAATAATAAATGAATAAAGTATTCCATCCAAATCAGCCATATTCATTTTGGGAAATTTCTATACATACGATATATTATACCGTATACAGTATAGTACTGAAATTCTTACACATACACTTCAGAAACACACCGCTAATTCATTTTAGTCCTGAATACAAGCGGTTCGAGTGTGATGTTGGAAATAATAAAAGCTGCGAGTGTGAGAGCATTTGTATGCCAGGCCATCTTGAATGATGTTTGCTGTGTCCCCTAACATCTCCCAGCTCCTCTGGCACGTGTCCAAACGTGCAACACCGTGTGGGTTTGAAAACGAGCCAATATCCGCAGGAGGGCCTGTTGATACAGGTGCACCAAGTTCTTTTGTACTATGTGTGACTGACTGCGTGTGGATTGTGTGAGTAGAGGCTGAACTGGTGGTTTGGTTCCGTTTTATATTTTCTCAGTTTCAGTGCAAAAAGAAATGGGTCAAACAGGGATATAAGACCGCAACTGAAGGTTTCAAAGATCTAGGATTCCAACAGAGGCAATTGCTCCAAGACTGCAAGGGAAGCTCAACTTTCCCCAAATTGTGCAAAAATAAGTGATCAAATGTATGCTGATGTGCGCTCTATATACACTCCAATAGGCTCATCCACGAGACATACAGTATTTTTCAATATTCATGCCGTTGCTCTGAGTTGAAACGGAGACTTTGATAATCATCCTATCGACACTTGCTTTGTTAAAAACGACTAGCGAAAAATTGAGCTATTTCTGGTGTGGTTTTTTTTTTTTTTAATCTAGGCACTCTAGTTTGTTTCCCTACCGAGAAGCAGGTGCCGCCGAGACCGTCCACCGTTGCAAAACACTCACAGGCAGACACACTTTGAGCTTCCCCTCATTTAAAGACCGGCATCCAAATACCCGAACTTTGACTTTCGCCGCCGTCACTCACCGACCAGTGTTCCGACTGCTGAGCCAAGCAAAGCGTGGAAGGCTTGAAGCGGGGAGTAAAGGCAAAGTCCGGCCAGAATGAGAAAGGAGGGACCCAAGGATCCGCAGGCAAAGATCTGGCCCACGCCGAGAGGGATACCTTGCAACACCTGTGCACCACAAAGCATCACTGGGTAGACGTTGACATAAGAGACAGTTTTTTCCAACATATACGTATCGATTGCCGTTTTCTTTAACATTGCAAGAACATTAAAGTGGCTTTGAAGTTTGCATTATTTAAGTGAAGTGGAACTGTTGAGTATGTCCAGAGGGACCTCTACTTACGAAATCAATAGATTCTGGAAGTGTTAGGGTCTCTGCCCCTCCCCCCTGAGACCAGGCACACCTTGAGCAGGTGTGGATGTTTTCATCTGATAGCAGGTTGGACGTCAGACGGGTGGAGTGGCCAATGGCAGAGCAGCTAGAAGTACGTTGCGAGCTGCGATACTGTATTATTGCCTTTTCTATCCTGAAATTTATTTCGTAACAAGAGGCAATATTTCCTGTTGAGGCGTGTCTTAACCTGACAATTCTCTATGTAGAGAGGTAGGTAGAGGTACCACTGTACATGCATGAATTTGGATTTTATTTTTCCTAACACTTTTTCATTGAACTCATCGGCTCCCGTTGACAGCGTGAGACGTCCAATCCATTTTGACTGGAGGGTCAAATAAACCAAAAATAGTCATTTGACCTATAAAGGGTTAGAGGTCTTAAGTGTCAAATTTTGAATAGCTGAAAGGGTTAATAGTGTTTTGTGTTCAAAAAGATTGGCATACATTCATGTTAAGCAACCATCTTGGGCTGAGTGCGAAATGAAACCATGAAATATAAATAGGACCCACGTCATCATCATCTCGGGAGGCAGCAGCGCGGCAGCCAGGAAATGAAAGCCAGAGATGGAAAGAGGAGACGAAGGGAGAGGGAAAGAGAAACTGATTTATTCACATAGGGATGGCAGAGAAAGGCGTGTTAAACTGCAGCAGGTGGTGATAAACTGAAAGAAAAAAGGAATGGCATTTGTGTGATTTCTTTTTTTTTTTTTTCAGGCTCATTGTGCTCCACTCCCTTAAAGCAAGTTTGACAGGAAAAACATCTCTGTACTGTAGCAATATGTACATGTTCATATGTTTAATCATTTGCATCTTAAATTGAGTATGATGGAGTAGAGCACCATGTTTTGTTGAAGGACTTTGGAAACGCTTCATCAAGTAGAAGTACATTGAAACAGTTTGCAGTGACAAATAATCATCTGGCAGCAGCGCCATCGGTGGTGGTTGCTAAGCGACCGCTGAGTCAGAGCAGGCTGGCCTCATGCTTGTTGTTCAACAGATGAAGCCGCCTGAAAGTCAACTCATTAGTTTGCCACTAGTAGATTCAATCCATTTGCACATATTTGCATTTAAATTTTTCCATCGAATTTGCCTGACAAAAGACATCAGGTCACACGAAAATGATAAAGCTTCCAGGGCTAAAATAGATCCGTCTACACATGCATTACCTCTGTAGCACTAACTGCCGTCACGTTAGTCGCCACCGAGCTCGGCGGTATGGCGAGGCGGCGCGGGAAGTAGGGGTTGTCCGGTCCGGTGCACAGGAAGTAGATAACGATGACTATGTTGAACGGAAAGACCGCAACTGGCAGGTCCCATCGATCCAGAACTGATGAGAGACCACTGAAGAAGAAGACACTAAGAGGGAGAAAGAAATCAACAGATAGCATTGGTACTGTACCGTATACTGTACACATCTTACGTTGTCGCCGAGCCCAGACAAACGGGAAGCAGCAGCCACCAGTACCAGTCTCCGGCGCTGTTGAACACTCCCATTAGCAGGGAGACCAACATGCCGTTGAAGCCGTGAAGTCCTCCCCACACTTCTGCACTGCGCACACAATGACATTTAATGACTAAAACTGTCCCTGGATCATGGTTTAGATGAGGGGTGTCCAAAGCGGTCCTGGTTTTTGTTCCTACCGATCCAGAACAGGCAGTTTAACCAATGAGGTTTCTGCTAAAACAAGCAGCACCTAAATATAATTAACTGATTGAAAAAAATGCCGCACCCACTGCGGCCCGATATGGTAGAGTTGGGGGATCCCGGGTTTAGAATATCGCAAGCCACATGCTTTGTTTAAGTGGATGTCAGGGCTGCTGTGATTAGCTGCCAATGTTTTAAAGCAACCGCGCAAACCCGCCCCACTCTGGAATATTCTCGTGTGTGTCAGTAGACGTGGCTTAAACCTGTCTTGTCCCAAGATGACCGCTACGAGCGTGGAGGTCAGCAGGCCCAAAGTTCCCAGCAGGCCTTGCCAGGGGGAGGCCCAGTAGAGTGCCGCTAGCATGAGAGCCCCACTCAGCGGGTTGTTGGCTAAAATCACTCGCGTCACCCCTCGAAGCGCCCACACGGCCAGCTGCAGTACAAACCATTTGTCTGGAAAATGACATGGACAGATGATTTACCAAAAATATTTTGACACCAACTTTAATACTCGCTGGTCATTTACACTTGTTTACTTCCAGTTGGAACATTTCCCTACCTTGCATAACCTTATCCAAGTATATCATGTCACCAGTAAGCGCCATCAGTCTGTTGAGGACAGGGCTACTGTCCCTGGCTCTTTTCCCGCTGGTGTCCCGCACGTCTGCTTTACGGTCCGTCCACATTGCCGGCGCTCCGTTGAAAAGTTGTCCTCCTTTGCGTCCGGACCCTTTCAGCCTCTGAATTCACCCGCCCCTCCGTCCCCACTTCCATCCCCTCTCGCCGACGTCGTCGAGCTGTTGACTTATGAACCAGTAGACCGAGTAACACGTAGGCTCCATTTGAATGTGCCGTCGGAGCAAAGTTCAAGCCCCGTGAGGAGGAAGATGAGGCTACACATTACTTATTGCTTATTTAGGCTACTCATCCACCTTTTTTACGGCCGCACCCGTTTGTCTCGGCTTCATTTGTCAAGCTAATGGCAGGCAATGTGCATTCAAAAAGTTTGTAACTATCCGCATGAGCAGTGGTTTGACTTTATTTCTAGGGTGATCAACGTTTGTTACCACGAATCCAAAATCAGTACAGGATGAGGTCACAAATGCATGAATCTCAATGTTGCGGAAGATGAAGGGTGATGGGTGACTAGGGGACACAATTTTTTGCCTTTCCTTTGTGAATCAGCTCAGCTTTATTTCTCCCGAGTGTGAAATCAAAGACGTTGTGAAGAACCTCAGCGGCTTTCTCTCCATTTTCACTCCGCTTCCGCCCACTGAAAGGCTGTTGCCATGGCGAGGGTCGAGGCAAAAGCCTTGTTGATTTCTCCACATGTTAGCAGGTCTTGTTTTCAGCCTCTTTCAACAGCCACTTCACGTTATTGCCATGGCGACCCATACGAATTCTTACATCAGGACCACTATTGGATCATTCCTTGTTGCTTTGCTTAAGAATGTACTGTGGTCATTTTGTAATCCAGTAACAGCTAGCTAAACACTCCTGAGAAGAAGCTAGCATTATTACTTTGGTTTTCAAGATAGGCGCTGTTTGCTTGTGAAGCAGAGAAATCAAAACAAATATCTCATTTTGTCAATAACTTGGTCATTTTTATTTGCGGGTACTTACATTTACAATTCAGCTGTCTTTGTGCTCACAGTTAAGGGGACAAAACACAGACAGGAAACATTGCAATGTGCACACACACACTTTTCTGCACACTTGCGCAAACATTCTCATTTGCCATGTCGATGCTTCCACTGCAGCGCAAACCGAGCTGAAACCACCTAATTTAGGCTTTTATATGAAATACCACATACAAAACCACAAGTCCACCCAGAGGAGTTCAAATAAAAAACAACAGAAAAAAAACTCGTGAATCTATTTTCACACATTTGATCATACTAATCAAACAATGTCATTTTGACTGAACTAATCTTTTTAGGCTTTTGGTCTGAAGGCAAAGCTCAAAACAGGAAGAAGTGTTAAAGGACACATGACCACATAACCTGAATGATGTAAACAGGTGAGTCTTTGGGCTTATTTAAAGATACGCCGTATTGCCAAAAGTATTCACTCACCTGCCTTGACACCCAATGGAATTGAAATGCAAGAATCCCATTTTTAAGCGATTGAGGTTAATAAAGATGTGAGTTCATCTTAAATTCTTCCAGAAAGGCTGTCTAAAAAATATACGAATCATTTTTCTTAACGTCAGTTATGATATTTTGTGGTATTAAAACCTTAGGATTAAAAATGGCATGTCATTTTGCCCAATGACATCTGAAGCTTTGAATTCCTAGCTTGAAGTCATGTCGAAAAAGGAGGCCCAATTGGCTGAACTCTGAAGAAGGTGAAGCAAACAAATCATGTACGTACATGTACGGATTCGGCAGTTTAGTCATTAGCATCTTCATTTTGGATATATCATGAAAATCACACATTGATAGTAACGCGAACGGATTCATTCCTGCGAGAATTCTGCCCGATAGTGACGATGTTTGAGTTGAGGCAGATGGGTATTATTTTTAGCAATATTGCGTATACGGACTTTGACCAAGCAATGCCTTGTAACTTGAAAAACCCGTAGCTCCGGGTAATCGTAAGTCAAGGTACTATTGAAAGATTGGCGAGTGATTGATTGATTAATGACTTCGCGAGCCCCCTACACTTACCGACCGTCCAATGGTAAGCCAGACATCGAATGGTCATTCAGTCGCTCTATCGGTCGAACCGTTCCTCCTCTCAGTCCTCAGACATAGCGTGCCACTTGGCGATCTGGCGGCGCGGGTGCTCGCAGATCTCCCGCCAGTGCTCGCCCGCGGTGCCCGCCGCCGTCGTGCCCAAGAGCAGGCGCCCGAGGACCGGCTTGGGGCTGCGGGCGTCGCCCGCGTCCGAGTCCATCAGCAGCAGCTCCACGCCGGTGTCTCTCAGGCCCTCGTCGGAGGGTAGGTCAAAGGTGAAGAGCTCGTTAAAGACGGGGTTGGGGGCGCATTTCTTCACGTGGGTCTTCTTCTTGCACACCCGCTTCTTTCCGTGGTATAGGTTGACTTTGACATACGGATCTACGAAGGGAACATCGGAAAAGGAATATATAATCGGTTGGGCAAGGAAACAAAATGAATGATTATTTTCTCTAGCTGAGCTACTGCACCTGTGGGTCTGTGGTTGTCATTCTTGGGCAGGTGGCGGGCTTTGAGGACCACCACGGTCAGAGTGTTTGTAGTGGACTGATAACACAAGGAGAGCAGCAGCTCCCCTCGGCCCGACGACTTCTGTGACCACCAAAATACGCAGGCAAATCGGTTAGTGAGAGGTCACACTATTACAAGATTTCCAAAGACGAATTAGAATAGTACTAGTCGATGAGAATTAAAGCCCTAACTTTGCAAGCTTTTTGAATGAAAAAGTGAAATACAACTGAATTTTCCTCAAGCAGCAATTCTCTCAAGTCCCACTAGAGGGAGCACCCACTCTTTCTGAACCGCAATCCTCACCATTCGAGACACCGCACACTTCCCCCACCCCTCACCTTGACGTTCTTTTTGATGATCTCCCGGCTCATCAGTACGCGGCCTTCGGACAAGTCGATTCCCGACAGCGGGACCAGAGTCTCGCCGATGATCTCGTCCCGGGAAAATCGATCGAAGCTGAGCACCATGAACTGCAGAGCCAGTTCCGACACTCTGGCCAGCGGGATGCCGTAGAAGCTGAAGGTTTCGTCAAAAGTCGGGTCCAGAGTCTTCCTCAGCACTCTGGTCTTCACCCGATGCTTCTTCTCCGGCAGCAGGGTCAGCTTGATGTAGGGGTCGGAAGTCATGGACTGCTCATCGGTCGGGCTCAGGCCGTGGGCTTCCTGTAGTTAAACGAAGCAGTCGACAGATTTGTTTTCATTTGCAATCGAACATAAGGCTTCAGTTTAGAGTTGGAGCAGCTTGGTGAGATCATAATCCGAGCGAATGACCGTGTCCCAAATGTGATGCCATTGTTTGCCGTTTCAGACTTGATTATCTTTAACTGGCTACACAAAAAATGCAGATTTGCATTTGACACCAAAGATGGGAGGTCAAAATGGATATGGAGATACCTTAATATGGACGATGAAGGCCTTTTTCTCCGGTTGGTACTCAAGAGCAAAGTGGAGGGTACCGAGCCTCCCGTCCCTATCGTCGACAGCCGGGGTCGGGGCCTGGCTGGAGATAGCGCTAGAAGGCGAGGGGGCGTCTATCACGGCGGGCTGGGTGAAGCCCGCCTGCGGCGAGGGCAGCTCCAAGTCGGGCGAGCTGCGTACCTTGTGCTGGGGAAACAATTTAGTGGGGAAATTGCCGTTCAGGTCCCTTTGCTCCAGGTCCAGATGGAGCGTCGATCTGGAGTCGCCGGGACTCGATCTGGGACTGCCCGTGGGCACGGCGGCGGTGTGGCAGTTCCCGTTAACGTCTATTTTACTGGCTTCCTTCATTGCGGCGCCGGCGGGGGAGGCAAACTTCTTCTTGCCGCCGAGGCTTTCCGGATAGATGTCGACTCCTTTGAGCATGTGCACAAACTTGTAGGGGGGAGTCTTCTGGCCTTTGGTGTTTTTCCGCTGGCAGCAGATCCACGCGAAGGCCGACACGGTGAAGACCAAGCCAAAGATGCTCACCATCGCGACGCCTGCCGGGACCACCACTGGAGAACACAACATTAATCGTTAATTAGTACAGTAGTATCTCTACCTACCAAATTAATTGATTCTGGAAGTAGTTTCGCAACCTAAAAATTGTGTAAATAGAGACGCGTTTTCCATGTAAATGCACTTCCAAGCCCCCCACGACAGAAATCGTTTATAAAGCATAAAAATGCATTAACACATGTAACAAACACATGCTACAATTAGATTTTTTAACAATAAACGTAAAATGAGAGCTGTGCATAATGTAAAAAAAAACAAAAAACAATGAAGAATCAAATCTAATACACTCATGTAAAGCTGTAATAACACAAGGGGCGAATGAGAAGGGCAGTGGAATACACATACAGTAGAGGTCCTTCTTAGGCAATTGGATTCCAGGAAAAAGCTCAATAATAGCCAATGGCAGAGCGGCTCTAAGAATGTTATGTTCAGTCATCTCTGGGTGCTGCGAGAAGCAGCCCATACTGTATTTTTGCCTTTTGTATCCTGAAATTTCTTTTGTAACAAGAGGCAATATTTTCCCGTTGAGGCGTGTTGTAACCTGAAAATTCTGTAAGTAGAGGTACCGCAGTATTAATCATGTCAGTCAGGAAATTGATCGAAATTGATTGATGACATGAAAAAATCTCGAGCAACCATGTTCCAAACAGAATAGGAAACCGGCCATTTTCATTTGAAGCAGCCATTTTAGTTGAATTCCAAGGCTCGTATTTTGGGCTAGGTAACATTGCCAGTCTTACAAAATGATATCATATCCATAGTACCGAATCCTACCGCTAGCCAAGAAAACAATAGCCATGTTTTTGAACAGATGTTTGGACACACAAAGGCAGAAGATTATCTTTTTTTTTCAAAAAGCATCTTATGTAACAATTGGGATTTCTGCTCATCCGAGGGCACGAGACAGCTTTTAGGCCATGTGTGACTCAACAGAACGGCGGTCAGGCCCCGACGGATTCATTAGGATGGGGGCAAGGCGAGCCGCTCAGATGGACGTTCTCCACCCAAACCGCCAGGAAGAAACTGTGACCAAATACAATCGAATCTTGGTTTTTACAGACATTTCTCGGCGTCGTCTCATATCTAAAGTGTTTGTCGATGAGCTGCCCCGCCCTAATGCCTCACAATAAGGCTCAACAATGACGGACTAATTGAGATTTACACCCTCTTCGCTTTGAGAATAATCATTCCCTGAGAGCCTCGTTGTTGTATTGCCTGTTTTTAGGGCAAAAATAAACAATCGGGTTATTCGAAGTGTCGCGGCCATTTCGTCTAACAAACAAAACGTGCTGTACTTGGCTACAATGAAAAATGGATTAACGGTGATCGGGTGTGGCAGGAGGTCAAAAAGGAAGCCGACTCACTGGGCTGGGCTCCATCCTCCAGCGTCATTGGCGCCATGGTCGCTGTCTGAGGTGCTGAAATCTTTCTTCCTCGGAAAGGAAAGTGTGAGCCGTTTCGATTCCTCTGAATAGAGAATGTTGTTGTTTGTTCTCGGTTTGCTGCTCCGCTCCTTCTGTCCTCCCTGTGTGTGTGTGTGTGTGTGTGTGTGTGTGTGTGGGTATTCCACACCCCACCCTTCTTCCTCCTCCCTCCATCATCATGAGCTCACGGGCGCGCTGACGCAGTGGTGACGAAGGCCGCGAGCCGTTGCTGTGCCTGTTCTGTCATTGCGACTGCATGTGCTTAGAACATAAAAATGATTTACTAATATTTTCAGTTATTCGTGTACGTTTGTAGCAAATAGTGAGAAGGATAATTGAATGCTGGTACACTGGATAGCAGAATTATTTCCACTTTTATTGGTTTTTTTTTTTTGTTTTGTTTTTTTGTTTGTTGTTTGGTAATGTAGCGTTTTAATGGAAAATATTTGATATAGGTCAATAATGGTTGAGAACTAGTGACTTAGGGAAGACTGTGCACAAATGTGTTTTCAATATTTTTACTGACCTCTAGTGTTCAGTCAGGAGAAAGCAATATTTTGATGGAAAATTCCGAAATGTTTCTGTGAGAGACCTCTAGGTACGGTATAGACAGAGGTGGGTTGAGTAGCCAAAAATGTTACTCAAGGAAGAGTAGCGTTACTTCAAAATAATATTACTCGTGTAAAGTAAAAGTACTCATCCAAAAAATGTACTCAAGTAACAAGGAATTTGGTGAAAAGAATACTCAAGTAATGAGTTACATTGTAACTGCTTACGATGCCCTCTAGTGGAGAAAACATACTCCATATTATGAAATTAAAAGGATCATATCTCCGGTTTTCCGTGGTCAATAGGTGCCAAAAAAACTGGAAGGTTCAAATCCACGCTTTCGAGTCATGTCGACGGCAAGTTTTACGGTGCTTTAGCGACGCCACATGATTGAACAGGGGGCGTGATCATTGAACGACAAGCTTGAGTCTGATTGGGATAATGGAGTCATGTGATTATTGTTGTGACGTCTCATTGGTGAAACTGGTAGAGCCACTGTTCTAATATGTAGAATAAAGAGGAAATATGTAACCACTAGGGTAGCCTAAAGTAGCGTTTCTTCTTCACAAATCTACTCAAGTAAAAATATCTTCTTTATTGTAATGTTTGAATGGCGTTGTGCTTCTCTCCGCACACTAGCCTAGATTTTAGGGTAAAAAATAAAAAAAATAAAAATTGATTGGCGACTCTGCATGTTATGCTCCTCACCTGTGGAACGAATTACCTGAAGGCCTGAAGTGCGCTCGAACTATTAGCTCCTTTAAATCAGGGCTTTTGTTTATCACAGCATATCCATAACTGTCTATATATTTCAAATTTCAAGCTATTTGCCTTTTATTCATTTTCTGCTTTATTTCCTTTTCTGATTTCAATTACTTAATTTTTTTTTTTAAATTCTATCCATTTTTTAAATGCAATTTTTATGTATAATTTTATTTCCTGTTTAGATTGTCTTTAATTTTCTTTTGATTTAATGTGATTTTTATGATCTTCGTGTGATGTAAATAAAGCACTTTGAATTGCCTTGTGTTGATTTGTGCTATACAAATAAATTTGCCTTAATTCTGCCAAAGTTCAATTTTTTTCCCTTAGTTTGAACATCTTTTATCACACCTTTAGTTTGTTTCAGGTGAAAGGAAAGAGAAATTGTTTATCACACCCATTAAGTTTCTGTTTCAGCGAATGGAATTTGTTTACTTAAAAGGAGTGGTAATTCCACAATAGCACATCAGTATATATATAGCACAGCAACAGCTCCATGATCATTCTTGTAGGCTGCTCCTGTTGATTTATGACTGTTTTGGGTTTTTTGACTTTCAAGGACAGCTCCATCGAGAAAAGAAATGGCAGCGACCTCGGGCAGAACCCGCCTTTACCTGGCCTTCATGTTACTCTCTGTGCTTGGCCTCACACAGTCGCTGACTGACCAGGAAAAACTGGTACTTTAAACTTGTACACACACTGAAACTTGTCGCAAATTGTTGTCTCTGGGCTTATAATCTGCGGTTTTTATCCCGATTCTTACAGAAAGAATCACAAGAGGCTTTGAAAACTTTACAGCAAAATTTGGAGACAACTAAGGTGAGACTATGTGGCCCAGTGTGCGTTTATATGTGTGTTTCTAACGGAGTTGTGTTTGGGCAATACAGGTGGAACAAAAGGTTTGCACTGAGCTAATGTTACTCCTTCACGAAAAATTGAGGCCCGTCATGGACTTTCTCGACCAGGCGCCAGATACCCCGCTACTGCTGGTGACCCGGAAGGCTTTTCAGAACGTGTTGCAGCAGACAGAGTTTGTGACAAAAGAGAAGGAGAACATGGAGGCCATGATCAGGTTTCTCGAGAAAAATCTCAAAATACAGGAGATGCAAATGAAATTTCTGGAGGAGCTTCACACTGAATTGTAGTACACCTAATATGGTGCTCTGATTTTGAAAATTCTGGTGTTTGCTTGATTGTGCACTTTTGAAGACCTCTCGGGTTTTTCTATATGAATAAAATTGATTTGATAATCACTTTTCTGAGAAATGTAACTCGAAAATTGAAACGAATAAAAATACCAATGACAGATTTGTGTGGGTCTATTCACCACACAAGTGTATTTTAATTTTGTGCGCACCATAAATTGACGACTATCAATTGACAACTATTTTTTAGTGAATCATTTTGACATATTGATCATTAATAAATGGTCCAAATTTTTTGTCTCGCATTCAAACATTTTCTGGTAGGTTCTATTTTTTATAGTCGTATTTTTTAATTGAAAAACAAGTATATTTTCATTTTATTGTATTTATTCCAATATTTTCCACTTGCATTTTTTATTGGTCTTACGTTCGACTGCTTTTTGTCCACCCAACTTGTCTTTGGGTTTGCAAATATGCTTTATTACAAAAACAAGACAAAACAATACATTAAGAATCCACATAAAGACAACAACATTGGAGATAGCGAGTCTCCTTCCGTCCGAGAAAGCAAACACCGCGTCGCCCGCTCGGTAGTCCTTTGGTCCTGGAGTACAAGTTGTATTTGTAGTGCAACGCTCTTTGGAGGACAACAGTATGAAGGATTGTATGGCTTGTGTGGCATGTCTTTGTGTCCTTCTGCCACGCTCCGATTGCACACGATTGACGTTTTCGAGAATCTCTTCACGACGCCATCCAAAGGCAGTGACAAGTTTGGGGGTGTCAATATGGCTTCTCAAATGGAGCTTTCTTCACACGGAGCGAGGGGCGCCGGCGTCTTAAACATGGGAAAGCTGGCAAACTCTTCCTCCAGTCCGGTTATCCCTTCCCCCAGACCCTCGTCCATCTCGGCCCCTTCCGCAGACTCCCCCTCGCCCCCTCGGGGAGCCCGCGCCTCCCTCCCGGCAGTCCGTCCGTCCAGCACGTCTGCGGATAAAATGTTGTAGTTGGCGTACGAGGCGTTCCCGCTTCCGTTTCTGGCCTTGGCGTTGGCGGCGCTCGCGCTGTTGCCGCGGTGACCGCCGTTACCCAGCTTCCCGACTTGGCCCGCGTCGGCGGCCTTGGAAGCGATCCCGTTGCGTTTGTCCGTCAGACGGAATCCCGGCTGCTGTCTGGCGGAGGATCCCAGTAAGTCCCGCCCTATCCCTTCTCGCGGACCGCTTAGTTGTCGACATTTGACAAAGTAGAGGAGCGCCGCCCCGAACAGCAAACCCCCCAAGAAGGAGAGGATGTAGAAGGCTACCACGTGACGGGCGCACCCCACCACGGCCCCCGCGGTCGTGGGATCTTCCAACGTCAGCTGATAGACGGCTCGGCGGCAAGGAGTGGGGTCGTGGATTTGTCCTTCCTGTGTCGGGAAGAGAGATGTTTATTGGCCTAATTCTGATTGATTGGAGGATATTGAATTAGGAGTTAAAAGCACTCCACAGAGAAGAGCGACAACCATGCCACTTTGTCAAGGATTAAATAAATCGGTCAGCGTAAGAAATGAGGTTTCAAAATTGTCTCTATCAAGCAGTTCACTGTATTAAAACGTAAAAACGAGGCACACTTTAGCGCCCGTGCTAGCATTTTTGCCTTCTCACTGTGATGAACGCACACTTGCAGCCGACAATGAGGCGTTTGATACGTTTTATCGTACCTAAGTGAGCTCACGTACACATTTCCTAAAAGTCTCCTTTGTACCTGGCACGCACAGATGTAACTTCCCAGTCCGTCTCGGGTGACGGTCACCTCTAGGTCGGGGTGGCGCTGCTTGGTGAGACTGTTAGGTGGGTGCTCCCAGCTACAGGGCCTGGGAGACAGCTGAGCGCAGGGCAACAGGAGTTGCAGACCCAAAGACACGCGCAGCTCCTTGATGGATGGCGAGCAGCGATCTGGGGCCCAGAAAGAGGAGGGAGATGCCGGTAAGTGTATGCACTCAGTAGTGGGTTGCCAGGGCGACGACTCGGCGAGTGACTCATTCATTATGCTCTAAAGGGCATGTCACAAGTCTTTAGTGCGATAAATATACCTTCCTGGGAGTCGCATTTTCTTAACGCTTCTTCTATTACATCTCCATCGCTAGGCCTAACACAGGAGAAATGCAGATTCAAGTGACAGCTGAATTTGGAAGCTCTCCATCGCGAGCGCTTGTCCTTACGCCGACGTCGAGCGAACGCATCGCTCCTCGCTCGCGGCCCACTCGCAGCCCAGTTCTCCAAATCGGGCGCACAATTTACAGCTTGAATAGAGCGTGCAATCTTCAGACCGGAGGCGAGCTAGAGACTGGGGAGTGCCCACCAAAGCCCAACCCTAAAAAAACAAAGGAAATGAGTCAGCCGATACGAGCCAGTGAAGATTGTGTGCCACTTACTCTGTGCAGCAAAATATTGTTGACTGGCTCTGTTGGCTCAAATAAAGGAATCTCACGGAGTAAAGTGGCTTTCTCGTCTATTACCGCCACCTGATGGAGCTCTCCAAAGTCTGACCACGAGTAAGCGAAAAAGTCATTTGCACCGATCTCTATATTTCCGAAACCTTCTAGTGACTTTTTACCTGTTCCGAGATGCAGCATCGCTTCCCTTTGGCCTTCTCTACGGCCTATCAGCGTGACAGCCAGCTTGGTGTACGTGACTCCTTTCCTGACCAGCAAGGGTGCGGCGTTAACACTCTGCTGCATGAGGGGATGGTTCCTCACGTATGCCAAGAGGTTGTCAGGGATTTTCAGGGAGGAGTCGTAGCCCTCTGCCTTCAGCGCATTGTTCAGACACTTGAAATGTTGTTGGAAGAAAGACAATGATCACAGGACAATGTCAACAGTTTTTTGGACTGTGAGTCAAAGATTTTTTTTCTTACTTTGGCCGGGAGTGCGACTTATGTGTGAAATTAGTAACACAATATGAAATCGTTTTGCATGGATTTAGTCATTTGGACGGACACTATACAAATGGTGCTTTGAGATGCAAAAATAAGCAGAGTTTAAGGGGGGCTCCCCCTGGTGGCCGAAAAGTGTCATTGCATGTAATTGACTTTCCTATATATGATTTTAAAATTTAGAATTTTCCGGTAAAATATTGTCTATAAAAGTTGTACAGCATTAAAAAAAAAAAAAAATGAATGAAATGTACAAAAAAAGATATTCGAACAGATCGCATGACTAGCATCTTAGACGGTCAATTGCTTTGCTTAGCCAAAACAACCCGAGGACCAAAGAGGCAAGATATATATACTTTTTTTTTTTTTTTAAACCTAAGCTTTCAAAAGCGACATCAACTACTGAGCAAGAACCAAGGATTGAACCAAGCCCGTTTAAAGACACTAATTATACAACAGAGCCTCTGCCGGTGTCTTGCCGATGTAGTTACCGCCGACAAAAATTGTGTCCCCTGGCCACGGGAGCGCACACACACACATAAGTTATGAGTTATGGCGAATTAAGCAATTAACTGAAGCCAGAAAAGAACCACAGTTATATATTTTGGACATCGACATGCATCAGTGCAGCGCTGTGGGTCCGCCCAGGGGATACAATTTTTGACAGGAATAACTACATTGGCACTACTCTGGCAGACATACCATATTAAAATGATGACAATCTTGGCGAAAAGTATAACTGTCCTGAGCAGCCTGATTTAGAATTCCCCTCAAGAATCATGGGAAACAAAAAAACGCTCATTTTCAACTTATTATTATAACTAGAAACTGCAATTTCGGGAGAAATTACACCTTGGTCTTTCCTCTGTGGAGATACAAATCTTAGCCCCACTCAGGTCTATCAATAGAATGGACCATAATGCCAGTCAATGGCACTAAACAAAGTAAAAGCCATTAGAAAAGATTGGGAGAATTGGACGTCCATGCACGTCAATGGCGGCACCTTTCATAATTGTTAATGGAATCGGGGAAGTTTGGGGGACACGTCCTAATGATATCTAGTCATTTTCTGTTGATTTGGGGAAAAAAAAAAATTTCCCATTGAAAATGAATGGGAAAAATTTTGGACGTCCATGGACGTCAATGGTATCAACTTACATAAGCGTCAATGGAATCCAAGTACATTGGCATCAATAAAATGAACAAACATGAAGAAATGCCATTGGAAATGAATGGGAAGTTTGGACGTCCATGAACGTCAATGGCATCACCCTCCATAAGCGGCAATGCAATCGGGGACATTTGGGGGACACGTCCTAATGATATCTAGTCATTTTTTGTTGATTTGGGAAAAAAAAAAAAATTCCCATTGAAAATGAATGGGAAAATTTTTGGACGTCCATGGACGTCAATGGCAGCACCCCCTATAAGCGTCAATGGAGTTGGGGACGTTTGGGGGAGACGTCCTATTGATAACTGGTCATTTTCTGATGATTTGGGGAAATTTAGTTTTTTCCCCATTGAAAATGAATGGGAAAAATTTGGGACGTCCATGGACGTCAGTGGCAGCACCCCCCATAAGCGTCAATGGAGTTGGGGGCGTTTGGGGTTTACGTCCTATTAATATCTGGTCATTTTCTGTTGATTTGGGGTAATTTTGTTTTTTCCCCATTGAAAATGAATGGGAAAAATTTTGGACGTCCATGGCCGTCAATGGCATCGACATCCATATAGTCAAATGAATCCAAGTACATTGGTATCAATAGATTCGACATGCATGGCCGACAATGGCATCAATGCAATGTAAAGTCCATTGGAAATACTATTGAAAGTGAATGGGAACTTTTCCCATTGGAAATGAATGGGATAGTTTTTGGCAAATATCCGGAGAACCGTAAATTTTTTCCAAATTCTGTATACAATCTTTATGCCCCCCACCGTCCCGGAATTTTTGATGTCCAAATTATGTGATTTGGTCAAAAATTGTAGGACAAGTAGCGTTTTGAAAAAGTTTTAAAAAATCGGAAAATCGCCGTTTACGGGCGAACGGAAAATTTTTCGGGGTCGTTTGAAAAATTCCCATCGTCGCGCGAAAATTCCGGTCGTGTCGATACTTGAACGGTGCCGATCGGTGGCATGGTTCGGGCTGCGCGGCGCACCGAAAAAACGCGGAGAAACCATTGCATAATAATAAAGTTGTAGAATAACATAACCTTGTTCTTTCCTTTGGAAAGACCAAGGTAAATATTCTTGAACATGAATTTATTGTTCACACTGCGTTTCGGGGTCATCAACATGTTGTGCCCCCCCTGCCCCAAAAGTCAAACTCCGCCTATGGATGCAAATATTCACATTTTAGATAGGGGCGTGTTCACCGAAATCCTTCAACTCGCATCTTTAAAGCACCACTAGGATCTGATTCTTTAAGCTTGAATACCTGACCAGGCCTCGGCAAGCCCACCGGAGTGGGCGTGTCCGTTTTGTCATTGCGCTTCTTAAACGGGCCGTTCATTGCTCTGATGATGTCCGATGCGCCGAAAACGCACACCGCCGACTGCTCAGGTTCCCTAAAGTGCCAAAAGGATCGCGTGAAGACGGAGAGGATCCCCCTGGCCCAAATGTGCGTTTCCTCCGCTTACCACTGTGTGGTGAAAAGTCCATAAAAGTGCGTGCTCCCGGCTTCTTGCGGGGAATGTCGCAAGGTGAAAACGTCCACCAAGACGTCAAAGCGCTGATGTCGGAGTTTGTCCTCGCACACCAGCTCGGCCTTGAGGAAAGTGGTCCAGTGCTGCTGCAGAGTCCTGAGACCGCCCACGTCCGACTAAAAGCGAGCAACATACAGCCGTGATAAGAGTGGAATTTGTCGCGGGAGCACGCTCCAAACTCGAAACAATCGCCTATTCCGCTGAAATGAATAAATCCCTTCTAGCCCATCAACTCTTCAGTACTAATATTAGGTATTCTATGCAGAGGATTAAGAATACATGCTTTTTTTTCTGTGTTCAATACGCAACTTGAAAGCATGAAGAATCAATATTGGCTCCTCACCCGACACACTCGTGCCACTCTGGGCACCCGGACTTTGGAATAGAAATTGTATTCCATAGCCGCCTCGTTAAAAAAGAAGAAAATCCGGTCGTCCTCCCCCGCGACGTTGTTGTCGGTCGACAGCTCCACGAACGCTGAGCTTACAAATTCGGGTTCTGCGTGAACAAAGGAGAAAAAATGCAAATCGTACAAGCGCAACTTTGCGCATTTGCTCACGCAATCGGTCTCACCGTCCAGCCAGTGAACTTTTTGCTCGCTTCGGATCTGCTTCTGCTCCGGACCCGTCGCCCGGGTGATATCGAACTCCGTCCCGCGGAAATTGATGGAGGTGGCGGCGTACAGCGCGTCATCTACGTAGACGACGGCACGAGGATAGAGAGGAAGAAATTGTTCTTCTCTGAAGCATATGATATCGTGACACGGCAACTCACCCGTCATAACGGCCGAGAACGGCTTCCTAGGGTCAAAGGGGACCTTCTTCCTCCCCATTTCCATAGTCACGTGCCCATCGGCATCCTTCTCCAGGGTTAGGGAGGACTTCTCCTGCAGAATGACAAGGACAGATCGAATCGAGCAACTGAAAAATAATCAGATAAATGCACAAAAACACACCAGGAAGGCACATTTGGGGTCGAAGGCATAGGTGCCGCACACGTAAATGTGCCGTCCGTCAGAGTGGAACTCCAACAGCAGGATGTAGTTGCGGCAGTCACCCTGCAGAGAGAGACAAAGAACAATTCACAAAAGACTTCAATGACTCAGCAGCTCTCCTCAATACTCTGTTTGGATTGCAAACTCTCACCTCCGTCTTTCCTTTAGTCATGCAAGTATTCCTGCTCTCCTGCGGCACATTCCAAATCACCTGAAATCACCAGGTGAAAGGATATAATGAACACTTTTCAAACGCTGCAATGACTCTTGAATAAATCAATTACCATGCGTGGTGGTTCATTAAGCTTGTTGGTGTCTACCACCACTATGGTATCCCTTGCACCCATGAAGAGGACGCCCGACGTGGGATCCAGTAGGAATGTGCTGAAGTTGGCCACGGCCCCAAACACTCGACGATCTAAAACAGTGTCTGGAAGTAAAGAGGAAGACTCTGTAATCGATGAAATCAATCAAAAACGTAAGTGGGTCATTCCAGAGCTTCAAAATTCTTGAAACATTAAGCCTCCACTTTTCACATTTTCTGCTAAAAAGATACATCGAAATCAGTGGCGAATGCTGGTTTTTGAATGAGGGGAAAATCTTTGAGCAGTGTCCACCTGTGAGTGCTTTGTGACGGTGGACGGGCACAGCGCCACCCGCTGCTCATTAGTGAAAAAAACTAGAGTGCCAGAAGTCAAGTCAACACCAGGAACAGAAGCTCAATTTTTGACAAAGTAGCTGTTGCTAGAATGATTACGCAGAACAACAGAATGAAAATTGAAAAATGCCTCTCGCCGATGTTTGTATGAAAGGATCCCTGATTCGCTTAGTTTTCAATAAAAAGAGGATTCAGCCTAAAAGAGATTATCACGCAGAGAAGCCGGTCCAGCCGATTGTTATATATAAAAGGGATCTACGAGGCGATGTGTCTGCACAAAATTGACACATTTCACACTCCAACAGCAGCAAAAATATTCAACATATTTTCAACAACAACAAAACAGAAGAGCCAGTGCTCCACACAGCCTAGTACACACTTGGATATAAATTTAATACCATATAACTCAGCATCTGGGCTCTCATTGAGCGATCACATTTCACTGCCGTGACGCCCCAGCCAATTTGACTGGCAGCCATCGAACAACAATAACACACGCACATTCTACCGCCCGGTTAGTGTGTCTCTTTCCATTTGGCAAGAATGTCATTTCTCATTCTCCAAGGAGCCATCTGTTCGACTAAAAGCCTCCTGGCACTTTAAAAGCCGGCACCGGCCCTCCGATTTGCTCACGGAGACTTGCATCGTAAGAACTAGACACCACACACATACTCATTGTACACAATGTATGGTGTACAGGCACAGGAAAGCACCATTCAAGTTCCATGCACAGGCAAAGGTGACATGAGTGTTGGTGACAGAGGCCAAAGGCAAGGTCTTCTGGGATATCCTCGTGAGCAGGCCGTGAACCGACGAGACCTAAGCCTCGACAACACAAATGCTTCCAACTCAAATTGTGCACTAAAGGCCATGGGTGTGGAAATATGAGGGTTAAAGCAACATTCCAAGGTTGGAAATCAGCCAGGGAATCTTCTTTTGAATAAGTGGCTGCTGAGTGAATAAATGAATCAGGAGTCTTAAAGTATAAACATTTGCTTCCTTGGAATGAATTATTCATTCATTATACATTAAACATGACTCGAGTGAGCAGAGAGGGAGCGAATGTTCGTGTGTGTGTGTGTGTGTGTGTGTGTATCAGCTATACCTCATAAATGTAAGGCCCCATGATATACTACTTAATAGTGTTTCAAGATACACATTTTTGATTTGGTTTCATTCAGAAGCCGTTAGTAACAATAGAATGTGCCATTTCTGGAGAAATTGCAATGGGAGCTTTGTTGTGGTACATACGGATCTAAGACCCGCCCAATTGATTTGGAGACATTTCAGGGTCACTTCCTGTTGATATTTTGACGCACGCTGCTGTCAATGGCATCGACTTACATATGCATCACTTTGGCATCAGTAGAATCAACATATATGGCCGGCATTGGCATGGATGTACATGGCTGTCAAACTGGCATCCAAGTACAGTGTATCACAAAAGTGAGTACGGCCCTCGCATTTCTGCAGATATTTTTAAGTATATCTTTTCATGGGACAACACTGACAAAATGACACTTTGACACAATGAAAAGTAGTCTGTGTGCAGCTTATATAATAGAACTGATTTCTTTTCCCCTCAAAATATTGCCCTTAATATCTAAACCCATGGCAAAACAAGTGAGT
The DNA here is from genome assembly GCF_030265065.1 of Corythoichthys intestinalis. Classification (NCBI taxonomy): domain Eukaryota; kingdom Metazoa; phylum Chordata; class Actinopteri; order Syngnathiformes; family Syngnathidae; genus Corythoichthys; species Corythoichthys intestinalis. The sequence continues at coordinate 56,358,333 of NC_080407.1, forward strand.
ACACCCCATAGAAACTACGTAGATTCCTAAATGTCCAAATTGAGTACTGCTTGTCATTTTCTGTCCAAAATGTCATGTGATTCGTAACAGGAGCGCTGTCAGCATTGCTGCAGAGATTGAAGAGGTGGGAGGTCAGCCTGTTAGTGCTCAGAGCATACGCCGCACTCTACATCAAATTGGTGTGCAAGGCTGTCACCCCAGGAGGAAGCCCGCCCGTCTCAACAGACCATAGGACATGGTTCCAGTAATCCATGTGCTTTGTTGACATGTCTTCAGCAAACTGTTCGTGGGCTTTCTCGTGTAGCGTCTTCAGATTCCAGTAATCCATGTGCTTTGTTGACATGTCTTCAGCAAACTGTTCGTGGGCTTTCTCGTGTAGCGTCTTCAGAAGAGGCTTCCTCCTGGGGTGACAACCATGCACACCAATTTGATGTAGAGTGCGGTGTATGGTCTGAGCACTAACAGGCTGACCCCCCACCTCTTTGATCTCTGCCGCAATGCTGACAGCACTCCTGTAACGAGTCACATGACATTTTGGAGGGGAAAATGACAAGCAGTACTCAATTTGGACATTTAGGGATGTACGTAGTTTCTATGGGGTGTACTCAGTTTTGTTGCCAGGGGTTTAGATATTAATGGCTATATTTTGAGGGGAAAATAAATGACCTCAATTATATAAGCTGCACACAGAATACTTTGCATTGTGTCATTTTGTCAGTGTTGTCCAACGAAAAGATACACTTAAATATCTGCAGAAATGCGAGGGGCGTACTCACTCTTGTGATACACTGTACATTGGAATCAATAGAATTGAGATACATGGTCGTCATTGGCAAGGACGATGACACGCTAGCATGACACAAAGGGAACTCTGACTGTATATACACACACAGAAGGTAATGGGAAACAGGTGGAACCAAATGGTGATAAGGGAAGGGCAAGTGCTCTGAAACAAGGAGGGAAAGACCTCCAAAATAAAGCAGGAAATAACCATGACACGGTTATGAAAACGCTAGGTTTTTGGGCAAATTCTGTATACAACTTTTATGCCCTTTACCTTCCTGATTTTTTTTGATGTACATATCATTTATGTGAATTGAATAAAAAAAATGTAGGACTAGATACACAGTGTCAATGGGCCAAACGGTTTGGGCTGTGATGATGGTTGCTTTTGCAATACATGCAAAGCTACCATAAATTACTACAACAGTGATAATCTATTACCAAGCAGGACTGTTTATGAGAACAACACTACTAAATATGACTGTTTTGAGCTTCAAGCAGTCACGCAACAAATGAAAACTTATTTCTGAAAGCACAAGATATCTATCCATAAACAGGTGACTCCACCAATGTAGTGTGGCTACATCCGCAAGGCATTGCAGGATTAACCCAAGCGGGAAGTCATGAATGATACACCCTACCTGTCTTACTGTCAATCAAGAGTGATGAGATGGAGCTGGAGTAGCGCACACGCGCACGCAGCAGAAATACGCAGACAAAGCCCCGAGGTGAGACAGGACACAGCTGTGAGACTCTCTCACACACACACACACAGAGTAATATTCTCTCAGCTGCAGTTTCCTCAACAGGATACGGCAGCTCAGACAGTCCATCCGTGAAAATCATACATTGCGTTGAGAGTAAATAAATGGTGGCGATAAAATGTGCAAGTCAGCATCCTTGGTCTGTGTTGTAGCAGCAAGTAAAGGTCAAGTCTGAGAGTGATCGTCAAACTGTAATTCTTTTCGCCTATCAAATCACCGCCTCCAACATCGACCGTCATTTTCCGATTCCTCCCTCCGCCTCCCCCGACTCGGCTCGGCTCTCTCCAGGCCAGCGGGCGACTGGCCGGGGCTGATAAGCGGTAGCACTACTAATCAGGCTTGCCCTAAATTCACCCGTGCCCGTCAAAATTGTGTGTTCGGGAGCCTGTGGCAGGCAGCCCTCGCTACTGTACGTGTACATAACGTGCGCTCGAGCATGACCAAGTTCCTCAGTAATGCTCAGCTACTTGTGCCTTACCACACTTCGGGTTGAAGACATCTGTTGATATTAAACAAGAGAGGATAAAAAAAAAAATGAAACTATCCAAGTAAGTCTAATAACATTGGGGAATGATTTGCTAGGTGGCTTTAGACTACCGTATTTTCCAGACTATAAGTGGCACAGTTTGATCGAGCCCGGTGTCATTTTCGTCAACAATGACGATAACAAAAATATTTCGACGACAAACTAACAACACGGCTCGCGAAACTAGAACATAAGGAGACGAATGCCAAATTTTATCTGACGAGATGAAAAGGCCACATATTTTTTGTCCTATGTTCACAATGTGTGACATTTTTATATTGTTCGTGGAGTACTTCAGCTTGCATCGTAGCAGTGTTTGGGTCGTGTCACTCATGCTTCGCCTCTCCCTCACACCTCACCGGAGTTTAGGACGTGTTTCAAGCTAGGCTGCTCTCCATCTTGCTTGTTTGGAAACACACGGTAAGATTTGTTTTCTTATCATGGCAAGAGAGAATATTCAATGTTGCTTTAGCCTTTAAAGGTCTGTGCTGAGTGATCATCACACGCTAAATGCAACTCGTCACTTTAGCAATAGCATCAACTTTAGCATGGCGAGCATCCTCGCAAACAATCTTTTTTTTTTTTTTTTTTTTTTTTTACATGCAGCTCGTGGCTTCTTTAGTGCGTATTATCATCACAAAGTCGGCGTTGTCCTCATAGACGCCACAATACGTGCTCATTTGTCAATGTTCACTCAAAATTGTTGGAAACCTTGATTTATTTTTTGGGCTGGTGCGACTTATAGTCCTAAAAATACGGTAAATGCAAGGGAATACGCCTTAAAATCAAAACAGACACTGCAGCTCATAAGAATATTTTGGGCCAGTTAATAATTCAAGACCTTTCAACCTCCTTGTTTCAACTTGGTTTTAATCAAATCTCCCACTGCAGTTTCACACACGAGAGACGCCAGAAGGACTTCATCAGTCTAGGCCGCACCAAGTCAAGGGGGATTAACGGCCTTATTATTTCCAGCGTCAGGCTTTGGGTGATAGATGAAGCCGTGGACCAAACAGCGAATTTCCGAACGATACGGTATATACCACTTCCTTCCTTGAGTGTATTATTTTTTTATGGACTGACGCTGCAAATTCTGTTTGCGGCGTGTGAATATTTAAGAATCCCAAGAGAGAGCGCGACGAGTTCAAATATAAACAAATATTGCACGAGAGTGTTATGTCATAACTGTGCCGCCAGAATGGTTGTTTTCCTTTGCATCTACTTGAATGCCTTGAGAGCCGTTCTTCTTTTACCCTTGCGCACACAGACAGAGTCGCCCATGAATAAAACATGTGCCAAGAGATCAGGGCGTGCGTCTGCATGTGTGATGATCTGTCACACATAATACATCAGCGCAGACACGAGAGCCTTCAAATATTGGCTGCTTTTATTTATTCATTGGCTGAACAGCAAACAAAGTCCTTCATGCCAGCAAGTACTCAAACTGTTTAACAGAAGGACAAATACTGAGCGGAGTATAATACATACATACGGATACTAATGGTTCTTCGGAGAGGATAAATACAGATTGCTCTTTTTCAATCCGTGGCTTTAAAAAAATGAAGGCCAAAAGGGCATTTCGACACCCTGCTAGATGGGGTGGGCGGCTTTTCCTTCCTGCCCAATACAATGGGGACGTCCGTGTCGGAGCTAAAACAGCTAAAGCTTCTCGATGGTCTTCTTTCTAAACAACTTTTATGAACCCCACTCAGAAAGACATACTCTACGGCAGTGCTTCCGAACTATTTTCTGTTACGCCCCTCTCAGGAAGACGTAAACATTTCGCCCCTCCGGCCGCCCCAACTCTCTGCCGCCAATGTAAATAGTAAAATTATTCTAAGTACACCTCTGCATAACATTGTGTCCTTTTTATTAAAGAAAAAACATACTTTAGATCAACTTACAATAAAGCATAACTTTATTAGCATTGTTTTGTTTGTAACAGAAAAACCTGAAAGCGCATCCATATGCCTGGAAAAAAAAGTCACATCCAAACTGTCAAAATAAACTCAAGGTACTTTTTTTTTACCATTTGAAACTGAAAAAAAATTCAAATTGATTAGCAACAACAACTCATGAGGACAATATGTGATAAACTCCAATTCTAACAGCATACAGCACGAATGTTATTTTTTGACCGCGACGTCACCATCATAATGCGGAAGTGGGTCATTATAGGCACGCCCTCACATACAATCCATGTTATCTCTACTTGTTTTCTCTCTTCTTTCAAAAAAAAAAAAAAAAAAAACAACAACAACATGCCGATCAAACACTGCTGCTATGGAACTCGTAGGAACGACTCTAGACATGACGACATATGAAGGATGTTTTTTTCATTCGTTTCCCGACACCAAAAACTCGGAGGAAAAAAATGTGAAGAATGGATCAACTTGCACGGACGTCCAAAAGACCAGTTTAATGCAAGCAAGGTGAAGCCATTCACATTTCACAAGCCATTTTCTGTTTATTAGTTGTTTTGTAGAGTGATTTCCTGACCTACGTGTATGTAGCGATAGTTGTTGTATCGCCATATCTTGAGATCATCGCATCGTACTGTGAGATAACTAGTTTAGATTGAAAGCAATTTGGCGTTTTTTTTTTTTTGTTTTGTTTTTTTTTCTTTTTTGACAGCAATCTGATTCTGGCCTGTCCCAGAATGTGCTAGACAAAAGAGCAGACAAGTTTGGCTGCTTTCACTGAACTTCATTCATTCAAATCTCACACATGAATCGGCTGAAGCATTGTCTCACAACTGTGCCTGCAAAACCGTAAGGTAAAGTTCATGAAGTCACCTATTATGAGAACATGAACGCTTGCCAGGAGGACATCAGCTTCCCACTCTCGCTTTCCCGCCAATGACACACACTTGCACGACCTGCCCGGCAAGTGCACGTTTGCGTGGGTGAAGAGTAAGTAGTCCTACGCAATTAATAGTGGGTCATTTACAATGTCTATTTATTTCAACTTTTTTTTCCATGTAAAATTGACAAACTGAGGATAAAACTGCGTTTCTATAAAAGTACTGTTCTCCAGCGTATTTCTAGCTGCGTCATTTTGGGCGTTTTCAGCCCCTCCACTACTGGAAAAAAAAAAAAAAGCTTCATTAACTATTGAAAGGATGAGTCTTATTTTACCATCTCTTCGCCTGCGGAGACACGCCCTCCTGAGAGCGGCTGCTCCATTATGTAATCAGATATGTCATTCATGTGTGAAAGCCGGTGAGCGGGAACAGGAAGAGAAAAGTCCACACGCACTGCTGTTTGGTCTCCGCCTCACAAAGAAGCGTCGATGTGGACGTTTGTCGATGTTCCCGGCTCCTTGTCGCCTCGCGGTGTTGTGACTTTCCCATCGACCGCTAGCTCCAACCACCCCGCAGGCCGACGGGGGTGGTCACTCCGGTCTAATAAGCCCCCATCGCTGTGATTAACCGCCACCCGTGATAAATCTCCCCCCGAACCGCTCGGACCAATGCAACTGTCCGCTTGATTAAACTTCAAACCGGAGCGAAGGACCTCCCTTTTCATCTCCTCTCAGGCCAAAGAGATGTGACAGCACATCTCCTCTCGACGCCCTCTTTGGCGGACGAGATTTCGTCCACCTGAAGCCTGATTTGCTCATGCCTATCAACTACAGTCGCACTTTTGGGATTACCTCATGACACGTTACAAAGTTTACCAATCAGGATTATCTCACAATATGGCAATACAACAATTATACATGGGTCAGGAAATCATTCTACCATACAGTCATACCTCTACTTACAGAACGCCAATGTCCCAGCAACAAAAAAAAGCAAAATCGTCTACTTAAAAAGTGTGACATTGGTTTCCTAATTAAATAACAAGCTTTGCAAATAAGGGGAAAGCAGTAACATTTAATCTCCACCAAACCCTGCTGTTAACGTTGCCAAAAAAAAGGCTTCAGATCTGCACTGTCAAAAAACCTGCTACTCCACCCAAACAAGGACTTGTTTGTATGTCTAGATGCGTGTGTTAGAGGGAGTGCGCGTGTGTGTACTTGCACGCACGCACACACACACACGACACAAAAAAAAGTGCAGCTGAGGTCATCTTTGCACAACGACGCATTCCAGTGGCGCGACACTGTCCTAGTCTGTTTTGGTCTTGTGTCACAACACAACACTACACATGAGCGCACACACATGCTTGCAATGGTTCAGGAGTTGGAAACCCACGTGCAAACTCACAAGAAGTTAAAAGGAACAGACAACACCAAGTGCAAATGGCCTTCACGTGCAAAGCATTTGAGCCTGCAGGAAAAGTTTAAAGAGAAAACAATGACAGTGCTTACAAGCACAGCCGGTTTGTGACATGAGTTATACCCATGCGCTTACATGCGCAACATGCGAACAGGTTCGACTTGATTTTGCACTAGAGAGGGAAAGTGGGGCCCTTTGACCAGTCGCCTTTGTAGTGGTTGCAATAGGGGTGGGAACCTCTGGGTGGCTCACAACGCGACGTCACATCAAGATGCGCCGACTCAGCACGGGAAACCTCACCTGGCCCGGACACAGAGAGGATTGACAGCTCTTTCTTATTTCCGTGGGTGGTGGTGCAATATTTAAAGGCTCTCGTGCAGGTGGCGCAATTATTCTGGTTAATTCCGATAACGAACGAGACTCTGGCATGCTAATAACAAGTCCCTGATGACCTTAAATGTCCGGGGCTGCACGTGCGCCACACCGGGCAGACCAAAAGGTGTGAACCTCACTTGTGATACTCTGTTGGGCTGCGACTACCAGATCCAGTTCCACATGGACGCCGAAAACAGAGTGGGAGAAACCATGAGCCGGTTTTTGCTTGTTATCTGTGTGCTTACCTGCTGTAAGATAAGTTTCCCCAATAAACTTGAACTTTCAAGTTTTTACAGCACAAATGTAGCACAAACCAACAGCACCACCAGTAAATGGGGGGCTGCAAATGACATCATCACTCGAAAGAAATATCTATAAAACACCAGCAGCACAGACCAAACTTTTTACCGCACAAACAAACAGCACCATTGCGGTTCCATTCCGCCATAGATGAGGGGCCGCGTAACATCATCACTACGAATTAAAAGTTGACAGTCAAAGCACGACATCATGAGGAAGGGCGGGATAAAAATGTTTAGCGGCCACTTCCTTCTTTGTGCTGGGAGGCACATAATTATGGTTTTGTCTGTCCCTTGAAAGATTGTGGGCTTTCAGGATGAACCTAAAATGCACTGCAAGTATCACAGGTGAACTTAATTTGATCTTTTCACAACTTTCGTGGTCTGTTTTTATAAAAATAGGAACGGCACGATGAAGGCAATTAGTGCAATAAGAAGTGAAACACTTTACAGTCGCATATGTTCATTGAAAAGTTGACAAAAGCTCAAACTTTGTTGAACTGAAATTTTTAAGGATACACTTTCGGTTCAACATCACACACAGTTTCTCTCTCTGACAGAGAAAAGGAAGCAGTACGGGTGAGCATAACCACAAAGGTATACAGCAAACAAAACCCTCCTGCTAGTGTTCCCTGTTCTCACAGCAAGGTCAGCTCCTATTTCTACGTGCCACATGCTAGCACGCAACGTTACACTGCAAACAAACGACACCCGTTCACAAATATAGGGTCTAGAATGACGAGCCCTCCGGTGCCTCACCTTCGATTATCGCCACCATAACAATTGTTCATGTTTTGTGTGCGAAACAACTCATGGGAGAGTCAACACATCAAACAAATACGTTCCAATGCATGTGCAGCAAACAGAAGCCACATGCAATGCACAACCGTCACTGCTAACTGACAAGTGATTTTTTTTTTTTTTTTTTAATGCATAAAACTTTATATGACAAAACAAAGGAAAGCAGCACAGGTTTAGTGTGTTACCCATGTAGCAGTGAGTGCTGGGTAAGGGTTGCACTGTCAGTAAGCCTTTAACACTGTTAATCATTTGTCAAAATGTATAACCGGCTCAAACACTGCTGCCTATTGTGTGGGCATGTTTTCCCAAGGTGTGCAGTGACATGATAAAACAGAAAAAACCTACACAGCATACAAGTCATATGGGGGATATATATTAGGATACAAGCGTTTGTTTCACACACATCCATCACGCTTCAAACCTAAAGCCTATTAGTGGATGCCACGCCCAGAAATTAACTCCTAAATCCACCCACGCACGCACACATATGCAGACGCAGCATGAGCTAACCCATATGTTTAGAGGATGAGTACACATCACCCTTAAGCGTAATGCATTAACTACTATACAAGCCTAATGCTCAAGCAAGGCTTTTAAAATAACATTCTCAAACAGTCCCATTAGCAGATTGTTTTGCATTTAAGCTGGAGTGTCAAAGAAATTCTGGCTAATGCATTGATTTGGTTAAGTCCCTGTGAAATGAACTTCTCATTTTCAGAGAGGATGTGGACTCATACTCAAGCTTGACAACTAAAGTGGCCACTGCCTGGTTGTGGAAAACATTCCGCCCCACAAACGGGTCACGTCTGAAACATTCATTATCTAAGATGAGGAGTCCGTGCTTGTAAGGTCCACCGACTCATTCTGTTTTCATCCTTTGTGAGTCATCAAGAGCAGCAGCATTTTCTAATCTCATCTGGACTTCCGGGATCCCATTTCTACTCTGCCCCATCTGGGTCAATGGAGTAGCGGAAAGTGTGTGCGCATGCTAGCTCGTTATATAAAGAGCACTTAAACCGATGAGATTGCTCAAGATGCTCCTTGACGTCACTATGCCAGCGGGCGGAATAATTCTCCAAAGTCAAACACACTTCTGTGCTACCCAACAATTGATGAGGTTTATTTCAAGTCATTTCAGTTGCGTCGGAGAACCGATAGGTTAAGAGGTTCAAAAACGAGTATTTGGACAATTCGGATGTTTGCAATATTTCTAAACAATTAACTGACTGTGAGTGTGCGTGGATAGTCGTGTGTCTCTACGCCTTGTTCAGACTGGCAGCCAAAATCCCATTTTTAGCCCATCCAGATTGAGTGAACAGTCCCAAAGCGCAGAAATCTGAATTTTGTAAGACTGACCACAACCACAATGGAGAGGTAGACAAGATACTGAACAGCTCAGATGGGATTTGACGCCTTCGTTGGTGTGTCAATAATGTCTGAACAGGGCCAGATCTGATTTGGACAATTCCAAAAATTTGTATGAACAGTCAGCCCTAAAAATCTGATTTAGGGTTAGAGTTTTAATATGCCTCCAGTCTGAACCAGTGTTGTTTTCTTCAACGATGAAAATATTTTTTTTAAATTTCATGACGATGACAAGCTAAAATGTGTCTTGGGAAACTAACACATAATGAGACAAATGCCAGTTTTTGTCTGACGAGAGGAGAACGAGACGAAAATGCGCTATAGTTTCCGTCACATGTTCAGAATGTGTAGTCAGCCTGCATCATAGCAGTGTATGGTTGTTTCAGTTCAGTTCAAGTTTATTGTCCCCTAAGAAGGGGAAACTTATCTTACAGCAGGTAAGCATACACAGAATAAAATAACACAGACTAAAATTTAAACATGCCAAAGACAGCTTTGCATTTAGTTCTAGCAAGAATTGTGCAAGTTAAGCAGCCTAATCGCACTTGGTAAAAAGGAGTTCTTTGTCCAGTTGGACTTAAAACAAGGGACTCGGAATCTCCTGCATGAAGGGAGGACCTCAAACGAACAATGAATGGGATCATCTGCACGATCCAGTATGTCAATTGCCTTCCTCATAACCTGCCTCTCATAAATATCTGTTAAGGAGACATGTGGACAGCCACCTTAACAATATGGTTGATGTTATTTTTTTCCTTCAGGGTGATAGCTCCATACCAGGCAATAAAAACAAAAGTAAGAACAGATTCAATAAAAGATTGGTAGAACAAAGACAAGATCACCTTATCAACATTAAAAGAGTTAAGCTTTCTTAGGTAGCTCATGTGACGTGCTGCGTCCGCCTCAACTCACCGATGTCCTCTCCATCTCGCTTGTTTTCAAACACACACGGTAAGATTTCTTTCTTATCTTGGCTATTGCTTCAACTTTTAAGGGTCTGCGCTGAGTGATCTTCACAGACTAAATGTAACTCGTAGCGTTAGCACAGCATTCATCTTCACGTTAGTATTAAGGTAGTGCTAACGACAAGCGTCGCCTTCAACTCTCCGACAACTTTACGTACAGTTCGTGGCGTCCAGGTGGCTATAATTAATTGAAAATAATGTAGTGTTTTCCTGTTGAGTGTGTTTGTATTATCACCAAGTTGGCAACGTTGTTGTAGACGCTCCAATAAGTGCATGTCAGGCAATGTTAATTCAAAACTGTTGGAAAATTTTATTTATGATTAATTTTTGGAATAAAACTTATCAATTTTACGGACGAAAACATTTTATGTAAAACGAGACGAGATTAGTCGGACTTTTCATCAACAAAAATCAGACGATAACACATTTTGAAATAAGATTAAGAAGTAATAAGTAAAGGGCTGCCAAAAACTACACTGGTCTGAACGCAGGATATGCGCAACCAGTTCAGGGTGTACCCTGCGTACTGCCTGTTGTTAGCTGCCCAGCGACCTTCGTGAGCATAAGCGGTTCAAAAGATGAATTGACTATCAAAACAGTTGGTGACGGATTGACTGTTGATTCGTCGATTTGCCTAGCACCGAGCACTATGCGAGTTCCCACCGCCAGTTCAGTGTATGAGAAAAGCAATTTAGAACATTTCTCCCTGGGTGCATATAATTTCAACCTGACACTCCAATTAAAAGCAACCACAATAAAGAACGCCTAGAGGGGGGGCACGGAAGGGGTGCGCTCAGGGTGGGATTTAATGAGAGGTTTGCCCACACATAACATCACAGACTACACATGTCTATTTTACTAGGCTGTACAGTAGCGCGCCGACAAGTTCTCACATTAATGCTGTGCGAGCCCATGTGTGCAACAGTGAATGCTTACATGTTTTCCTTTGTGTCAGCTTCTGCCACTTTCCTGTCGTTAAGGATTTCCTTCCTAGCACCTACAACTCTTCGCCAACACACAAATGTGAGCCTACTATCGAGGATCCATTACTCAGCGTTGCAAAGTGCTTGTGTTTGGGTGCCTTTGGTGGAGCGTGCCACAAATGAGTTGGAGTTCATCTTTGTTTTCTTTCTAAACCGGTTGAGCCGAAGGCGATCGCGTCTCACCCGCGAACAGGTTCGACTTGATGTTGCACCGGATTGGAAAAGTGCGGGCCTTATACCAGGTGGTGTATTTGGTTGTATCCATAAGGATTTGGAGCCTATGGGTACCTCACGATACGATACAAAGCTGACGATAATCTCACAATTTGGCGATATAACAATTATCGATACATGGGTCAGGAAATCATTCTAGCATTGGCAGCAAATGAAACCTGACTGCAAAATGCCTCCCTCCTCGGTTGGTCGAAATCTGCAAAGACTATACTCGTTCTCCTCACGGTCAACTTGAGAGTCTGTGAAAATGCGCGATTAACGTGATTGAGAATGGCCCCAAACTACACCTTGATTTAATAAAAAGAGCTGCACTTTAAAATGAAGTTAGATTTCCAAAAAAGTGCTAGAAGCCTCCATCACTTATGTGTAGCCGCCTGTGTCTAAATGCCCAAAACCGCTCTCTATGAATAATAATTGGTTTCAACTTCTATCTGATCAGATTTCCACGCAACAGAGGGCTGCGAGGAGAGGGAAGGAACACTGGGAAGGAATTCCAATGAGCAGATGATTAATACTCGGGGTACAATCTTCTAAAAACCCGTACGGAAACAACAATTGACATGAGATCTACAGGATTTTGAATGAATGAAATACAATAGCGCTAGACGAGCGGTTGGGAAGTGGGAGGATGCGGATTAGGCACTCTTTTGACCTTCTTGGGTTGGAGACGCGTACATAATCAGGCAAGACAAAGGAGAAGGATGACCGGAGAGCCAAAAAGATGGTTAAATGGACTGTGAGGGGTTTGTTTGCGACGTAAACTCAGTTGGACTAGCTGACCCTTGGCAGACCTGTCTGGAGAAGCGTGTATGCACTTTGCTACATTAGTTTTTGGGACAAAAAATACATGTGTAAATCAATTAAAACAATTCAGTAACTACTCCAATGATTTATTTTTGAGTCAAACGACCGTATCTTTCAGGTATTCCGTTTCTATTCCTCCACTGCTTCAAAACAACTACTGTTGATATCAAACATCGCTTTTTCCCTTATCTTTGTTCTGAGCCAAATGGAGATAGAGATGCGAGGGCCGCTCAAAGGACAGACAGCAAAGAAGTCAAGCGTTTCAGAACAAACTAAAACAAGCGCTAAAAGCCCTCAAACTAAAACCACACTGGCCTCTTTCAGCAACACGACGATGGGGAAAATAAGGGTCGGAGGGTCAAAAAAGAATGGCAGTGAAATGGAGACTGTGATGCAAGGATGAAAAGCTTTCTCTTGTCTCGGCACATAAAGCCTTCTTTTTATTCCTACTTGTGCGACAACGCACAATCCACTGTAAGTCCGTCTGTGTGTACCCCGGCCTAAGCTTCAATTGTGTCATGAGGAGGATTTAGCTGAGCGCAACTGGACAAAACACCTGACAACAGCATCATATCTCCTCTTTACGACTGGTAATATCAGTCGTCTCTCAGTGTCTGTTTTTATCTCTGACTAGGGTGCTGAAAGGCACATTTCTTTCAGTGAGACTTAATTCCTCTTCCCCACCATAAGGAATCACCATCCACGCCCACACAAACACATAGTTCGCCTCTAGCCAAGTGAGAATGTTGGCAGGGAAGCACACTGAAACAAAAAATGGTGCATCTCTGGAGCTAGCAGAGCGACTCCTGTTTGAACAGAAAGTTCGCTCGGCTACAAACAAGGGATAGCGGCGGACACTGGGTGGCATGAAGAACAACGTAATGCCCGCTAATCGTATGTGCCGGGAGCGAGACTGTAAATGGATCCGTACGGCCGCCGCCCTGCTGAGAGCCTAACGACCCCCCCTGGTGGGGCTGAAACCCTAACGAGTTTCACGTGAGGGGCATTAAAAGAGCTCGGGCAGTGGAAGTCACTGGAGCTGGTTGGGCCACTTTCATCCAGTCACAACAGACTGGGGGGGTCCATTCTAAAAATATTAAAAGCCAAGTTCCTTCACACCTGTTGTCTTTGAACTCTACACTAAGCCTGTCACGATAATAAATTTTAGTTGGCGATATAGTGTCTCATAAATTATTGCAGACATGCGATGTTATTGGCACTTGTGTAGTAGTGACAATTAAAAGTACTGCAAAAAACAACACTGCTACAGATGATGTTATTTACAAGTGAAAGTAACGTTGATCCCTATCCGTGCAGTCCGACAGTCTGCAGACCAACAATGACAACGTTCAGATCTTTTCCTCGGGGTGTAAATACAGTCACACGATCAAGATGTTGGCTGTGCTATCACGGAATTCTCCTCTGGTTCCAACCGTCCTTCCACTTTCAGGAAAACAGGAAGCCTGGCAAATGTGTGCCGCTGACCCCGCCGGTCACAACACAAAGAGAGAGCTTGTCAGAGAGCTCACGATCAGGCTTGCAATTCTTGCTGGCGGCCAATTTGGGATGCTTTAAAACCTACCCATCCTTTTAGCATTTCACGCAAGCCCAGTGTTTCTGGCCAGTCCTTGCACTTGTCGTTGCTGCTCGAGCTCGGCTCCTTCATCGCCATTTATCATGCCACAGTAAAAAGCAAGAGGCAGCGTACTGGCTCGGTGCCACGAGTGTAGAAGAGGAGCGCCTATTTCGCTTCAGCTTGTGTGGTATTTTTGCGGATTTCCTACCACACATTGTATTGTCTGCACTTCTGAAAATCAAACTGGAAGGCAGACAAGTTGGTTTTCATGTCAACTCCCCTGCTTTATAATGCAAATACTCTGTTACAAATACACCAATTCCACTTCCTGAATTATTATTCTTACACTATGTGAATACTGGTCTTGTGCAGTTACGTCCATGAAATCGCCACACATTCATTCATTTTCAGAGCCGCTTAGAGGGTTGCGGAGGTGCTGGAGCCTATCCCAGCTAACTATGGGTACACGCACACTAAAAAGCTATTTGGATGAGTTTTCCCTCAATACATTTCCAAGGTATCGGATTGGGAGTCGGTATCGGCAGATCCTTAAAATCGGGTTGATGCCTAAATACACGGTTGTGACATCCCTAGTATACAATACTATCGTACTTCCCTAGTTCCTAATCATTTGTAAAACAATTCCAGAAGAAAAAATATCTCCTGGATATGTTGTGTTTTGGTACTGGCTTTGCTGGTGCAGTAACCAGCATATTCTGGATTTCTTTGCAGGAGTGACCATTTTTTTCCTAATTAAAAAATGCCACAATAAATGAAAAAATGGGCATAGTTCAGTTTTGTACGAACAAAATATTTGTATATTTTGCAGGCGCATCTACTTACATTGGAGTCCGCTCACAGTGGCTGCCCAGGTTCCGGGGAGCAGACAGCACACCGGGAAGAGGATGAACATCACGCCGACAGGAGTCATCCGAATTGGGCTACTGTCCTGTCAGAGTGCCGGCTGAAGGTCCACTATCTTTGCTCTATTTATTCCACTTGTACTCCCGCTCCTTCAACTGCGGGGCATCCTCGCCTCGACTCTTGACCGAGTTAGCAGAGGATGATAACGTGTTAGAATATTTAACCCTGAGCTGCTGTCACATCGCTGGCGTCCGCGCGCTCTGCACAAGTCGCAGGAGGTCGAGCGCGTCCACTCATGGCGAAGGTGTCCTTTAATATCTCTTGCCTCGTTATTTTGGGGGGCGAGAAACTGCCAAAAAAGTCATCCAAAGTCGCTTCATCTCGTGCGGGGTTCAGCGCGTCATTTCCCGGACGGGAAAGGAGCGAAGAGTCGCGCGTATGACCACCGGACGGTGTCGAACGGCTTCCAGTCCCACCGATCGAAGCGCACATAAATACGCGCCTTCTGCAGAGAAAAATTAGGGGGCAAGTTCGATCATAAACAACGGGAAAAGCTTTGCGTGTTGGATTGCTGCTTAAGCTCCGCGTAGTACTGAACGCCTAAATGGAGCTTGGAGACTCCGCCCCCGGAAAAGGCAGTACACAACAGGTAAATATGATGACGTACAAAGGGACCCTGCAACTATATACGACGTATGTTCCTTGAAAATATGACACATTATGGTGATGCCAGTGGTGTATGAAGTACTCACTCATTGTTCACTCATGCAAACAAAGGGACCCTGCAACTATATATGATGTATATTCCTTGATAAAGTGACACATTGTGGTGATGCCAGTGGTTTATGAAGTACTCCCTTTTTTTTTTTTTTAACTTAAGTAAAAGTACAGACACAGGTGCAAAAATGACTTGAGTACAAACATCTAAGAAGAAAAAAATACTTGCTTTAAAATTTACAAGTAAAAGTATTTTCTCCCGATGCAAAAATGTAAAATATACACATGCATACAGAGATCTGAAAGAAAACAAACACATGTAACGTGTAACACAAGTGACAATTTGAAAAGTAGTGGAGTAAAAAGTATAGATACGTGCTGTAAAATGTAGTGAGTAAAAAGCACCACTTCATATTTGTACTCAAGTAAAGTACACATACACAAAAATAGAGTTAAGTACAGTCATGAAGTACTTAATGGAGCTAGGAAACTACACAACAGGTAAATATGATGACGTAGAAAGGGACCCTGCAACTGTATGTGATGTATATTCCTTGAAAAACAAAACAAAAACATTTTGAGATATAAATACCACATCGATATGATTCTGTTCAGACATCAAGGTGAACTGCTTAAATGCTGTCATATTACCGCACTTCAGAACACGTCTGAAAGGGTCTCAATATATTCTCTCTGATCTCTGCAGTAGAACGTCTCCTAATTGCATTACATCTCCAAGAACACATCTCGGCGCCAATTTCATGGGGCCAAGCAACAGACGTGTACCCAGAGTTCGGGACAAAAGATAGGGGTCACGTCGAAGCCCGGATTAAAGGATTTGCGAGCCTAAGATGGCGAGCGAGGAGTACATGGGTCAAAGGGTGAAGGAATGACGAGAAAGAGAGGTCAATACTATGCACTGATCAAATGTGATTAAAGTCACGCTAAGCACGTTTCGTCATCTTCTGCTCGGCAGTCAACAACAAATGTAACATCCTGTCAAGAAACAGGACTTCAAAATAAAATGATGCCACTTTTTTCGATCAATTGAAAACCTAGTCACACAAAAAAACAGGGTTCCACATTTTGGCTCATACTAGAAAGCATAGCTTTATTGTGTAAAAAGACAATGCAAGCAAAAGAATGGAATGTGACCCGCATGCATTATTAACATGCTAATTTCTTCACAAATTTGCATAAAGTGGGTGTCTAACAATAAGGGAATGGCATTAAAGGCAGGATTATTATTATTACCGGGCCCTACGCATGCAATCTGTGACCCAGAATTCTTTGCTTAGAGTGCTGTACATGTACTAATTTGGATTTGGCATTGTTTTTGAGAAACAAGGTTGATAAAAATTCAATAATAGAAATATTTGTGTACGATACTAATATTCACATATTCTTGTCCATTCTGCCAAATTTCATGCAAATTAGCTAGAAATTCCCCAACCCGATTCCCTACGCATCACGTTGCGGTGGATTGATTCCACAGCAGATGGTGATATCAATTATTGAACCCGAGAGGACGACACTGGCCTCAATCAGATTAAGTAGATTATGCCAACCTCACCTCCTTTAACACCCTCACTCATCCATCCATCTCGATCTATCTATCTATCTATCCATCCATCCATCCGTCCGTGTCTCGCTTCCGACACTGACATCCCTAGGGTGTTTGTGCTCTCGTTTAATGTATGCAATCTTTAAATGTGACCTAAATACGCCTCACAGTGAGCCCTTCGAGCGCTATCCCGCCATGCACTAGTTGTCGACCTTCCACTGATCGCGATGCAAATGTCCTCTTAATCCAATAAAGCCACCCTGGCAGCGTGGAAGAGGCCGCGATGGTCCGAGCCCCCTAATCCAGGATTCAAAAAGGGGACAATGGTCGATCAAACCAAGACAAGCGCAGGGGTGGTGTTGACTAAATATGACCGCAAGTCGTGTAACCAAATGATGCCACCTCTTTTAGCTGGAAAACGCGACAATTCTATAGTTGCGCTGTTAAACTGCTACACGGTGGCTCCAAATCATAGCACTGAGACCGCAAAATCCCGTAATTACAGTACATAATCTCAGGTTGAAAGGAAACCAGATTGTAATCACATGCTGCAATCAGATGGGTACATTCAGCGTTTGATGTCACATGATGGCGCACTGATGAGCTAAATTAGCGCAGTTGTAGCAAGACCTGAGGCTGTCATTTCGAGGCAGGGACAGACAACACATTAATCATGTGCATCCCAGCGGAAAGTGTCTTGTTTAATAAATTGAAAAAACAGAATGTAGGTATTAATGGCGCTGTTGTTTTTGTCAACAGTGACAATCACGAAAATATCTAGTCGACGGACAATTTTTTTCATGACGATGACGGCACGATACCGAACTAAAAACGTGTCTACGTCACGAGCCAAATGCCAGTTTTCGTCCGACGAGATGAGAACGAGATGAAAGTACGCCATCGTTTCCGTCACACGCTAACAATGTTTGACATTTTCCTATTGTACGAGTTGTAAGCCTGCATCGTAACAGTGACATGCTGCAACCCCACACCCCCTACTCACCCACCGGTGTCCTCTCCAGATTTGCTTGGTTTGAAACAAATGGTAAGTATCGTTTTCTGATCTTAGCAAAAAGAGAATATGCAGTAATGCCCAGTGCTTCTTAAATAGTGGGGCGCGCACCCCCAAGTTGGGGCAGAGTAATGCTGTGGGTGGCGTATGTGACCTCTGGGAACACTTTTTTTTGTCGCGCTAGAAAAAAGTGTAATTGGACATCCACCCAGGGGGTGGCAGTGGCGCTCACATTTTCAAAGTGTGCGTCGTATTTTTGAACCGAACAAGAGCACACAGCAAAGAGCACTGAAGATATGAAGAGCTAAGACGAGGAAATATGACATGGCTTTGACTTTTAATACATTGGGAGACAAGGAAAGACCAATCTGTTGACTATGTCTAAAAAAGCCAACAGCAGGGTTGTACATGAATACATTTTTTGGATGACTACTTTTACTTGAGCAATATTATTTTGAAGTTACGCTACTCTTACTTGAGTAAAATGATTAGTGGCAACAACAACAAAAAACATAAAACAAGCTGGTTTTTAAAGAAAGTGGCCATTGTATACTTAAATACACGACATTTCTACTAGGGCTTGTCTGTCCCTTTAAGGGATGACATTGAAGTCATGCAGTATTTCAGTGCCATCACATACCGAAAAGTATTTTTTGGACACTTTTTCTCAGACTGTACAGGTAGATAAATGCAACCTGACAACACTGTTTTTTCCTCTAGGGCAAAAATTGCAGAATTTGTAGCAGAGTAACGGTGGGGGGAAAAAAGAAATAAATAAACCTCACTTATAAATGTCAGAACACGTTAAATCAGTAGAGCCTTTCCTTGTCTACTAATGTCAATACTTTTTGTGCGTTGAGCATTTCTCTACATGCTTTATCCGTTTTTGGTTTTATTGCCAGTATTCCAGGCTTTTTTTCTCCAAAGATTACGACTCCCTGTAGACAGACTCAAAGTAGGCTTTGGGGGTAGGGTGGGATGCTGATTGGCAGTGTAGAGATAGGTGTGAAAGCACACACACACGCACACGCTCACATATGACAGCCGCCAGTCTTTTCACCCAAACCCCTCCAGGCCCGCTCGTGCGTTTTAATTGGTGTAATAATATTTGCATAAGGGCAAATTGTCGCAGGGCGCGGCACACATATGCCGGAGAAAATTGGAATAGACAATCAAATGGATTATTCTCAAATCCCAATCTGTATGTTTATTGAGTCCATTTTCACCAGGTCATGTTTTCTTGATTAATGAACTGATAAAGGTGGTTGTCATTAAACGACATGTATGCCACATGACCCCTCACACCGCCCCCACCTTTGTCCACCTCACCTAAAAAAAAAAAAAGAAATCTGAATCCCCGTCTCCCTCCCTCTCGCTGTTGATGACGGTCTCTAGGTCTTTTGTTCATACAGCCGCTCATGTGGCCTGCTGCCGTTGCCGTAGCAACCGGGTGTACACACACACCGTTGAGAGAGGGAAGGGAAGCACTTGAGAGCTTGAAAGGAGGTTTGATAAGAAGCAGCGGAGAAAAACATCACTAAAGTAACCCCAGTAATTGGTGAACGCAGCTTGACTTGGAAGTTCAGTCAAAATGACAATGGAAACAATCTCAATCTCATAATAGCGGCTGCCGAGCAGCGAGATCCTCCTCCCGGTTGTCTGTGTTTGCCGTGTCGGAGGGCCCGGAGGAATCCGAACCCCGCAGACGAGCGGCCATCTGCCATCTTGGCTCCGGTCCATTGATGCTGCGCGGAGCCAGAATGGCACCTGGTTACGCATCATCCAAAAGAAAATTTCACATCTAAAAGCAGATTATTTGAAAGCATCTGTCTGCTATTGTTAAGAAAAACTGCCACTCGGAAGTGTTTTTAATTGCAAGTGACAATTTCAGATTCACTTTTATTTCCACTTTCATCGCATTCCCTCTGAACGTGCTTATATTTTTCCTTGTCTGGAGTTGCCGCTAATGATAAATCTGCATGCCTATATGTCAGGTCAAAAGGATTAAGATGTCCCATGTACATTGTGTACAGATTGCACGTGATTGATTACATGGCACAGGCAGACAGTCAGGATAATTGGAATGATCTCATGCATGAATTGCATACGTTAGGCTTTATCAGGTCAAAGTAAGGTTACATGTACTGCAGTGTTGATAAAATGATGGGCCAATATGCCTGTTGCCTTCAAAGAGAATGCAGGAACCTTCTGCCTAGCTGATGCCAATGAAACAGATGTTTGCGCTATTTTTATTCCAACAATGAACATACGTAGTGCAATACAAGTATTTTTTTCCATAACTTCAGTTGAAGCTGTCATCTTATTTTTTTACAGAATGTTTATTTGGAAAAACTTGAAGGTGTTACATGTATCATTATTAAAGCGTCATAAATACAACGAGTCATAATATGTTAAGTCCAATACCGCATATATTGGTAGCAGTTTGATATCACATTTTTGGAGTTGGACTATATCGGTTATCGGTTAAAAAGTCATTATCGGGCAACTCTAGTTACTGTATTTTTCGGACTATAAGTCGCACTTTTTTTTCATACTTTGGCTGGGCCTGCGACTTATACTCTGTTGCTACGTATATGTTGATACTTATACTGGAAGCGTGCCCTCTACTTCGAGTTGGTGCAGTTGTTCAAAAGTGATACTGAAGCATGAAAACTTGAATGGATTCGGTAGTGATTTGAAGTTTGTTTCGTTGATCGTTACTTGAATGACTGTTAATATGTTAACAAATACCTACTTAGCACTTTGTTCTGTTTTATGACTTCTTACTATAATGTATGATTTTTGTGCTTGGTCCTGATTAGATAAAATGACCTCCCCACAATACGAGTTATACTCCACTCCAGTTCCTCTTCATTGCGCCTTTTTATGCTAATGCGACTTATAGTCTGAAAAATACAGCACATTTGTAGTTATGATGTGTATGTGCATGTTGAAATAAAAATATGTATATGTGATCAGTGCAGATTATGAAAATATTCTCATGTCTCAGATAGTTTTGAAGTAGATTCTTAGGGGTGGATCAGATGCAGACAAATCTCACAACACTTCTATAACAAATCTGAAAAAAAAAAAAAAAAAACCTTTTTCAGTTGAATTGACATTGCCTAAAAAAACGTATACTGCGAAATAAAGTAACAACCTGTACTGTAGAAAGGTATACGCTATTCTATAAAGTATGGTCTTGCAAAGAGTCAGAATAAAAACTGTTTGTGCGTCCGAGTTTGAACGCATTTACCACTAAACCTGAATTTGCCCACAGCTTTCTGTTCACAGTGCATCAATGATTTCTGACATTTCCTTCCGCGGGGGGAGGAAGGGAGGATGCGCTCAAGTGAGTTTTACAGCCATGTAAGAATAAAAATCCTTCCGACAGATAGACAGGTGATGGCAAAGTATTCAACTGCCTCTAACAAAGCAGAAATGGTGCTGTTCATCTCTCAAATTTCTTTCGAAGGCATTGAAAGAGTGCAAAAACACACCGACTAAATCAATATTCATTGTGACAGTACGACAAGATCAATACGATATATCGCGCCACTTAATATCTCAAATCGCAGCGAGTGTAATAAACGCTCCTGTAGGTTCGCCGTTGTTTGGCACGCAGACCCGGCGGACAAATGGGAACTCGACATCGATCGATAAGCGAGCGCTCTCCAGGCAACGCTGTTAATATCAACAGTGCATTCGCACACAAGTGCATATTGACTAGCTCAGGAAATCTGTGGAAAATGTTACGTGCAAGACGACTCCAGGCTGTTTTTGCAGTTAAAGGTTAGGATAGTATTTGGGCTGGAGAATATGCGAGGAACACGCACGCAGTTTGACTTTTCACGGAATATTACTCTCCTTTACTGATAATATCCACGAGGCTTTTCAAGGAGATTTGTCCTTGAAAATGTCCCAGATTTTTGGAATGCGTGCACAACGAATTGGATGACCCTGAAAAAGTCATCCGCCTTCACCTCATATTTTAGCTTTGACTCATGTCAATAATGTATGAACCAATCATTTCCAGTTCAAGCTCCAATGTTGTTTTCAGTTGTATCTGTTAATCTTCATCACAACCAGAACATTTATGTTCACACCTTTACTCATCATCCAGTGGGTAATTGGACCTCATTTTTAATCTGTTTACACAAACTAATGCCGTTTAGAATCAGATACGACACGTGCAAACAACATCTAGTACACAACAAGGTATTAGTGTATGTGACACAAATAGCCATATTGCGAATCACCCTCATAATAAACAAGATGCCTTGAGAGGTCTCATAACAATTGGATTGTACAGACGTGTACAAAAACAACTTAATACCCCCTGCCCCCCTTTCCTTTTTTGTTTTTTTTTTAAAGCATCCACTCACCCCACAAAAAACATTTCCTGAATAATCAGATTACAATCCAAGGGTTTTCAAACTCTTTGTCACATGGGTCACGATGTACTTAAGGTGGGCCGTGGGGGTGCCGCGTCGGTTGGGGGTTGCGGCGATGGCCCGTCCCCTCATCCCTTCCCCGAGTGCCGGTTAACGGGGGCGCGGATAGTCCGGGGGACTGCCCTGGGTCCCGGTTGGATGGCTGTGGCCCCTTTGCGAAAGGAAGAGTGAACTGCGCTCTCCTGACATTGTACGCAGTTACTCACAATGTTACTCATGACTAGAGTATTTTTTTCAGCTTATACTTTTTTACTTGCAAAGTTTTGGTGGACTACTTTTACTTAATATTATTTAGAAGTAAGGCTTAGTTGAGTCAAATTTTGCCCTACTCTACACACCTCTGGCCCAATGTTGAGGTTAAGCGATTAGGAACAAGTGCTCTGGTGGCAAATCCTCTAGTAGTCTCAAACACAAACGTAATCCCCCCAGAGGGGCACCTAACAAAACACATACACACAGCTGGCCAGTCATGAGACGGTCATGTGGTGTGGGAACAAACAGGGGTATAGAAAACACAGTGTTATTTATGTGTGCACATGATCTCTCCTACACACGCAGAGGAAACTAACAATGATATCACTGGAGTCCGTAGAAATCTCCTTCAACCTCCCACCGGGTGAGGAGCGGTGAGATGAAAATGGGAGCGGAGGCAATGAAAGGGGAAGTGTGTTGGCGCCCGCTGGGAGATGAGTGTGTGAAGGAGAACAAGAGGAGTGGAGCTTTCAAAAGGGCGGACAAGGAATGCGTCCGTAAGGTCAAGTATGGAGAGCTAAGCACGGCAAATTTGATCAAAGAAATAAGATGTCTTGCATCCTCGTTAGGGGTGGGAACCTCTGGGTAGCTCACGATACGATTTGCCAAACGAGGATAACGATGATCTCAAAATACATCAGGAAATCATATTGTACAAAACAACTCATAAACATACAAAACAAGCTATTTTAATCCTTCTGCTGTGAGTTTATCACTGGTAGCTGTCCAATCCATTTGAAGTGGGAGGGATAGCAGAGAATGACGGATCAAATACATTTAGGGGTGTGACAAAATATCGAAATGGTGATATATCGTGATACTCTGTATCCCAAAAGGTTATCGATATGCTCCTACCAAAATCAAGATATCGTTTTGAAAAAATGTCAATGTCTAAAAAAAAATAAATAAAAATGAACCAACAAGTTGCTACCAAAATTTTCCACCATAATAGTGTCTCAGTTAACTCTCAGGCTGCATTGACGGTGCTCGACGCCCAATCCATTCAAACTGGGAACGTTCGTTCATTCGAAACCAGCACATTCATGGTCATTCTGTCTGATTTTTAGGGCATTTACAGGTCACTTGCTGTTCATTTCAGGGCATTTACAGGTCATTTTCTGTTGCGTTTGAGTCATTGTCTATTCTTTTGGGTGATTCCCAGGTCATTTCCTGTTCTGTAGCTCAAAATAAACAGGAAGAGACCCGTAAAATACCCCAAAATCAACAGGAAGTAACTGAAAACGAGCAGGTAAATGACCTTAAATGGCCCAAAATGACCTAATTACCTGGCATTGGCTGCCACTCCGGCCATAGACGGGATTGGACTTCTACTAATGAAAGCTTGTTTTTCTGTTTATGAGTCGTTTGTAGAATGTCCTAGAATGATTTTCTGACCATTGTATCGATAATCGTTGTATCGTCAGATCATGGTTATCGTGAGCTTTGGATCGCAAATTGTATCGTATCAAGAGGTTCCCACTCCTAAATACATTCATGAAGTGCTGCAACGCGTGTCCATGAAATCATTTTAATATTTATTTTATGAATAAATGACACATTTAATGACACTTTATTGATTTCAAAATGGATTTGTTATATTTCATCTGGGCCTCCATTTAAAATTCTCCATTACTGTCACAATTTAACTCTAACTGAAGATCTGAGCTCCTGATGTCCTACGACTGAGATACGGCATCTCGCGGTGGATTCAAAACAGCTGTCATTGCCCTGAATTACATGAGACAATAATAACCCCATTTCTATTTGGTTGCGCTTCTTACTCAACGACCAGAAACCAATTCTAATGACTCTCCCACCCGATCCAAATGTTGTGTTCCTCCTCACTCTGGAGTGCTTTTGTGAACTACGGTACTTTTGGCAACGTTGTGCCCTAATCCTCGGCCCCGTTGTCATGGAAATCAGGCCGTCTCTGCACCAATCCTCGTATCAAACAAGAATGATGAATATGGCTTTTTATTCCACATCCGGCACTCACCGCACGTGCGTGCGGTGGGGGGTTAACAGGCAATAGTTGATCATTCCTGTCATTTCAGCAAAAGGACTGGAGAAATGAGAGGGTTGTTTCTCAATGCACAGAGCTGCTGACGGGGCTTATGAGTTATCTAATTGCTTTGGGCTGAAACTTGCTCAATCCACAATGACAAAAAAAAAAAACTAGGCTAGGCGCTTAGCTATCTCAAAATAGATGGCACTCTGCGAGTTCGGCGCAGATACAAAAAAGACAGGTTTTAATGAGCGTGATAAGAATGAAATGCAGGGAATGAGAGTTGAGAGAAAATAAGTGATTTGACACTGATGGGCATAGGCAAGCTAGGCGATTGCCTAGAGCACCATCTAGTGGAAGGGGCAAATTTTTGGGGGGGGATTAAAAAAAAATCTTTTCTCATACGCCGCTTCCCAAATGTATTCCAACTACAAATAAAAAATATTTGCAGTTTCCGACATGAATCAGGCAAGGAGGAACACTTACAGTACGTAAACAGATCCACTTCACCAACAATAAATGAAGACTTTATTCCGAAGAGTCCATTTGCTTAATTCTCTGATTGACAGCAAGTCCTGGAAACTCTTCTCTGCATTACTTGATCCTCCCCGCCTCAACACTCTGTGTTCAGTATTCATCCTAGTTCATCCTAAATGGATCGGTGTGACCACTTGAAAGGAGTGAAAGAATCCCTCCTGCTAATCCCATTGTGGCAGAACAAGGGCTAAGGCAAAAGGGAAAAGAAAGCCAGAGTTCACGAGAACGAGCGACATTACTTGGGTACGGCAAAAAAAAAAAAAAAAAAACTTATTTGAAGAAGGAAGGGATAAGTGGAAGGGTATGGGAGCCATAGAGGGGTCTTTGTGTGTGCCCTGTTAAATCGGGCACCTTTTGTTGTTAAGTCTTTCTCCACTATGGCGATAAGTGGCACCATGTGGACATGAAAGACAAGAGCAAGTTAGTGGGGGAGGGAAGTATTTGTAGCAGTCCGGAAAATACGCTATTTCACTCTGTACCATTTGGTCCTCCATAGTTATTCATATTCCATCCATTCATGTTTTACAGTGCTCAACCACACTGGGTTTATGCAAGGTTTCACAACAACAAGTCACTTTGAAAACTTCCGTGTGGGTCTTATTCTACGCCCAGCAAATTGGTTGCGGTTCAAACACAAGAAAGGGGAAAATATATATAAAAAAATAGCTCTGCCTGTAGGTGGTGGAGAGAAATACTGCAGAATTCAACTTTCAACGGTTGCCACATCTGGACGACCGGAGGCTCCGTCAAAAGAACACCTTGACATTTTTAACGCGGGATTTCTTTTCTGCTCGGCCTAATCTTTCTCCGGCAGAAGCGTCACCTCCCACAAAATCCAAAAGCGCAGGCAAGAAGTCAATTCATCTTGAAGGAGCCGCTTTCACGCTCCGGTCGAAGGGTGCCTGTCAGTGGAAAAATTCTCCTAGCGTTGCCTTCAATTAAGTATTTTTTTGAATCTGCAAGCATCAAATCCATTTTGAAGTCGCTGTGATTGGTCTTCTTCTGCAAACTCCGTCGCCATCGAGTTTACCAATCCATTTAACCTGGGAGGGTGGCTAACCCTTCCACTTCAAATGGATTGGACATATAGCACCGTAGGTGGTGGACTATGAGTTAAGCCGTGTCTGATCAAGCCATGATACCAATTACTTTACATGTGAGTATGCAGTAATTTAGTATTAAAAGAAAAAGAAAGTACATAATACATACAGATACACACACACGCACACCTGTATAACATACATATAAACTGTATACATGCACATACAAACATATATACAATATACAAACATATTTTATATACATATACGCATAAACACATATACACTGTATTTACAAATATACATATATGCACATACATATATACACAAACACACTTTTTTTTATATATTATTATTATTGTAAGGTAGTGATTTAAATACGCCACCAGGTGGCAATGGCGAATTTCAATAAATTGAGAAATCAAGGCAATGTGTGCGTTTTGACCCTTGACTGACGCCATAGTTTTCCTTTATCTTCAAGTGCTGGCACCATTGTGCTTTATGTTCAATTATATTTCATGAAGGTTTGGAAGGAGAAGTTGCCGAGTTGCTTTATGCCAATAAACGGCGCGGTCAAGCTGCGAATCAGAACTCCCGTTCCCACTCGTCTTTCTGCCATACACCCCATCATCGCCAATCCATAAAGAACACAACGCAAAGCATCGCGGTGTACAGAGAGGGTCGCGCGGGTCAGGTTACATTATTATTATTATAAGGATCTTAACTCTCACCACTACTTAACTGATGGCAGTAAATTGAATAAAGCTTTTTTTCCCCTGTATTTTAGGGTGGCAGTTGCCACCTAGCGCCGCCCTGGTGGATCTGCCCCTGCACACAGCCGGGTGGCAGAATCATTATCGGTATAAAAAAAAAAAAAAAAAGCACATTGAATCATGATTATGAACTTGATATTTAATACCGATGTCGCCGTGCAAATGCTCTTCCGGTAATGCCGAGCAACACACGCATTATTCCATTAATAAAAACCTCCCATCCATTTGTTTTATATTCTCATGAGAGTCTGCCTTTTAAGTGAGCGGCACACATGCAAACAAGACAGAAACGACAGAAAACCTCTGAAATATGAATGTGATATCCAAACGGGCAAACGAACAGTATGACTCATCACTAAGCTGCAAAAGATTCATCAAAAACAAGCTCAAGATGTCTCGTGGATAAAAGAGAATGCGTGGTTGGGCTTGATTTGGCTGAGTGGCAAATCCGGGGGGGGGGGGGTGTCCTATACATTTATGAGACGAATAGGCTTTTGTCATACAGGAAAAGGGGTCATTTTCGCAAGGTTGCTTCACAGGGGATTTTTTTTTTATATCGTGCTTTTTTGTCCCCGTCTTACAGAATTAAACCAAAACAAAGCAACTGGTGTGCGAAATGACAAGCAGGCAAAACTTTCCCTCAAATCCCCGAGAGTACATTTAAAAAGGCATAGGGGATTAGCGCGCTGCTGAAAAGCTCACATTGACCTAGAAGATTGTTTGTGCGCATCACGACAAAATGATGCAGCGTATGAGTGTGTTCTTGTGCGCCAGCCAGTGGCGTTGTTAGGCCGATTTTAGGGGCGCTTCATATTCTTAAGCCCCCTTAAATAATTTGGTGTTGTTTTAAATCACAAAACATGCTGACATATTCACTATGAAGTTGCCGTTAGTTTACAGCTGACTTTATAGAGTAAGGTCGAGAATCCCTTCAGTGCGCCGCATTCCACTTGTTCATACAGAGAACGCCCACACCTCTGAAAGTGAAAATCCAGTCCGCGTTTTCCCTGTGACATTGATAGCAGTCGGTCGGTACTACCGTTTTTTCGCACACGTTTTACCTTTGTTGTTTTGTGGTCAAAAGTTACATCCCAGCTCTAAAATAACGCTGCTGCTAGCTAGTTAGTCTGAAATGAATTGTGAAGGTCCTAGTAGAGTTTAGTATGCACTATCTTTGGGTTGACTTCTTACTGGAACATCAGCTGTTTCTCACTTTACGCATAGATAAGTACAGAAGCTGAGCTCATTCACATATGATTATCATCAGTGGATAGTCATAATAATACACTAATAATAATCACTCCACCACCATTATTGGAGTCAGAGGAGAGGAGCAAAGATGGGAGAGACCTCTACTTAAAAGGTAAGTAGAAGAGTAATGATTCAAAATGTAGAAAGCCAAGAAGATGATCATGTATAGCATACATATACCATAATTTTCGCAACACTATAAGGCACACCTGACTATAAGCCGCCACCCACCAAATTTGACGCGAAAATGGCATTTTGTTCATTGATAAGCTGCACTGCACGATAAGCCGCAGCTGTCTTCACTGTATTATGGGATATTTACACCAAAAGATATTAACCGGTAACACTTTATTTGTTAGTGGCATCATAAGACTGTCATAAGACCAAATGAACCACCATGAAGCTTTGCAGCCAATGGGTTCAAAGCTTCATGGTGGTTCTTTTGGTCTTATGACATTGCTTCAAGAAGCTTCATTTGGCCATCATTGTTCTCTTGGGGGAGATAGTCAACCTCTGCTGCCACCTGCTATAAACACTGTTGTCATCCAACACGCCTCCTAGCATGCATTTCAGTGCTACAGATGTAAATAACAGTCAAAATTCGTGTTCTAAACTTTTCAGTTACTGTTCTAGTTGTTTCATTAATTGCTAGTTATGCTATTTGGTAACACTTTATTTGACAGTGGCGCCATAAGACTGGCATAAGACCATCATAATTGTGACATGACACTGCCGTGAGCATTAAATAATGCTTATGACGGACATCATTTGGTTTCATCTGGCAAACGATCTCACTTTTGAATGGATGTAAAAGATCCGAGCTGGACATAAATGGAGTTAGTGACCCTAACTAGCCACCCTTTGCTCCCATTACATTTTTGCACACTTTTGCCATTCTCTTGATGAGCTTCAAGAAGGAGTCAGCTAAAATGGTTTTTTGACTTTACAAGTACGCATTTTCAGAGTTAATTAGATCAATTTATTGCTTTATCTATGGGTTTGGGACCTTCATTTGTGTTGCACTGAATGAGACGTGTCCAAACTTTGGCCTGTACTGTTTGTTTGTATGTTATGGATATATGTTTGTGTGCATGTGTGTAAGGCAAATTAGCATGACCCTGATATTACTTCAAGTAATTTGTAGTATTTTTCAGGGTTTTAAATTACAGCCATTTTTCTGACATATGTGTCCAAAATGTAATCTGCAATCTGTAAAATGTTATATTTGGGAACAAACTATTACTGTGATGTGAGTGAAAGTCACGGCTTTAGCCATCAGTCTTTGTTAGCGGTTTGTGAAGTCCTGTGCTTGTACGCTATGTTCACATACATCCAGTGTAACTCATGGGGGCTAAGCCCTTCTGTTCTTAAAAGCTAGTGACGCCCCTGGTGCCAGGTGAAGTATAACCTTAAAATTTAAAAGTGAAGAAAAAAAAAAAAAAAAAACATTGCTGAGAGTCTTTGGTTGGTGCTCTAATTAGAGTTGAATGGACTCCTTGATTTTGCAGTAATTAAAATGTGCCTTTCGGAAAACGAGCCTAATTCCATGTTTATGTGTAGGGGGGCTATATGTTTTTTAATGATTCTTTTTCCAAATAAAAATAGGTCATTTATTAACGGAAAACGAGCTTGGATTCGTTTTCCCCCATATGAATGTATTGAAGAGAAGCTGGAAAACAAAATACGACCATGTTTATTTATATGTAGGATAGCGTTTGCGCATGCGCACGCGTTTTTTTTTTTTTAATTGTATTTTTTATTTTTTTTTATAGCTATCATTTAAAACTTTTTCAACATTCAAACTTTCTGGCTGTGTCCACGATGATCATCCGCGACGTACGAGGAAAATTTGTAACCTGGAAGTTTGACACAGCCTGGACTAGCCGTGCTTTTTGTGTTTTGTTTGCATACGCCGCTCGCCAAAAAATAAAAAAATAAAAGCACCCTTGTTTTCAAACGTTTCATTAAAAGTCATCATTGAGCCATTTCTTTTCTTTCTCACGCTTGTCCTCATTATACGATCTTTAAAAATACATAACGAGTTTGGATTAGCAGATATCATCAATATTATTGGAATGCATGGCGCTTTACTTGATATATATAGAATTGGGATTTCCGTGTTAAAACAGATGATCGAATGTATGAATTTTGAATTGAAAAACTGCATTATTGCGGTTCACTAGATAGTGGAACGGCGCCAAACGTATCTATATACATGAGGATCAAACTAAATAGCAAAAGGGAATTTTTCAAGTTGGAATATACATTTAGAGGAATATGCGGTAGAAAATTGCAGCATTTCTCACCTTTGTCGTGACTTTTGCTGTGCAGGCTGACGGGCGGTGGGGGGCAGCCAATGTAAAGAAAATACTTTTACGCAGACTTCTGTCCACGTAACCCACCAAACGTGTCTCATTTGACGCTGATGTAACTTCTCCTATTTCGACCGCTGGATGAATCGCGCAAAAAGACTTTTACAAACAATCCTAAAAAGCACGCCAAACTAATCCGTTTCCGGTCTGTTTGACTTCCGGGCCGTTAATTGACGTCATAAATTGTCATCGTGGATACTCACTGAATCCTCTCGTTGTGGAGAAACTCCTTCATTCTGGTGTATTGACATCAGTCTCTATTTGTATAGCTTGTATCACCCTTAGAATTAAGAAAATACTCAATACTAAGGGTGTACTTTGTCAGATATGTGCTGTAAAATGCAGTCAAGCAAAAGTACCACTTCATATTTGCCCTCAAGTAAAATACGGATAAACAAAAAATATACAGTAATGAATTCCTTCGTTACATTCCAGCACTGCAAATACATTAGCATTTGAATGCTTCAAGATTTATTTTCAACCTCCGCGGATGACATTCGCAATGTCAACCGTCTATAGGCTTGTATGTCTTGAGTCGCGTGCTACCAATTAAATAACAAATCATGACATCTTTTTGGCTGATGTTCATTGGTAGTCAAGCTTCAGGTGTCTGAATAGAAACGTCTGCAGGCTAGAATTCAAGTTGAAATTGATAAATATAACTCGTACTTGACTGGAACATTGTGGCAGTCATTTCAAAAAGTTCAAACTCAGACACAAGACTAAAAGATTTACGTTCAAAGAAACAAATGCGTTGTGTTTTGTCCTAAGTAATACAAACCCATTCAAATTGAAGACACTTGATGAATGAAGGCCTTTGTTTTGGTCAATTTTGGATCGATAAGAAATCGTTTCGATGGAGGAAACGTGAGCTGGCGTTGAAGTTGAATTCCTTACAGTTCTTAACAATAAAAAACAAAACATTTTTTTTAATGAAACTGAAGGGGAAAAAGTATTCCTTTTGTGATTTAAACACCAGGAGAATACATGATCAAAACACGGAGCTCAAAAAAAGATCATTTACACAATCCTGCGGCCAACAATGTCAATTCATTGTTGATGACCGGTGATCAAATAAGCGTTTGAAGATTAAACGCAAGTTAAAAGCGACAAAGTGAGTAGCACTGGGAAAGGAAGGGACAACAGTAACCGAGCGCTCATCTTTTGTCCAGTTGTAATATTTTATTATTTTAGGGAAAAGGATGACATCATGGCACTCAATCGTCGTGCCACTTTTTGCAATCGTCCCAAAAGCATTGGACAAAGCGCCGACGGTGCTAATCCTCCTCAAGAGGAAGGTCCACGGGATACCGTCGTCCCGCGTGCGCCGACGAGCAAAACGGTCAGTGGCCGCCGCTTCTCACGCCGACGCACACGTGCTTCCTAACTCTGTCTTTCCGGGTGAACCTTTGACCGCAAACTAAGCAGGGAAAAGGTTTCTCGCCGGTGTGGGTCATCGTGTGCTTCGTCAAGCTGTCCTTCCTCGCGAAACTTTGGCCACAAAGCGAGCAGGAGAAAGGTTTATCTCCGGTGTGGGTTCTCGTGTGACTGATCAAGTTTTGCTTGATAGCGAACGCTTGACTGCAAAACGAGCAGGTGAAAGGTTTCTCGCCGGTGTGTATTCTCATGTGTATTTTCAAATATCCCTTGGTGGTGAATCTTTGGTCGCAAACGGAGCAGGACGACGGTTTCTCGCCGGTGTGGGTTCTCGCGTGTATTTTCAAGCTTCCCTTCCGTGTGAATCTATGACCGCAAACTAAGCAGGCGAAAGATTTCTCGCCGCTGTGGGTTCTCGTGTGTCGTTTTAAATTGACCAGATCGGTGAACCTTTGATCGCAAATTAGGCAGGCGAAAGATTTCTCGCCGCTGTGGGTTCTCGTGTGACTCGTTAAGTTTTGCTTGGTCGAGAACCCTTGAGTGCAAATGGAGCACCTGAAGGGTTTCTCTCCGGTATGTTTTCTCATGTGTATTTTTAAATTTCCCGTCGTGGAGAATCTTTGGCCGCAGTCCGAGCAGACAAAAGGTTTCTCTCCGGTGTGGGTTCTCGTGTGTATTTTCAAGCTTCCCTTCCGAGTGAAACTTTGACCGCAGATCGAGCAGATGCAAGCTTTCTTGCCGGCGTGCTTTTTCAAAGAACGCTCGCCGGCGCTCGCCTCTCGACCTCTTTCGTCGGCGTGAAGCGAGTGCGACGTGGCCTCGTCGCTATCCGACAGCGGCGCGATGAGGTCGTCCGCTCGGAAACCTTCCGTCGAGCCGCTGCCGGCTTCGCTCGGACTCGGGACATCTTCGCTCTTCGACATACCCTTCTCTTCATCCTTTATAAGGAGAGGAGGTTGCTGCTGCTGCTGCTGCTGCTGCTGCTGCTGCTGCTGCTGCCCAACTTGGAAAAAATGGTCCTCCTGCTCTCCTTTCGCGTGTAAGAATTCTTCCTCATCTTCTCCAACGCACGGTGACACTTCCTCCTCCTCCTTTTTGATGTATGGCGACTTTTCCTCTTCTTCTTGGCTGACGTCTGCAAGACGGAAACCACAGTCTATTCAAAATGTTTGCATTTAGTAGTAGGCCACAGGCTTAGTCTTTCCAGAGCGCTGAAAATTCATTTGCATCTCCCAAACTCATCATAGCAGTCCAAGATGACGCACGCCTCTTGACAGCGCTTACGTGGGGTTTACCCTTTACGACGCCTGTAGCGTACGCTAGTCACATAATAGTGTAGTATTCATTATAAAGTCAATCGGAGCATGAATACAAGATCATTGCGAATGGGTTTTGTACTGTAGACACAAAAGCGCGTCAAACGTAAACCAACCTTCTAGTCTGGGAAGAAGAAATTTTGCTTGCATTACTCCGCAAACAGTCGAGTGTTGATGACGTGCTAGCTCCTCTTTTTCGCCGCAAAGTCCCTCCTGGACGTTCGCCGCGGACATTTTTCACACTTGACGCCTTGTTCCTTTGTTAGCCGATAGGCTAGGCTAGGCTAAAGTAGGCCGCAAAGCTTCAACGAGCGCCGAGACGACCCGAAGATTTACAGATTGATGTTCGAGTCTTTAAAGTAGCTCATGGTGGACACGTTGTCGAAGTTTCGGTTGAGTTAAGCGACTGAAATGGAGGGAAAACAAGCCTCGCGTAAAGAGTCGTCCACGGAGGAAAATATTTCTTCTTCTTTTGCATTTCCGGCAATTTGGCGTCATACTGCCATCCGCAGGCGAAAGAGGTTCTGTTTCCTATGACGTCAGTATTGTATGTCAGCGTTGCCCGGGAAGGTTGATCACATTTTTGCCACAATCCAGCAGTTTTGGAAGAAACTATTTTGATTAATTTTGACAGTTCAACTTGTATGTCTAACAACTTCAGCTAGATTGTTTTCTTACAGCTGGCATTTTAGCACCTCGCAGGGCTTTCAACTGCATGTCATTTCTGGTTTGGCAGTACAATTCAAGTAAATATTTAGAAAATAAAATTGCATCACATAAAAATGCGTTCAATGCACTGGAATAAAAACGTTTTAAAAAATCACTCTAAAAATGATATCATGCTGCCATCTTGGATGCAGACTGGAGTGCATTTATGCTAATCTATCGTAAAGATGGCATAGTTTTGGGGTGAAGCAAACCGGCGTTTCTTGTTCCACATAAAACAAAATAACAACATCATAAATACAACTTTTTAATTCATGTTTATTTGTTGTTGAGCTTCATTTGTCTGAATAGAGATGCCCACGGGCTACAATGTAAACATGTACGGCAACAACAGTGTTAATCCTCAACAGGAGAATTTGAAGAAAGCCCATGTCCAGCATGCACTGCGCACATCGGCAGGAAAACAACCTCTTCTCACACACACACGTGCCTCTTAAGTTGACCCTTCCAAGAGAATCTTTCATCACACGCCGAACAAGAAAAAGGTTTTTCACCCGTATGCGTCCTCACATGTTGTTGGAAATTTCCCTTCTGGCTGAATATTTGCCCACAGTCTGAGCAGGAATAAGTCCGATGGCCATTGTGGGTTCTCGAGTGCTTTGTCAAGTTTCCCTTCTGAGCGAATCTTTGGCCACAATCCGAGCAGGAGAAAGGTTTCTCGCCAGTGTGGGTTCTCGCGTGTATTTTTAAGCTTCCCTTCTGAGTGAAACTTTGGCCACAATCCGAGCAGGGATAGGGTTTCTCACCAGTGTGGGTTCTCGCGTGTATTTTTAGGTTTTTCTTTTCTGTGAAGCTTTGGCCACAAATTGAGCAGAGGAAAGGTTTCTCACCGGTGTGGGTTCTAGCGTGTTTATTTAGGGCGTTCTTGTGGCTGAATCTTTGGCCACAAACCGAGCAGAAGAAAGGCTTCTCGCCAGTGTGGGTTCTTTCGTGAGCTTGTAAGCTAACCTTCTGAATGAATCTTTGACCACAAACTGAGCAGGAGAAAGGTTTCTCGCCAGTGTGGGTTCTCGTGTGATTTTTTAGGGCTTCCTTTTGGGTGAACGTCTGACTGCAAATTGAGCAGGAGAAACGTTTCTCTCCCGTATGGGTTCTTTTGTGTATTTTCAAGTTTCCCTTCTGCGTGAATCTTTGGCCACAAATTGAGCAGGAGAAAGGTTTCTCGCCAGTGTGGGTTCTCACGTGCAATTTTAAGCTTCCCTTCTGTGTGAATTCTTGGCCACAGTCCGAGCAGGAAAAAGGTTTCTCGCCGGTGTGGGTTCTCGTGTGATTTTTTAAGCCTTCCCTTTGAGTGAACGTCTGACTACAAATTGAGCAGGAGAACCATTTCTCTCCCGTGTGGGTTCTTTTGTGTATGTTCAAGTTTCCCTTCTGAGCAAATCTTTGCCCGCAAATTGCGCAGACAAAAGGTTTCTCGCCAGTGTGGGTTCTCGCGTGTAATTTTAAGCTTCCCTTCTGTGTGAATTTTTGGCCACAATCGGCGCAGGAAAAGGGTTTCTCGCCGGTGTGGGTCCTTGCGTGTAATTTTAAGCTTCCCTTCTGTGTGAAACTTTTACCACAATCGGAGCACGAAAAAGGTTTCTCGCTCGTACGCGTGTCGTCGTGATGTTTGGTACGGCCTTCAGGCTCATCGTCGTCAGCGTACGGGGAATGCGACGTGGCGTCGTCGCTATCCGATAGTGGAGCGATGAGGTTGTCCGGATCCTGGGATCCTTCTGTTGAGCTGTCGCCGCTGCCGCTCAGAGGCTCCGTCCCTTCGCCGTCCGCGCTCGTACCTTCGTCTTCGCTTTTCAAGGGCTCGCCGGTCGTCCCGGTAATATCTTGGTCCTCCTCTTTAACACAAGGTAGCGCTTCCTCCTTTTTGATTGGAAGTTGCTCTTCTGGCATTTGCTGGTAAGGGAGCTCTGGCTCCTCCTCTTTGATTTGGGTGAGCCCCACTCCCTCTTTAACGTCAGGCTCCTGCCCCTCAGGACCAAGATATTTTCTCATGCCTGCAAGACACAAGGTGACAAAGGTTATCTTTTATGGAGTGGCTATTGAGACCGCTGGCTGCACGACATGTAGACATGACGGCGGCGACGACTGCATCGACGTCAGACGTGTCCAAAGTCCGGCCCGGGGGCCAAATGCGGCCCGTGGTCAAATTTCATCCGGCCCCCGGCCTCTGTCATAAAATCAATAACGTCTGGCCCGCACACAGACTTCATAAATCCGTCAGCAGTACTGCTACCAGCATGTGAAGTCGCTACATGCTGCTCCTCATTTACCCATTAAAAGGCAGCAGCACTCTAAGCAACACTGCCCCGTGTGACCCTTGACATGCAATTTTCTAAAATGGCGACAATCAACAACAAAAAAAGTTGACTGCGACGGTTTCAAGGATAGGTGGAAATTTGACTATTTCTTCACTAAAATACACAACAATTGGGTCTGCCTCATTTGCAAAGAGTCAGTCGCTGTTTTTAACAAGTTCAATGTGAGGCGATATTACCAAACAAGACACGCTGACATGCACGACAAGATTACAGGCAAGATACGAAGCGAGAAATTGAAGCAACTTGAAGCTAGTTTAATTTCACAGCAGCAGTATTTTACAAGAGCCCGAGAGACGAAAGAGAACGCCACAAAGGCTAGTTGCGAGATTGTTGAAATGATTCATTAAAAAAATAATAATAAAGCAAATGTGACACACACAATGGCTTGCTAAAATTTGCTTATATTGTTCTATGTAAATGACGTCAGGCAAGGTCGGCCCCCCACATTTCTGCCACACCAAATCTTTGCAAAAAGTTTGGACACCCCTGATCTAGGTGAACAACATTTGCTGCACAAACACACATCACTTAGGGAAACGCTCTTAGCTGACGGCAGACGAAACACCCACATGAAATCCATGTCGGCTTCAGCAAGTGTAACACAATTCCAATAGGTCCTCCCTCACGCATTTGAATTTGGTCCGGTAGGGTTGAGTCATGACATTTGTGGCATGCTTTCAAGCAAAAAACAGAAAAACCGCACCGTTTGTGCAACCCGAGCAGTTTGCGTACCTGCACCGGTATTTCATCGCACTTTGGGGGGAAACACAGTCAAAGTCTTTATACATGTCAAACATTGCCATCCACCGGTAATATAGTGCAACCGCAGCCTTTTAACGTGCAGTAGATGCGCTTGTAACGCTCACGCCAGCGCACGGAAACATAAATAAAATACAATACCATTAAGAAAACCCAATATATGTATCGTGCCATGTATACAATAGAGCGTCAAAAGTCAACCGACCTTCTAGTCTGTGTAGAACAACTTTTGTTTTGCAAACAGTCGAGTGTGGATGACGTGCCGCCGCCGGCTCTTGTTTCGCTGCCGCCGTTGTCGTTTTCGTGGACATTTTCCACACTCGATTTCTAAGTGCTTGATCACGTGTCGACGGAGACGCTTTAATCCAGAGGTGTCCGAAGCGGTCCTGGTTTTTGTTGCTACCAATCGAGCACAGACAGTTGAGGTCTCTGCTAAAACAAGCAGAACCTGCCTGCAAACAACTGATGACACTTGTAAGACACCAGATTGGTGAAAAGGTGTCGTCTTGTTTAGTTGGAATGAAATCCAACTCCCCTATACTTTAGACAACCCTGCTTTCATCTTTTGTTAGCTAGCAGCTAGGCTAGGATAAAGCTTCAAAGCAAAACTTCCAACGAGTGTCGAGAAGACTTGAAGATGACAGACTGATGTTGGAGTCCACAAACCTGCTCATGACGGACACGTTGTGGACGCTTCGGTTTAGTTAAGCGACTGAAATGGAGGAAACTCGAGGCGCGCGGAAAAAGAGAGCAACTGAGGGAAATGTTCGTCTTTCTTCCCCTTTCATATTTCCGGCAGTGTAGCGCAATACTGCCATCCACAGGTGAAAGAGGTTCTTTTTTTTTCCCAGCTACGTCAGCGTTGCCTGATTGGGCACGGATTGATCAAATTTGGACGATACCCCCTGGCATATTTGTGTTGGTTTTGTTTATGTTTGTTGTTGTTATTTTGTGTGTGTTGATTGTTCATTTCCCTTAAGAATAAATCCAATTTGGACTAGTGGCATTTTAGCGCCTCACAGCGCGTGGAGCTGTGAATTGCATGCCATTTTTGGTTGGGGGTACAATTCAACAAAATAATTCTTGAAAAAAAATTATAATGCGATAGATGCACTAATAATAAACCAAATTTCAATGCGATAGATGCACTAATATCAAACGAAATTTAAAAACAAATCTGAAAATGACATAACATTCCAAAATACCAGATGCACTATATTTGTAGTTGCATATCAGGACAGCGGTTATTTTGGATGCAGATTCAAGTGCAATAATATATGCTAATTTATCATAAAGATGGGATGACTCAAATCTGTCAGGGAAAAATTTTGAAAACACTGTTTCTTATCCCACGAAGAACAGAAAAAATAAAGCTTTGGATTCATTTTTATTGGTAGTTGAGCTTTATTTGTCACAATAGAGATGCCTTGCGGTAACAATGTATTGCAACAACAGTGCTCATCCTCAGCGTGTCCACAGGACAATTTGAAGAAGGTCCACAGAATAAAATTCAGCCAGCGTGCGACGCACACACCGGTGACGCCGAATTGCAGGGAAGCAAAGCAGTCGTTGGTCAAGGTCAGATTTGAAGTCTGGTTCATCTACACTTAATATGGCTAAAATCAGCACGAAGGAAGTCCATGTAGCTTTTGGCGTCAGTGTGTTGTTGCTGCACACCCAGGTTGCCGCATAGTAAAGCTATTTATTCAGGGGAAACAAAAGGAGGAGAGGGGCAGAAAAGCAACACAAAATAGAATGTATAGTCTGAATACGAGCCGCACGGCCGAGGACAAAGAAAGGCTGACTTGACAGAAGTTATCCTATTTGGTGCCCAACTATATGAAAGGAAAGCATTAATGTTACGTGTGTGTGCAAAATAATTCTAACAGCCACCTGTTCTCACACACACACGTGTCTTTTAAGTTGATTGTTCCAAGAGAATCTTTCATCACATATCGAACAAGAAAAAGGTTTCTCACCAGTATGTATTCTCACATGTTGTTGTAAATGTCCCTTCTGGCTGAATACTTGGCCGCAGTGTGTGCAGGAAATTTTTTTATCATCAGTGTGGGTCCTCGTGTGATTTGTCAAGTGCACTTTCTGATTAAATCTTTGGCCACAATCGGAGCAGGTGAAAGGTTTCTCGCCAGTGTGGCTTCTGGCGTGGACTTTTAAGCTTCCCTTCTGAGTGAATTTTTGGCCACAATCCGAGCAGGAAAAGGGTTTCTCGCCAGTGTGGGTTCTTAAGTGCATTTTGATGGATTTTTTTCCCGTGAAGCTTTGGCCGCAAACGGAGCAGAGGAACGGTTTCTCGCCGGTGTGGGTTCTCGCGTGTATTTTCAAGTTTCCCTTCTGCGAGAATCTTTGGTCACAAATTGAGCAGGAGAACAATTTCTCTCCCGTGTGGGTTCTTTTGTGTAAGTTCAAGTTTCCCTTCTGAGCAAATCTTTGCCCGCAAATTGCGCAGACAAAAGGTTTCTCGCCGGTGTGGATTCTCGCGTGTATTTTCAAGTTTCCCTTCTGCGAGAATCTTTGGCCACAAATTGAGCAGGAGAACCATTTCTCTCCCGTGTGGGTTCTTTTGTGTAAGTTCAAGTTTCCCTTCTGAGCAAATCTTTGCCCGCAAATTGCGCAGACAAAAGGTTTCTCGCCAGTGTGGGTTCTCGCGTGTGATTTCAAGCTTCCCTTCTGTGTGAATTTTTGGCCACAATCGGGGCAGGAAAAGGGTTTCTCGCCAGTGTGGGTCCTTGCGTGTAATTTTAAGCTTCCCTTCTGTGTGAATCTTTTACCACAATCGGAGCACGAAAAAGGTTTCTCGCTCGTACGCGTGTCGTCGTGATGTTTGGTACCGCCTTCAGGCTCCTTATCATCAGCATACGGGGAATATGACGTGGCGTCGTCGCTATCAGATAGTGGAGCGATGAGGTTGTCCGGATCCCGGGATCCTTCTGTTGAGCTGTCGCCGCTGCCGCTCAGAGGCTCCGTCCCTTCGCCGGCCGCGCTCGTACCTTCGTCTTCGCTTTTCAAGGGCTCGCCGGTCGTCCCGGTAATATCTTGGTCCTCCTCTTTAACACACGGTAGCGCTTCCTCCTTTTTGATTGGAAGTTGCTCTTCTGGCATTTGCTGGTAAGGGAGCTCTGGCTCCTCCTCTTTGATTTGGGTGAGCCCCACTCCCTCTTTAACGTCAGGCTCAAGATATTTTCTTATGCCTGCAAGACACAAGGTGACAAAGGATATATTTTATGGACTGGCTATTGAGACAGCCGGCTGCACGGCATGTAGACGTGATGACGGCGGCGACGACTGCATCTACGTCAGATGTGTGTCCAAAGTCCGGCCCGGGGGCCAAATGTGGCCCGTGGTCAATTTCATCCGGCCCCCGGCCTCTGTCATAAAATCAGTAACGTCTGGCCCGCACACAGACTACATAAATTGCTCAGCAGTACTGCTACCAGCATATGAAGTAGCTAAATGCTGCTCCTCATTTACCCATTAAAAGGCAGCAGCACTCTAAGCAACAATACCCCGTGTGACCCTTTACTTGCAATTTTCTAAAATGTCAACAATCAACAAAAAATAGTTGACCGCGACGGCTTCAAGGATAGTTGGAAATTGGACTATTTCTTCACTAAAATACGTAACAACTGTGTCTGCCTCATTTGCAAAAAGTCAGTCGCTGTTTTTAAAGAGTTCAGTGTGCAGTGATATTACCAAACAAGACACGCTGACATGTACGACAAGATTACAGGGAAAATACGCAGCGAGAAATTGAAGCTTGAACTTGAAGCGAGTTTAATTTCACAGCAGCAGTATTTCGCAACAGCCCGAGAGTCGAAAGAGAACGCCAAAAAGGCTAGTTGCCAGATTGTTGAAATGATTCATTAAAAATAATAATAATAAAGCAAATGTGACACACAGAATGGCTTGCTAAAATTTGCTTATATTGTTCTATGTAAATGACGTCAGGCAAGGTCGGCCCCCCACATTTCTGCCACACCAAATCTTTGCAAAAAGTTTGGACACCCCTGATCTAGGTGAACAACATTTGCTGCACAAACACACATCACTTAGGGAAACGCTCTTAGCTGACGGCAGACGAAACACCCACATGAAATCCATGTCGGCTTCAGCAAGTGTAACACAATTCCAATAAGTCCCCCCTTTCTCATGCATTTGAATTCGGTCCGGTAGGGTTGAGTCATGGCATTTGTGGCATGCTTTCAAACACAAAAAGAAAAACCGTTTGTGCAACCTGATCCGAGCAGTTTGCGTACCTGCACCGGTATTTCATCGCAATTTGGAGGAGAAACAAGTCTTTATTCATGTAAAACATTGCCACCCACCGGTAATATAGTGCAACAGCAGCCCTGTGTAACGCTCACGCCAGTGCACGGAAACATAGATAAAATACAATACCATTAAGAAACCGAATATATGTATCATGCCATTCATACAATAGAGCGTCAAAAGTCAACCGACCTTGTAGTCTGTGTAGAACAACTTTTGCTTTGCAAACAGTCGAGTGTGGATGACGTGCCGCCGCCGGCTCTTGTTTCGCTGCCGCCGTTGTCTTTTTGTTGGACATTTTCCACACTCGATTTCTAAATGCTTGATCACGTGTCGACGCAGACGCTTTAATCCAGAGGTGTCCGAAACGGTCCTGGTTTTTGTTGCTACCAATCGAGCACAGACAGTTGAGGTCTCTGCTAAAACAAGCAGAACCTGCCTGCAAACAACTGATGACACTTGTAAGACACCAGATTGGTGAAAAGGTGTCGTCTTGTTTAGTTGGAATGAAATCCAACTCCCCTATACTTTAGACAACCCTGCTTTCATCTTTTGTTAGCTAGCAGCTAGGCTAGGATAAAGCTTCAAAGCAAAACTTCCAACGAGTGTCGGGAAGACTTGAAGATGACAGACTGATGTTGGAGTCCACAAACTTGCTCATGACGGACACGTTGTGGACGATTCGGTTTAGTTAAGCGAGTGAAATGGAGGAAACTCGAGGCGCGCGGAAAAAGAGAGCAAATGTTCGTCTTTCTTCCTCTTTCAAATTTCCGGCAGTGTAGCGCAATACTGCCATCCACAGGTGAAAGAGGTTCTTTTTTTCCCCCAGCTACGTCAGCGTTGCCTGATTGGGCACGGATTGATCAAATTTGGACGATACCCCCTGGCATATTTGTGTTGGTTTTGTTTATGTTTGTTGTGGTTATTGTTTGTGTGTTGATTGTTCATTTCCGTCAATAATAAATCCAATTTGGACTAGTGGCATTTTAGGGCCTCACAGCGCGTGGAGCTGTGAATTGCATGCCATTTTTGGTTGGGGGTACAATTCAACAAAATAATTCTTGAAAAAAAATTATAATGCGATAGATGCACTAATAATAAACAACATTTCAATGCGATAGATGCACTAATATCAAACGAAATTTTAAAAAAAATCTGAAAATGACATAACATTCCAAAATACCAGATGCACTATATTTGTAGTTGCATATCAGGACAGCGGTTATCTTGGATGCAGATTCAAGTGCAATAATATATGCTGATTTATCATGAAGATGGGATGAGTTAAATTTGTGAGGGAAAAGTTTTGAGTTAAAGCAAAACACTTTCTTATCCCACGAAGAACAGAATAAATGAAAGCTTTTGATTCATTTTTATTGGAAGTTGAGCTTTATTTGTCATAATAGAGATGCCTAGGTGTAACAATGTATTGCAACAACAGTGCTCATCCTCAA
Organism: Corythoichthys intestinalis; assembly: GCF_030265065.1. Taxonomy (NCBI): domain Eukaryota; kingdom Metazoa; phylum Chordata; class Actinopteri; order Syngnathiformes; family Syngnathidae; genus Corythoichthys; species Corythoichthys intestinalis. Next base: position 56,401,105 of record NC_080407.1, read on the forward strand.
CGTGTCCACAGGACAATTTGAAGGTCCACAGAATAAAAATCAGTGTGCACCGCACACACCGGAGATGCCAAACTGCAGGAAAGCAAAACAGTCGTTGGCCACGGTCAGATTTGAAGTCAGGTTCATCTACACCTCATTTCAAATAAAAAGAGCACGCAGAAAGTCCATGTAGCTGTCTGCGTCGGTGTGTTGCGGCTGCACACCCAGGTTGCCGTACAGTAAAGCTATTTATTCAGGGGAAACAAAAGGAGGAGAGGGGCAGAAAAACAACACAAAATAGAATGTATAGTCTGAATACGAGCCGCACGGCCGAGGACACAGAAAGGCTGACTAGACAGAAGTTATCCTATTTGGTGCCCAACTATATGAAAGGAAAGCATTAATGTTACGCGTGTGTGCAAAATAATTCTAACAGCCACCTGTTCTCACACACACACGTGTCTTTTAAGTTGATTCTTCCAAGAGAATCTCTCATCACATATCAAACAAGAAAAAGGTTTCTCACCAGTATGTATTCTCACATGTTGTTGTAAATGTCCCTTCTGGCTGAATACTTGGCCACAGTGTGCGCAGGAAATTTTTTTGTCATCAGTGTGGGTCCTCGTGTGCTTTGTCAAGTGCACTTTCTGAGTAAATCTTTGGCCGCAATCGGAGCAGGTGAAAGGTTTCTCGCCAGTGTGGGTTCTGGCGTGGACTTTTAAGCTTCCCTTCTGAGTGAATTTTTGGCCACAATCCGAGCAGGAAAAGGGTTTCTCGCCAGTGTGGGTTCTTAAGTGCATTTTGATGGATTTCTTTTCCGTGAAGCTTTGGCCGCAAACGGAGCAGAGGAAAGGTTTCTCGCCGGTGTGGCTTCTCGCGTGCGTTTTTAAGGAGTCCTTGTGGCTGAATCTTTGGCCGCAAACTAAGCAGGAGAACGGTTTCTCGCCGGTGTGGGTTCTCGCGTGAATTCGCAAGCTTCCGTTCTGAGCGAATCTTTGACCGCAAACCGGACAGCCGAAAGGTTTCTCGCCGGTGTGGGTTCTCGTGTGACTTTTTAAGGCCTGCCTTTGAGTGAAGGTCTGACTGCAAATGGAGCAGGAGAAACGTTTCTCTCCCGTGTGGGTTCTGGTGTGGATTTTTAAGTTGCCCTTCTGAGCAAATCTTTGACTGCAAATTAAGCAGGCAAAAGGCTTCTCGCCAGTGTGGGTTCTTGTGTGCAATTTTAAATTTTCCCGTTTGGAGAACCTTTGACCGCAAAATGAGCAGGAGAAAGGCTTCTCCCCGGTGTGGGTACTGCCGTGCTTGCTTAAGTGGCCCTTCTGCGTGAATCTTTGGCCGCAAATTGAGCAGGAGAAAGGTTTCTCACCGGTGTGGGTTCTGGCGTGTAATTTTAAGCTCCCTTTCTGTGTGAATTTTTGACCACAGTCCGAGCAGGAAAAAGGCTTCTCGCCAGTGTGGGTTCTTGTGTGTATTTTCAGGGAGGTCTTGCGAGTGAATCTTTTCCCGCAATCCGAGCACGAAAACGCTGGCTCGCCCGCGGAACGCTTTTTACCGCCGCTTTTCCCACTCTGAGAGTATTCCCCGCATTTGTCAGTGCGATGTTTAGCATCGTCATCGTCCGAACGTGACGCGGCGCCGTCGCTATCGGATAGCGGAGCGATGAGGTTGTCCGTTCGGGATGAGGGGTCGCCGCCGCTCGGAGGCTCCGTCCCTCCGTCGGCTGCGTTCGGATCTTCGTCGTCACTCTTCAAGGCCTCGCCGGTCGACCGGCTGATATCTTGCTCTTCTTCCTCCTCTTTCACGAGTGACAACTCCTCTTCCTCTAGTTTGAAGGGAAGTTGATCATCTGTCTTGTGCCAGTAAGGGGGCTGTGGCTCCTCGTCTTTGATTTGGCTGAGCCCCTCTTCCTGTTTAATGCCAGGAAACTGCCACTCAGGACCAGTATATTTTCTTATGCCTGCAAGACACAAGGTAACCCATGATGTGCCGGTTCTCGGAAATGTACGCATTCCTAAATCGCGTCACATTCATTGTAACGTTAGTCATAACATGATTAGAATTGTAACGTTAGTCATAACATGATTAGAATATCATCATGAAGCAAGGAATATGTAGTACAAACTATGCGCGTACGTCTGAAGTGAACCAACCTTCTAGTCTGGGAAGAACAACTTTTGCTGGCATGATTTTGCAAAGAGTCGAGTTTTGATGAGGTGCCGGCTCCTCTTTTGCGCCACAAAGTTCCTCCCGTGCTGCCTGTGTTGTTCTCGCGGACATTTCCTGCACTTGTTTTACGACGCGTTGATGAAGACGCCTTGTTCCGTTGTTAGCGGCCAAGCTAGGCTAAAGTAGGCTGCCAAGTTTTAGTTGAGCGCCGAGTCGAGTCGAAGATTGATTTTGGAGTCCGCTTAGCTGACTGAATGAACAGCTCGTCGAGGCTTCGAAAATTAGCCATATGTGGAGAGAAATCCGAGTCCCAAAATATCCGGTCCGTCCTTTTTTTTTTTTTTTTTCCCCCCCCCTTCTTCTTCTTCTTCGGCATTTTCGGCAGTTTAGCGTAATACCGCCACCCGCAGGTGAAAGCGGTTCAGTAGGCAAGTCACGGTGCAACTTTTAGTCTTCAATCTAAAAAAAGTAAGTACAAATTTTGGCCACAGGTTTCTTTGAAAATGCCTGCGGGGAAGCACACGTGTGAGAAACATTTTTCTGCACGACGTGTGGCCAAAGTTCCGCTCGGAAGGAACACTTAACACAGAAAAAAAGAAGCCACAGCTCGCCTGCTCAGTTTGTGGCCAAAATCCGCGAGGAACGAATCTTTGAAAATCCACGTGAGCGAGAAACCTTTCGCCTGCTCAGTTTGTGGGCAAAATTTCACTCAGAAGGAGCACCTGAAGACTCACGCGAGAACGCATATGGGCGAAAAACCTTTTGCCTGCTCTGTTTACGGCCAAAGATTTGTTCAGAAGTGTCAGGTTAAGAAACATGAGTGTTGGCGGTGGCCACTGATGGTTTTGTCTGACTCTTGTCATATGCTGTCGTCATCCATTTTTGCCCACGGGACAATTGCATTGTCGACCTTCTTCTTTTAACTCGCGTTTTCTATTTTCTTTTTTTTAATTGGCAGTTGAAACATGCTTAAATAATTCTAATCAATTAAGTAATTGGTTACTTCTTTGGATTGCATTCATATGGTGTTATGGTGTTATACTTATATAGCATAACTTACAGTTGTCTCAAACCTGTGGCCCACATTTGACATCCAATTGCAATATTTGTGTTGGGGGGGGGGGGGGTCAATCATTTAAATAGTAAAAAAAAATAAAAATGTAAAATGTAAAAAGCCATGAGTAATTAAAAAAGAAAAATTGAAGGAATTGAAAAAAATGAACATTAAAAAAAATAATAAAAAAATATAAAAAAGTTAATGTGTGGCATTTCGTATAGTCACTAGATGGCGGCAACGCTTTGTCTTCATCTCACTCCAGCTGTCCTCGGGCCCGAACTGGCCTTTTCAGGTCGGGAATCTCTGGCATGAAGCCGATTCGATATGTCTCTAGATACACAGGTTACGATTCGATTAAAAAACGATATATTTTTAAGGCCGAGCGATGCGATACAGTTCAAGAACGATACGGTTCGATACAGAGTGAAAACGATACGGTAGTAAACATTTGTTGTGTTTGTGCAGTATTTTAAACATATAAAAAAGACCACATTTCTAATAGCAAAATTAAAATTTCATACCAATGTTATGTTTTATTTTTTTATGAAAAAAAAAATAAGGCTTACTATATGACCGTCATTTTGTTGGATGGAATTGATAATAAAATAAAACTCCAGTGACAGACAAAAATAAAGTGCAGTAATTCAGTGACTGAATTTCCTGGTGTTTTGAACACAAGAGGTAAGTCATTTAAGTGCCAACTTTCAACGTAAACATTTATATTAATTATATGCAGCAGCTCTAAAAAAAAAAAAAATAATTAAACCTGCAATGTTATCATAAACAAATAATAAATTATGCTTTACCACAGGTATAATTATAATAAGAACATGGCATTTTAGACAGACAGGTCGATAATCATTACTTTAACCTTATACATAGTAAAGTCATTCACTTATGCCTGTGCTTCCATAATTTTTATTCCTCATCACTGTCCATATCTTTTTTGAAGGGCAGATTTTTTCTTGAGGAAGATCAACTAATCCACATGTTCATGTTTAAGTAGACTGCATTTCGGTGAAACAAAATCTCCAGAGGGTCGCGCTGCCCTTTTTACCATTGTAGTGGGTTATATTTCAGGGTTAAAAACTCACGATCTCTGTACGGCTCCACACTTCACACTAGCTCCGTCCCATGCGAACAGATCTGGCTGCCTTCATCACTTCAAAGTCCGACTTTTGTTTTCCTGGGCGCGTTGAAAATCAATCGCTGCACGTCGCTGGCGTCGGCGCTCAAACGGTCCATTGTTTTAGCATGTTGCTTCGTCGCCACTACGAGCTTCGTTTTGGGCTGTGAAGAAAACGCTACGGAGCGTGCGTTACAGTGGTTTTGTTAGCTCTCGCGTTGTTATGACACGCCCGTGACGACCGGGTAATGACGGCGACTAGTAGCGGTTCTGCCGAAATGCACGGGAAGTTCAGGCAACCACGACTGTGAGTGGTGCTTGTCCATATTATATCATGCGTGCGGTCTCAATCTAAGTGCTCTGTGTGGTGAATGACACAAGCGCAGCAGCATGTGAAGTAAAAGCTAAATTGTTATCATATCAAGCAATGCATTGAACTAGGCATTAGAAGCCGATTCTTGTGCTCGCGATAGCCGAATTCTATCTCCACTATCGGTTCGTTGAATATTTAATGGCTAATTAATGGTAAGTTTACTATCGATACAGCTGTATCTCTCACCTGTAAAACCGAATATCCGGTTCTCAAGCTTAGTTGGGGGGTTGAGGCAGTAGCCCCATGAGGACGGAGAAGGTGAATTTAAAAAAGAACTCATTTTGCCCATTGGTCAACCACTTGAATGGCGTTCTGAAATTTGCTGCTTCTCAGTATTCTGTAGCACTTGACTTCAGATGCTGTAAGAAGCAGTGTTTTGTTTTGTTTTTTCTCAAGATATGTTTTGCTGATACCCATTATTACACCAGTAAAAATAATCCAATCCTCCTCAAAAAAATGCCCCGTCTACCAATATTACACGATGCTTTGACTATCATTCGTTTCGAAAGAAAAGGTGCCTCACACTGCGGACGTATGCATGGCGACGGATCTGAAAACACGGGATTACCGAATCGGATCGGGCTGTATGACCTAATCCCATTTTTGAAAAATGTCAGGCGCCAAGTATCGCATCGGGAAATCGTGGCATTAAACTGCTGTGGAAAAAAGGCTTTGGTCGGATTTTCCTTTTCCTTGCGTCTCGTTCCCAAGACTCCCTCTTCCCTACCTCTACTCGCGCCCCTTCTCTGTTTTTGTGTCCCGCCATGAAGTTTTCACGTCGTCCGTATTGTTTTGGTTTTCGTCATCTCCGAGCAGTCGGTCTGCTCTGCACGTCGTAAAGGTTGCGGTGGCAGCAAAATGTTGCTTTTGCGAGCGGGGGGTGGCAGGATTGAACGCGCAGATGAAAGAGTCCCCCATAGAAAGCTTTTCAATTCCAAATATTGGGACAAGAAGCGCCAGTCGATCTTCCCCGAGCGCAAATATTGGGACAAAAACTAGGCCCGCCGGCCATCTTGTTATTGTTAGGGCCCCCGCAGAATGTTCACGGCGCTCGTTTGACTTTTTAATGTCCACAAAGTGTTGAAGGAAGTGACGGGAAACGTGTTTAGTCTTCTTTTATGGAGCTGAGAGAGTGGCTGCGCCAGGACCACACAAACATTCCACAACCTTCTGCTGGACTTTTTTCTTAACTCTGGGAACCATTTATCATCCTTTGTTGTTTGAACAGCCCAAAGTTTGCATTTTCTTCTTATTTTTTGGATGATTTCGACGTCTGGAAGGAATGCATTGTTTCCGTGCCGATGGTCAGGTTAGACCGGGGCTTAGAAAAGGCCTTCTTAGGATTCGCTGAATGGTGAGGATCCCTGAGCCGACTCGAGCACTGCGTATAGTGATAAACAAAATCATGTGTTTGCATCCAAAAACGAGACAGTGGAGCTTTCTGATCGGGGTAGTCGATCCGACGAGAGGCGCGCAAAAACGGGACCTGGGGCGAGGGCAAGTAAGTCGTGTTCAGAGAAATCAATGCCGACCGCGAGATACAACTGACAAGTTGACGGGCGACGAGGCAGCCGACTGTCATTGCCAGCACCTGTGGGCGCTCCGCCCGTCTGACGTCCAACCTGCAATCAGATTTAAAACACGCATAGCTGCCCCAGATGGGTCAGGTCTCAGGCGGGAGGGGTAAAGGCCCTAACTTTCACTGCTTCTGTAACTCAATGAATTTGAGTTGAACGAATATGACAGCAGATTCAAAAGTCAGCCAATAGTGCGCAAATGTCCAATTTTGCGGCGCTGATATAAAAATATGATTGTGAGTGTCCAATATGGATGAGATACAAAAACGCCACACATTTGACACCCCTATCTGGTCAACAGGCACAGTACATGGGTTTAACTTGGGGGTCTGAGAATGGAATTGCCAGTGCAGGGAGACGAATGACTCGATGAGTTTTTGGAGCTTTTCTCTCGATGGAGGACGTGACCTCGTCTTGTCCTTGGCAGCGCTTTTCGGGAACGTTTGTTATTCCAGCAATTAGCCCGAAGGCGCTCGCTAATCCAGACGGCCAGCCGCTCCTCGGGGAGCGACTTGTGTCAACGCGTGCACGTGAAGCGTGTTTTTCCTCTCCATTTTTCCCATCCGCCGTCGACTGGAACGGCGACAACCTCGAAAAGCCTTTTTTTCTCCCCCCCCCCCCGCCGGCAACCATTTTACCACTCCGCACAGCGGTACCTTCAAACTCGAGCGACCGTACTGGCCGACCAGTCGTTTTGACCATTTCTTGGGGTCGAAATGGATTGTTTTCAGGACGAGGGTACGACATTATTGCAACTCCGGCATCTTTTACTTGACCCTTCGTTTGGCCAGACTTCGCTGCCACGTGGCCCGACGTGAGTCGGGTAAAGTCGAGTCTTGACTGCTGAAGCAGACTTGAAGCGTGAGGTCAGACTTTGACGCTTTGATTGCTTTATTAAAACCTTCACTTTTGGAATTTACGGTTCGCGTCGGCATTAAAGCGGAGCGGAGCTTTTTTGTTTTTGCTTCGGTGATTAACGAGCAACTCGCCAAATGCCGAGCGAGCGGGACGACAGAAATACGACTTACGGGCGCCCCCCCTCCCCTTTCGGCCGGCGTGAGAAATCCTCAGCTCCTGCTGGAATTTTCTCACGGAGGTTTCCGGAATAAAATGTGTATATTAAACCCTCGTTTATCGCGGGGTACATTTTCCAGACCTTCTCAAAATAGATCAAATCTGCGGTATAGATCGAGAGACCGTAAGGGAAAAAAATGAAGTTATCCATCGCGCGTGACGTGAACATTTTGGAAGTAGGAATGCTCTGATCAGCGTTTTAGGTTCCCTATTCCAATCGTTCACGACTGTGATTTGCTGATACCGAACACGTGGATTATCTGGGTGTTTCCATTTATTCAAAAGGGACTCTAAAACGTACAAGCGTTAAAGTAGTTATCCTTCCAAAAGAATAAATATAAAACCCTTACTACAATACAAGAGATGACTAGAATGCTAGAGTTTAGTAACAATCTACAGTTACAGACCTGTTCAGTCTTCCGCTCGCTCTGCTTTTACTCACGTCACAGATGCGCGGTAAAGACAGTTTGTTGTAAAATTTTGGAACAAGTCTTTTCATGTGCACCGATCAGATTATAAATCAGCACGGACCACCCCTGTCGTTCGGAAAAGAACCTAGACCGGAATGGGCTTGATCGGCTTCAAATATTCCCAACGGGGAGTGCGCTTGCAGGCACCGTCTAACTGTTTGCATTATTCTAACAAACAATATTATCATTCAGGGAATGGTATCTTTTCTCGTATCCTTACTCTAATACCCAATATAAAATAAATTGCACTTATACCATAGCTTAAGGAAAACAAGGAGTTCTAGGGCATAAGAGATACATGACGCCTTCTTATCACGGAAGCCCAACGTGTGCGTCATGCAACTGACTGAGCAAGATTGACTCTGACATCAATAAGCCCACGTTTGCACCACCAACTCCCGCAATCAGTTTTCCCAGACAGTCCAGAACAAATGACGGGACGTCCTGTCCCAACACAAGGAACACCGGAGAACGCCCGATATCCAACTGATAACGCGATTGACAAGACTCCAAGAACCCCTTTGACACCGAAATGGCAAAATCCACAACCATCGTTGCCCTGACAACAGTAACTTCGGAATCCTCCTGTCCAATCCACAAACAATAATCCTAAACAACGCCCAAGCACACCCTTGTTCTGCCCACAGCCCGACCCACGATAGCGTTCAAAAAGACTGAATGTTTAACTAGTCATTTTTCTCGGGAACCTTTTGTTGACTTTTGACACAGTGACCTTGGACGAGTCCGCCTCCTCGCTCGTTTTACCTTGCCGTTTGAATGCTGTCGACCTGCATAAATTGTCAACTTGTGCTACGAAGCCTTTTTCCAGCTTTCAAAATGGAGTCAGTACAAGGGGTTCAGTTCAGTCTGAGGTGAACACGCGGAGTTTGGCCATTTGGCCGGGGTCTCGCCGGCCCGTGTCGTTGGAGCTGCGCCGGCTTGGGTGCGGCGGTTCGGCTGGCGTGATACCAGCAATTTGGCTAAGAGGTTAGATTCCTTCAGCGCAAGAAGCATTTTTTATTCCGATCAGGCTATTAATCCGAATAAACGTGTCCATGTAAACACAGTCAGTGTTGTTCTTGGCTAGATCTCTCAGCAAGCAAAAAATGAAATCAATAAAGGCGATTTCAAATTGTGGATTTAAAATTCAAAAAGTTCAGTGAAGATCTGCCCATCCCATGAGATGACGGAAAAGCCAAAGCCATTAGGTGAGCAGAGCAGCACTTTGTCAGTGTCAAAGCCTCCGTGTACTAATTGACAGTGTGAAAACAATCCAAATTTTATTGACCAACTTTTATTAACGCACCAGGGAACTCTCAAATGATGAAAACATGCATTTTACACTTGTATTATTGTCACAAATGAAAGATTAACATTCATGAGTTGACAAAATGGACTTTCTCCATTTCTTCTTCAGGTCAGGTATTTTTCAAATCATGCAAACTTCAGCAAAACAAAAATGTTTGTTTTTTCATCGTCAATCAATCAGCAGACACTTCCTGTTCAATTTAATCCAACAAGTGTTAGTATCGATGGGAAAAAAGTGGCTTGGGTTTGTCAAGTGAGACTGCTCCTACGTGGTTAAATTAAACAAAACAAAACACACATACACTCCAAAAAATCAAAACATTGGATGATTACGTCTTTGGTCACGCATGAAGTGAAGAATGCAGAAAAAGTTAAATAACAAAAGTCAAAGTGCTGCCGTAAGATAAATATTTTTTTCTGTGTTTATTTTTTTGATGGTCATTTTCTTCTCGACTTTGTGAAACGTCCACCAACTATCTTTGGTTTGCCTCGAGGAGGTGTTCAACCTTCTTTCGTCGGGTTTGGGAAATCCACAGCTGCGGTCGGTCAACCTCCATATAACAAGAAGGCGCCTTTAATATAAAGTCACGTTTGCTTTCAAGCTGCTCCTCTACAGATCCCCGAACGAACGGGAACTTTGGTAGAACATCCGTGGAATGTTAGTAGAACTTTGGTGGAAAATGAACAAGAGTTTTGGAAAGAATGTCGTTGGAACTTGAGAAAACCAAAAGGCATTTCAGGAGAAAGCTTTTTTTTCTTTTTTTTTTCTCTTGGTATTAGCCGAATTTTGCAATGGAACAATTACATAAGTACAATAGAAGTTCTGTCGATGAAGACCTTTGGTAGAAGATCAGGAGATTTTCTTTAGAACTTTGGCAAAACATTTCAACTTTGGTATAACACTTTTAGAACTGAAGTACAACTTTGGTATTAAGTTGTGGAACCTAACAACAGTACTGGTACTTTGGTAGTACAGTTCAGGAAGGAAGTCTGAAGAATGTTAGAGTAAAAATTATTCAGATCAGACGCAATTTTATTTAACTCGAACAGTCCCCCTGTGGGCAAAAAATTCATTTCCAATCGATCATTCATTTTTACTCTAACAAGAAGTATCATGGAACTTTGGAAGATTTTTGCAGGAATGGAAGTTGTGGATCTTTGGTAGTAGTCTGGCAGAGCTTTGGTACAACATTGATAGAACCCTGGTCGACCTTCGGTCGTGGTTTGGTAAAACCTCAGTACCGCTTTGGAAGGTTTCGTAGAACGGCCGAAGATTTCACTTTGGTAGCTCCGTGGTCGTTCGTTAGCCCCGTGAGCAGTGAATGAGCATCTTGTCGGACGTGCGCAACGGTAGAAAAGGCAGCGATGAAGAGAGGATGCGAAGAACGGGGTGGATCCGCCGCGTCTAGTCCACCTCTATGGACTCTCCCGCCGCCGATCCTTCGCCGTTAGGTTTACATTCGTTGGGTAATCTCTGGTGACGGCTCAGCTGCGTGGCCTGAGTGAAACTACGATCGCAACGCTCGCATCTAATCGCCAAAGACACAAAAGACAAGAAGAGCGTCAGTCGCCACCACGCACGGCTGAACACGAGAACTAAATCAGGCTTCCTAACTTTGAAACCCTTGTTTAAAAGCCTAGCTTGAAATCCCACACAGGCCAAAATTTGAAACCATACTTAGTAGCATAACCCTAGGGTGAAACCAAAATATTACTACTCATATAGGACATGGGTTTATAACGTGCGGCCCAGGAACCAATTGCGGCCCCAGTTTGACATCTAATTTTAGTATTACTGGCATATATTTTGCGATGGGCAATAAAAAAATATTTAAACATAATTTTGAATTCATTGAAGGGTCCATTTTGGGCGGAAAGACAACTGTTCAAATATCGTATTGGCCCGAATATAAGAATATAAGTTTTTTTGCATAGAAATAAGGTTGAAAAGGGGGTCGTCTTATATTCGCGGTCCAGCCATTATACCCATTCACGACGCTAGATGACGCCAGATATCATTGAAGCGAGTTTCTGTCATGACAGATCTCAGCTACTCTCAAGTTGAACCAGTTTGCATTATTTAATTGCAATGTTTTTCCTTATTCGGATTTGTTTCAAGGCTACAGTTACAGTTAGACTTCACTTTGATGGTTAATGCAGTGATTGCAATTTTGTTGTTTTATCACAATAGATTGGTTTATATACATTTCAAAAACCAGAAGCCATTCATTTACGAATGTTTAGTTTACATATTGAAATGTTCAGATATTAAGATTTGAATAACATGCTTTTCCTCTCAAATATATTGAGATGTACTGTAATTATTTTCTGTATAAAAATTCATTTGGTGTTTAAAAAGACTTTTTTCAAACTTGAGTCTTGAAAAAGTCAGGGCCGTCTTATATTCTGGCCAATATGGTAGTAGTACATTTAAAAAAAATACTTTAAAAAAGCCATGAATTATAAAAAATATATCATTCTAAATTATTTGTTTTTAAAAAAATCATATTGCAGATGAATGAGAATGCAACTCAGTGTGTTGATGCTTGTTTATTTGGTTAATAAAGATATTTTTGACCGATCAAATCTTTTTGTAACATCTCTCCATCTGAATATCCCATATTAAGACACGGATATCTGCGGCTTTTAGTCAAGTGCGGCCCATGTATGGATTTCTTAAATTAGGCAAAATCTGGGCTTATAGTCAGGTGCGCTTTATAGTCCGGAAATGACTCTTCAGAAAAATGTAACACGTAATTTTTGTTCAAGTTGCCGTGTATTGGTTACGGGTCCGTTCATCATGTGTATCACATTGCACCCCTCAAATACACACCTAGGTAAAGAGTGTTGTCAAGTGTAATGCACATTGACAGTGCAAAGTGTGTGTGAGGTCAACGGAGCAGTCAGCCGGAATTGCCGCTGTGATCTTCTCTCACGCACGCACACGCGCCCTCGCACTCGTCAATAATCTATCAAGCCAGCTGCTGAGGGGAATTCCCATCATGCACACGCACACACCCAGTGTCACAGCCAATTGAGGAAGCCTTTTAAGTGTGACGCGTGCGCGTGTGTGTGTGTATTATTGATCGGTGAAACAAAAGTCATACGTTAGATAGACGTTTTGAAGGTTTTGATTTTATACCAACTAACGTGAATCTAATAAGGTGACACCAAAGAAGACATTGTGATAAAAACCATTAAAGTGGCACACCCTCATCAAAGAAAATACTTAAACATGTTATGAACCTCAGGAAAATAAACCCCTTTCATGGTTGTATTCATTCGTACAGTTATCTTTACTTTTAAATGAACCTTACTGTAACTGTTTTTAAAAAATTTGGTCACAACTTGATGTAGGATCATTTAGCGTAATTTCCGGACTATAGAGCGCACCCGACGATTAGACGCACAAAATTTCCGAAAAAAGAAATCCACGAATACGATGCACCTGACTATAGTTGCAGGTGTCCACATCTTAATATGGGATATTTACATCAAGAGATGTAAACAAAAATATTTGAATGATCAAAAAATATCTTTACTAACCATATCAATACACCGAGTCGCATCCTCTTGATTCAAATGCAGCGGCCTGTCACTCGGGGGAGCCAGACCCCACATGTCCCACTTCTGTTTTCTGAGGCAGTCTGAAACCTTAAAAAAAAGCAGGTCACTAAATTTACAAAAAAAAAAAAAAAAAAAGAAATCAAATCCACTTTAGCTTGCCTTTTCAGTTTGAAGCGGAAGAAATCCTCAAAAATCCCCGCCATAACATGCAGCTATGCTATCAGCGCTAGCTCTAGCAAAGCAGCTTTCGTCAATCGAACCCGAGAACCACTGTGCTATTCGATGAATTTTTCTGTATTGAATAATTAGATTTGATGAATTTTGATGTCTCATGAATCCCTTTTTTAAATGCATTCATTTGCCTTATTCCAGACTTGCTCTTAGTTCGTTCCGAGCAGCGGCTGTCAAAATCGGGCGGCGTGTCACCCAAGTTGATTGACACGCGGCGCGACCGCTCGTTAACGAGGGATCGCGGCCCTCGACGCGACCTCGAGGCCGCCGTCGCTAATTGCGTCTGAGCCGCCGTGCCGCGGAACGCCACCAGTTAAGCGAGCGCCCTAACAGAGCCATTAGCGCCCCGCTAACTTGAATTTGACGTGAGAAGGGTGCGGCGGTTGTTAACACGCTCGCTGGCTAGATAAAAGATTGCCAACGAGGTCAATCACGTATTGACGGAACGTCAAGTTGGGCTTTTAAATTAAAAGGGTGGAGGACTTACAAGCTGTCCAATGAGGGTTTAAAACAAGCGTTAGGGTTACAAGCTAGTATTTGGGCTTCAAGTCATGGGCTGAAGGTGAAGTTCTTCTTTGTAATAATCATTTTTGAAGTGAGGCAGTGAATTTTAGGTAGAGGCAGAGAGATGGTGGCAACAAAATGATGCGTGCGTACTCACGGTTACTTACTTGAAGGGCTTCTCCCCGGTGTGCGTGCGTATGTGGTTGTTGAGCGTGGTGGCGCCGGCAAAGGCGCGGCCGCAGTAGCCGCACTTGAAGGGCCTGTCGCTGGAGTGCGTCACCACGTGGTTGCGCAGCTCTGACGGCTGCGAGAAGGACAGCGAGCAGTGGCCGCACTGGTACGGCCTTAGGAGAGCAGAAGAGGCGCGGAACAAGCCGGTCAAAAAGAGATTTGATGGATGGAGGGGTTTAGGGCTTCAAATGGCAGCTAGAGCAAATAAGGTGGAAAGCCTTGCTTGCAGTAAGCTGATCATACTAGAAATGAATGCTAAACTAACGATTTTTTTGTGAACAGCTCTCCTTGACCCTTGGTGGTACTCATACTGTACAGTGCTGGCCAAAAGTATTGGCACCCCTGCAATTCTGTGCTCAACTTCTCCCTGAGTGCAATTATAAATGCTTTAGTAGTAATATCTTCATTTATTTGGCTTGCAATGAAAAAACACAAAAGAGAATTTTTGAAATCATTATCATTTGACACAAAACTCCAAAAATGGGCCGGACAAAAGTGTTGGCACCCTCAGCCTAATACTTGGTAGCACAAAATAACTGCAAACAACCGCTTCCGGTATCCATCAATGAGTTTCTTACAATGCTCTGCCGGAATTTTAGACCATTCTGCTCCAGGTCTCTGAGATTTGAAGGGTGCCATTTTCAGATCTCTCCACAGGTGTTCGATGGAAATCAGGTCTGGCCACTTTAGAAGTCTCCGGTGCTTTTTCTCAAGTGCTTTTTGAAGTGTGTTTTGGGTCATTGTCCTGCTGGAAAACCCATGACCTCAGCGGGAGACCCAGCTTTCTACATTATGCTGCAAAATTTATTGGTCGTCTTCAGACTTCATAATGCCATGCACACGGTCAAGCAGGCCAGGGCCAGAGGCAGTAGAGCAACCCCAAAACATCAGGGAACCTCCGCCATGTTTGACTGTGGGGACCGTGTTCTTTCCTTTGAAGGCCTCCTTTTCCCCCCCTGTAAACTCTATGTTGATCCCTTCTCCCACAAAACTTTACTTTTGTCTCATCTGACCAGAGAACATTCTTCCAAACCGTTTTTGGCTTTCTCAGGTAGGCTTTTGCAAACTCCAGCCTGGCTTTTTATGTCTCTGGGTCAGAAGTAGGGTCTTCCTGGGTAGAGTCCCTTATCATTCAGACGCCGACGGATAGCACGGGTTGACATTGTCGTACCCTCGGACTGCGGGACAGCTTGAACTTGTTTGGATGTTAGTCGAGGTTAGTTTTTATTCACCATCCGCACAATCTTTCGTTGAAATCTCCGGTCAATTTTTCTTTTCCGTCCACATCTAGGGAGGTTAGCCACGGTGCCGTGGGCTTTACACTTATTGATGACACTGCGCCCGGTAGACACAGAAACATTCAGGTCTTTGGAGATGGACTTGTTGCCTTGAGATTGCCCATGCTTCCTTACAATTTTGCTTCTCGAGTCCTCAGAAAGTTCTTTGGTCGTCTTTCTTTTCTCAATGCGGTACATGACAAGGATACAGGACAGAGGTTGAGTCAACTTTAATCCATTTTAACTGGCTGCAATTGTGCTTTAGTAACTGCCACAGGTAAGTAACAGGTGCTGTTAATGACACCAATTAGAGAAGCATCACATGATTTTTCAAAGGGTGCCAATACTTTTGTCCGGTTCATTTTGGGAGTTTTGTGTAAAATGATCATGATTTGATTTTTTTTTTTCCCCCATTCTCTTTTGTGTTTATTCATTGCAAGCAAAATAAATGAAGCCATGACTACCAACGCATTTGTAATTGCAATCATTTTTTGGGAGAAATTCAGCATTGTCTGACAGAATTGCAGGGGTGCCAATACTTTTGGCCAGCACTGTAATTGTTCTACACCCTCCACCCATACACGCAAATAAAAATGTACACACACTTGCTCACCTATAAACAAAACACAAACATGCAGAACAAACCACACAAAACACCAATAAATAAACAGGCACACATTGCATCCCGATCAAAAAGCGAATATCTTCACTTGCAGTTTTTAACACACAAGTTGGTGTCCGCGCTCATTTATCATGCGGTGTTGAATAAGTGCTGGCGTGTGTATTATTTATTAATTTGCGCTTTTCTACGAGGCCAGCATCGATCGTGAATACTTCCAGTGATCAATGGAAGGAACTTTTTGATTTATTTATTCAAGCGCGGCGCCAAGATTAACGGGCGCTTATTGTTTATGACGCACCGGTATGTGTGTGCGCATTTGTGTTTTTCTTTCACGTGTTGAGTGTGAATTTGAAGCGCCCACTTTGCTGACTCATGCACTGAAAGTTTTTCCAAAAACATTTTCATATGAATTGGAATTAAGGGGTATGGCAGTTTGGTGGTCAAAAATGGTACTGCCACAAGGATCCAAATAGTGACGCCTCCAATCTACTTTTTGATGAAAATGCATTCTGTATCACAATAAAACCAATGTTGCATTTCAATCCCCAAAAAGGCAGAGGCTAACAAACTACACACTAAATTTAGCAACAATCATGTGAACATACAGTATATCAAAGAAGGTTCAGGGGTTTCAAGTCAATGTCTGTATGCCATCAGTATGTAAAGTGTATCTAGTGTGTTTATCTATGCAAAGTGCGTGCGTGTTGCTATGATCACATGTGGGTGTGTTTGAGAGTAGAGAGAATAAATCAGCTCTCACACTTCATCAATACCTACTCAATCATCTCAACACACACACACACAAGTGTTTTTATCTTCTTCCTTCCATTATCATCTTGGTTGTCTCCACTTTGAGGAAAGGACAACATGGTCACAGTACTACCTAGTAGTCCTACAACCAACAGGGTCTACTTCTGACCAAAATGGATTAGCCTGGAACTCAATGTAGATGATGGCTCCTGACACCCGGTTCCAGGAACTCGTCGTCGTTAGTACTCAAACGACTCTCGGACTAAATGTGTCCAATGTTTGTATTTTTTGCCGTGTCTGTGCATAAACAACGTAAGCAGGCGTCGGAGCCAAAATCTTCCTATTGACATTTTGCACATCAGCAGACACTTTTTCATTTTCGTCTTCATTTATTGAACCGGGCGACTCCGGCCCCATCACCGTGACCGCCACAATTTCTCCGCTGTGATTTATGCACACACAACTCACGCTCACATTACGCGATACGAACATAAGCAAAAAATCTCCGATAGATCATCGCCCGCGTACACAAAAACGTGTAGGTGTTTCATCGTTACTTCAGGTCTAAATATTTTTGTATTAGATGTTGTTAACAGACCTGTCGGGGTTCTGCGGGCAGACGTGCATCTGTAGCAAAATCCTCTGCGTGAACGTCTTGAAGCATTGTCCGCACTTCCACAAATGCCAGTCGCTGAACTCGCTGTTGAGCTGGCTGGTGGACGTGGGACTAGCCAGGACTCTTTGGTTCTTGGAGGACAGCTGGCCGAAGGACGACTCGGACGACGAGAACGGCGCCACGTTCTTGTCCAGCGCGGAGAAACTTCTGCCGCACGACGCCTGGGGAAACACCATGGAGCGCACGGACGACGACAAAGACGTCGCCGTCGAACACGCTTTGCCGCTCTTGCCGAAGGATTGCTGCTGTTGCAAGGACTCCTGGCGAGACATCACCTCTGAAACGGACGTCGGGACGTTCACTGCGCGGACAAAAAAACTATGCTTAAAATCAGGGATCCCAGTAGATGGTGTATACACGTTCTTCATCAATCATCTGGGCTTTGTCAAAACATGACCCATCGGCCCATGGGCTCATTTAATCTGAGTGAATCTCTCTGCAATTCTAGACTCCACGCTAGCGCTCTGGAAGAAAGAAGTTAAGACTCACGGTTTTCGTCCTGAGCGACGCACTGCAGCGGAATTCCAAAGAAGGACGTGTACGAGTCGTTGTACCACACCAGAAGCTCGCTTCCACGAGGGATGTCCAGGCATGCCCGGTAGAAGATGCTAGACCTAAAACACATGCAAGTTCCTTCAAGACCATTGCATTATCTTACTCTACGCGTGTCATTGTTTTTGTCAACGACAACGACGTTTTTTTCCATGACGACGACCAACGAAAAACATCTCGCACCAGTGTAACATAACGAGACGATTACCGTTTTTTGTCTGACGAGACCAGAACAAGACAAAAATAGATAGCAGTTTCTGTCATACCTTTACAACGCGTGATATTCTCTTATCGTACCTACAGTTAGTCAGCCTGCGTTGTAGAAGGGTATGAGTGGTGCCACTCAGGTGACAAATAGTGGTGTGTGTTTTCTAAGCTAAGTGGAAAATGGCCTCATACGTAAATGCTCACAAATATTAGAATCGTGTGAGTAATTTATAGAATGCAAGTGATGTGCATTGGATTTGAGAAACACACCACAGGCTGAGGGAAACTTCTGCGAGGCAAGGGGTGTATTTGTTTTTCATGCCTGATGAAACGCTTTGATACGTGCGACACCGCTGACCTCTGTGTCGGAGCACGCGCAGATTAAGCTTTCCCTCTTCTAAGTTTTTCGTTTTATCTGGAGTGAGGTCAGGGCTACGTTTGATTTAAGGGTCGGCCGCTCCCGACAGAGTTGTCATGTCGGCTTCACCCCTCCTTGCTGTCACAATTGCAAATAAAATAGCTCGACACGGCATGAGGGTGTTTGTACCTGTACTGAACGACCATCATGTTCTGCTCTCCGCAGTGTCGGGCGCATCGGATGTACCTCATCCAGCTGGACTTAGCCGGATCGTTGCCATCGAGAAAGTGACACAACGTTCCCTCCGAGTCGTAGATCTGAAACATATCGATACCGCGCGTATGTTCCAACATGAAAACGGCACATCATTTTGGAGGCGCTCTTGAAGGTTAAAATGACATATTAGGACGCAAACAAGCGTGTTCAATGTTTTCAGGATTTTCTTCTGGCTCACTACATTATCTTTGTTTGACCACACACACACACACACCATTAACAAGCTCTTAACATGACAGTATCTGACCATGCAAGAGTGCACATTAAGTGCGTTTATCTCAATGTGTTAGCGTGACAAAAGCCACTAATGCAGTCACGGTTATCAAATGCAGAGTGCGGCGCGCACACTTACTGTATCCACTTTATGATAAACACACGTCACACAAGAGTTGATCAAACCACTTGACGCTCACACGTAAAGACGTCTGGCACTTTGTGGCACCGAAAACAGATTTTATTTCGGGAAGGCTAGCACCACATAGCATAGCGCCACGGTGAAAGTACAGTGCTGCTGCTGTCGTCGTCGTCGTCGAGTCCAAATGGTGTAAAAGTGTTTGTGAGAGAAGATCAATGATCCCACGCTTGAGTTGTACACAAAATCAATCAAAGGCACTAATTCTGCCGTTATCTGCTCTCTTCATCACAACTCCTCTACATCACGGCACTCATCCGCCCTTCGTGGCTTTAGGATCACTTCTGGTGACACTTAGTCATCTCCCACTCAAGAAGATATCCAGAATAACATTGCATTTCAATCCAATCCACAACATCTGGTACAGCAACGTAGCCTATTTGTATCTGTGTAACATTGTATTGTGTAACATTGACTCACACACTGATATGCTTCATACTCCTATCACACCATTTTCTCATATTTCATAATTGAGTCCTGTTCAAAACTAGGTTGACGAAAATTCACATCACTCGGCTCCAACGGTTTATACCTCGTCGATACCGTGTTACAACTCAAATCCCACCAGTTTCAAACCTGTAACCACTCCCATTTGACAGTAACTAGTCCGTTTCAATTTAGCGGTTATCGAGTTCACGCCACAATCACACTATAGTCAAATGTTGTTTATACAGTCTATATACTAGTCCTTCTCAACAAATAAAGCATATTGCGATAAAGTTCATTATTTTCTATAATGTACTGATAATCATTAGACTTTCATATATTTTAGATTCATTACACACAACTGAAGTAGTTTTAATATTGATGATTTGGGCAAAAAAGTCCAGAAAAAACAAAAATCCCTATCTCTGAAAATTTGCATATCATGAAAAGGTACTCTAAAGAAGCTACTACCTAATCATCTGAATCAACGAATTAACTCAAAACCCCTGCGAAAGATTCCTGAGGCTTTTAAAAACTCCCAGCCTGGTTCATTACTCAAAAACCCCTATCATGGGCAAGACTGCCGACCTGACTGCTGTCCAGAAGGCCATCATTGTCACCCTCAAACAAGAGGCTAAGACACAGAAAGACATTTCCGAGCGAATAGGCTGTTCCCAGAGTGCTGTATCAAGGCACCTCTGTGGGACGGAAAAAGTGTGGCAGAACAATCATAAGAGGTGACCACACCCTGAGAAAGATTGTGGAGAAGGGCCAATTCCAGACTTTGGGGGAGCTGCAGAAACAGTGGACTGAGTCTGGAGTGGAAACGTCCAGAGCCACCGTGCACAGGCATGCGTGAAACAGCAACAGAAGCGCCTGAGCTGGGCTACAGAGAAGCAGCATTGGACTGTTGCTCAGTGGTCCAAAGTACTGTTTTCAGATGAAAGCAAATTTTGCATGTCATTTGGAAATCAAGGTGCCAGAGTTTGAAGGAAGACCGGGGAGAAGGAAATGCCAAAATGCCCGAAGTCCAGTGTCACGGACCCACAGACAGTGATGGTCTGGGGTGCCATGTTCGCTGCTGATGTGGATCTACTGTGTTTTATCAAGGGCAGGGTCAATGCAGCTAGCTATCAGGAGATTTTGAAGCACCTTATGCTTCCATCTGCTGAAAAGCTTAATGGAGATGAAGATTTCATTTTTCAGCACCACCTGGCACCTGCTCACAGTGCCAAAACCACTGATAAATGGTTTACTGACCATGGCATTACTGTGCTCGATTGGCCTGCCGACTCTCCTGACCTGAACCCCATAGAGAATCTGTGGGATATTGTGAAGAGGAAGTGGAGAGACACCAGACCCAACACTGTGGATGAGCTTAAGGCTGCTATCGAAGCATCCTGGGCCTCCATAACACCTCGGCAGCGCCACAGGCTGATTGCCTCCATGCCACGCCGCATTGAAGCAGTCGTTTCTGCGAAAGGATTCCCGACCAAGTATTGAGTGTATACCTGATATAATTAATTGAAGGACTTTTTTTGTATTGAAAAAAAAAAACACTTTTTTTCTATGGGTCCTATGAAATATGCAAATTTTTTTGTGGCTGACGCCCACAGATGATCAGCATTGCCCCGACCGCAGGTACCAATCCGGGACCGATGCCCCTTCGCCTCGGACCGGCCGCGCGGATCCGTTGCCCCGCCTCTCGGCCCCCTTCAAAAAGTCTGTGAAAGGTTGTCACTTCCCTGGATGCTTAGTGCATGTTGCTCAAATTGGACCCTGAACTCAGTTTTTCCTCTGTGATGCTGATTATAACAAAACAAACATGTGGCGTTTGGCAAAGAGCTCAATCGCCCAAAATTGGCGACCGACAAGTGTCATTTGTTCACGATTGTCAGGTCACGCTCTAACACATAACTTGGTGTGTGGCCAGCCTTTGAAACCTCCAACGTTAAACTGCCTTTTTTTTTTTTTTAATAAAAAGCACAGCCGTCTACACATGTCACACCAGGAACCAGAGTTAGAATGAGAAGCAGAACCAGAATCAACAAGTAGCCACTGCTGGCATAACGCTCTTAGTGGGTCGCCTCATCCATCAGCTCATTAGACGTCAAAAAAATATTTGCACAAGCGCTGGCCATACCTTCTCACGCTGCTAGCGCGAGGGTCGGGCATCAGGCAACCAACCAGCTAGCACCACATATGCACACACAATGGAACACACGTATCAACATACTGTATATACATTTAACCACGCCATCAATAGATAACAACACAGACACACACTGTAGGAATCCACAATGAAGTGAAAAATATTTCATTTCTTCTCAGGTCACAGCTAAACATTTATGGCAAATAATTGTTTTGCCTCAATGACCTTAGTTGATTAGGATGTGTCGTCACTAAATTGGTTGTATTGGTAAATGAATGAAACAAAATATCCCTTATTGCGACAGGCATAGTTTTACTGGAGCGCCTCTATGGGTCTGTACTAAAAAGAAGAGCTCTTTACCTCCCACAAGTGCCGCGTGTTCCTGGAGGATCCGCAACGGACTTTGTCCAGCATGAGGGGGGTACCCTGGAAAGGTCCGATCCAGGTACCCTGGGGGATTCTCTGGGCGGCGCAGATTCCGTAGCCGAGGCCGGGAAGCGTGCTGGTGCAGAGACACACCTGAACACGCCAGCGATTGAAGAGCGGGTCAAGTCGCGAGACCTCCGCGGGCGGGCGGGCGCGCGCTCACCTCTCGCGGAAGATCTCTGAGCCAGTCGGGAACATCGGGGAGAGCGAGGGTGGCCGGGGCGGCGCTGCTGGTGCCCACCAACCTCCGCAGGGAATGAAGCGGTCCGTGCATGGGACACTCGCCGTTGCGGTTGTCCGCACACATGTCGCAGCCTGGAAGGGAAGGGAAAATGGCTTCTGGCTTACTGGGGTTCTCTTGAATAAAGTTTTTTTTTTTTGTATGTTTACGTTGGCCGATTTGAAATCATTCCCGACATATCTCCGTGTTGAGCGCAGCGGCGGGCCGAGAAGTGTCGGTCGCAGCGCCGGAGTGTGATGAAGTGTGACACTAATTGAGGTCAATAATTGACGCGCCGATGATTATCTGGACTCCAAAATTCCCGGCAGGAAATCCCGCTTGTTTTCTCTCGCGTTTTTCCCAAAACTGAAATATCGGCAGCGCGGCAAGAGTGACGGCCGTTGACGGATGAAGTCATGAGGCGCGCGCGCGCGGCAACTGGTTTCTTAACGCTCCGCTAAACGGGAACAATGTCAAACAAACATTCCCACTTTGGGAAAGTTGACACACACGGAATGGGATCTCACGAGCATCAGAAGCTTGTTCCGCCTAGCAACAATACACAGATTTCTGCGACATGATTACAAGTAGAAATATAGAACACACTACAGACATCTGATTTCACATTTCCAACAATGTGACCAAATATTTGAAAATCAGTCAACTGTGACAAGCTAATGTTGACGACGATTCTGAAAAATAACTGATAGGAATATAAAAAATGCTGGTTGCATAAAAACTAAAGCATATAGGGGTGAAAAAAATGATAGCAGATTTGAAATCCGCCACCATAAATTGCATAATGTCAGTTATAAAAAAAAAAAAAAAAAACACAAAAAAAACTGCGCAACAGAAAATGATTTAAATATTTGGGCTAGTGTAATCAATGACAAATCAGCCAATGAATTCAATATACTATACAAAAAAATAGAGAAATAAACTAGGCTCTTATTTGCTCCATTAATACAGGCTGCAAATTACAAAGACTGCCTTTATATGTTGCCGTGGTGCTGTCAATTGAATTGTAGTCTTTGGAAAACAATTTGCTTTCATAGTTTTAAACTGATTTTCACTGAGCATCATAAATTTTCCAGTTATTTTGAGGCGATTTAGAAGCTCGAAACTAACCAGGAGTTGTTCATCAATGATCATGTTTAAATAGTTTTTTGTTGAGCTGAGTGCTTATCTTCTAGGCGTTCTTGTTGTTTATTTCAATTTCATGATCGTTGTCACCAAAAAATGGCTGTCAAAATGAGTAAAAGTATCTATTAGGTATGTACAGCATCATAACCATCCTAACCTAAACGGAATGTTATTTCTTATTATTTTGAATCTGCGTGTGTGTGTGTGTGTGTGTGACTGCTTTATTTACACACTAAACACTTGATTCTCTCACACACACACACACACACTTCCTCGTGCCCCCCCCCCCCCGGGACCTCCATATGGTTGTGTTGGGATGATAAATAGCGTTCCGCCGGATCGATCCGCGGCCCCCCTTCCACATACACACACTTTTCGTCCCCCTCATCACGCCCCCCAAACGCAAAACTATATGCGGCAATTAATTCCCGCTTGTCCCGCCATCCCTCATCGGGCCTGCCTGCGCATATCGACGCAGATTACTGCTGATGAACCGTTTTATCACACGCGCGCATGTGCGAACGCACGCGCGCACACATCTTCATCACGTCACTTTCGTGGGCGCGCAAATAAACGTGAGGAAGGATATATGCTGTGTCTTTGAGATGCTACATTTAACATTTAAATGTTCAAATTAGACTTTGTGGGGACATGTCATCAAAAATGCAATGACGTACTATGCTTTTGAAATCTTTTGCATATCTATACGGTATGAAATGAGTGTATTCCAAATGTATTTTGAATGAATGATAAAATGATAACGCGCAGTGTTGACGGTCAATGACGCATTAAGTGCAGATTATTCATTTTGCTGATCAATAATTTGAAAGTGAAATCTGAGTGATAATCAATCACAGCTTGAGGGTTGCTGACCTCTGATGTCACACGTTGGAAAATAGCCACGCATCATTTGGTAAAATATGAAAATTGTTTTTTTTTTTTACACTTGCAAATATATATGATATACGTATATTATAAATATAAATATTTCATCATTCTTAAAATGTTATTTTTAATTATAAACTAGTTTGAAAAATGTCAATTGCTGTAACATTTATAAAAACTAGCTCAAATAAGAGGAACCATCTGTATTATATTTTAGAGGGAAAAAAAATCTGAAATCACATGCTAAATATAAATTCAAATTTCTAACACGAAGTACTAAAAGAAATAAATGAATACCTTTCCATCAAGAATAGGGTACTATTTCAACAACATTACATTTTACATTTATATTTTATAAAAAAAAAAAAAAAAAAAAAAAAAAGGATGTGATATTAATGTACTGTATGTGCATATACATGTTTTTGTGTACGCGTGTTCATACGGTTGTTGACGTCCGCGTTGTGGCTGTTGATGGGTATGATCTCCATCCTCTGTTGTCCATACAAGAAGTAGTCCAGCTCCTCGGCGGTTAGCTTGATTCTGCCCCCCGCCTGCTGTGCGGTCTTCCCGCCTTCCTCGCCGCCGCTCTTGACGCTAGACGACACCACCCCGACGCTCTGCTCCTTCACCTGCAGGAGGCGTCCCGCCGCGGGGTTCTCGGCGGGGTGCGCGTCCCCACCGGGGCCCGCCGGGACCAGGGCCTGCCCGTAGAGCGCCACGTGTTGGCCGAGAGGAAACTGAGCCGCCGCCGCCGCAGAGGAGGAGGAGGAGGAGGCAAGGACGGCAGCCCCCGTCGAGGAAGTGCAATGCGGGGGGCCCGAAGGTGACGGTAGGGGAGGCTTGAGCGGTGTGTGCGGGAAGAGCTGCTGCCAGTGATGCAGGTACGAAGACGCGTCTACTTTGAGGAAGGCCGACGCGGCGGCGGCTGCCGCCGCCTCGCCCGGCTTCAGCATGGCACCGCCTCGTCTGCACGGGGGACATGGCAGCTGTCAATCATCACACAGACATATTTGACTTCACACTGAATTCACGGCTTCCTCCGATCAAAATCCCAAACCCAATTTTTTGTCATATCAAACCTAAAAAGTCCGACGTGTCAGTCCATTTCCTGACATCACTGTGTATTTGATTTTTTCAGATTTCAAATAAATTCCATTTCATAACATGAAAAATGTACTAATAGTGAAAATCTATTCGACATCAAAATACACACCGATAGAGCACATTTGAAACAGTTTTGACTGATAATGGTTAGATATTGTGAGTGAAAATAAAAAAGTACAGTAGATATGCAAACAGTACATACGGTGTCAATTGGAACACATTTTAAAATGGAATGAATACAACAGTTATCCTTGAAATAAGTTTGTGAGTCAATCATCCTAACCGAGATACAAAATGAAAATATTTACATCACATTCAATTCAAAAAGTAATAAATATGAAGGTATAACAAAAGTGGAAATGGTCTCAAATGAAAATGATTCCATTTCTTTGAAATGCTACATTTTGCTTTTTCCAAAATTAAAATGAACTAGAAATATTCTTCCGATGTCCAAGTGATCACAGCCAAGCGCGCAAAGTGAACAGCAAGCGACAGCCGAGGGTGCGTGTAGCCCCATTAAAAACATTTTTTTTTTTTTTTTTTAAATTAAAATTGTTTTGCTGGACGTGTAAAATACAAAGCAGAGGACCCGAAGGTGCTTTCGGTCCACCTTTTCGGACTAAAGCTGTCGACTAGTGAATCGTTTGAACACAAAAAAGTGTATCCACATATTGGATGAATACAATGTGTTCACGCACGAGTGGTGACACTAGTCACAAGTCAAAGCAAGTTTCATGTCAAAGCAAAAAAATAAAATAAAATAAAGCAAAAAAGAAAAAAACATGATGAAAGTAAAATGCTCATTATAAAGTAATACACTTACCGGTGCGCGCGGTGAGGCTGAGGAGCGCGGACGTCCGACCTGGATTGTTCTTCTTCATGGAGGAACACTCGCTCACACTCTGTCTCTTTCTCTCGCTCCCCGACCCCAAAGAAGAAGAGGAGGAGGAGGAGGAGGAGGAAGACGATGATGTGTCCCGTGCGTCTCTGCGGCCCAAAAAAAAGCAGCACGTGACCGACGGACACCCGCCCTTTCCTCGGACCTTAGACCACCCATTTTCCCCTTTGACGTGCAGCCTACATGTGAACTTTGAACTTACGCGGGATAGAATGACTTTATTATTTTAGTGGCTTGTTCAAAAAAACAATAGGACTCGTTTTGGTTCGCGGGCCACATTATGGCCATTAGATCACACGCGGGCCGGACAGGCCACATAGGTTAACTTAAGGGTTGTCATTGTCAGCGTCCAATCATTTTGACTGCAGGGAGGGGTGAAGGAACTCGCCCCCTCCCGGTCAAAATGGATTAAGAGCATTTACAGCCAGGCCTCCCAGTTGAAGTCAATAGGACATCTATCGCTGTCAATGGAAGCCAAAGAGTTCATTTTGGGTCACATTTTTGAGTACTTACGGGTCACTTCCTGTTGGACTTGGGTTAACTTGGTGCCACTCCGTGTGCATTTAGGATAACTACGTGTTGATTTTAGGGCATTTCCAGGCCATTTGCTCTTCATCCTGTTGGTTTTGGGTCACTTCTGCAGTTGCCATTTTGAAGCAAAAAAATGTCAATTGTTTTTATATCGTAAACATGTAGATAAAAGAAAAATGTCCCAGTAAATCTGTTTCATTTGCAACAGCCAAAACAATGAATCTAACCCAAATGTTACGCAACTTGGCGCAAGAAAACAGACAGCAAACAACGCACTAAATGTAATTTAAGTAACCAAAAATTTAACGGGACACAATAAATGTGACTAAATTTCACTACTGCCCTCTAGTGGCTCCAAGAGGTGTGACAAGTGTTTGTTGTTATTTGACAAGGAGTTGCTACGTCAAGCCCTTTTTTCCCCTAAATTCTTCCTTTTTGACGCACTATGTTTGACATAAAGATTATTACTATTATTACTTACTGATTGTTATTATTAGCTTGACTGGCTTTGACTTCCTTAGTAACGTGTGTGCGTGTGCACTGTGCAGACAAGACAGATTACAGCTGAGCTCATTGTGTTTTTGGGTCGGTCTCGTTATCCACGACCCGTAGCTCGCTAGCCGTCTGTTACACACACACACACACACACATATATGCAGCACATCAGTCAGCGAGCACGGGCACGGATAAGGACGCGGGCTAAACGGCGGAACACGTAAAAGCGCGCGTTGTTATGACTAGTGTCGGCGTGACAGCCGCCATCCGTCATCCTGGCGAGCAGTTCTGGATTGATAAGGAACAAAAACACAAACACGCCAGCGTCTCCGCATGAACTCTCACCGGCCCAAAAAAACACTTTTTCACTTTTTGTGCAAGAATGCGGGCTAGTGGGCCGGGGGGCAGGGCGGGAGGTCGCCTCCGGCACATTGCCGGTGAATCACATGTTAGCTGGCTAGCTTTTAAATCTACAAACACGTTCCGATTACAACATGATGTGGAACAGTCGATTGTTTTGAATGCTAACAAAGAAGTGCATTATAATAAAATGAAAAGGATAAGCGGCCTTGGCAAGCTTCCCCGAGGAATGCCGCGTTCCGTATCGTTCAAATTCAAAGAAAGATTGTAAAACAAAGAAGTGAGACTCACCCATTTGTCACGTCATGTGGTTGCTTTTTGACAACGATCCTGTACAGAAAAAAAAACAACTCTGTAGTCACTTGTGTTATTACATTATTCTTCAATCATGTCTTCATTTTCAGGTTCATGAACCCGCTTTCAACATGAACAAGGAAATTCATACATAACTCATGTCACACAATAGGCTACAACTAGCGTTTATACACGCTAACAGTTAACAGAAAACTCATTTGTATAGATAACATTAGGCTTGTTCCGATGGCCTATTTTCGCACCCGAGTTCGAGTCACCCAATTCGAGGATTTGCCAATTGAGGGTACAATTGAATATTGTTTATAAAATTATGTATATGCTTAAAAAGCGGAGTCGTTTAACAAATTATCTGCTAGTGGTTTTTCCTAAAGGAGCAAAAAACCATAAACAAAAACAAAAAAAATGAAGCCAGCATGTGTGTGCAGGGGGTTTGGGGGTCACATTTTTTCTGCAGCAATATGAGGTGTACGCGAGGTGCGTGTCGTGTTGTTTTTGTGTCGTCTCGGAGGAAGCGGCGAGAGGAGAATTAGCTTTTTTCACGCATTGATTAATGACTTTTCCACAGTCCGGCGCATCGAGCGATCGATGAATTAACTGCCCAAATTCATCATTTTCTACAAGGAAAGCTAATTATTTGCACACAAAAACAACTTATTAACAAGCAAAAACACACGTACGCACACAATGCTCCAATCTCCGCATCAACTGGAAATGAAACATCATACCTTAAGTAAGAATAAAAACACACAAAAGATGAAACAAAAAAGTGGACTTGAGCACTAGCGTAACACAGCTAATACAGAATAACTAACAAAAAATGTTACACAACTACTTGTTACACAACTACTATGTGGGAATAAAATCCCCACTTGCCAGTATATCGTTAGATTGTTGTAGCATCAGTTATGCATTTCATCCCAAATGAATGCATTTATTTTGTTTTGTTAAATGTTGGGCTGTTAAATTTATCGCATTAACGGGTGGTAATTACATTTTTTTAATTAATCACGTGAAAATATTTATCGCAATTAACACATTCGCAGTACGACTCATTCGCGCATTGCCGCAAACAGCCTACAATGGCGTCGTTTTACTTCCATACAGAGATAAGAGGCAGTGTCAAGTGAGCGGAGTAGATGAAAGCGTTCATTGGGGCCGTGCTTTTAAGTGGCAAAAGCTTTGTCATCTCTCCCACAGCAACTATAAATATTGTGGGAAGCGACGTGGGGAAGAATGACAGGAGTCGATCTTTTTCTTAACAAACTGTAGTGTACCCAACGCAGAGAAGATATAGCACTTGCAGCCACCACACACAGTCATGGTTGCACCACTTCCCATCATGCATTTGGGCAGAACAGTTAAGTCGCTACAGTGTCATTAACTGAAAGCTCAACAAATACACTAGATGGCAATATTTAGTCACAATATACAAACTCACATTTATCCTTTAAGAATTACAAGTCTTTCTATCAGTGGATCCCTTTCACAGAAAGAATGTTAATCCATCTTGTGGATTTATTAAACAAATACAGTACTTATGTACAGTATGTTGAATGTATATATCCGTCTTGTCTCTTTCCATTCCAACAATAATTTACAGAAAAATATGGCATATTTTAGAGATGGTTTGAATTGCGATTAATTACGATGAATTCATTTTTAAACTGTGATTAACTGGATTAAAAGTTTTAATCATTTGACAGCCCTAGTTAAATGTACACCTTATGCCTAATATGTACATAAGACAATAAAACAGAATTGTTGTGGAGCTCAAAATGTTGACTGGACAGTTACGGACTATGAACATTAAATTATTAGTAACATCAAATATTACACAATACACCAAAGTATATCAGTAGCCGTGTCTTTCTGATAGTTTCCCCCCGACCTTTTTACTGGAATAATATAATGAAAACCTGAAATTATAGCTTTTAGTTTTGGCCACCCCAAGATTTTAAGTGGCCCCATCTGACCACCCCTATGAAAAATTTCTGGAGGCGCCACTGCAGGTGAGTGGTGGAAACAGGAGGGTGAGGCTTCAAAATAAAACAGGAAGAGACACGACAAGATACCTAAACATGACGGAACCCTCACACAGGCTTGACAAATGTAAATACTTCCATAGTTCAGACACGATCACGCTTGCACGATGCTAGCTTAACATTAGCAAGCATAACGGTATCCTACCGGCGGCGGCCTTCTTTTCCTGCTCGTGTGTTGTAATGTTGCGTAGTACACACAATTAAACAAACTAACTAACAAGAATGAGTGTCATCCAACTTATCGAATGGCAGGCAAACAAGTTACGCTGGACAAGCATAAAAGTCTATTGTTTGTGTGTGGTTAAGGTCCTGTTTGACATTCAATTAAAACATTTACATTCCCCGCTTAATTAATTCAGCAGACGGCAGTGAGAAAAGACGAATGGACGGGTCGCTTTGACAGGAGACCGATAAAACTACACACTCGCACACATTGTGTGCGTGCGCGAGTGTGTATGTGTTAAGGTCACCGCAGGCTTACTATTATAATTCATGTGCTTTGACAGATATTCATCAGGGACTTTTATTCGCTTTTGCAGCTCCGCTTCACTTTAACGCACTAAAAAAAAAAAACTCCACGAGACCGTCTGCTCACACAAACACAATTGATACTCGTCAAACACTATTAACTCTTTTCTGAAAGATTTGTAAAATTCGAATCATAAAAAAAAAAAACGCATTACTGACCCAGCAACCTGAGCCACCAGCTATTTTGTGGCGCTGATGGGGAAGACCAGATCAGAAGAACGGGTTTCTCACCACTTCACAAGAATAGACAAGTAATAGCGGGTCATTAAATCAAAGGTCATTCACAGTTTGAGAACAAAACTAAAATGATCACATAGCAACAAACGAAATAGACTAAAAACGTGCAATTAATGAAACAAGTGGAGAAATAATAAGCGCAGACCATGAACTTTATTTACAACGCCGCATTGCATGCCGGGAGGCATTAGTGGTAATATTTTGGGACGACAACGGTGTTGGCAGCAGAGGGTATTCGTCTCTCCGAGGGAAGTGAGAGCGGTGAAGGCCAAAATGAAGCTTTTACATGGTGGTTCATAAGTGGTCTTGAAGCCCAAGAGGCCAACAGCAAATTCTATGACTAGTTAAGAAAATATGAATGTGCTTGTGTTACTATAGGAGCAAATTGCAACCTATAGTCATTTTTATTTCCAAAAAAATCATCGATTTCTCTCAGTGTTTGGCTTGAAACGGTTTCTTCAGTTCGGTTTCAGTTTATTCACACATCAAGATATACGGTACATGGTCATATGCAAGCAGTTCATATGATAAGATGTGCGAAAAGGACACTCCAAAGAAGCTATCTAAAGCCTTTAGCAGGGGCCTTCTTCTAAAGTAAAATGAAGTACGTTTGGATAACATTTGTACTCTCATTTTAGAAAATAAAGCCATTTGAATTGAACTGTAATTGTACTGAACTACGTCCGTTTCTCCTCACCTTGTTCGGTCTCTCTAGATTTCCTTTTTCTCGTGGTGAGGAAAGGATAGGAAGGGGAGGGGGGCACTCCTGATGACGTGTCCGGCATTGACGCCGTGTGCTTCCCGGTCATCTTCCCAGCTGAGCCCCGCTGCGGTGATTCTTCCTCTCCGGAACCAGAACCAGATGGAGCCTCGCTCGGTGCTTCAGCCGCTGCTGCTCCTCCTGCTTCTAGACGCCGCGGCGGCGTCACGGAGCGGGCTGAACGGACCCAAAGTCACCGACAAGGTATTTGGACGTTCGTGTTGTTAGCACGTTCTCTGTCGGTGGTGCGCATATGACGCAGCTCCTCCACACGTGCGACCATCCGCAGGCATTCCCACCATCTCACGGGCCGTGACCTGACAGCGATCGATTATCGCGATGAAGAACGAGATCTTCGTTACAAGCTTACCTGTTTTGGTTTAGATCACGAGCGGTCACGTGGTTCGCGTAGGCCTGACTAGTTCCGAACACAAGCGACGCAGTCATCTTCTTCTATGGAACTGACAGCGGCGATTACGATTTCATCATTGAAAAGGAGAAAATCACATATACCCAATACGTCTTTTAAATCATTATAATATCTTTGTAAATGTTTTGTGATCTTTTTTGCATGATATTGCGTGAATTCAATTGGATTTTTTCCCCCCAGAAGCAATTATTTATGAGAATGATTTGTCTACTCACTTTTGGTGGCTATGATTGATTGGCAGAAATGATGCGTGTGTATACAGGTGTTTTTTGACATCACCGTGGCGGGTCACGAGGTGGGCCGCATCGTCATCGGTCTCTTCGGGGAGGTGGTCCCCCTCACCGTCAATAACTTTGTTGCCCTGGCTACCGGAGAGGTAAGGCGGCAAACCCTATTCAAGGTGATGTTCCGAGCGTGTGTTTTTGTGCAGAAAGGCTACGGCTACAAAGGCACAAAATTCCATCGCGTGATCAAAGACTTTATGATCCAAGGAGGTGACTTCACCGCAGGAGACGGGACTGGAGGTACCACCGCCGACTCTTGATGCCTGACTCAGACTACACCATTTCGGCCCGATTTTGGCCCGGAAAAGTGGATACCTCCTCTCTCCGCCATTCACGAACAAGTATTTTGCCTATTTCGAGCAGAGTAGAGGACCGTCACTATTATGTTAGAAAGTGCCTCCATGAGAGACTGATTGACCTGATACTTGGACAAGGCCATGTCAAGACCAAAAAAAATGGTCTAGTCGGAGTCACATTTATGGTCAACACACTATAATGCTCATAGTAAGCTACATGC
Source organism: Corythoichthys intestinalis (assembly GCF_030265065.1). Classification (NCBI taxonomy): domain Eukaryota; kingdom Metazoa; phylum Chordata; class Actinopteri; order Syngnathiformes; family Syngnathidae; genus Corythoichthys; species Corythoichthys intestinalis. The sequence continues at coordinate 56,433,651 of NC_080407.1, forward strand.
TTGTGCTTTTCCAGGTCACAGTATCTACGGGACGACATTTCCGGATGAAAACTTTAAATTGAAACACAGCTCAGCTGGATGGGTATGTCATGTTTTTTTTTTTTTTTTAATTCATACATTGTTTTAATGTTAAAATGTTGGCATTTAGGCACCATCAGGAACTGTCAAAGGCTAAAATAGCATCTAACAATAGAAAAAAGCTTTGGAGGACATTTTGCATACTAACTTCTTACTAATACTTCATATACAGCGGTACCTCAAGATGCAAAATAAAATGGTCATTGGATATTTCAGAGATTTGGATTGAAATTTTAGGTCAGTATGGCCAATGCCGGCGCTGACACCAACGGCTCGCAGTTCTTCATTCTGGCCACCAGAGCGCCGTGGCTGGATGGGAAACACGTGGTTTTTGGAAAAGTCTTGGACGGCATGGTACGTCAAAACACACAAGTAATAATGTCTTATATTACCAATCATAATAACGCGAACACAACGTCTTAGTCTGTGGTGCACACCGTCGAGCTACAAGACACCAACGAAAGAAACCTGCCGTACGCCGAGTGCGTCGTGGTCAACAGCGGACGCATCGCCGTCAAAGAACCTTTTATCGTTGACGTAGACGGATGGTAGGCCGTCGAAGGACGCGTTACTTGTGAAAAGAATCTTAAAAATGGAGGGATTTGTCTATTCTTTGTGAACAAGCCAGCAACTGTTTTGTTATTCGCGGTGACTTCTTTTTTGAAACACAAGATATATAATGGAGATATTTTGACATGAAATGAAAAGCGCCCATTTATTTTATTTGTCTGCTAGCTCGCTCGCTAACCCTTTATCATATTCATTCATTCATTGAGATGAGTGTGGATGCACAAAATTTCCATTTAAAGGTCAATATTTTTTGAATAATGTTTCATTGGTGCTAACGTGATGACAAACGGCTGCGAGTGCTGTCTTTGTTATGCAATTGCAATGCCATTTTTGAAAAAGAATGAAATGTTATGAAAATATATGCAAACTGTAGCAACCCAAGAAAAAAATCATATCACATGGACTGTTTACTTGAAATCATGCCATGTCACTGTGCTCCTTTTTCAACCACTAGCAAACTGAACAAGATGTCATCAATGTTGTGTTCTAACAGTAGCACTACAGTTATTATCAATGTTATTGTTGTTTCCAATAAACATGAACGAACAATTTGCCTGTTTCTTTTTAGAAATGATTTAATGACAGCATGTTCCAGCATCAAAAATGTTTCAAATACATTTTATGTTTCGATTGTATCATAAAATGCAAAAGAAATCAATTTGTGTCATTTTTGGACTATCGGGCGTCATTCGTATCAATCAACCTTTCTAACCTTACCTTAACCCTAGATCAGTTCAGTAAATATGATGAAATATTAGTCCAATTAATACTGTTTAACTGCTGTTTGTCCTAAAAGCAAGTCACGTTGTGTATGCGTGGAAACAAATGACACCATTGAACGAGCGTTTGGACAACAAAAAGCTACTGCTCCTAATTGACAGCTGGTTTTAGCGATGAACGCTAACGTGCTAATGACCGCGGCGGCATAAAGGTTTTGGCGCGGTGGTGGTGGTGGGGGGCTTTGGCTGTTTGACAGGCGGCGTGACACCGGAAGGCGCTAATGAGCACATTTGTTTTGGCGGCGGACAGACAAGACGTTAGCCCGCTACAGCGCGCAAAAAAAAAAAAAGACAAAAGGTCAAGAAAACAAACGGAAAAGCTCAGGAGAAAACAAGAAAATACATCAACTCAAATGTCAACAAGAAGCAAGAAAATAGCAACAGCTTCAGCAACAAACAACAGCTAATCACATTTTTTAGCATCAGAATGCTACCGTTTTATTTTTTTGTGTGGGTGGGTTCATTAGCAGGTTTATTGTTCGTAGGAGCGTTCAAAAGGAGAATGGGAGGAATGAGCAGTTGGGGCTTTTTGCTCACAAAGTGACATGTTGCACGTGAGCTGTCAAGAGCACTTTTAGTACGTTAGCATTAGCATGTGTTTATTGTGTTAATCTGGTAGCCAATGTTGTATCATCATCAATTGTGATACGGTTCACTATCGCAGAGGTAGTATTTAGCGCTCGAGTTACTATCATGTTTTATTGTTTCCATGCAAAGAGCAGTTGGCTCCTTTTGACAGCTTCCTGCTTTGTATGTAGCCACTAATGCTAGCGCTCGGTGGGTTAAGCGCTTCGCATTTAGTGGCAGTGTGCTGTGGGCACTGATGTGTTGTTGCTGACCTTTAGACAACACTGTCCCAGCTCGTACACACACAAAGGTAATGAGTCCTGTCATCCTTCTACAGATTCTCTGGCTTGCTTCTTCTTTCTCTTTGCAGCCATTGATCCTGACAAGGAGAAGGGAGGTGGGCGGGGGGCTTCATCATTTTCCTCCTCCTTTCTCCACTTCATCCTTTCTTGCTCACACTCCAACCAACCACTACCACCTCCTTCTTCTTCCTATTCTTTCCCCTCTACTCTTTCCCTCTGCGTTTTCTTCTTCACCTCCTATTTGTTCTTTTTCTTTTCTCTTCCCCTTTTCCTCCTCTTTTCCCCTTTTCCTCCTCTTTTAACTCATCGACGGCGATTGACGGCAACGGAGGACCAATCCATTTCGACCGGGAGGAACGGCAGCGATCGTTTGCGGCCCGCCCCTCCGCTTGGTTCCGTCTCCGTCACTCGCTCGTCAACAGGTGTGTTACCCTCAGACGAGTCCTTTCGTGCGGACCCGCCCGTCTCAAAAAGGGTTCAACGACGCTGCCGCCATTTTCTCTGAACACACTTTACTGCACAGGTGTCAAAGCGATTCCAGAAAGGGCCAAGTGGGTTCTGGATTTTGTTCCAACCGATACCATGCAGAGAGTTTAACCGATGAGCTTCCTACTGAAACAAGCAGCACCTGACAAAGTTTAACTGAATACAATAAGGTGTCCTCTTTATTAGTTGGAAAGCAAACCTGCACCCACTTGGCCCTTTCTGGAATCGCTTTGACACCTGTGCTTCACCGGCATCGTACGAAAGCGCATTCCAGTGATGGTTCCACAGGATGGGCAGGTTGAGCTCTGAGGCAGGCCTAAGGTGCCAAGTTGCAAGCAACTTGACACACAAAGCACATGCATTCATATACATCAATGGGTGCTGCCAGACCCCCTGGGAGCAACTGGGGTCAAGTGTCTTTCCCAAGGACACAACACTGAGCCACGCTAAGCAACAGAACAACACAGAAGTGTCCGCAGTCAGTAGCGTCCACGCCGACACAATGTTTTCGAGGTTCTCCGCGCAGCGCTAGCCGCTACATTAGCGACAGCGGTCCTAATTCCGCTGCCGTCCGTTTGTGTTTGTGAACGCATCCCTCACGTCCCCACTTTGCGTTTTAACGTCGTCTTAACGACGCACCATTAGTTCGCTAATCTCTGTCCGTTCGCTGAGCCGGAGGCTAATTTTTCTACATTTTGAGCCGCGGCAGGTTTGTTGTCGAGTCGTCGGTCGTGTTGTTTAGTTATTCGGTAGGTCAGGTTAAGCTAGCGAAGTTTACAAATAGGATTGCCGACAACTTTCTGGCAAATAGCGCGAAAAGGTTAGCGAGGCCTCCGTGACAACGGACCACTCTGATGGTAAATCAGCGCACGAGACGAGAGGAAGCGGCAAAGCAAAGTCAAGTGTCTTCTTAAGCGAAACACCAAGAGGATATAAGTTTGCATTTTTCTTAAACTGAGTAACAGTGACAACCGCTGTGCGTTCATTTTAGCGGATGAGCCGTTACTTTTACGTCGCGGTAGTCACGCCGGCAGACCTTCGGCTAGTTAGGCCAAACCCTATTGAGGCCACGACGGAAAGCGAAGCCGGTCCCCGTCTTTGACGCAGCGGCTCGACTCGCGGCTAATGTGCTAATTGCACGGGTGTCTGTTCACGTTTGCGCACGCATCCCTCACGCCCGCCGCCGCACGTTTAACGGCGTCTTTAATGAGGCACCATTAGCCCGCTAATTCTCTGTGCGTCGGCTCGCTCGAGGACTAATTTTTCTACATTTTGCGCCATCGGTCGGGGTCTGGTGGGCGGCGTGGCGGGGGGGCGCGGGGGAGCGGGGCGGGTGCGCGCCAGGGAAATCGTTAGCGCGCCTTCTCTTTAAATTGGGGAGGTGGACGGCAGGTGAACATCGCATTGATCGGCCTCTCAAGGCCTCTTCCCCCCCCCATCCCTCACCGACAATTGCCTGCCCTTTACGCGCACACGCACCCCTCCGCCCCAAACATTTTACCGCCAATTGGCGAGGCGGTCGGCGGGCGCACCCCTCGCCCCCGCTCCCCCTCCTTCGCACATTTACAAGCGCGAGCATCGTAGCTGTCCATCAGACTAACAACCAGCATCATGGAGCACAAAACACAAATATGGAGGCTGGGCAGAGAGGTGAAAAGTGTGTGGTTGGGGGGGGGGGTCACGGTTGTCTATGGGACAGACAAGTGGGTGGCAAGGGGGGGCGCGGAGTAAACATGCTGATGATTTCCCTGGAGTTTCCTCAGAGAGGCAAGAGACTCAGGGAGTAACAGAGAGAGGGCGAGAGAGAGAGCGAGCAGATGCTGTCCTGTCACCGCCGGCAACCGTAACTGCAGTGACGCCTCCTCACAACAACATCGAGCGGGATGCGAGAGAAAACGGAAAGGATGACACACACGCGTTCTCAGAGGGCCTTTCGGACGACTCTCATCGTCCAATTAGAGTCCTGAAGGAAACGACGGCGCTTCCCGTCTCGCTCGGCGTCCAATTGTTTGCACTTTTTCATCCCGTTGAAGGCCGAAAAATACGTCCGTCTGTCTGGGGGTTGGAGCTTCACCTGTGACCTTTCACAGCTTACACACTTCATACTTTACAGATACGCATGCCAATTTCCAATCATTCTTCCGATTTGATTTGGAAGAATTCTTATTCACTATTTTACATCTCCCTGATGGTGGCTTTGCATGTCACAAACAGTCTATAAAATGACATTTTTCCCTATTGCTATTCTTCAGCAACATTATTTACTCGCGCACCAGGCTCTAACTTTTCTCGTGACAAAAATGTACGAATTTTGCAAAGACGGCCACTTAGCGGGGCGCTAACTATAGCGCCCCAACTATATTGGGTCGTTGTTGGCGTGATGGCCTTTTTTTCCCCCAGTGTTTTTTTTAATCAGCATTCTAATCATCAGATCACATATTTGTTGAATAACAAGATTCACAATGCTAAATTAAGATGCTAATATGATAGTGCAGTATCATTGGGGTCTTCCTCCTAATTCCTTTATTCCGCTCCTGCTGCTCGTCTTCTACGTCCCTCAGAAACTAATTATGGGCAAGAAGAACAAAAAGAAGATCAGTGTGAGACGTTTTCAGGCCGGGTCAACCTCCCTCCATACGGCCTAAAAAATATCTTACTTCTTGTCACGTTTTTTTGTTGTTTTTTTTAAAAATATATATAGGTACAGTACTTTTAGTTTAAATATATACAATTTAATGGAACAAATATTAAGATTTCAATTTATAGATGTTGGCGAGTTCTTGCCCGGAGCGCTTGTTGTGCTTTGTGTTGCTGTCAATCACCCAGTGATGAAGGTCAAGCACACGTTGAATTCTTCTTTTTTTTTGTCCCCCAAGTGATCTCCGGCACCCCCACCCTTTGGCTTGCGTGAGTGACTTTTGGGGGTTTGCTTGTGTTTGATGTTTAAAACGCTGGCAAATCGATACGTTCACACATGACAGGGCGAGCGAGACGCCAAACTAATGAACACGCGCACAGAGAAAGAGAGAAAGTGACAACTAATGTTTCCTCCTTCTTTTTCTTCTTCCTTTCATTATCACGAGGAGAACCTTTTGAATTGACATGACACGAGTCGTTCATTTTCTTGATGATTTTATAATATAGGACAAGAAACGATCACGAAGCGGACCGTAACACATGAGATCTAATTGCCAGGAACGTGGCCCGCGGACCAAAGTTTGACAGCCCTGATTTGGCATATTCTAAATATTTTTTTAATAAATCATTCAAATATTGTCTTCGGTTATTTGAAGATGAGGATGATTTTCTCATCATGACAGTTCCAGCAGTCAGTGAACAAATATTCTTGAACATTTATTGTTCTTACAAATGTACTTGTGACTGCTTTAATTGTAAAACTTTCCTCATGCTCTCTTTTCATCATTTTGACTCATAAAGCTATTTTTTTTCTATCTCAAAATAAGAAAATAACTTTTATTAACTCATTTTTTTACCGTGACACATCCATGATTGTGTGTGTCTCATTTTAGTTTGCGCTAAATGTCGCTGACAAATTACAGCGCCAGAATTGCGTGTGCGTGCGTGCGCGGGTGTGGACAAAAGATTCGTCGACAGGGCTTTTAATTTGGCGGAGAGGGAGGAACCAAGATACAGAGATGACAAATAGAACAGGAAGTGATGAACTCTTTGACAAATGAACCCAATCAGCGGAATCTATCGCACACACATACGCAGTGAGAAATAACTAGTTTGTGCTAATAAAGCCAACTAGCATGAGCGTGTCATAGGCCACACGCACGCACATCCATCTTGCCAAGAGGACGGGTGGGGGCGCACACGGGTGAGGCCGGTGCACATGGTCATTATTTGTTAGCCGAGCGGCGCGTTCAATCGCGCGCAAACCAGCCAGACCCAAACACCACTGCATTTTAGTGGACTACAGGGATAAACAAAATATATATATATCTACATTTCATTGAGCTTTTTCCCCCACATTCAGTAAATGTGAATAAGCTAACATGAATGATGAGGTGTTTACTTTGTTCTTCTTGGGGAAGACACCAACAAAAATTGCACCTCCTCTATTGTTGGTGGATGGCTCAGAATGGAATTTGCTAGGCGTGTATACACATCCATCCTAAGAGCTGTTTTTTTTTCACTTTATCTATATTAAAGCCTATCTTATTTTGAAAGGACAACTTTTACCAATAATCATTTAGTAGAGATGCAATCCATCAAATATTGTTTCGTTATTTTCAAGCCAAAACAAAACTACAATCGTTAAAAATCTTTCTGCCACTTTTGAAGTTGTGTCGTCAAGTCGTGTAACAAGCGCATCCATCACTCGGCTAACGTTAGCCCTCCGCCGCTAACGCGCGCTCGCTCGACACACAAGGTCAGTTAGTCTGACCTGCCTAATTAGGCCCACGCCACTCACACAAGCATGCGCACGCAGTTGTGTCGTGTTGCTTTAAATGAAGAGCAATGTGTGTTCAGCTTCAATGCGTTTCTCCTAATCGGAAAACAGCAAATACAAACCCGTGTGTTCGGGTTAACGCCTGAAAAACAGGGTTGGGGTTTTTTTCTGAGCAGAAGCATTCTTCTTGGTGGACGAAAGAAAAAAATAAGGATTCAATTCTGGTGAATTTACATTTGTCTTCGAAACATTTCCTTTTTTAAGATGGTCAAATTAGCCTTATTTTGGAAAGAAATTCCAACATTTTTTTTTTTTTTTTTTTTAAATTTCTTTGCAATAATCATTCAAACGATTAATCATTCATAACAGTGTTTGTTTGGGAGGAAGAAAGCGGTAGAAGGGAATGTTTTTTTTTGTACTTTGGAGGGGAGCTTTCATATATATATATACATATCTATACATATATGTAAAATAGCTTCAAAAGATTTTCAGACATTTTTTTCACAGAGAATTGTTGAAGATCAAGGAAAAGAATCACAGATGTACTGTACACACTATAGGGAAACACACACACGCATGAACACAGAGAGAAGAGGAATCAAATGAAGTGGAGCAGATAAAGCTCTCCACACGAGCAAACACGGTGCAGTGATGGATTCCAGTTATTAGCCAATCAAAAAGATGGATGGTACGGCGCGGCGGCCAATCAGCATCATCATCTAGATGCAGTTAGCAGATAGAGCGCTGCCGCTAATCAACTTATTAAAGGCGGCGATGGTCTCGGGCAAGAGCGTGCGGGTGGGCGGCAAACAGGCCCCGCTCGCTGGCTTGCTAAAATAATAGCTTAGCTTAGCTTAGCATCAGCGCTGCTCGCCTACGGTAAAAAGTTCTTTTGTCCCGCTTCCAGTTTAAGTAAATTGGATGTCTATCGTCGTCAGCGAGTGAGTCGAGTGCAGTAGCACGCACACTCGATCACACAAATCTACGGTTTTCCGGCACCGATGTCCTCCGATGTTCCAGCCAATCGGGAGACAGAGGCGGGAGCTGCAGAGGTGATCAGGAAACAACTATCTGCTTTGAATAAAAAGCACTTCTTGTAGATGAAATGTATCATATAGAGCTGATATAATAGAAAAACTCTATAAAGTTCACTGTTTGGGTGATCTTTGTCCATTGCGATTTTGCACCCCTAGTGGCCAGTGTTGCAAAAGCTTTTTAAAAAATTAAAAAGCTCAAACTTGCATATTTATCTGAAATAAGATTCTTTCACATTCACAACTTTCAAAACCCTAACCCTAAACCATACTCCTAACCTCAAATCCTAACCTAAAACCCTAAACCTAACCTAACCCTAATCTAAACCATTTATCTGCTCTTTGACCTTTTGCCACCCGATGCCGCTTCCTTACGCACTGCGACACATTGAAATCAACTCTGGGTGTATTATATTTCATCCTTTCCTCACAAATGGGCGCAATTGCGGATCATTCCACCTGTGTCTCATCTTGATGATGTCATGCAGCACGAGGTCCGAGGTACGGCGGATGTTTGACGTAGGTGACGAGCGGCCTCGCCGGGAAAACAGCTGTCACTTCAAAAAACCGTGGGTGTGTGCGCGTTTGGGTTCGTGACCCCTGGGCTGCGATCAATAATAAAAGTGACAGATGGAAAAGCTGAGAGGGAATTTCTACCACTTCCTGACTTTGATTGGCAGCTCAGAGAAAAGGAGAACACACACAATAGTCATGCTGATAATATATTCCTTTTCATCCGACTACTTATCATCATCATTAGACGAATCACTTACGTGTTCTTTGATTGACAAAAAATATGAGTTCATCCCTAAAGGAAATTCCAACTACAGTGTTCTCAAAAAAAGAACGACTAACATGAAATAATTTTGAAGTAAAATAAGATTTTTGTCAACTTAATTCCGGTAAAACTATGATTCCGGATACTTTCACTGTTAAAAATACCCCCCATTTCTATGGGCATTTTCAGGTCATTTCCTGTTGGTTTCGGGGCATTTTTGGGTCACTACATTGTTAATTGACTGGCGGCCCTTGACGCCGTTAGACGTCAATTCCATTTTGACGGGGGTGGGGATGAACCCGTGTGACTCAAAACTGAGCCAAGCGCAGTAGTTCACAAATCTCCAACGTCCAAATAAAAGCATGCGATTCTGGATGTACAGTATGAATGAACTACTTCAAGCAGAACAACCACACCTGGGGGCCGGATTGGACCGCTACATTTGACTTAAATGTATACTGTAGATAGACCTGGAGGGGTTTGTGCCCCCAAAGCTCCCTCTGCAAAAACTAATGATGACCCTCCGTACACTTGGCTAAGAGTTCAAAGGTGAGAGGTCAATATCCCAGACAGAGATGGATGTCAGCTAATGACACACATACAGGCACAAAAGCGCTACAACAGCTCGCTGACAAGTATGTTAGCAAAGTATCACGTTAGCATCATTATTTTCAAGTTACAGCTTTCAATTCTAAGAATAGTTGTTGCCCCCCTTAACTCAACCCGGGTGATATTTCCCTACTGGACCCTTAGGTCTGTACCTCCATTCCATCCCATCATGCATCACTGTCACGGAAAATGCGGGATTGTTAGTTCCGGGACAAAAGTGTTCGCGCGAAGCTAAATGTTCACATGAGAAGACGAGGGTGGACGCGAGGACGATGACGCGCGATGAAACAAAATAGAAAGTTTTGAGCGGCGGCCAACAGCCATCGCGGATGAACTTTTTTGCGCTACGAAAAGCTGTAAGATAAAGGGCGAGTGTTGACACCTTGTCGTTTCGAGCATTTGTTTTGCTTCGTCAGCTTTTTCCTCCCCGTTTTCATTTAGTGGCAACTTTAAAGTCATTAGCGTGGTTAGCGCGACAGGTGAACTCTGGGTAATTCCCGCCGGCGGTGCCGGCGGCGATCAATGCGGACGGACGCATTTACATTTTGATTCAAGTCATCAGGAGAAAAGGTTAGGCTGCGCCTCTTCCTGCAGAGATGTCACCAAACATCAGGCGCACTTTGCGCCGGACGCCGCGCGGCCGCCAGTTGACGCGCCGCTAGCTGACGGCTCATCAATAAATGGATCGCCGCCGCCTCCTCGCCCCGCACAAAAATGTACTTTTACGTCCGCCCTGCCGCGTGGCGTAATTATGGACGGCAGATTCCCAGACTTCACGAAAGCTCCATCAGCCGTGACGCCTACCGACCGTCCGACTCAGCAGCGCCGCTCGCGCTATTGGCACGTGTCAGCGCGCCGCCATGGATTTATGTATGCAAATGTACACGTTCGATGCCGTCTGACAACGCCGTAGATCTACGAGCGGCGCCAAGGCCAACGAGGCGGTAGAGAAGACGAAGATCGAGACCGACGGGCTTCCTGTCCGTGCGCACAGAGAGAGAGAGAGAGAGAAGAAAAAAGTGGATATGAGGGGAAAAATGAGGAAGAGACCAAAAAGAGTGCCTGTCAAAGAGCCGGCCAATCAGTGCAGAATTAACCAGAGTTGTGACAACTTCTCCAAATTCCACTCGGCCAATATACAAATATTTAGGTCTCAAAAACCTTCACTTCAGTGCTTAATTTGGAAATCATAAGATGCTGGAACGCAAAGTACATATGACAGCGCAGGGATGACAAGACAGGCACAGGTCCCGGATCGTACGCAGAAAATGGTGCTGAAAACAACGCGCAAATGCCCACTTGCCATGCTGTGGGACTTACAAGCCTCAATTTCAGATACTATCCATGGTATAAATGTTATGACAACAATTTATAATTGTTTAGTCTATACTCTGCACAGCATGGACAATTGCCCACATAACCACAGGTGGACTTATAGTTACGTACAGTCTAACTTGTAAAACATGAAGGAAAAAAAAAAGAGAGATTACAATAAATAACACAAACCATCTTTTGCGAGTTTCATCCCCCGGGTGGCGACAAACCTGACCGGCCGCCGCCACGGTAACAGCCTCCCGCCCCAGCTCGACTGGGTGTCCGCGAACCTGGCGAGCTGCCGCGGCGCTAGCCTCCTGCTGCACCTGGTCCCGCCCGTTAGCATGATCGCTGCAGCTGCCGGTTGTCGCTTTTCTGAATCGTTTTGAACCATTTTCCTTCTTTTGGAAAAAGGATAGTAAATGCAACTGTCTTTTTGGCATGTTGAAATACCCTTTGACCCTGGCTGCTTGCTCCCCAGATGCCGCCAACTTCCAAATTTTTTTCTTTTTTTTTTATGTCAGGGGCGTGATTTGTTGGTCCAGCTTTTCAGTGCATCAACAAATCTCCGACTCTTTCAAATGAAGTCACATTCTTATAAACAACATGCAATTCTTGGGAATTGTTCTGTAAATGAATTAATGCATATTTCAATTTTATACTGTAATGTCCGTAACTAGGCACGGGTCCTTTAAGAGACGCTGGGACTGGAGAGCTGAGAGATAGTAGGAAGCGAGGGGGAGACAGGCGAGAAACAAAAGTTAGCAGTCGAATGTGGTGGCAGTCCGCTATTATTTTGTTTATTTTTTTCTTATTGTTGCCACAATAAAGTGGAGAACGCCATCAACGACTCCTCTCCTTCTATTCCGGCATTCGGGGCTATTACAATACATTTTTAAAAAACATTTTTTATATTATTATTAATTTCGATACACGAGAGGTGACGGATCTGCCCAAATAAGTCCCGGAACATAGAGAGGCCAAAATCGAGAGGTGCCGGATCTTGTTCCGGCACAAATTAACCCCTGCTTCACTTTTTGTCAATTCGGGGGCACGGAGGTACGTGGCCTTCAATGGCACAGACATTCTACATAGGCGTCGATGGTCCCGGTTGAATATCAAAGGGAAACGGTTTTGGTCAAAAATCACAATAGACATACGTTTTGGGCTTTTCAAGGTCTGCTTTGAAGATAAATAAGAGTGAATGGAAAATTTTATGCCGTTGAAATGAATGGCGGGAAGTTGAATAGGGCCATTGGAAATGGAAAAATGTTGGAAGTTTTGGCCAATTTGACAATACATGCAAAGCAACTATCAACACATCTTGTCGTTATCAAAATGGGGAAAAAGACTGGATTTGGGGCTCGGGCGATTGGGAGGCGTGTCCGGGCTTGTCGGGACCTGTCGCGGCGGCCCGTCACCGTGTCACCACTCGCCGCCCCCAGGGGAGGGAGCCGCCCATCAACCATAAAGGTTGCGGCTACTTTGCATAATCGTTAGCGCGGCGACAGGAAGTCGTTGCGGGGACAATCAATGTTGTTTTAAGAGATTTACACCCCCTCCCCCCCAACAATAAAAAAAGGTTGCACAACAACATCAACAGCGACAATGACGGCACTTTTTTTCGCAGAATCAGCATTAATTTATTTCTAATGACTTTTATTTTGAGCAGATCAATACACATCATGGCGTTACCTAGCATGTATTTCGTTCTACCCGATTATGTCACAAGCACACGGATGCGGAAGTCACAATAGAAGACATCATATCCGGAGGTAAGAAGTTCAAAGACGAGGAGAAATGATTGATTCAATGGAACACTAGTATTTTAGAACCTGAAGTACTCTTTAATAGTTGTACCTTAAAACCTAAGGGACCTGATGAATGTATGACCCTTCAATTCCAAAACCTGAAGGAAAGACAGAACCCAAAGTAAAATGAAGATCTAACCTTGTCTAGGTATTGTCTGCTTAGGGGTCCGTCCGTCAAAACGGATTGGCTGTCTAGTGCCATCGTTGAGTTAATTGAGGCTCTATAAATGGTTAAGTACCTGATAGGCAAGTGTTCTTTCCTGGAGGATAAAGACCATAGAATTTGAAGTACTTTGCTGGAAAAGCAGCATCTTTACAACCTAAAGTATCATTAAAGAGAAGAAAAGTTAAAAGCCAAAGTCGAGGGGAAAAAAAAAAAAAAAGTAAATTAAAGCTTTCATGTTCTCATTTAACGCTGTCAGCGGCGTGCATGACAAACTGGTCCAATTTCATTGTGGTGGTCTTTCGAGATTTGTCTCCCCCCTCTATTCTTTTTTTAGCTTGTGTCAGATGTGGATCCGAAGGGAAGGAGGGAGGGTTTTCGGGGGTACAGTGTGTGGGTGTGTGTGTTCTCCCAGTGACAGGGCAGAAATAATTAAAGTTTTCTCTGTTGTTTCTTATCAGCTGCTTGGGGCTCTTGATCATTTGAGGGTCTGGAAAGGGGCTTGTGCTACATCAGCTGATATGATAAACTCAACAAGGTCACAACAACATCATCATCATCCTCATCGTGGCCATTATCTGCCGCCGCATGCTTACTCAACAAGAAGCGGGAACATTAAATGTCGCACTCGCCAGATAACACGTGACGCCCACGATAGCGGCGCAGGTCCAGACGGCGACAAATACACGACACGCTAGGCGCCAAGTTGTAGCCACAGGGATTTTTTTTTTGCTTTTGGGATCGATTTGGTTAGCAGCTCTTGGAGTAACGGGACTCGATGAATCGCGTTAAATTGTTAACGTTTGGCATCATTCAGGAAGTCACCGTGTTGTCTTTCACTACTTGGGGCATGTATTGAAACCACCGACACTCGTGCCAGTTTAAAAAAAAAACAAAAAAAACCTGGTGTTTTCACCATTTTATGGCACAACTACAAATAATCGGTTTACATTCTTAAGGCTACGTATTGAAAGATATATATACAATAACCAGCTATAAAAATTCCCACAACAAAATGGGGACGTCACCTGTCACGCCAGTAGCAAAACATTACTGACATGAAGTGAAGAGAATACATTCTTTATTTTCATCACATGTAAATGACATTTCACAGCAGTTACAAAATATGAAAGTTCATTGGCAAAAATGAAAAAAAAAAGTGCCTTCATAAGATCAAATAAAGGAGAGAAATAGTCTTAAATGAAGACAAACAAGTGGGAGGACAAACTCTTTTGGTATTGAAATGTTAATCCATAAAAGAATGTTTTTCATTTGCAGGCAGGCCACACTAGCCACTTGCATACCAAGTGAACAAACAATACAGTCAATATCTCATTTTCTGTTTCCCATTTTAGCAACAAGAAATGATCATTTTGTTGATTAGCTAGCACGCTCCCCCCAATCTATTGAAATTGTATAAGGACAGGCAGGTTGCCATTATTTTATTAACATAAAAAAAAAAAAAAGCATAACAATTTCAAGTTAAGGCTGTCCCTTTGTCACATTCTAACAAATCAGCTGACGGATTTTCTTGTTTTGCATTTAGCCGCAATGGTTTAACATGGTTAGCTTAGCTGCGTGACAAAGTAACGGGCTCTGGCATCTTTCCAAACGGACGTGCCGGTTCTTTAGTGTTTTGTTAGCTCGCTAGCACATCGGCGGCAATGTCTACAAAGTATAATAAAACACCAATAAATTAAGATGAAGCCATGAAAAACAATCGAAGTGTTCTTTCGTGCTATTTAGCTGCGAGTTAGCATAGCGTTTGAGTGGTTAACACAAATAGTATGGACATATACAAGTTAGAAATGTTCCGGTTTCACATTTTGGCCACAATAAATGCCCGTCCTGCTCAAGTGATGAGGAATGAAAGATTAGAAGGTCCCGTTAGCACGTTAGCTCCAATTTTGCAGAGAAAGGAGGAGGCCGGGTCGATTGCGGGAGCTCTATGAGATGGCTTTGGCCTCTGGTAAGAACGCTTCCCAGTACTTAATCAGCTGTTCACAAACACACACATCATTCTTATTATGCAATACTTACCTTATCCACTTTATACAGAGTGTAAATGTGCAATACCCTTTCAGGGACCGTGGACGGGTTATTCTACCTGGCAGGCACCTTGTAGCTCATTCATACAGAATCGCGTGCTTTTATTTTGACATCGGCGCCGAAAAAAACCCAGAAATTTGTACGATACGACACTTAGCTCAGTTTTTTTTTTTTTTTTTTCCCCGCCGTCACTGCACGCACCAAACCGCCATGCCCGTACCGTCACAAATACTGTGCATATTCACATTATTTCAAGTCTTCTGAAATGATTTGCTTGATGAGAGAAAAATACTTGGTACTAAAAAAAGTATTATTACCTGTTGCTGCGTGACCGCGAGGCCTTCCAGGTATTTGGTAATGACGCTCTTGAAGTCGTCGACCCGTTCCGTCTGCGGTGGAGCAAAGTCGTGAGCGAAGAGGGCGGGCGTGGCCTCGCCGACGGCGGTCGCCTTACCTCGAAGCGACTCACTTCCCGGCGAACGACTTTGGAAATTTGCTCAAATTCCCGCTCGCACCGCAGCACTCTGCCCTCCAACTGCAAAGGGGGAACGTTGTCACCGACTCGCTTCGTTAACCCCGGCCGTTCTCAAAATCAGAGTTTTGAAATCATCCAAGAACACGCGTGTACAAATTGACGGTTAAAAGTCATCATTCACGTGACCTTAGGCACAAACCTAACAGCTTGGGTATTATTGTCATTTCAAGGACAGCAAATCAGGAAGAAAACAAAAACAACCATCATAAATTTGAGTCCTACCTCTTCAATTTCCTTGTGCAGAGAGGCATGATGGGGAGGAAAAGGGGACATTTCAAAATACATGCCTCAAAACTGAGGAAATTGGAACATTTTCAATGATCATTTCATTTACGTGTCATTTTGTCGTCCTTTTAATAATGTCACATGAGTCTCACCGCCTGCCAACTATAAAACTTGCGATGAATATCATTTGAATACAAATATATCAAAGCTGAATATGATCAGCTATTAAATGTGACTGCTTTTAGGACATTTACTAGTCTGAAACCATAATCAGTGCGATTCATTAATAAAACATACTTTATAATTATATATTTTTCAATCAATGTGGTTTTCATCAATTACCCAGTAAGGACATTTTTTTAAAGGAGAGAAAACGACGGTATCGTAGAGGAAGCAGTGTGCGTGTGTGTGTGTGGGTCCATGCGGAGTAAATAAAGGCTTGTTGTAACTCTACTGACAAACGTTGACTTCTGACAGCAGCAGCAGCAGCACCATCAAAGACCCCCCCGCACCCGTTTCTCCACTAACAGCTGACCCCCCACAGTGCCTGTGTGTACGCGCGTGTTTTCTGACAGACGGCTCGCAGGGTGAATTTGTGTGCTGACGGGCTAATAAAAAGTATTTTTTTCCTCTCCGCTTGGTAAAATTCCTCAGCCGCAAAAACAAAAACTTTTCACTCCAGTGAGTAGCAAAGGTGCATTTGTTTCACTGGCCGGTTTTTCTTTTTCTCGGCGGAAGAGCTTCCGATTTAGACGCCGCGACACGGAGCCAGCGCTCACCTCTTTGATGACGTCTTTGGCCTGCTGCACTTTGTCGGATTTGTTGGAGAACTGCAGTTTGACTTCGGCCTCTCGCTTCTTATGCAGGAGAAGTTGAGTGTCTTGCCACTTCTGCCAGGACTTGGCGCGCTGCTCGAACACGCCCTGCGCGCGCATACGTCACGTCAGCGGCGTCGACGGGGAGGACGCGCGGGTGACCGACCTTGACGGCGGCCAGCAGGCGCACGTAATCTCCGAGGAGCTCGGACAGGAAAAAAAAGTCGGCGTCGGCCTGCTGCCGGTACTGCCGCTCGATCTTCTCCTCCACCTCGGCCAGCTGGGACAAAGCGCGGGACAGCGCCGTGTGGTCTTCGCTGTTGCCCAACATGGCGGCCGACTTGGCGAACTGGGCTCCGTACAAAGACAACTCTAGACGTATCGTGGCGTGACGTCCGTTCTTTAGATGACTGTACGATATTTGCCGTTCAAAGAGCGCGCGCACCTTTCCTGTGACACACGAGAGACTCGATGCTGGCGTGAAGTTTCCTCAGTTGTAAGTCGAGATTCTCAAAATGCTGCTGCTTCTCCTCGAACCACTGACACGCACACACACAAAAAACAAAAACACCAGGCGGGAAGTTAGCGCTCCATCTGGCTAACAACACATCATCAGCCCTTCTTCCCAACTCACGGCGTCCGACTCGTTCATCTTGATGGTCATCTTGTTGACGGCGTCGGCCGCCTTGTTGACCATCCTGAGGATGCCGGCGCCGCTCACGGCCTGCGTATTGATAGCCCGCGGCAACTGGAACAAAGAGAAGCATTTTAAAGCTGAGAGACTGTGATTATTGTTAACAATACCGCATAAGCCATGTTCAAGTCATTCATACAGTGGGGCAAAGAAGTATTTAGTCAACCACCAATTGTGCAAGTTCTCCTACTTGAAAAGATTAGAGAGGCCTGTAATTGTCAACATGGATAAACCTCAACCATGAGAGACAGAATGTGGGAAAAAAAATCACATTAAAGAATTTATTTCCAATTTAGAGTGGAAAATAAGTATTTGGTCACCTACAAACAAGCAAGATTTCTGGCTGTCAAAGAGGTCAACTTCTTTTCACGAGGCTCCACTCGTTACCGGTATTAATGGCACCTGATTTAACTCATTTTCGGTATAAAAGACACCTGTCCACAAGCTCAGTCAGTCACACTCCACTACGGCCAAGACCAAAGAGCTGCCGAAGGACACCAGAGACAAAATTGTAGACCTGCGCCAAGCTGGGAAGACTGCATCTGCAATAGGTAAAACGCTTGGACGCTAAAGAAATCAACTGGGGGAGCAATTATTAGAAAAAAGAAGACAAACAAGACCACTGATAATCTCCCTCGATCTGGGGCTCCGTGCAAGATCTCACCCCGTGGCGTCAAAATGATAACAAGAACGGGACTGGGACTAATACATAATAATAGACATACGTGACATATATGACAGGCCAAGACATAATAATAATTCATTTTAAATTGCCTTTCAAGATGACATATCTGTTCTGTGTATTGGATTTTATCAAGTAAATTTCCCCCAAAAAAGCGACTTATACTCCGGTGCGACTAATATGTTTTTTTCCTCTTCATTGCGCATTTTTGGGCTGTGCAACTTATACTCAGGTGTGACTTATAGTCAGAAAACTACGGTAAATATAATGTACAGAAAGTAATTTTGGAACATTTTTGGGTTTTGGTGTGCTGCGAGATTTTTTCCAATGTAAAAACATGCCGTAATTCAGAAAAGGTTGAAAAACACTGATCTAGGCAGAAGGATTCTCTATTTCTGCTGGAAATCAATAGCCTATCTTGGCCGCCGATGCCAAGGCGATGGCGTGAGAGCGCCCCCTGGTGGGAAAAATTCAACGGTCCCCGGTGACCCAAAACAACTCGTGACATTTTCGGTTCCCCCAGTTTAATTAGCCGAAGTGGCCGTCTCGTTTTCCACGAAATCACTTTGTCTCGCCCCCCCCCCGTCATTCCGTACTCCCCCAGTGATTGTTCGCATTCCAGATTCAATTCTAGCGCGGGTGCGAGAGGAGCTCATTTTTCTTCATTTCGGAAAAGTTTACTTTGGCGTGCGGCGACCCCACCCCCGAAAGCCATTTAAGCGCAGGCGGGGTCTCGGGGGTACTCTTTGATGGAAGCTAAATGAAGAGGGGGGGGGTCGGGGACCCGGGCTTTTCATTTATAGCCCCCTCCTGGTCGCGTTTCATTAAGCGGGCCGGACGCACGCGCGCGCGCTCACTCAAGCGTCCCGCAATTCATCTGTTAAGTCGCTGACAGGCCGGCCGTTTCTTTCACGGGCGGGCCACGCCCCCTCGCACCCCAGCTCGGTCCCAGCAGGGATGAAATGCTCGGGCCGTATCGACGCGTGAGCGTTTGTTTACCTCGGAACTCTCCAGAAAATGCACCAGGTCGGGATCCTTGAGGAGGACGGGATGCTGCGCCGTACGTGTCAGGAATCTGCGCAAAGACAATATCCGGGAAGGTACGATGACAACTGACGTCCGCTTGAAAACTGAAGGTCGATTGAACGATTATTTGTAATGCACCTTTCGTGGCGCTTAAGTCTAACTGGTTTGCTAGCTTCCAGCTCTTTCTACTGGCCTAAGTACATGTCCAATCAATTCAAAACAACGCATGCACCGGCATCAAGTGAGGAAGGGACATCATACCTCTCTAAGGCCGACCTTCTTTTCTCCACAAACTCATTAGACGAAGGGTCCTCCATCCCGACCTTCACTTTGGTCATACCTGCACTCGACACGTGACAAACCCTGTATACGTTACTGTGGCGCGGGCGCGTCTCGTCGAGCGCGCATCCGGGTCGCCGTAGCGACGTACCCACGATGCTCTTCTCCGGCGCCGGGGGCACGATGTAGCCCGCGTGCGCGTACTTTGACGCCAGCTTCCCGTGAAGGCCCAGAAAGTCGCTGAAGCGGCGCCTGACCGAGAACTCGGGGAGCCTGAATAACGGCGAAGGCGGCGACGCCTTGGTGGTCACTTTGTAGGCCACGTACGCGTTGATGCCGTCGCCTGGAAACAACAAAACGCGCTCGCTCGCGTGACAGGAAACGGCGGCCGCTTCGTTCACCTTGAGGGAAAAGGGCGCTCACCAACTTTCTCGGGGTCCGACACCGAAATGGCAATGTCCGACTTGTCGCCGAACTCATCTTCTTCCATCTGCGCGAAATGCATCGACCGCAAAAAAAATACAGGCCGAACGACCGTACGCGTTTTTCTGAGCACACGGGGACATTTATTGGCGCGCGCGTTCGTCGTCATTCGTGGCAGTGTACCTCGTCAAAGGAGGAGTGCGTAAACATGTCGTCGTGAGCGTGTCCCGTGCCGGAGACGGGCGGCGTGACGGGGGTGATGACGGGCGACGGGCCGTCCGACAGCAGCGCACCTCTCTCCGGACTGTCCAGCGACACTTCCTCCGTGGCTTCTTACACACAAACAGTCCGCGGCAAATGACAGAGGTCACAATAAGATCTTGATTTCTTGGCCTTTACAATAAGAGCATACGCCCGGGCGAGTTTACCCGCAAACAAATCATCGTCGTCGTCATAATCCATCTTGGGCCCGTTGGATTTTCCGCCGTTCGGATGCGCTTCCTAAGTTAGGGCAAAGAGCGAAACAGAGCAGATATTTGACAAAAGCAACTGGCTGAGGCATCAATTTTGACACTCTTGAAAGGCGCAAAATGAATAGTCAAGTGGGCTAGTAAAAAAAAATAGGGTTGGTTTCAAGCCAAGAATAATTGTGGTATTTCAAATGCCATGGAGATTGGTGATCTTTCATTTGAATCTGAAAACACAGGCTAACAAACTACACATTAATGTTATTCATGATCTTCACCACCCTACTTTTATTTGAACATGGCGCTGACAAAACAAGCGCAGGAAATGACAACCGGTCCCTTCCTTACTCCCTCACTCAGCATAAACACACAAAACAGGAAGACAAACACCGGCAGGAAAAAAAATCCTACTGCTGACGAGACAAAAAAGTGAACCAAAGGCATTTGTATCGGTGTTTTCCGGCCTTTATTGTGCAAAAATTAGATTTTTAGTTAACTAAGTAAACTGTCATCTTCCGACGGAAGCGCGTGCCGTCATCCTGCCTGTCATAGGCATATTATTGGTACCGATCGACTTCATGGCAGCACTAGACGCCCAATCTGTTTGAAGTGGGAGATTCGATTCAGCAGGGAATGATCACTGTCAGCGCTCCCGATCAGAATGGGTTGGACGCCGAGTGCCGTCAGTGGCACTGAAACGTTCCCATTCACGGCCAGTCCTCCCAGTTGAAATGAATGACTGTTGTCAGTGGCAGGGTTAGCTGGCAACCCTAACCCTAAGCTAAGGTTAGGGCCATTTTGGATCAAATGTGGAAGAAAAGTGAGGCTAGCTTCCATTTCCCCCAGTTTGTCAACACCGCAGTATCCTCACCTGCGTGACGGTCACCGAAGCCGGCTTGTTCTACCTCGTCTGCTTCTCATTCAGCCATTTTACAGACGATTTTTATCGAAGACAGTAGCCGTAGCTGCAAATGTAAAGGTTCCTCGAGCTAAAGCAGCCTCACCTCGCGAGGGCCGCCCGCCAGCAACGGGAACAGGTCGTCGGCATCCTCCACCTCCTGGAAGTCGCTGTGAGTCGGCGGCGGGTCTCTGACTGCGGCCGCCATGGCAAGTGGATCCCAGGGAAGGGAAGGGAGGAGTTGCTCGGAGATAACTTGACGGCGACTCACAATGACGGCTGACGCCGGCCACGGTCAAGAGCTAACCTTCGCGGCGCGCCGCGGCGAGTGATTGACAAACGAAATGGGCGGGGCGTACCGTCACGGAGGCATCAGGTGATTTGCCCGGCCTTGTCATGTGACAGAAAGTCTGCTCGCTCGTAAGAAAGAGCGTTCACTCCCTTAAAAGAAAACGCAACAATAACATTCAATTATACTTTTCAAATGGAATGTTCAACCAACCATATTTTTGTATGGAAATTATTCATTAAATTCACATTTACACCCATCTTGCAAATAAAACCGTCGAATATTGTTTTAATAGACAATCTTCGTGTTTACGATTGCGAAGCCGTAGATAACAGCTGTCGGCGGAGTAAGTAAATGGCGGCCATCTTGTGTCGGAGAACTTCTAGAGCGAGCTCAGGTTTAGCGGACGTAAGATGAGTGATTTTCCACTAAAACGGTGGCGAATGTGACGTGACGAATTTTAAAACGGTTTTGGTTAGAACAAACAGCACTGACGTGGCTATGATTCAGATGTAGAAAATAACTTATTTTTATGGATGCAGCTAATTTACGGCATCTAAGTTTTTTTTTTTTTTTAACGGCATCTCTTAAGTTTATGAAAGACCAGTCCGTTTGAAAATGGAGCAATTCATTTAAATTACAAGCTACCAAATGGTCCCGATGCAAAATGTCAGACAAGGGACGACGGTCGTCCATGGCTCACAACAGGAGTCGCACATCTAACCTTATATATGATATCTATCATAAGGCTCAAAAAGTCTATTTCAGCGGAAGTGACCCCTTCGACACACTTCGAAAAAGTAAAAATTGCAGTGTTTTTTTTCTTTTCTTTCTTTTCTAATTTGTTCAAAGTTTTGTAGTTTACTGGCCACGTGACTAAAACAGGTCTATCTTGTCCAGGAAGGCAGAATACTTTGGTTTCGCTCTGCCAGCATGGACGCTAACACGGAAACGGTGAAGGAGCGGTCTCTCGCGTGGGACAATTTAATCACAAAAGGTCAAGTATGCACTCTTTTTACGTTTTGCTTTTCCAATCAAAAATAAAAATCAAGAAAGGAACTCCTCCGTTGTAGGCAGTCACGTGTCACAAAAGTTAACATGAGCTAAAGATTAAATGCTAACACGAGGGCTGCTACTAACCGTGATTTTAATAAAGGACTAAGTACAGGGTCGGTGATCACAGTGTTTACGTTTTCATGAACATTAGACCATTTTTGAGGACAGGGATATATAAAATTTAGGTTTTGACATTTTTGATTTTTTTTATCGGGTGTTTTTTTGCACTAAAATGCCGTGTAAAAAATATTGCGCAACGCCGCCCTCTAGTGGCTCTCACTAAGTGGATGCATCAGCTTGAGAAAGCTGCTATTTATAATCAAAACATTATTTGAGACTGACAGTGCAGAAAATACACAAGTAAATGGATGATGATTCTATTTGTGGTTTGATCTGGAACTTGTCAGAAAATGTGAAAAGTTACAGCTAATGTTTTACCTTGATTTAGCAGAAAGATCATCTGTTTCAGCAACGGACTACACTACTACTAATCTGAGAACATTTGTGTGCCAAAGACTAAATTGCTATGTAAGAGTATTCAAACAGTGCGTGACCGTATCCTCTCTCTCTGTCTTGACAGACATCATCAGGCACCAAAAGTCGGCGCAGACGGACACGCCGGCGACGGATGCCGTCGCGACGGCCGAGGCCGGCGTCGAAGCGGCGGCCGACTGGGAGGAACGGCTGGCGGCCCTGTTGGAACTCGCGGATTCGCGAGCAAAGGAGGAAGATCGACTGGTCCGGCGGCAGCAGCGTGAAAATGCGGACAGACAGAGGGATGTGGCGCAAGGGCAGAAGAAGAAAGCGGCGAACCAGCGACAGCACCAGGTCGGCGCCTAAATGCCGGGATACATCAGGCTTACTGATTCACAACCATTGATGGTGATAGACATACTACGATCGGTGTTGTTTTTGGCATTTTTCTTCTTCGTTTTATGTGGACTTTATTCTTACTCATCCATTATCTACCGCTAAGTCTTAGCCATATATTAGTCATTTCAGGTTAGTCTTCGTCCAGTTGTAGTCGACAAATACTCGAGATGTTTATGACCGCAAAAATTCACAGGTGATTATCTCAACAACAAAAAAATACAACAATTTTGACGGCATATGTTTGGGAAAACGTGTGGAAACTATTAGAATCTAAACCAGGTCCATACAAACACTAAATTAAGAGCAGTTCTGTCTAAACTACAACCCCTAGCAAAACCTATGGACTCACTTCTCTCGGATGAGCACTCACTCATACATTTTATCATGTAAAACAAACTCCGATAAAAAGCTTGAAAAAATAGTTGAAAAGTGCAACTCTTTAGCATTCGGAAATACTAAAAGAAATGAATAAAAAACATTTTGGTGGTCAGTAAATGTTACTTTTATAGAGCAAGTGCAGGGAAATATATATGGAATCACTCTTTTCTGAGGAAAAAAATATGGGATCCTGTGAAACAAATAACAATCAAAACACATCTCTAGTATTCAGTAGCACCACCTCTGGCTTTTATGACAGCTTGCTGTCTCGGAGGCATGGACTTGATGAGTATTCTTCATCAATTTGATGCCAACTCTCTTTGATTGCAGTTGCCAGATCATCCTTGCAGGTCGGAGCCTTGCTGTGGACCATTTTTTTCAATAGGGTTGAGATCTGGGCTATTTGCAGGTCATGACATTAACCGGATGAGTTTTTGTCCAAGGAATGCTTTGACTGTTTTAGCTCTGTGGCATGATGCATTGTCATCTAGGAAAATGACAAACATATTTTCAATTGAAGGGATAAGAAAGCTGTCTAAAATTTCAATGTAAACTTATTGAAGATTTAACCACAGTGCCTTTGCCTGACATGCAGCCCCATATCATCGGGGACTGAGGGAATTTTGATGTTTCCTTCAGGCAGTCATCTTTGTAAAGCTCACTGGAACAGCACCAAACCAAAGTTCCAGCATCATCACCTTGCCCAATGCAGATTCTTGACTCGGTGATGATGCTGGAACGAATTCATTATTTTTTCAAGCTTTTTATCGGAGTTTGTTCTACATGATCAAATGACTGAGTGAGTGCTCGTCCGAGACTGCTTTTTGCTAGGGGTTGTACTACCAGATGTAAATTAATGTCATGTATATTCATTAATGTAATGTATATTATTATTATTATATTAGTATATTATTATTCATGTAAATTTGATCTACTGGTAGTAGTATTCCAATCAAACAACATAAATCTGAAATTGTGGCAACCTAAAGTCAAATCTTTAAATGGCTCTGTTGAGGAAAATGACAGATGCAAAATGTGAGGATGACGAGCAAAACACTTTGCGGAGACAGGCTCTGGTGGAGAAGCTCAACTCTGTGCGTGTGAAGCTACAGCTGAACAACTCCAAAACCACCCGCAAGAATTTCCAGTCCAAGAAGAGGGAAATCGGCGCCGAAAAAGCCCGCGCCGAGGACGAGAGAAACAGGTGCGCGCCGACCCAACTCGCCGCTATCGGAGACGGGTCGCTCGTCTCCGACGTGACGGCTTTCGCCGCCCGCTAGGCTGTCCAAGGAACTTGAGGAAATCACCGCTAAGCTGTCAGAGTTGACGCAAGAGCACCGGGAGGAGAAGGGCCGCTGGCAGGAGGAGCTGGAGGAACTAAAGAAGGAGCTGGACAAAGTCCGCCGAGAGGCCGAAGACGGCGAGCGCGCCGCCTTGCGAGACCAGATCCGAGCCGTAGAAGCGCAGAGAGACCTCGCCTCGGAGCGCGTACGAGCCTGGCTTATGGAGGTACCGCGCGGGGCGGGGGAGGCCTTCGCCGGCGAGGTAGCGGGAAGCGCTAACGTCGCGCGCTAACGCGTCTTAGGCGTCGGCGTACGTGTCGTCGCTGCGGCCCGCCGACCGCCAGGAGAAGGCCGACTGGGCCGACAAGGAGGCGGCGGTACGCAGAAACCACGCCGAGCTCCAGGACTGCTTCCAGGACAACTTGGCCATGTTGCAGAAAGGACACGAATTGGAGTCACTGCCACGCATCAATGTGCCCGCGCTGCCGTATATACCCACGGTACTGACACGCTCCCTACAAACACAAATAAGCGTCGACAAAGTGCACTAACAGACAGGCCGATCCTTACATTTAGTGTGCCATGATCACTCAACACAGACCTTGAAAGGCTAAAGCAGAGTTCACTAAATCCGGACCTGGGTGCCACTTTTCCTGTCGTGTTTTCCACGTCTCTCTCCCCTAACGCACACACCTGACTCAAATGATTAAGTCATCAGCAACCTCTCCATAAGCCTGATAATGATCCTGATTATTTGGATTCAGGTGTGTTGGAGGAGGGAGACATGGAAAACACCACAGGAAAAGTGGCACCCAGGTCCGGATTTAGTGAAGCCTGGGCTAAAGCAACATCGCGTATTTTCTCATGGCCAAGATAAGAAAACAAGCAGTGGATGGATTGTTACCGTTAACGCTTTTGATGTTTTCTGTCTTTCAGGCCGAGCTGAGGTTGAAACATATGATATCGCGACTTCCTGCGGCGCCGCCTCCGAGGTTTTACAGGTTGCCGCCCCCTTTTCACCCCCCCTTGCCGTACTACGCCAGACCCCAGTTCTACATGTCACCCCCGCCGCACGCGATGGCGAGGCCGCCTTTCATCCGCCCGGCGCCACCGCCGGCCTACCCCATCGTTCCGGCCCAAGCGCCACCGCCGGCCTACCCCATCGTTCCGGCCCAAGCGCCACCGCCGGCCTACCCCATCGTTCCGGCCCAAGCGCCCGCCGCTCCTTCCGGCACCTTGGACAAGGTGTTGGACAAGCTGGAGGCGCGCTTCCCGCATTGCACTAGGGTGCAGCTGACGCACCTGCTGCAGCAGGTGAAAAGCAGCCGCGGGACCCTCG
Source organism: Corythoichthys intestinalis (assembly GCF_030265065.1). NCBI lineage: Eukaryota > Metazoa > Chordata > Actinopteri > Syngnathiformes > Syngnathidae > Corythoichthys > Corythoichthys intestinalis. Next base: position 56,459,870 of record NC_080407.1, read on the forward strand.
CGGGTATGTTGTTCGACGAAATGGCGGAGAAGGTAGGCCTGCTCCTGACGCGGGTCGACACGCGTGCTGCGCCGGCCGCCGCGCCGTGCAAGTTGTGCCTGATGTGCCAGAAAAGCGTGGACCACGAAAGCCGCTACCCGTTACCCTGCGCCCACGCCATCCACAAAGACTGCATCCGTGTGTGGATCCAGTCCAGCGGCAGGAACTCCTGCCCTTTCTGCCCCAATGTGTGCGCGCGCGCTAACGCGATATGACTCCGCCAGCTTTTTTTTCAGAATGGATAAATCCTTTAGATTGTTAGTGTTTTCATTGTATTTGAACTGACCGAATGCTTAACATTTTCCCCCAAAAAACTGTTTGACGGACCGTTCAATGCGCACGGAATATTGTGTTGTACAGTATATCTTTATGTACATCAAATCTACCAAATAAAATATGACTCCCCTCTAGGGGTGACAAAAGAAGGATTTGAACCGGCATTATTATTTGAATTGGCAGATTTAGATGAGTTGGCCAAATGGCAGCACGCTTGACTTGTTTGTAGATGTTACTGCTAACAGTGGCGTAAAAGTAAATTCCTCAAATGTTTAGCCCTTCTTCTGACATTTTCCACGAGCGGTCGATTCGGCGAGCGTAGCGTAGCTTAACGGCATCCTGCGGGAACGGCGGACAAACACGCTAACAAGGTGTTCTCATGCTCGCCGTCAGCCGCAATCGACCGCGACGCCCTTCCCGAAGGAGGCCGCTCGCTCTGCAACAAAAATGTACTTGGATGTCGCCCCCTGTCGGGCACCGGTGGCCTTTTTGCATTTGGCTCACCTCTTTTTCTAAAAGGTTGTTTTGATCAACATCCATCATAACCGCCCTTACATCAATTAATGCCGTCGACGGCGGGGAGGAGGGCACCCCTCCCTCCGATACACAGTCACTTTCAGACCCCCCCATCATCCTACTCCCCCGGCATTAAAGTCCTGTCATCCTGGCTCGGCCCCCCAGCGCAGAGCTGTCAATTAAATGTGATTGACTGGCTAACAGCAGCACATAAATACAAAAAAAAAACAACAGACGTGAAAATCTATACGCACCCAAGCCCGCCGACCTGCCCGATATCGTCGTCCCGCCCCTCGCTGAACACAACCAATTAGCAGCAATGTCTGACCCCAAAAACCTCTAAGTGCTGTCCAATAAACAGGTTGTCATTTAGAACTATCACGTTAAGCATTACTACAAGTGATGGCCGGTTTCATTGTCATCGCGCTGACGATAAGGCCGTTGTCGTCTTCTAGCGGTGGGCTAACGATTAGCGAGCGCGGCCCCGCCTTCGGATCGCGACGTGAAAACTGAACCGGAGTCGTTTTGCGCGCCAGATGAAAAATGCTTTCGCCCTCGCAGATCTTTGAAAAGCCCACCGAGACGTTCGCCGAGCCGCTAAAAGCCGGCGAGACGGATGCTCCGAGCCGATCGAGCTCGCCGCTCGTTTTAAGGCGTCAAAAAGATCCACTTAGTGAGCCGGATGGATGACGTCCGCCTGGGAAATTGGCCTTTAATACTGCCCCCCTCTACTCCCACGGGGGCCCTAATGGGTGCGGGCCTAATGGTGCCCTCCATCACGCGCAAATATGAAAAGTGACAATTAGCCAAACGAGCTTTAGCGTGGTGGGGGGGCAACATGCTAGTTTTCAACATTGACACCTGTGGGGCTGAGGGGAAGGTGCACAAATTAAAGTGATGAATTTCACCTCATGGATTGGCCAACACTTAACTTATGGGCCGCCACTGCATGACGGCTACAAACATCCAGTGGATGGGAACCGGAAGGGCCGGCTTGTCCCAAGCGTTGTTGCTTAAGTGACAGCCTTCATTGAGTCCCTTGAAAAAAATTTCATGAGTATAGAATGCAATCCGTCTTCAGATGAAATATTAAAAGTGTCCTATTGAGAAATGTACAGCCTGCGCAGACATGAAGTGGCAGTATGCACCTGAAAGTCGCTTGCAATCTGCCTGTTTGAATTGTTGTGCATACAGCTAACATTCAACTGATGAAATGGTAAATGGTGTTATACTTGTATAGCGCTTTTCTACCTCTCAAGTGAATTGGTGATTTGTGTCAGGTGCTGTTAATCAATAAATGGCCACTTGCCTCGGCGTGTGTCGAGTGTGCGCAAGCCAGTCAAGCTTGAACCCGAGACTACAGTGTTTTATTTCCTGTCTAATGCTTTAGTCGGTTTTCCAGTCCTACTAAGATGGCAGTCGTCTCCTCCACAATTTGTTCTTTGGGCTCATTTTCATATTGTGAGATTCCTCTAAAACAACTAGCATTTGACGGTTAGTGACTCACTTCTCTGACGTCCATCGGCCCCTTCCAACCGTAGTGCGACACGGCTCCTGTACACAACGGTTGGGTGAATAAAACTACGATATCATACCCATCATTTACTTCAAAAGAATACGATCTCTTCGCAAAGTCACGGATAAGGTTGCCGTTGAGTACAAACAACAATTACATCGGCTGGAGCCTACAAGTAGCTTAGCTTAGCCTAGCTTGTGCGTAATGACTCCGACAAGTAGGGGGGAAAAAATCTATAACGGAAATAGGCTTGTTTTGTTGAGGGGAAAAAAGGTTTGCTTTTTTTATGGCGGGAATGGGCTTCCATATCATGGACTGTAAACCCTAAATTCAGACATGTAAAAACATGATTATTCAACTCACATGCCAGACCATCTGAAAAATAAGGAATTTATATGTATGTTATGTATGTTAAAATGTAAACCAAAAACTTATACAGGGTTTTTCAGAAATCTATAGCTTAACTAGCCTTTTTTGTAAGATATTTGTATGAAACGGTGTTATAATAAAAATACTCAAAGGCCTATATTTGTATATGTATTATCTTATACACTAAAAAAATACGTTTTCTAACACGTACATCCACTAGCGTCTACATCTGCTGTCGTATTGTTTTTTTTGTTTGTATTGTTGTTCATTTGTATCTTGTTAATTGGGTGAAAAAATCACTCGAGAGGAAATGGCGTCGTTTCGCGCATGCGCAGTAGCCATCCGTGTCACTACCCGATACCACTAGGTCACGTCAGAGACTAAAAATCCCGATTGACCGGTTTGCCGACATACAGCCGTCGTGTAGTTCTGACGCCAATTTTTGGACACAAAACTTTTCAAACAGTACTAAAATTGGCAACTATTTTGGGGGGTTACAATTAAAAACAAGTGAATATTTTTATGATGAAAATGTTTATTCATCTTGAATGCAGCATTGCATGGATTGAATAAATGATACCATTAGAATTATAAATGAACTATTATTTTTGTAGCGTAAACTGGTATTAAAAGAGCTTCATTTAACTTCCAAACACGGTTGACTCATTGTTTGGATTTTTTTTTGTTTGTTTGCGTGTCCATTCAGGTGAGACGCGACCGGAAAAGGGCGTGCCCTAACCCGGAAATGGAGGGGGGGGGGGGGGGGAAACTTTCCCAGGTACGATCTTCGAGTGTCGCTCCCAAATCCGACCGAACGATCTACAATTGACATTTCCCTATATTTTTTGGGGAGCGAAAAGAAATTTGCCGGGCCAGGACCGGGACGACTTTTGAAGACAATCCAAGAGATTTTTCTAGGGCGGGCCGAGCCGTCATGGCTGGCTCGTCACCGCCCGACGTGAAAGTTTGTCACAACGAGTTCGGAGCAACTTTCCAGTAACTTTACAGTAAGTCAATACATAATATCAATATTGCGTGTAAGCGTACTTGACTAGTCATGACGCTGTCATCCTGTATATCTACTCACCTATTGTCAACTATTTGATTTATGAAGGTTTACGATTATGATTGATGAAATCAACCATGACAAAAATACCCCTCGCGATCAGGGTCATGTTGAAATCTGTGAAACTCCATTAACGCCGATGGAGCAGGACACGCAATGGCTCTACCAGCTCCTGGCAGAAGTGCAACTGGAGAAGTTCTACCTGCGCGTCCGAGACGGCCTCAACATCACGCGCGTGGAGCACTTCGCGTACGTCAAGGAGGCCGACCTGGAACACGTCGGGATCAGCAAACCGGGTGAGTTCCCGAATCGACCGTCGCTCGTCCCATCTCCAATCGGATGGGGAGAGTTGCCGCCATCGCATTATTCATATTTTGTTTTTACCAAAGCGCAACGAAGATTGTGGGATGCGCTAAAACGCCACAAAGCTTCCAGAGGCTGGCGCTCGTGGGTGCCCAAGGTATGAACCCGCGAAGCGAAACGAAACGGGACTCTCCCGCCCGGGGTAAGCGGTGACGCTGTTTTGACGCGCGCGCGCGCAGGGGTTCGGCGGTCGCGGTCCCGACGCCGCCGTCGGGGAGCCCGGCTCGGAAGGCGGAAGGCCGGCCCTTCCCAGCCTGATCCAGGACAGCGAGCTGATTCTAGGGGAGAGGCTGGGCTCCGGTTCCTTCGGGGTGGTCAAAAAAGGCGAGTGGCACACCCCCACCGGGCGAGTTGTACGAAAAAACGCCACTGACTTTAGGTTTCGAGTTGAAATGTCACACCGTGTCCTCCCTCTTGGACATCACCGTCAATATCTGTCGTCGCAGCTACCGGTGGCGGTGAAATCGCTCCGCAGCAGCATGTCCCGACAGGCGGAGACCTTGACGGACTTTTTACAGGAAGTGACCAGCATGCAGTCACTGGACCACCCGCACATCATTCGACTGTACGGTGTGGTGCTCACGCATCCCCTCAAAATGGTGAGAAGACCAAACTTCATCCGTCAGCAGGGGGCGCAAATTAGCGGGGGAAAGGGATGCTACTATTCTCAACGGAGAAGCCCCTGCGATTCATTTCACAAGCACTGATGATTGTCAAAAGTTGTTGATGAATCCGATCTTGTCTTGTCTGGTTTGCATAGGGACGTAACACTAGCAACTTCTCACGATGCTCATATTGTCCCCACCAACTTCTAAGCAACCTTATTTGCATTAGATAATGTGTTCAGTTATATAGGTCATTTAGATTGTCTTACCGTATGTTGTAAGGATAGAATAGACCCTACCATTTTTAAATGAATTATTTTCACTATGTTCAGGCTTAATTTATCCCTTTTCACTTGCTGAATGTGTCTCCCCCCCCCCCCCCTCCAAACGAACGTTGAAGCCCCCCGTCCCACCATAAAGACACACCTACTCACGCAACCCTGACAGATTCATGACGACAACATGCCGCCCCTTTTGGAGAGGAGGGATATAAGTTTTTTTTCAGCCAGCAGCAGCCACTGTAAGTCATGTAAAAAGCCATCAATGTTGTGGAGGCAGGGGAAACACCGCTAATTTTGCTAATGAAAGTCCAATCTGCAATAGTTAGCGTAACATTAAACTTGCTAACCGTCGAAACTACTGCACTCAGACCAGCCTCCACGCAAGTCAAGCTAGTTGTCCCTGATTTGGATCATTGTTTGCATTACGGTAATATCGTCCCTCCCAATGTTGTGACCAAACCTACGCCCTTGGTTGTATATTATGTTTGTTGTGTTCAAAACAAAGAAAATACAAAAAAACACCACCAAAACCAGAAGGAACAAAATGGATCGGTTCTTATATACAGCCACTGAGTTGACGAGGAAGTGATCTGGCATTGTTTTAGAAAAGGTTTTTTTTTTTCTCTCTCTCCTGGCAGGTGACCGAGCTGGCCCAGTTCGGCTCGCTGTACGATACGCTGCGCTCTCGCCAGTTCGAGTACCCGTTGACGCGCTTGTGGCTGTTCGCCGGCCAGATAGCGGCGGGCATGGACTACCTGGAGACGCGGCGCTTCATCCACCGCGACCTGGCCGCCCGCAACGTCCTGCTGGCCTCCAGGGAGACTGTGAAGCTCGCCGACTTCGGTCTCATGAGAGGCCTGAGCCGGGACGCCGACCACTACGTCATGTCCGCGCACAGGCGCATCCCTTTCGCCTGGTCAGACCCCCTCCGCCTCGCCTCCGCCGCCGCGCTCGGCTCAAGCGTTTCCGTTTCCCAGGTGCGCCCCGGAAAGTCTCCGCGTGGGCTCTTTCTCGCATTCCTCCGACGTGTGGATGTTCGGCGTCACCCTCTGGGAGATGTTCACTTATTGCGAAGAGCCTTGGCTCGGTCTCTCGGGAAGACAGGTAAGCGGGCGTCGGCTCGGCCCTTCCGCATTCGGCTCGACCGACCGGCGTTGTCGCAGATCCTGTGGCGCGTGGAGCGTGAAGGCGAACGCTTGGAAAAACCGCCCGACTCCCCCCGGGAGATGTACGCCATCATGCGCAAGTGCTGGGCGTGCAACCCGTCCGATCGGCCCAACTTCGCGCAGCTGGCGACCATGGTGACCGAGGCCAAGCCCGCCGAGGTGCGGGCCGCCCGGGAGTTTGCGGAAGCCAGGAAATTGGCGCTGGCGCCCGGAGACATCGTCACTCTTGTGGAGCACGGGTAACTCGCGCCCCCCGAGTAAAAAGTGACCCCGTGCTGACTGAGGTCCCGCGCTCTCTCGCGCGCAGGCTGGAGCTGAGCGAGTGGCGCGGCCAGAACCAGAGGACGCTCAGCGTGGGCTGGTTCCCTCCCGGCGTCGTCGTGCCGCCCGTCCCGGCGCCTTCCGGCGAGCCGGCGCCCGATCCGGTCTCAGATTTCATCTCGGCACCTATGAGAGGCAGCCTGCACCACGCCGCGCACGGGGACGTCCGCCCGGATCGCAGCTGGGGAACGCCCGACAACCTGGAAGAGTCGGTCGACAAAACACCGGGGAGGGAGGATGTTCAGAGCTTCTGCGAGGAACTTACTCCCTCCTCTTATGTGTGCAGAAGCAGTGGCGGCTTTAGGCAAGCCACGACCAGGGAGAAGGAGCCGTCCAATCTGCAAAAAATGTCGGGTACGTCATTCCCTCAAATAGCGTTTTAGTGTAGGATCAAAACAAGAACTACACTTCTTCTAAGGTCTCGGGCACCTTCCTTAGGTTTTTCCCGAAGTCTGGAGTCCGTGCTGAGCGGTCGCCAGTGCCCGGGGCCCCCGTCGGCCTCCCGGGGACGGGCGTACCCGGTGGTGGCCCGTAGCGTGGTGGTGCAGCAAGACCCCCGGCGCTTCAGCGAGGCCAGTCTCCTGCCGCCCCCGCGCCCACCACCGCCTCACCTCAAGCGCTCCAACTGGAAGCCTCAGCGAAGGCCCGCCACGGTTCCGCCGCCCCAACCTCCGGGGGGCGCCAACCTCGTCAAAATGTCCCATCTGGCGCGTTCCACGCCTCAGCTGGATGAACCCGCAGATGCCAGGGAGCGTCTTCGTGAAAGAGAGATTCCGCCGCCGCCACCGCTACCGCCCGCACACCTCACCAGAGATGCGCTCATCTCGCAGGTATAGTGACAAAGGCGCATTTTCCCTTCTGACAAATTTCTCCTCACGTTCAGACTTTTTCTCCAAGACGAGTCACATTTTTGCATTACGTAGGTGATGGACGCCGTGCACGGCGTGACCATCGAGGAGGCTCGCGCCGCACTGCAACGCAACGACTGGAACCCGCCGCGAGCCGAGCAGCAACTCAAGGCGAGTGCCCGAAAACGACGGGATTTTTGGGGTCAATTTTCCCAAACGCCAAAGCGTGACGAAGGCCCGCGACGAAGCGTTTTCGACGGCGCGTTCGTGGGAACAATTTTTCGGAAGCGACCGTCGGTAAAGGTATCGTTAACGGCCGCGTCTTTACAGTTGGAGCAGCTCTACTCGTTGAGTCTGTGCTCGAAGGAGGACTGCCTCAGGATACTCGCCCGGTACCAGTGGAACCTGCAGCTCGCCAGCCGATACCTGATCCGCTGGTCGCGTGACGATCGCTCCGCTTCCGCCGAGCGACGCGTGTAAGCCGTCGCTTTTGAAAAGACTCACTTTGATGACACTTTTATTTTTTTTTTATATCACCGTGAACGGGACACGTGCATTACAGTATTGCTCTGTAAAATAAACTCATTTCTGATGATTTGCATTGACTAACTGGTGTCCTTGTACATTGAAGGAGCAATATGTAAGATTTGCACTTTGGTTATTGATAAAAATACTAACTATAGTGGAATAGTAACATAAGGTCAAGTGGCAATACAATCAGGCACTTGCCTTGAAATATTTCCCAAATATGGACTCGAGGAGTGCAAATAAGGCGACAGCGGCTGTCGGCAATCACGGGGAGAATATTCCTTCGCTGTCTTACGAGAAGACGGTGCTGCGCTGGTTGGCCTCGCCCACCTTCTCAAAGAACATGAAATCCTGGAAAAGGAAGAAATGCTCAGCTAGGGATTGGGAAATCGAGGAGAAGGAGAATAACGTACGATGAGGAAGCAGGCACCCAAGAGGACGGCTTTCATCTTGACATCCATGTCCAGAGGGAACTGGATGCCAAAGTTGTCTGTGTCGGTGAACACTTCCTTCAGGAGGCCGCTCCACTGCTTGCAAATGCGACCGATGGGCTGACCCCCGTCTTTGCCCGTCAGCTGCTCGCCCCGAAACGACACGTGAGGGGAAGAAAAAAAAAAAAAGACTACATTTTTGGAACCCTACGCGGTAGTTTGAAACGAGCTGCCATCCGGAGACTTCAAAGTTTTTTTTTCACCTCAAAAGTGACATCGCCACAGCAGTTGCAGGCAAAGCAGGGGCCCTCCAACTTCATCAGGGTCTCCTTGTTGGGCCCCTGGATGGAGAAGCGCGGTAGGAAGGGGTGCCAATCCTGCTTGACGAAGCCCACCGTCGTTCCCGGCGGCGCCTGCACCTCCAGCTGCACCGTACGGCTTCAGATTATTACACTTGACCATTAGACGGCCAACGTGATACCGTTCTATTTACTGTGCCATCGACGGACTTCATAGCCAACATTCCAGTGAATTCTTCCAACGTACAAAATGTTTCTGCCATTTTACGTGCCGAGGCCGCCCGCCACTTAACGGACGTCGCGTGCACGGAGTTAAGGGCCCAAACAAGAGGCGCTCAGTGAGCGCTGAGGGAAAACCACGTGGGAGAAAGACAAACAAGCTTGCCTTTCACCTCTGAAACGATGCTATGAATGCATACGCACTTTTCGGCTGAAAATGTTAGCACGCTATAAGCTATTTCAATGTCTTGCTTTTTTTATTTGATTTGGATGTATTTTTCAAGGCTGTCACATGATCGGGTCCGATCAGGTCATTTTGTAGAAGGTCCGAATTGGGTGAACTAGATGGCCTTTTTAAAACGTATCGATTGATTTCATAGCCCATTTTTGGCCTAACGTAGCGGTTTAGCAACGGGCGGTTAGCTCCATCGAGGCCCAGGTTCAACCCCCGCTCGGAATTACTTTTACCACCCCTCGTAAAAGGTATGGAATCACCAGTCTCGCACCAGCACTCACTCAGACATTTTATCATGTCGAACAAACTCTGAAAAAAATAGAATGAATGAGTTGAAAAGTGCAATTCTTTGGCATTCAGAAAAGAAGAATAAAAAAACATTGTGGTGCTCAGTAAATGTTACTTTTATAGAGCAAGTGCAGGGAAATATATATGGAATCACTCCATTCTGAGGAAGAAACTATGGCATCCTGAGAAACAATCAAAACACATCTCTAGTAGCACCACCTTTGGCTTTTATGACCGCTTGCAGTCTCTGCAGCATGGACTTGATGAGTATTCTTCATCAATTTGGTGCCAACTGTCTTAGATTGCAGTTGCCAGATCATCCTTGCAGGTCGGAGCCTTGACGTGGACCATTTTTTTCAATAGGGTTGAGATCTGGGCTATTTGCAGGCCATGACATTGACCGGATCAGTCTTTCTCCAAGGAATGCTTGAACAGTTTTAGCTGTGTGGCATGATGCATTGTCAGCTTGAAAAATGACAAACATATTTTCATTTGAAGGGACAAGAAAGCTGTCCAAAATTTCAATGTAAACTTATTGAAGATTTACCACAGTGCCTTTGCCTGACATGCAGACCCATATCATCAAGGACTGAGGGAGTTTTGGATGTTTCCTTCAGGCAGTCATCTTTGTAAATCTCACTGGAACGGCACCAAACAAAAGTTCCAGCATCATCACCTTGTCAAGAGTCAAGAATCTGCATTGGACAAAGTGATGATGCTGGAACTTTTGTTTGGTGCTGTTCCAGTGAGATTTACAAAGATAAAATGTCTGAGTGAGTGGTCGTCCGAGACTGGTGATTCCATGCTTTTTGCTAGGGGTTGTATGTTTTTATCGATGTCTTTATCGGGCGGGCCCTCGTTTAAACGGCGGGAACACACGTACCTCCTGCAAGCAGCACGGGCACCAGCAGGAGACGCAGCGGAAGGGCCTGATCAGGCGGATGACCTCGCGATCGCCGTTGTCCTTGATTTTCATGTCGAAGCTGCGGAGAGATCCGCAACAGTTCCTGGTGCAGCAGTCGTTCTTTTCCTTGGCTTTGTAGATCTTCTGGCCCAGGCTGTTTTTGATCTCGTACTGGTTGTTGGTCTCGAAGCCGATGAACGCTAAGAAAACGCCGGCGGTTAGCACCCGGGCGGGGATGCGTTTTAGAACCGTCGGGTCGGGCTACCTTCCAGAAGCTCCACTTTCTGATGAATCAGAATCTGGTCGATCTGAAAAGGGGAAAACAGAAAGGAGTCATTTTAGTTTGAGCATGACAGCACGACGTATCTTTCAAAGGTTGACTGCAATAATAACATTTAAATGCAATTTCTGGAGAAATGGCGCGGGGATGCTTTGCTCTCCCATGGGCAATTCATTTTCGGGTAACATCCTTGTTAACTCATCGGCTGCCATTGAGCGCGCTACACGTCCAATCCATTTTGACCGAAGGATGACCCAAGTGGGATTTTTTTGTGCAAACACAAGTCCAATTTTGATCAAACACAATTTCAGAGAATAACTCACCTGAGTGAGGTATTCAAGTCCCGGCGGGACCCCGACAGGGACCGAGGCGGCCGGCCCCGGCACCGCCGGCGTCCCGCCGTAAGGAGCCGCTCCTCCGCCGTAAGGGCCCGCCCCCATCTGTCCCGGTTGAAACAATACAGGGGGTGGACTTTGGTTGTAGTCTACACTGAAGCCCGGAGGAGGGGCCGGTGCGGAATCCCCGTAGCCGCCCTGGAATGTGGGATAAGGGGCCACCGACTGGCCCCCGTGAGGAGTCATCGGGTAGGGCCCCTGAGGGGTGTAACCTGGTGGAGGAAATGTGCTTTTCTGTAGGAATTTGACCGAAACGGGGACGCGCCGAATACCATTGACGGCGCTGGACGTTCGATTCCCGGAAGTGGGCGAACGTCCAGCACCGTCAATGGCGTGGAATGAGTTAAATGTCAAGAAAAAAATGACCAGCTTGATACTTGAGGCTGTAACTTGAGTGTTTCATTTCATTCATTTTGCTTTTATTAACAATGTCATCATTTGTAAATTTACTATAAAAATGTGAAAAATATAATAACAGTTCAATATGATGATAATAATTGCCAATATTGTTTTTTTAATGACCAAAAATAGTCACTTGCTCTATAAAGGTTATCGTATTGCCGTCCTCTGTAGTGACCGTTGACCCTGAAGGGGTTAAATGGCGTCCTTTTTTGTTTTTTTACATTGAAAGAAAAAAAAAAACTCCAAATGTGCCATGTGAAGTTGATTTTTTTTTTGTATGTTACCACAGTAAAAGTCAAGGTGTTGTCATTTTTATCGTGTTAATGCTTACCTGACATGACGCTAGCACTTCCTGTTAATTCCTCCTAAAAACACGAACAATTCGTTGTCAATAAGACCGCATTATTGTCGTTTTCAAAAGCAACATGCTTCAAAAGACATTAACCGTGTTTTCCTTTCTAGCTCTTGAGGTGATATTTGAAAAGGTTGAAGCGGAAATCTGTTCCAAGTTGAAACTTCAACACGACGAGTTCGCCAGACCACAATTATCGTTGTTTTGTTTCTGAAAACGCCGCCGCAACGAACTCACCTTTTTTGTGGAATGAGATCAACAAGTTTGCGGACCTTCCAAGCGAGAGAAACGAAAGTCGTCACGGGAGAGGTTTGGCGTGGTGGCCTAATCTTCTCTTCTTCTTGTCCCAACACAACAGTCTCCACGACTCCTCCCCGATAAAGCCCCTCTCCTCTCCTCTGCTCTTCTCTTTTCCCTCCCTTTTCTTTTTGTCGACGCTGAAGGATGTTTCGAACCTCCGAAAAGCGCTGAAAAACGTTCCTTCCTCTCACTGTATTGAATAGGACGCCGTAGGAAAATGAAAGGAAGTCGAAATGAAGGCGTTTCAGTCTTTGATTTGTGGCGTTTCGACTTCGATATGCGGTTAATCGCTTCGGAGTGACGTCATTGGACTTCAGGCTGTTTTGCCGCCGAAGTACAACAGAGGGCGACATTATTCGAATGACGCATACCTCACACTGACGAGGGACTCATTTACCGGATTGGCTGACACCGATAGCATGGCGGTAGACGTCCGATCCAAGTTGACAAGGAGGGGCACAAATGGTCCCGTTTCTTCTGTTTTTTTTCAAAATTTCATCAAAAACTTTTCATTTTGAATCGTGTTGTGTTGCGGAGACGCCACCTAGAGGCTCTTGAGAGCAGTGTGTGCATTGAAAACAAAAATAAGCGTCAGTTCTTTTTCCAAAGACTTTTATTTCTTTGAACTACCGTTATTGAAAACAATATTGAACTGCAGAAAATATAGATTTGTTTTTGCATTGGCTTTTATACGGAAGCGTAGCCCCGACACACCAGGGGGGGAAAAAAAAAAAAAAAAAATCAAGCTCAGCCTCACGTTAGAACGTGAGAAATTTCGGCGTTTTCAAACTTTTTTCCTGGCGTGACAGAAATACGCTTTCGTATCTTTCACATATGTACATTTTTCTCCGAGAACACGATATGTACAGGTGTTCTCCCCGCCGAGTCGAAACGAGACATCCTAAAGTGTTCCCGAACGGGGAGAGAAACAAACCAACAACAACAAAAAAAGAAAAAAAGGGCGCCCAGGAGCCGAACAAAAGAACATGAGGAGCAAAACCGGACGACCATATAGGAACTAGCGAGCCTCGCGAAACCAAACTCCTCGTATCTAAAAAAATAATCAAATAAAATGGCATTGCTAAGCGCTCTGGGGTGAACGTACTTGCATTCTCAAAATCCAAAAGTGCACTGCTTCTATCATCTAAATTATTTTTGAAACTTAGGAGGGCTTCCCGAAAAGGGGAATTCAATCAGACGGGTTCACCTAAAACAGCCATTTGGCTTTGCAAATCACTCTGCAGGTTTTTTTAAAGTGACATTTGGCATCAATGTCCTTTTAACTGACGACAACAAAAGGAAAACAACCCAGTAACAAAACAACATGTTTTATCATAATGTTGTTACAAAATGCTAACATTTTACAGAGGCCGCAAAGAAACAAACCTTGGGTCAAGACGGATAAATAACGAATAGTGATTGTCAAACCAATTCTCCGCATGTGGCTAAATGTTCGGCTCGAGGCGACGCAACCGGGGAGGGGAAGGGACAAAGCGCAGACTTTCATTTAAGAGTCTTTCTTGTGTCCCGAGCGCCTGGAGTGCATGCACTTGTGGCAGTAGAAGATGTCGGGAACATTGGACTTCTTGATCTTGACGCAGGACAAGTGCACCCAGATGGCGCACTGGTTGCACTCGATCATGGGTCGGCCGGCGAACGGCTTGCCGCAGTAGCACGTGATCAGATCCCACGAGTCGTCACCTGGGGGGGAAAAAAAAAACAGCCGCTATTAGGTAAAGATGGACAAATGTCGCTGAAAACCGAGCTACGCTCTCTTCATTTCATTTCAGAAAGAGGTCGTCAAAACCACAGTTAGCCAAAGTAGATGAGAGATTAACATGATCAAACCCACCCGACTCCACCATGATGTCTTCGTCGGCGATCCAGGTCTCGCACTCGCTGGAGCTCACGTCGACGTCCCTGCCAGCCTCTTCGGCTCCGAATTTGTCGGCCGGACGCGGGCTGAGGCCGGGGTCGGCGTGCGGCGCCGCAGAGGGGCTCCCGCAAAGGGGCCGCCACGTTTGATCGTCGCCGTGCGGCGCCGAGCTCCTCGGCTTCTTGGCTCTGGGCAGCTTGGAGTTCTTGCTCCGCTTGATGCGCGCGCGCTTGTCGCCCTCGCTCGCCGCCGCTAGCTTCTTGGGCTTTCTGTCGTACCTGCGCACGGCCTTGGCGCCGGCCGCCTGACTATCGTACAAGGAGTCCTTCAGCTGCATCTTGTCCAATAAAGTGCTCTCGTTTGCCGCGCTTTTGTCCTTATTGGCGCGGGCCTTGTGGACAAACGTGTGGATGGTGCGGATGTCTTGGTTGCAGTCCCCCGACGTCCCGCTCACCGAGTCGCCGCTGCCGTCCGTGGACGAACTGTGAGCGGAGCCGGAAGAAGTCGGGGACCACGGACTTTCCTGAACGACACAAGAAGCGGGTATTCAAGGTCGGTCGCCGCACGGATCGGTTGTCGCACTTACTATAACGTGACCGCCGGAGGGCAACGCCGTGCGATTCACAATTGCACCTGGCAGATTTTTGGGGTTTGTTTTAAAGCTGAAGTACCGTTTTATTTTTACAAGGTCAATTTCCAAAATGAATTCTCTTTTACATAATAGAATGCATTATCGCTGGAAATTGTTTTCTAGCAGCTAAAACTTGAATTTAAGGCACTCCAACGAGAACGCGCAGGCAGTCATTCTAGAGCGCGTCATCACCGCTTCAGACAGTGAATAGCTATTGGACACCATGTTTATGTCCAATAGCTAGAAGGTGTAGGTGTTATTCTGAAGCTCACCTCGTTGGGACTGGGGATGTAGCCAGAATACGCCAAAACAACACTGCAGAACTTGTTGAAGTCCTCCACCGTCCTTCTCTTCCTCTCCGGGGGCTACGAGCATGAACAGTCCAAAGTTGATGATGATTTACTCAGTATGTACGAGGTGATGTCAATGTGTATGGGCAACTTACCAAAGGTTCGGTTTTGCACGTCAAAAGTGAGTCTGTTGGTGGAGACACAAATATTTGATATCCAAAAGACCTTCAAGGGCTTCAATTACAAGCAGTTCAATGAAGTGCATTTCACAAATACAAATTTAAAATCATACGTAAATATGAAATCGAGGGTTCCTTTTCAATCCGTCTCATCACAAATACCACCGTTTTCTCGACGTCAAGAAGCCATTCGACACATTAGATACACCAAAAGCCCACATTTGGTGTGAATTCAAGTGAAAACATGTGGCAAAACACCCAAGATGGGAAAAGTTGACTTAGCCGTTAGCGGCTAACGTGCTAACCACGCCGAAGCTCGTGAAATGTAAGCAGAAAAGCTCTCGGTGTCACTTTTCAAGTCAGAAGTCGACGTACCTCGGCTCGGTTTGCGACGGCAACGGTTAAAAATGCACTGACGCACAAGTAGCACAACTTTAATCCGAGATGTTTTGTTAGCCGACGACGTCGGCCAGCTCCGCGCATTGATCCAACCCAAAGCAACGCGGCGTTGAAAAAAGGCAACCGCCGGCTTCAAAAACGATGCGGCCAATTCGAATAAGAGTGGAATTATTGGCTTGATTCGGTGGGAAACTTTGCGCTAGTTGTGGGGAAATTGGAGAATTGTCATCGACGCAAGCGAAACGTTGTTAGCAACATGCTCCATTTCTCCCGCAGTCAGCCAACGTAACGTGTTAAAGCCCTCCACTCGGCAAATCGGCTTACTTTATGAAGCCCTCATCGATGCGAGTCATCATACCTTGGTGCTCGGACATTATGTCGAGCATTGTCCCCCTCGACGAGCAGGGCCTCGAGGTCCGAAAAACGGGAGCCAGTCAACTAGCCGGAGCGAGGCAGGCGGCAGGCGGCAGGCGGTCGTCGCGGTGTGCCTTCAGCTACCCAAACGCTCGCCCGCTCGGGATGGCTGGCTGCAAATCCTGAAACGCCGACTGGAAGGAAAGAAATGTTCCTTCGACAACCTCGCGGCAGGCTTCCAAAAGACCCTTCTTCGAGGTTTCTCGCCTCGTTTTAAATGTCGTCACACTATCGACGGGGACGGAAAAATACACTTTTCTGTCGCTCGTCCCATTCCGCTAGAGCTACAGTGAAAAACGGCGTCGCCTCTGTACAGCTCGGCTGTAAAACATCGTTCGATTCAAGCAAGGGTGCAGAAGCCCAACTTCTCCGATGTCAAAATGTATACGGAGAAATCCGCATGTATTTAATCTTTGGTAGTTAGTCAAGACGACATAACAGCCAGGATTTCCCACACTCCGCCCGCCTCTGTGTCTACGCGCGGCACAACGCTCTCGAGTCAATCGGCGGAACGGCTTGCCCTAGAGGACGACGGGAGATGAAGTTTGAATAGGCGAGCAAGCAACGCGGGTTCTGCGCGTTTAAACTTCATTTCCCACAGGGCGCTGGGAAGGAAGTCAAGTCCCTCCCCCGCCAATGCGAACGTTTTTTTGCCAAGCTACGCGACTAATTTTCGCTACAAGACACAGTCACGGCGATATATCCGTTCGCGAGATACAAGGACGGTTTTCCCGTCGACAATGTTACGCACTTTAGCGCGTGCTGCCACTTTCAGCCAGTCGGGGTAAAGGACGACACTTAACAGATGGTTGCGTATGCTAACTAGCTTTTGCATCCTTAGCATCATGTTGAATGACTTGCTCCAAGGAACAGACGCCGGAGGCTTTTTTATCATACAAGGTAATCGGGAGTCGGGCGACTTGCCATATACAGTGACTTTTGGATAAAACTCTAACGAAATTTGTACTTCAAAGATTCATGTCGTTATTCGGCCAGACGTCTCCTATGGAGCTTCATCAAAGCCGCGTTGAACAGGTAGCTGGCCGGTGTTGTGCCGAAAAAGAGCCGCCCCGCGTGAAGTGTCCCCCCCTGACGGGAACGCTGAATTATAACGCTTTATTGAGCGTAAATTTTTATTTATTTGTCCATTTATTTTATTATTGAGCGCCCACACGTCACTCGAACAGCTTTTCTTACCAATCGATGGACACGGAAACGATTTTCTTGCACCGTGAATAGGTCTTATTTTACTCTGCTTGCATTAATAAATGTCATACCTGTGTGATTCTCATTGGGATATGGTCGTGAAAACTTGTAGACTAATACATTTCTGTTCAAAGATGGTTATGTGGCCCAGTCCACTATTTTTTTACGAAAATACAGTGCTAGCATTTTGTGTCATTTATTTATTTAAAACTGATTTTATAGTCTCAAATCCATTACTGTAAAGCGTCCATGAAAACATTTGATGTTTTCACCTGAATAAAGCGTCATAAATAAGCGTTCCCGTCAGGGGGGACACTTCACGCGTTTCGGCTATTTTTCGGCACAACACCGGCCGGTCGTTCGGCGTGCAGCTGTAGGCACCCTATCCCATAGACATTAAATCGTGTTGGGAATTGTAGGGAGGAGGTCGTCCACGTCCTCAGCTTCGAGGTCAGTGAGGACGAGCTCAAGAATGGCTTGAAAGGATCGCCTATTGAAAGGTATCTATTCCTATTGATCTGGAGATGTTCTCGGCGCGCTGGATTTCTCTTCTTGTCATTTCAGGCTCCGCTTCCACGACGCTTACAGCGATCCGCTGGGTTGGTCGGGCCGCGGCGCTTTCACCGTGGACCGATTCTGCGCGGAAAGCGTCACGGCGCTCGTCGAGCCGTCCTCCCCGGGTCGCCGGGCCGTTTTGGTCATCGACTCGCTCTCGTGGATTCTCAGACACAGCGGTCCCGCCGCCGTCTGCCGGGCTGTCCGGCAGCTTCGAAACGGTGACCCCGCTTCCCGTAAAATCGGCAAAATCCAAAGCTTACGACCGACACGCGCGCGAACCGGTCGCCCGTCTTCCCGCGGAAAATGGCGGTCGGAAGTGCATTTTTCTTATTTCCGTCAGACGGGTCCGTCGTCATCGTCGGGCTCCTCCACCGCGACCTGCATCCGCGGGGTACGGTGGGCAGCCTGTGCCGCTCGGCCGCGTCGGTCGTCGCCGTGGACGCGGGTCCGAGAGGGGCCGAGGCCAAAGTAACCAAGCGTTTAAAGTCGGGAAAGGTCTTGCAAGACGTGAGTATGTCACCCGCCGGCGCTGGAAAAACAAAAAGGATGAGCTTTTTCCTGACGCGCAGGAGGAGGTGTTCTCCGTCGACGACGACTTGACGGTGGTCGGACGGAGCGAGCCGAGCCGGGTCCGACCGCGAGAACCGGAGGTAACCGTTGAGCGTAAATCCTCCAAAGTAACAGTTTATCGTACTCGCGCTACGGTATGGTTTTTTGCAGATGGACCCGACAGCCCATCTGACCTTTAACCTCCGCTTGTCCGACTTGGAACGCGAGGCTAAGGAGAAGCTGGCGCTGCCCTTTGTTTTCACTAAAGAGAAGTATGAAAAATGGCCACTTTTGGCATTTGGATGCCAATTTTTGCGCTGGTTTTTGTCTGCAAGGAAAGCGGCTCTTCTGCACACCGGCTCGGGGAGAATCGTGTACGAGCCCGACGCTAACGACGACTACGACCAGGAGGACCCGGATGACGATCTTGACGTGTGATGACAAAATGACTGTATGAAATGAAACGCTCAATTAAATGGCTGTTTTATACCCCAATTCCATTCACTCCTTCTACTTTTCTTGCTCAATACGAACTCAGCCGTTGACGGGGCAAGACATCCGATTCGTTTTGACCAGTGCGAGAAAACGAACACCCTTCCTGGTCAAAAATGAATTGAACGTCCAGTGCTTTCAAAGAGTAAAATAAAAAAACTAGTTCAGAGTCTTAATTGTAGCCTTAACTACAATTTTATTCATCCATCCATTTTATCCCGCTTATCTGAGGTCGGGTCGCGGCCCAGACTCCCTTCTCCCCAGCCACTTCATCCGGCTCTTCTCGGGAGATCCCGAGGCGTTCCCGGGCCAACCCGGAGACGACATCTCCCCGGCGGGAGGCGACCCAGTGGCATCCTAATCGGATCCCCGAGCCGCCTCATCTGGCTCCTCTCGATGCGGACGCGCAGCGGCTCGACTCCCAGATGACCCGGCTTCTCACCTTATCTCTAAGGAAGAGCCTACAGAAAAAACTCATTTCGGCCGCCTGTATCCGGGACCTTGTTCTTCTGGTCGCGACCCACGGTGAGGGTAGGGACGTAGATCGACCGATAAACGGAGAGCTTTTCGGCTCGGCTCCCTCTTTGCCGCGACGGAACAATGCAGAATCCGCATCACTGCGGCCTGTTTTTATTCATTTTAAGGGACTCTTTAGTGTTTATGAACTGATTCGTAAGATGACGGGGACATTCATCGTCAATGCGGTCAACTTTATGCACCGTCAAACATGCTTAAGAGAAAGAAATTACTTCTACATGAAAACATCACTGTTGAGGCTTCTGGGCATATGGCACACACCCTTTTACACCGCTCACCTGTGGACCAAGTACTTAGCTAAGTCCATGCAGAGGCTAAATGTAGCCTATAATGATACCTTGACGCTGTTAGTGTGTGTACAGCGCCAGTAAATTATTTGTCAGGTCTGGGTTTAAAGCGCTATAAAGAAATCTGATGTACAAGTTCATCGGTCCATTCAATGAGTCTGAAAATGGTATTTTCTTGAAAATAACGAACCCAACAAAAAGTTATAGACGTAGCTCATGCATGTGGCGCCATTGGCTTTTGTAAAAGCCTGTTTGTGGTGCACAGATTGGGTTTTCTTTTCTAGTGTCTGTTCCTGTGCTGTTCCTTATGTCATTTTTCTTTTGGTTTGTGTGCTATGGTCACCCTGTGTGACTCCTGAATAAAGATAATATATAATAACGTTTGATCGATTATAAGAGCAATATTTGTTCAAAAATGATTGTATTTCGTTTTTTTTTGTATGTTCACGTCCCTCTGTTTATTTTCCTTCCACGTGGACGTGCTGTGCGCGAGCCCGAGATGAGCGTACCGGAAGTGACATCACGCCAGCAATGGCGGCTCGCAGTTTGATTCCGGATTTCCAGTGGACTACAAACTGATTTTATCCCCGCAGTTGGGCTCTGTGGGACTTTTTTTCCCCCCCGCGGCGGTTTAGCGTCGGACGCAGCGCGGGCAACGACGAACATAGACGCCGCTCCGATCGGCGGCTTTCGGCATTGTTTTGGAGCCGGGTCACCCTGTCGAGCTAGCGCTAGCTCGGCGGCGGCTACTGGCTAACGCCGTTCGCTCAGCTCAACGACGTTGTAAACGGAAAGCTCATTCGACTACTATGCCGAACTCCATTATTTAATGGTCATTTTGGAGAGCGAGCTACCCCGGCGACCGGAAAGCACCTAAATAGTCGCTGTCCCTCTTAGTTTTGCGCTGAGTTCTGCTGCTGCTGCTGCTGCTGCTTCGTCAACATGCTGAAGACCCGCCAGTGTCTACTCGGCATCCGGACTTTCCTGGGTGTCACGTCCAGAATATGGGGCTTCTTCATGTACATCCTCAGAAGGCACCTGCGAACGGTAAAACTGTCACAAAGTGACACTTTTTTTCGTCATAGGATTTAATAGAGACTATTTCCCTACCTGTATTCCTCCTCTCAGTTACAGTGGGATTCGAAAAAAGACATTATTTATATTTGGATGAGCTCAGGACTGACGGACAGAATTGTATTTCCAAATTTATCGGACAAACGGATACAATCAAACCGGAGGTCGGGGGCTAGATTCGGCACGCCGCGTGGTTTTGTACGGTCCGTGGAAAGTACGGACCGGTTTTGGCTAAAATAATCATCATCGTTCCTTTTTTTGGTCATTCTAAGAGCTTTTTGGAGTCCCCCTTAAATTCATTGCCGATGCAAAGACCTCATGACAACTTTGTGTTCTTCGGCAGATCATCCAGTATCAAACCGTGCGCTACGACACCTTGCCTCTGTCGCCGATCTCCAGAAATAGACTGAGTGAGTACCGCCGGCCGTGATCTCGACGGACGTCTTCTGCGCTCGTCGGCCGCCGTCGAAGTTGCGTTGCGTTTTGTCCGCTCCAGACGCGGTCAAGAGGAAGATTCTGGTGCTGGACCTGGACGAGACGTTGATCCACTCACACCACGACGGGGTCCTGAGGCCCACGGTGAGGCCGGGAACACCGCCCGACTTCATCCTCAAAGTAAGAGTCCCGAGCGCCGACGTTCCGTCTCCGACGGGAATGACCGGCTCTCTCCGCGCAGGTGGTCATCGACAAGCATCCGGTGCGATTCTTCGTACACAAACGGCCGCACGTGGACTTCTTTTTAGAAGTGGTGGGTATCCGGCCCGCGCGTCACCGTAGACGTGTCTTAAACGCGTCGCCCGTGTAGGTGAGCCAGTGGTACGAGCTGGTGGTCTTCACGGCCAGCATGGAAATCTACGGGTCGGCGGTGGCGGACAAGTTGGATAACAATAGGAACGTCCTTCGACGTAGATACTACAGGCAGGTACGAAAATCCGCAGCAGCGACGACAAAAAAATGCCCACCGGCGCAGGCGGAGTTTGACTTTTGAGGCGGGGGGAGCACAACATGTATATGACATGTATAAAATGAGCTTACAAGAATATTTATAATAATAAGTTGAAAATTACAGAGGTGGATTTGTGTCTTTATTATTCAATCCAAAAAAACGTCGCTTGAATCAAGATATATATTTTCAATTAAAAAAAGAAACTGCCTTCTAAACGTTTACATTTTTTATTTAAGTGACAATTAAATAAATAACACATATATATATATATATATGGCGGAAAACACGAACAAGGCTGAAAAAGCAGTTTCTGCTCTTGCACCCCTCTTTAAAATAAACTGCTGTATTTTAAGCCAAAACAACTGTTGTGCTTGATAGAACAATATGTCTACATGCTGTCATAGCAGTGTCATGGCGCATTAAGCCCCCAAACTATTTTTAATTTGTCCGTTTTACCCTGGAAACCCCCGTTCACAGACGTCGCGCAACCGCTTTTGTTTCAACCTAGCCATAAAAAGAAGGTAAGTAATCGTATTCATTATTCGAAATGTCTGTCATCTTTAGCTTAGAACCATAAATTGATGTCTAATATTTAGTTTAAAAAAAGAAAAACAACTTTAAAAAAACTTTTCACTCCCATATTTTAAAATTTTAAACAAATTACCCGTATTGGCCCGAATATAAGACGTTTTTTTGCATTGAAATAAGACGGAAAAAGAGGTAGTCGTCTTATATTCGCGGTCTAGACATTATACCCATTCATGACGCCAGATATCATCGAAGCAATGTTCTGCCATGACAGTTCTCAGCTACTCTTCCCATTCACAACGCTAGATGTATGTATATATTTATACTGTATATATAGATGATACTATCAATCTATTCTGTATGTACAAAAGTCACGGATATTTACCTCATAACTATCACTTGATTGTATTTTTTTTTTTTTTTTTGTTAGTTGCATTTTCTCCGATATGTTAGATGACAATCAATCCAAACAAAGAAAAATTGGAAAAAAAACATTTAAAAGGGTAAATATATGAAAAAGAACGTCTCAACCACTCCTTGATGTCTGCGATTTCTACATCACGACCCTTGTTATATTACCATATTTCACCCATAAGATCACCAAAAAATCCGGCTGTGGCCATTCACATCTGTGTCTTAACACGCGATGATTCAATTTAATTTGATGTGTATAGCCCTATGTCACAACAAGGTCGTCTCAAAGGGCTTTGCAGAGGCAATTTGATACACAGTCAGAAACAGTAGATGAATTAAATAAAGTTCTAGTCCAAGTCCTGGGCATCCCTCATCCTTAGACCCTCCTGGTCGGCAAGGAAAAACTCCAAAAACCCTTTGGTTTGATGATACATACTACATGGAGTTTTTGGATCGAAACAAGGTAAGTACACGATAATATCTCGTTAAAATCATGGCGTCTTTAATTCTGCTCTCGCGTGCTCTGACCACAAATGAGGGTTTTGCTGTTTCATTTTTTTAAATGCCCTGCTGTTCAAAATGAGATTTGAGATTTTAAGCTGTCCAATGATGTATCACACATGCACATAGGACAATATTGAAATTTGGTCAAATTGGGGTTCTTAGAGCGGAACTTCAAGTCACCTTAGTGTTTTCCGCCATATAATGTCAAATGTCAATAAATAATATGACATATACAATAGCAAAATACTAATTGGAGGTGAGAGCACGCAAGAACACAATTAAAGATGCCATGATTTTAACGAGATAATATCGCGTAGCATGTATCACCGAGTGTCAAGACAATGCTGTGAATGGCCACAGCCGGATTTTGGGGGGATTTTATGGCTGAAACATGGTAATATAACAAGGTTCGCGATGCAGAAATCGCAGACTTTAAGGAGTGGTTGAGATTTTCATACATTTACCTTTTTAAACTTCCCAATTTTTTTTTGCTTGGATCAATTATCATCTAAAATATTGGGGAAAATGCGACAGTAGCGAAAAAAATACAATTATGTATGAGGTAGATACCCGTGGCTTTTTTACACACGCAAATTTTTTCATTGTGACATAATTTGTTTAAACGTTTAAAATATGCGAGTGAATCTTTTTTTAAAGTAGTTTTTTTTTTTTTTCTAACCCTAAACTAAATATTAGACATCAATTACTGATTCTAAGCTAACATAATAATAATAAATATGATTACTTACCTTCTTTCTATAGCTAGGTTGAAACAAAAGCAGTTGCGCGACGTCTGTAAACGGGGGTTTCCAGGGTAAAACGGATCAATTAAAAATCGTTCGGGGGCTTTATGCACCATGAATCTGCTATGGCAGCATATTGTACTGTCAAACACAACAGTTCTTTTGGCTTAAAATACAGCAGTTTATTTTAAAAAAGGGGTGCAAGAGCAGAAACTGCTTTTTCCGCCTCGTGTATGTTTTCCGCCATATATTTTGATTAAAGCAACTTTTTTTTTTTCCATTTAATAATAAAGGCACACATCTACCTCCATAGAAAATGAGCGTTTTTTTTTTTCTTTTTCCCATCATTCTTGAGGGTCATTCTAAATCAGGCTGCTTAGGACAGCTATACTTTTTGCCGAGATCCTCATCCTTTGAAATCAGGTACGCCCGCCGGCGTCGTGCCAATGTAGTTGCCCCCGTCAAAAATTGTATCCCCTGGGCAGAGCCACAGCGCTAAACTGATTTGCTTGATTTTCGTGTTTTGGTGATGTAGTGACCTACGAGGTTTTAAAACATGGCCCGTGCATCCCAAAAAAAAAAATAATAATAATAATAATTTTCTCTCGTATAATATGTACTGAACTTGAAAAAAGGCAAGGTTTGACTCATAGGATGACCTATAACTGTTATCACTTTAATTCAAGTCCTGTATGGAGTTTCTCCAGTTTTATAAAAGTCAAAAATATGTATAACCCTGGTTCTTATCTGGCTTCCATTAAGTCGACATATCTCATAACTAACGTGAGTGTGTGTGCGCGCGCTCCCGCAGCCAGGGGATATCATTTAACTACATTGGCAAGAAACCGGTGGTGGCTCTGTTGTACAATTAGCATCTTTAGCGGGGCTAATTGAAACTCCGCTCACCATTTTGGCGGCGTTCTCTGGCATTTCATGGTCCACATTTTCAGTCCTCGGTTCTTGCTCGGTAGTTGTTGTCGCTTTTGAAAGCTTAGGTTTGAAAAAATACATCTTGCCTCTTCGATCCTCGAGTGGTTTTGGCTAAGCAAAGCAAGTGACCGTTTAAGGTGCTAGTCACGTGATCTGTTCAAAAAAATGATCTGGACCCATTGTAAAAATTTCTTTAGTCCATTTCATGCATTTTTATTGCTTTACAACTTTTATACACAATATTTTACTAAACAACTCTTAATTTTAAGATCATACAATTACACGCAATGACACTTTTCGGCCCGGCCGGCCCTTCCCCGAAACTCTGCCCCGTACGCCGGCCAGGCTTATATTATCTCTGATCGGCGGCCGTCTTTCATCAGATCTATCTTCTCTTTTGCCAGCATTGTACGTTGGATTTAGGAAGTTATATCAAAGATCTGTCGGTAGTCCACGACGACCTGTCCAGTATCGTCATCCTGGACAACTCGCCCGGCGCTTATCGAAGCCATCCGGGTAAGGAACCGATAAATATCTTTGGCTTTGCGGAAGCGGAAAAATACCCGAGCCTCGCGCTCTCCTCCGCAGATAACGCGATACCCATCAAGTCGTGGTTCAGCGACCCCAGCGACACGGCACTTCTGAACCTGCTGCCTATGCTGGATGCGTTAAGGTACGTTCGGGAAGACGGCGAAGTTCCGTCTCCCGCTCGCCGTGACAAATTTGCGTCCGTTTCAGATTCACCGCCGACGTCCGCTCCGTCCTCAGTCGGAACCTCCACCAGCATCGGCTGTGGTGATCGGCCGAAAGGAGGGTAGCGCTGGAAAGACGGGCCGTCCGAGGGCGCGCTCGGGATGAACACTTTGGGTGCCCGATTTTTAGCCATCCTAGTTCTTCTTGACTTGACACAAAAAAAAATCCAATCAAATGGAGCATCTCCGACGCCTTTCTTCACGCCCCCCCGATGCCGAAATGAAGAGTAAACCCGTTTTTACGAGTCGCTGATCCTCTCTGAATTTTGCCCCGTTTTCAACAAGAGGATACAAATCAAATCTTCACTTGCAAGAACGCTGTCATCTTTGGATATTTTTTCTTCTTCTTTGGTGGCTTTTCAAGCAATGACCCAAAATCGTGTAGATAAAACAATGGTTGCCGTCTTTTCATTTCCGAAGACGCTCGCAGACTTCAAATGGCACTTGATTTGTATTGCCCCGACTTCAGTTTTTCTCTCATTTTGATTGACGGCCCGCGACTCGACTGTATGGATCTTTCAAAATGCCTTCTGAGACGCTTCTTTATTGGCTCTGTCTTACTAATAAAAAAAAAAAAAAAATTGTCACTATCAGGGTATCGGTGCTGATATTTTTGTCCCGACGAAATCCTCGGCTGCCGTCCGATCCGTTTGAACTCGGAGGGCTGGCGGCGAATGATTCTTTGCCGTCGACCCGTCCCAATTCCAACGGATTGGACGTCTAGCGTCCCAGGGGCACATAAACCAGGACCAACGGGTTACCAACGTTTTGATGAGTCAATTCATTACGGAGCGTCGCGAGCAATTTCAGGAGCGCCCTTTATTGGGACTGCGGTGTCACCTAGTGGCTCTCGTGTATCATTGCGGCTCACTTTTCGAAACGGCGCTGCCGCAATCTGTATTTACTGGCGCCACTTAAACAAAACGAATCCTGTTTGGCCTTTTATTATGGACTATAGCGTGTCTGTTTGTCGCTAAAGTCGGGGTTTGTCGTAAACTACTGCAACAGTTGTATGGAGCGTCGCGCGGTGATGACGATAGCGATACACTGTATAAAGCGTCAGCTTGGATTACAACTCCAAATCGACGGGACGGGAGGCAGAAATGTTTGTTAAAGTGCCACGGCATTTGAGAATGAAAGGCCCGACATTCCGGTTGTGGCAGTAACTCGACTCCTCCTGGAGGGCGGGGCAGCGGGTCTCGAGGCCGACTGTCGTGAACGCGCCCGCCAGCTCAGGCACGCAGGCACCCGGCGCGCGGCCACGCCACCGGCCAGGGCTCCCCCCCCCCCTCTTCTCCTTCCTGTTGTTCCAACTCCATTTTCCCCCTCTCCAAATTCCACCTTGACCGCCGACGACGCCCGTAACTTCGGCGGAGCGCCGAAGGTCGCCGCCGCCGCCGCCGCCGAGTCTTCCGCTCGGTCGTCACTTTTCAACCGGACGGTGACGTCAGCTCCGTCGGATCGTAAGTTTGCCAACTTTTTATTTCACCTCCTCGTGTACGCGCGTTGACGGAATCGCCCTTTCGCCAACTTTTGCGACGATGTGTCCCGGCAACGACGGGCCGGGACCGGAAGCAGCGCGCGGACAGTTCCGGAAACGGTGGTCGCGTGAGGGGATCGCCACCCCCTCCCGCCCCGTCACTCATTCAGGTAGACTATGAGCGCACCCAAAAATAGTGGTTGGCTAACCATTTATTTTAAAAAAAAAAACCAAAAAAAACGGTGGTATTTGCAATTATTTAATTTTTATTTCAATTTATTATTGTTTTTCATATCGTTAATACATTCCTAAACTAACACCAGGAAAAGAAATTGACTGAAACACAACTAAACACAAGTTATGACCCCAAGTAACACTCTAAAGTTGATTTTATTATCACCTTACCGAAATCACCTGCTATTTACATTCTCTGGGCTTCCTATTTTTACTGTAAACCCAAAAAGTACTGAGAAAAGTTGGACTATGAAAAGTATGCGCCGTATTTTTGCTGTATAAGTCGCACTTTTTTTCCCGTAGTTGTGCCGGCGACTCGTGAATTGTTTTGTTGTTGTTTTTTTTTTCACCTTTGCGGGAGTCACTTTCAGTACATTTTGGATCATTTTTTGTTTTAGTTGAAGGGCATTTCCCGGTCACTTCTTGCTAATTCCGGGGAAGTCATTTCCTGTCGATTTTGGTCCCTCCGTGATGATTTTGGGTCCCCCTCTGTTCATTTTTGGACAATCCGAGGAAGGGTTTATTTTTTTATTTCTTTACTGGGGTCGCGTTGCTCCGGCAACCCCCGCACCGCGCGACACGCCAAATCAAAAAAAAAAAAAAAACGCTCCCCTGCGACATCCCAGCTGAAGTTGTTGCTAAAGTTAGCTTGCGCGGCTAAAGAGGCGCTTCGTCGGCATCCCGGCAATGCGCGCGTGTGCGTGCACGTGCTCGTATTTTTAGCCACGTGCGGTCGTTGTGACTTGGCTGCTCCTCGCCGCTTGCGCAATCGCCGATCGATGATCGCCCGCGCGCGCAAACGCAAGAATGTTTCGAGGCCAGGGTCGGCCGGGGCCCCCGATCGCGGCGTAAAAGCCGCCCGGTAACTTGACTTTTTCCAAAGGCGCGCGGAGATGGCGGGCGCTTCAGTCAAGGTGGCCGTGCGTGTCCGCCCGTTCAACACCAGGGAGACGGGGCGCAACGCCAAGTGTGTCATCCGGATGCAGGGAAACACCACCTGTAAGATGCACGCGTGTCCCTAACCCTAACGTCGCACGTGCCAACCAACACGCTCAGCTATGTGTGGTCCTCTCAGGCATCGTCAACCCCAAGCAGCCCAAAGACGCCGCCAAGAACTTCACTTTTGACTACTCCTACTGGTCGCACACCGAGGTAACGTCAACGCAAACAATCGGATCACATTAAAACACGATCATTCAACATACGGCGAACTTAAGATGTCAGAACGTAACGTGACTACAATTCATCGCGACGCGACGACTGAAAAGGTTGGACACTTTATTGCAACGACCTTTGAGTGTTCAAATTATTCCGTCCGTCAGGCGGAAGACCCGGCCTTCGCCAGCCAGCGTCAGGTCTACGAAGATATCGGCGAGGAGATGCTGCTGCACGCCTTCGAAGGTGATCCGTCGGCATCGGCGCCGCCGCCGACCAGAAAAGTCACTCGCCGCCTTTGTCCGCCGCAGGTTACAACGTCTGCATTTTCGCGTACGGCCAGACGGGGGCGGGGAAGAGCTACACCATGATGGGCAAACAGGAAACTGGGCAGGAAGGCATCATTCCTTCAGTGGGTCACCGAAAGGTTTTAAAAAAAAAAAAAAAAAAAAAGGCCCCAGTAATGTGGGTTCATCCTTTCATCGTACGCGTTCAGCTGTGCGAGGACTTGTTCCGGAGAACCGGGGCCAACACCGATCCCGAGCTGAACTATTCCGTGGAGGTGAGCCCCTCTTTTTATTTCTTTTTGGGCGCCGAATGGCGGGCTGACGGCCGTCCCGCCCCGCCCCGCCTCAAGGTGTCCTACATGGAGATCTACTGCGAACGCGTTCGGGATCTGTTGAACCCGAAGTCTCGGGGGACCCTGCGGGTGAGGGAGCACCCCATTCTTGGGCCCTACGTGGAGGATTTGTCCAAGCTGGCTGTGACCGGATTCCCTGATATCCGAGACCTGATGGATGCTGGGAACAAAGCCCGGTTGGTTTTGATTTTTTTCTGATGTGTCCGGTCATCCGCTAGTTTTCCTCTTTGTTTACTGCCGTGAAATCAAATGACTCGATCACGAGTAGACGTCCGATCCGTTGAAATTGGGAGGGCGGTGGCCGACAAACTCTTTAAACCAATCGGACCTCTATCGGGGCGGCCGTCTCGTTGAGCTCGCGTCCGATCGAACCCGCAGGACGGTGGCGGCCACCAACATGAACGAGACCTCGTCGCGCTCGCACGCCGTTTTCACCATCGTCTTTGGCCAACGCCGCCGCGACGCCGTGACCCAACTGGACACGGAAAAGGTGAGAGCCGGGCGGGCGGGCTGCTCGTCGCGCGCTTTTACGGACCCCCGGGTCTCCGCAGGTCAGTAAAATCAGTCTGGTGGACCTGGCGGGAAGCGAACGCGCCGACTCTTCGGGGGCTAAAGGCATGCGACTCAAGGTCAGAAAAAGAAAGAAAGAAACATTTGATTTTTGGAGGCGGTCACTGTGATGTTTTTATGCAGGAAGGTGCTAACATCAACAAGTCCCTCACCACGTTGGGAAAGGTCATCTCCGCCCTGGCCGACATGGTACTACCGCGCCTTTTTTTCAGTTGTCCGGCCTTCTTTTTCCTGATTTTCTTCACCTCCCGTTGGCGCCGCAGCAGAGTAACAAGAAGCGGAAAAGCGACTTTATTCCGTACAGAGACTCGGTGCTGACGTGGCTTCTCAAGGAGAATCTGGGTGAGCGACACCAATGTTAGAGGTCGACCGATAGGGGATTTTTTTTAAAGGCGGCACCTTTTAAGTTGAAAGGCAATTGAAACGCTGGTCTATATTAGCCATTCAATTTCCATGACTTGCGCTACATCCTATTGTAAGACTGGCCACAAGGCGGCGCATCATCACAGTGAACCGCGATCATCTCTCAAACGGCCGATCTTGAAAAAAGTCGCTCTATCGGTCGACCTCAATCGAAACGGTGGCTCGACGATAAAGAAGTAAAGGCATTTTGGCTTTCAGGCGGAAACTCTCGCACGGCCATGATCGCCGCTCTGAGTCCCGCCGACATCAACTACGAAGAAACGCTCAGTACTTTGAGGTGAGAGGCGTTCCGGCGCAGGCGGCGCTAGACCGAACCGGCGGTTGACCGGCTTCCGCCGCAGGTACGCCGACCGAGCCAAACAGATCCGCTGCAACGCCATCATCAACGAGGACCCCAACGCCAAACTGATCCGAGAGCTGAAAGGGGAAGTGGAACGACTCCGGAACCTTCTTTTCGCCCAGGGCTTGCACGAGCTCATCCGCAACCAGGGTAAACCGCATTCCGCAGTCCGTCGCGTTCCCGGAGGCTTCGGTGCACGCGCTCGTTAAATGTTCCAATTTCCCTGCGTCACCGTCTGTTTCGACGCTGCTTTAGTCTACGGAAAACCCAGTGGCGCTTTCAACTCCACATTCGGATTAATAGTAGTTCATTAGACTGTCAGTAGGGAACTAAATCTGCAGCAAAACATTGCGTCGGGTATGCTGCCTTTCCAGACCGGAATTTACAGACGCGCGCGTGCCAATAAGTCTCGACATTCCAAAAGTAACGTGACCCTCCTTCCCGAGCCGACAACAACGGCTCCTCCTCAGGAGGCGGGTCCTCCCCGCCGACCGTGGCGGCCCACGAAACGGCCCTTCCGAAAATTTCGGTCGACGCGTCTGCGGATGTCCGTCGTCTTCCGGTCGAAGATGAGGAGGCGGCGGCGGAAACCATCAGTAAAGAGGAGGCGGCCGAGCGACTCCTGGTACGGCCACGATGACGATGTCAAAGCGGGCGCATTTTCTCACCTGACTTTTTCAGGAGACGGAAAAAATCATGGCCGAGCTCAACGAGACTTGGGAGGAGAAGTTGAGGAAGACGGAATCCATACGTTTAGAAAGGTGAGTCCGGCACGTCGGGACCACCGCGACGTCCTCGCGTCACGACGTTCGTGTGGCGCAGGGAGTCGCTCTTGGCCGAGATGGGCGTGTCCATTAAAGAAGACGGAGGGACTCTCGGTGTCTTCTCTCCAAAAGGGGTGAGTGATCGTCTCGACAAAAAACATTTCGGATTCACCTTTAGCTGATGAGAAATGGACAGGAGTCTGTAGGGCCCCGAAAATTTTCCACTTGATCTTGGCTCATTTGTGCCAACTGGACAACAACTGAAGCAGAAACTTGTTGTCAGCAATAAAAGTCATCAAAAGCTGAAAAAGTCAAATAAAATGTTGAAAATTTGATTGACTGGCATGGTGTCAAATTTTTGGGGCAAAGTGCACTTTGTTATGAACTCGTTCGCTGTCGCTAGAACGTTCAATCCGATCGTTGGTTCCCCGCCGAACCTTCCAAAAAGATGCCCTTTTCATTGAATTGGACATCTATTCTTCCATTTCCGGGTCAGTCAGCTGGGATGACTGAGCTATTCTTCTTTTTTTGACTTGAAGACCCCCCACCTGGTCAACCTGAACGAAGACCCTCTCATGTCCGAGTGTCTCTTGTACTACATCAAGGAAGGATTCACCAGGTCGGGCTCGACTTTCCTCGAGAGCGTGCGTTAAAGACCGGCAGACATTTTTTTTTTCTTTTTGTCAGGGTGGGACAGCAGGACGTGGACATCAAGTTATCCGGTCACTTCATCAAGGAGATCCACTGTGTGTTTGTGAGCGAGACAAACGAGCAGGGAGAAGGTGAGCCTCACCTTAAGGCTGTGTGTAGGGTAGAACTGGGTTGCTTGACACCATTTCAACTCATCCATTCATTTGTCAGTTTTGAGACAATTCTATTTTTCTGATCATTTCAATATTGATGTTGTGCAACACCACCCTCTGGTGGTAGAGGTACAGCAAGTGCGACAACCAACCCTGTTCTCGTCTGATTGCGTTGGTTGGCACGCGTGTGTGACTTTCACTCTCTCTCTCTTTGCGTGTGTGTCTAAAAGCTGCCGGGAAGTGTGTCAGGTATTGTCACTTGTTGAATTTTTCTTGTGCATCACTTTGAAATGGGATGACGGCAGAAATTTGCACTCTAAAAATGGAACGACGGCCAGTCGGTAGGACTGCACGGATTCATCAACAAACTGTTTTGATTATCAATTCATCCGTAGTTAGACATTGTCGATCTAAAAATGGCCGTTTTCGGAGTGCGACAGACATCCGATAGGGAGGATAGGAAAGACTAGGGCACTACAACATTTGAATTCGAGTCAGCGCTAAGACCCATCCTGCCCTCTTTGCAGTGGTGGTGACCCTGGAGCCGCTGGTGGGGGCGGAAACCTACGTCAACGGGAAGGAGATTACCGAGGCGGTGGTCCTCAAGCAAGGTGAGCCTCGGCGGTCGGCGTGGCGCGGCGTGGCGCGGCGGCTCGCTCACCGCGCCGCTCCTCTCTTCTCCGTCCCGCTCCACGAAGGCAACCGTATCGTGATGGGCAAAAACCACGTGTTCCGCTTCAACCACCCGGAGCAAGCGAGGCTGGAGCGCGAGCGAAGCGTCACGGCCGAACAGCAGGGGGAGCCGGAGGACTGGACGTACGCTCAGCGCGAGCTCCTGGAGAAGCAAGGCGTGGACATCAAATTGGACATGGAGAAAAGGTGCGCCGACCTTCGGACTCCGCTCCGCCAGCGCTCGTGTCTTTAATCCGCGGCTGACGCGTGGCAGGCTTCAGGACATGGAGACGCAATACCGCAAGGAGAAGGAGGAAGCCGACCTGCTACTGGAGCAACAGCGGCTGGTGCGCCCCGAAAGCCCCGTTTTTGAGGTTTACGCCGCCACGTTTTCACGTTTTGTCCGTCGACGTATAGTACGCGGACAGCGATAGCGGCGACGATTCGGACAAACGCTCGTGCGAGGAAAGCTGGCGACTGATTTCGTCCCTCAGAGAAAAATTGCCCGCCAACAAGGTACCGATGGCGCCCTCCGCCGCCCGCGGCGCCCTCCGCCGCCCGTCGGACTGACCGTGCGCCCTTCAGGTCCAGTCCATCGTGAAGCGCTGCGGTCTTCCGAGCAGCGGCAAGCGGAGGGAGCCTCAACGTGTTTATCAGATTCCTCAGAGGAGGCGAATCAGCAAAGACCCAAAGCGCGTCACCGTGGAGGATCTCCGCTTGCAGGCCGTCAAGGAGATCTGCTACGAGGTTTTTTTCCCGGTCGCCGGCACTTCGAGATACCTTAACTTGACTTCGTCATTCTCCGCAGGTGGCTCTGGGGGACTTCCGCCACTCCCGGCAGGAGATCGAAGCGCTGGCCATCGTCAAAATGAAGGAACTGTGTCGCATGTACGCCAAGAAGGACGCCAACGAGAAGGACAACTGGAAGGCGGTGGCGCAGGACGTGTGCGACACGGTGGGCATCGGGGAGGAGAGGAGCCCCCCCTCGGAGGAGGGCGGCGGGGACGCGAGCGAAGGCGGGAAGGCCTACGACCTGAAAGCTCACATCGACAAGCTGACCGACATCTTGGAGGTGAGCCCGCTCGCTCGGATTTGACCGATTTTCCGCGGCTCACCGGAACCGGCCTTCAGGAAGTCAAGCTGCAGAACAACATGAAGGACGAGGAGATTAAATCGCTGCGGGACCGAATGATCAAGATGGAGAGCGTCATCCCCGTCAAGGCGGAGGGCACGGCCGATCAGGTAAGCGTCCGTCGAGACCCGATCGGCTCCGCTCGGCTCTACCTTCGCGTTCTCCCGGCCACAGAACGAGCGGGCCGACGGCGAAGAAGGCGGCGGCTCGGCCCCCCAGACGGAGGACAGAGTGCAGCGTCTCATGGACGAGGACCCCGCGTTCAGGAGAGGTCGCCTCCGCTGGCTGAAGCAGGAACAGCAGCGCTTCGTCAACCTACAGCAGCAAAACTTTAGCAAGAAACTACGAGGCCTCAACCAAGGCGAACAAGGTGGACTCTCATCTCTCCATCCATTCTTTTTTTCCCCGCTTAGCCGAGGTCGGGTCGCCGGGGCAGCAGCTTTAGAAGGGAAGCCCAGACTTCCCTCTTCTTGGGGGATCCCAAGGCCTTCCCGGGCCATACGGGAGACATACTGTACTCCCCAGCGTGTCCTGGGTCGGCCCCGTGGCCTGCTCCCTGCGGGACGTGCCCGGAACACCTCACCAGAGAGGCGCCCCGGCAGCATCCTAATCAGATGCCCGAGCCACCTCATCTGGCTCCTCTCGATGCGGAGGAGCGGCGTCTCTACTCCGAGCCCCTCCCGGATGACCGAGCTTCTCACATTATCTCTAAGGGAGAGCCCGGACACCCTACGACTAAACGGACAAAACTCTGACACCGGTCATGTAGGGACCGGATCCCCTGTATCAGGAATTCTGATACCCCATACTCCCAGAGCACCCCCCACAGGACCCTCCTGGGGACACCTTCTCCAAGTCCACAAAACACATGTAGACTGCTTGGGCAAACTCCCATGACCCCCCCCCCCCCCCCCCCCGAGAACCCTGCTGAGGGTATAGAGCTGATCCACTGTTCCGTGGCCCTGACGAAAACTACACTGCTTTTCTTGAATCCGAGATTCGACTTCCCAACGGACCCTCCTCTCCAGTACCCCTGTGTAGACCTTCCCAGGGAGGCTGAGGAGTGTGATCCCCCTATAGTTGGAACACATCCTCCAGTCCCCTCTTTTCAAAAAGAGGGACCACCACCCCAGTCTGCCAATCCAGAGGCACTGTCCACGCAATGTTGCAGAGGCGTGTCAACTTAGACAACCCCACAACATCCAGAGCCTTTAGAAACTCCGGGCGGATCTCATCCGCCCCCGGGGCTCTGCCACCGAGGAGCTTTTTAACCACCCCGTTGACTTCAACCCCAGAGATAGGAGGACCCGCCTCGGAGTCCCCAGGCTCTGCTTCCTCATGGAAAGGCGTGTTGGTGGAATTGAGGAGGTCTTCTAAGTATTCGGCCCACCGACATCCCTGATCGCGGTCGGCAGTGCCCCATCCACACCTTACACAGTGTTGGTGGTGCACTGCTTTCCTCTCCCGAGACACCTGACGGTGGACCAAAATGTCTTTAAAGCCGTCCGGAAGTCGTTCTTCATGACCTCACCGAACTCCTCCCGTGCCCCGGGTTTTCGCCTCGGTGACCACCCGAGCCGCGTGACGCTTGGCCAGCCGGTACCCATCAGCTGCCTCTGGAGTCCCGCGGGCCAAAAAGACGCGATAGGACTCCTTCTTCAGCTTGACGGCATCCCTCACCGATGGTGTCCGCCGGCGGGTTCCGGGATTGCCGCCACGACAAGCACCGACTGCGGCCGCAGCTTCGGTCAGCCGTCTCAGCGATAGAGGCGCAAAACACGGTCCATTTGGACTCAATGTCTCCCGCCTCTCACTGGAGATGGGAGAAGCTCTGCCAGAGATGGGAGTTGAAACTCCTACGAACAGGGGACTCCGCCAGGCCTTCCCAGCAAACCCTCGCAAAAGGTTTGGGTCTGCCGGGCCGGACCGGCGTCTTCACCCACCATTGGAGCCAACTCGCCACCAGGTGGTGATGGGTTGACAGCTCCGCCCCTCTCTTCACCCGAGTGCCTAAGACATGCAAGTCCGATGACACGACTACAAAGTCGATCATCGGACTAGCGTGTCCTGGTGCCAAATGCACATATGGACACCCTTATGCTTGGACATGGTGTTCATTATCGACAATCCAACAATAGAACAACGCTCAGGTTCCGATTGGGGGGGCCGTTCCTCCCAATCACGCTCCTCCGGGTCTCACTGTCATTGCCCACGAGAGCATTGAAGTCACCCAGCAGAACGAGGGAGTCCCAAGAAGGAACACTCTCCAGCACCCCCTCCAAGGACTCCAAAAAGGGTGAGTACTCTGAACCGCTGTTTGGTGCATAAGCACAAACAACAGTTAGGACCCGTCCCCCCTACCCAAAGGCGGAGGGAGGCTACCCTCTCGTCCACCGGGTTGAACCCCAATGTACAGGCGGCGAGGGCAATAAGTATGCCCGCACCTGTTCGTCGCCTCTCACCATGGGGAACTCCAGAGTGGAATAGTGTTCAATCCCCCTCGAGAGGACCGCTACCAGAGCCCAAGCCATGTGCAGAGGTGACCCGGACTACGCGGAGTCGGAACTTCTCAACCTCACGCACGAGCTCGGGCTCCTTCCCAATCAGGGAGGTGACATTCCACGTCCCAAAAGCCAGCTTCTGCAGCCGGGGATCGGATCGCCAAAGACCTGTTCTTTGGCTGCCACCCAACAGTCTATGCGCCCGACCTTATTGACCCCTCCCACAAGTGGTGAGCCCATGGGAAGGACTCTCATCTCCCTCACATCTAAATCGATTCAATGTAATGATATAGACCTAGCATCAGAGGGAAGGAATGAACCATTTTAGACTTCAATGCGCGCCCGATTTCTGTATTTTTCCACACGATGTAGAATGTACTGTATATGTATAGTAGGGATGATTTGTTGTTGACAGCAGAGCTCGGATGCAACGCATTTGAATTGTGTGGGTCCGCAAGCCAAATTTGTTCTCCTCCGCAGGTCAAACCGTGCACCTCCCCGGGACGGGCCGCTTCATCCCGCCGCAGGACTGCAAACTCAAGTTCCCGTTCAAGAGCAATCCGGCGCACCGCTTCTCCTGGGGACCGGCCAGCGCCGCCCTCCAGGCATTAGGCCTGGGAGACGGGGGACTCCCGGGGGAGGCGGGGGGTGGCGCCGACGGAGGGGCGGGGGAGGAGAACCCGCCCCCGCCGCGCGTTCGCAGCCCGAGTCCGCAACGCGCCTGGCAACAGCGAGACCGGCAGCGGCCGCGTTACCGGCGAAACTCCTTCGACGGCTCCGCCCACGGCAACGGGGGCTACGGCGAGCAGCACCAAAGGGGAGGGGCTCACCAAGGAAGAGCCAGACCGAGGAGGGGGCCGTCGCCCGGGCCGGGCGGACACCGGGGGGGGAGCGAGGCGGCTTTCCATTACAACCGACATCCTCCTCCTCCTCCGCCGCCTCACCACCATCTTCATCATCCGTACTTCAATGCCCACAATGCACCATTCCCAAACTACCACGCCGCGCCGCCCCCTCCTCCGCCTCAAATCCTCTTGGGCCCGCCCTTGCCCGGGTGGGGCTTCGCCGCCACGCCGCCGCCCCGCATGAGACGACAGTTCAGCGAGCCGGACCTCGACGACCACCGAGCCCCCTCTGACCTCTGACCTCTCCTGTAAAATGAAATGCTTTCTCGGACGTCTAGTGCCGAGTTAAAAAGTTCACTTCGACGTAATTCCTTGACGCGACTTTGATTTGGTGGTCAAAAAAAGAGACGGTGAATTTTTCAAATCGGGAGGGATTACTGCTGTTTTTGTATGTGCGCGTTGCCACGGAAACGGTCCTTTCGCGACTCGACGGTGGTCACGCCGGCGTCACATTTGCGCCTGCTGTAAGCCGGTTTATTTTTTTGTCTGTATTTCAGCCCGGGAGGCGGGTTGCGTACGATCGGGACAGCGGACGCCAGCTTCCAAAGGTAGCGCGTGGTCAAACCAAAGATGCTGATAGTATTTTTTTTTTTCGTGGTTTGCGTACGTTTGAGGTGGAAACTTTGAAAGTCGGGAAGATTGCGGGAATGCGAAAGTGAAGCTTTTAGAAGGACCTTTCATGAAAACGGAATTATTTTGGGGGAGATAAACATTAAGTCGTAGATTTAGTTTTTTTCTTTTTTTTTTTTTTTTTATTTGGTGGCCATCTTCCACGTTAGCGTACGTTTATGCTATGATAGGAAACCATGACCATTGTAACCTCCCTGTGTGCTTTCTAACCTCATCCGCACTATTCTTATTCATTTGATGATGATTTTTCTTTTTTGAGCGGGGATTTTCTCGGGTGCTGCTTTTCATTTAGTGAAGTTTGACTTCTATCAAAGCTTTTGTTTTGTCATGGTCTCTCAACTTTTTCC
The DNA here is from genome assembly GCF_030265065.1 of Corythoichthys intestinalis. Taxonomy (NCBI): domain Eukaryota; kingdom Metazoa; phylum Chordata; class Actinopteri; order Syngnathiformes; family Syngnathidae; genus Corythoichthys; species Corythoichthys intestinalis. The sequence continues at coordinate 56,497,774 of NC_080407.1, forward strand.
AGTCACCCCGAAAGACTGGACTTCAATAAACACTACAGCCGCACGCCGTGAATGCTTGTGTTTTTGTGTATTTTGCTCAAGGCCCTTTTTAGGACTTTACGACCAAAGTGTTTATCGGGCTTCCTGCGCGAGGGAGGAAGCTGATAACCGAAGACAAACGCGCGCGTATAGGACGGGTCTGTCGCATTCGGCACGATGCTCTCGTTAGCCGTATTCCTCTGTGCCGGCGTTACCGCGGTGACCGCCGCGGACGGTTGCTACGGCGACCGGGATAAGGACAACCGTCCGCGGCTAAACTGCACGGCGGCCCGTCTCGGCGCTCTCCCCGAGGGTCTCCCACCTACCACCGAGGTAACCGCCGTCGTGTTTGTAGAACGACCGTTGACGATGACGGACGTCCAGTCGTTCTTGTGATGCGCATAGAAGTGAGTTGATGGCTCGTAGGTGTCCGATCCCCTTTGAAGCGGGAGGGCTAGCGGCAAATCAAGTTCAAATCGATCGGACGTGTATTGCTGTCATAGAGTTCAATGAGAAAACTATACAGTGCATCAAAAAAGTGAGTACACCCCTTGCATTTCTGCAGATATTTAAGTCTACCTTATGATGGGACAACACTGACAAAATGGCACTTTGACTCAATGAAAAGTAGTATAAGAGAGTTCGTTTATTTTCCCCTCAAAATACAGCCATTAATATCTAAACCCCTGGCAACAAAAGTGAGTCCACCCCATAGAAATAACATCCCTAAATGTCCAAATTGAGTACTGCTTGTCATTTTCCCTCCAAAATGTCATGTGACTCGTTAGTGTTACTCGGTCCAGGTGTGTGTAGGGAGCAGGTGTGTTCAAATTTGTAGTGCAGCTCTCTCATACTGGTCACTGAAAGTTCCAACATGGCAAGGAACTCTGAGGATCTTAAAAGGCGTATTGTTTTGCTACATGAAGATGGCCAAGGTTGCAAGATTGCCAACACCCTGAAACTGAGCTGCAGCACAGTGGCTAAGATCATCCAGCGTTTTAAAAGAGCAGGGTACACTCAGAACAGGCCTCGGGTCGGTCGTCCAAAGAAGCTGAGCGCACGTGCTGAGCGTTACATCCAAATGCTTTCTTTGCAAGATCGACGCGGGAGTGCTGTCAGCATTGCTGCAGAGATTGAAGAGGTCAGCCTGTTAGTGCTCAGACCATACATCAAATTGGTGCGCATGGCTGTCACCCCAGGAGGAAGACGATACACAAGAAAGCCCGCAAACAGTTTGCTGAAGACATGTCAACAAAGCACATGGATTACTGGAACCGTGTCCTACGGTCTGATGAGACGAAGATTGATTCGTTTGGTTCTGATGGTCTCAAGCGTGTGTGGTGGCGACCGGGTGAGGAGTACAAAGATAAGTGTGTCGTGCCTACAGTCAAGCGTGGTGGTGGAACTGGGAATGTCACAGTCTGGGGCTGCGCGAGTGCCGCGGGTGTTGGAGAGTTACGTTCCTTTGAGGGAAACATGAACTCCAACATGTACTGTGAAATACTGCAGCAGAGCATGATCCCCTCCCTCCAGAAACTGGGTCGCAGGGCAGTGTGACCCCAAACACGCCTCCAAGATGACCGCTGCTTTACTGACCAGGTTGGATTAAAGGTGATGGACTGGCCAAGCGTGTCTCCAGACTTGAACATCTTTGGGGGATCCTCAAGCAGAAGGCGGAGGTGCCCAAAGTCTCAAATATCCGGCATCTTGGAGGAGTGGAAGAGCATTCCAGTGGCAACCTGTGAAGCCCTGGTCGACTCCATGCCCAGGCAGTTCCGGATAATAGTGGTGGCCACACAAAATATTGACAGTTGACATGTTGTACTGTATGCTAATGTTGACAGCTTTCACTAAGGGGGTGTGCTCACTTTTGTTGCCAGGGGTTTAGATATTCATGGATATATTTTGAGGGGAAAATAAATGAACTCGATTGCATAAGCTACTTTTCATTGTGCCAAAGCGTCATTTTGTCAGTGTTGTTCCATGAAAAGCTATACTTAAATATCTGCAGAAATGCGAGGGGCGTACTCACTTTTGTGATACACTGTACATAAGTACTGTACAAAAACGAGTGCCGTCGCCCTAACATTTGATGCCAATTGTCAGCACGGCGTCTTTGACGTACACATCATAGACAAGCACGCGTTTCCTGCTTCCTGAATGATCATTTCATCTCTTCCGTCGGCGAGGTCCTCTTGTTTGCCAGGAACCTGTTCTCCAGCCTGTCTTGGGAATCCTTCCAGATCATGAGCGAGCTGCACGAGCTGGACCTGACGGCCAACGAGGTGAGCGGGAAGCACGGCGAGGGTCCGCGTCGGCGTCTCGCTAAGGCCCCCGCGCCGTCTTCTCAGGTGGGTCTGGTGACCGTAAGCGCCGTGCCGCTTCTGCTGCGCCTCGCCGTCCTCCGACTCGGACGCAATCGCCTGACGGCTCTGCCCGGCCGGGCCTTCTTCGCTTGCCCCGCCCTGACGGAGCTCCACCTGGAGGACAACGCCATCGAGTCCTTGAAGGACGACACTTTCGCCGGACTGGGAATTTTAGAGGTTAGCGCCGGTTCCTCCGTTGTCCGCGTACGCACGCGCAGACCGTTCTCTCTTCCAGGTCCTCGACCTGTCGTCCAATCGCATCCGAGTTCTTCCGCCCTTCTTGCTCCGCCCCTTGGTTGCCATAGAAACGATCTACCTGGAAAACAACCTGGTGGGAGACTAACGGCGAGATGTTTCTGAGAAGCCCTTGACTTGCCCGCGTTTCCTATTCAGGTCGGCGAGGTTCCGGACGATTGGTTCAACCCGAAGGAGGACGTGCCCTTCCTGTTTCTCTCCGCCAACTCGTGGGCGTGTTTCTGCTCGCTGACGTACCTGAGCGCGTACTTGGGCGACTTCTTCTTCAACTTCTACGTACGGGACGGCACAATCATCTCAAGAGACCCCAGAAGTTTGGTACGGTCGATTCCTATAGTACTCAATGCTTGAAGCAGATGTCGCCAGCGCCGTTCATAGTCACTACAGAAGATACTCTTTAAGTCTAAAGTCACGCCCCTCTCTGGCATTGCAGGTGTGTCACTCGCCTCCGTGGTTGAAAGACAGAGCCGTCTACGACGTCCATCGGGATGACCTGTGTCGGTCTACCACGCCGCCACAGACCGTCCCCACGGCTCCGTCCGCCGGCCCGACCGGCGAGAGTCGGGATGAAGGCGGCAGAGGCGACGGGGCCGTTATTTGGCGTCCCGCGGTCACTGAAGGTCAAGATGAAGGCGGTAGAGGCGACGGAGCCGTTGTTTGGCGTCCCGCGCAAACCGCTTCCTTCTTCTCGCTCCCTGGCCGCACCGTCACCACGATGTCGTACCTCGCGACTCTGACTCCGTCGCTTCCGACCACTGTCGGCCGGCAGCGTGGATGGAACGAGAGCAGCGCGGCGTCCTTTGGCCGCCCGCCCAGCGCCGGTGTATTTTGCGTGTGGTTGTTGGCCGGTTACGCGTGTCTGTGCGCGATGGGGTTAGGGTGTACCCTCCTGACTTTAGCCAAACTCGCGGTCTTGTACAAAGTAGCGTACGAACCGCTAAGCGCCACGCTCGCCAGGGGACGCGGGGGGACGGCGGAAGGCGGCGCCGAGGCCGTTTATCGTTCGATGCTTTTCGTTAGCCGCGAATCCCGTGAGGCGTACAGGACGACCCTGTACCGCGAACCCGGGACGCAGGTGGCGCTGCAGCAATGGAGCGACGCGATGGGCGGGGGTCAGGACGCCGAAGGGGGTGCCGGGTGGAGGCAACGCTTCAGCGTGCTTCTACGCCAGGAGAGAGCGGAGCCGGGCGGGGTGAGGGAGGAGCGAGATTGGGTGGTGGGCGAGTGGCTGGCGCAGTATCTTCCGGGCGTGACCCGTGATGTCGCTCCGCTTCCTGTTTTATAGGATTTAAACATACGCGGAGTTTAAATGGTAAATGGTGTTACACTTATATAGCGGAGTTTAGGGGGGCCACCTGGTGGCTGAAAAGTGTCATTGCATGTAAATGACTTTCCTATATTTGATTATATCATTAAGAGTTTTCTGGTAAAATATGGTCTATAAAAGTTGTAAAGCAATAAAACAATAAAAATGAAGAAGAAATGAACAAAAAAATGTTTCCTAATGGCCCAAAACTATTTTTCAAACAGATCATGTGACTAGCACCTTAGACGGTATTTGCTTTGCTTAGCCAAAACCACCTGAGAACCGAAGAGGCAAGATGCCATTTTTTCAAACGCGAGAACCACTACTAAGCAAGAACTGAGGATTGAAAATGTGAACCACGAAACGCCAGAGAGCACCGCCAAAATTGGTGAACGGACGCTAATTGTACTACAGAGCCACCACCGGCGGGTGTACGATCCCGGCGAAAATGCGAAGCGGCCCGATTTAGAATTCCCCTCAAAAAGGATGGGAAACAAAAAAACACTTATTTTCAATTTATTATGATAAATATTCTCGTAAATGAATTTTATCGCTGACACTGCGTCATCAACACGCTGTCCCCCAGAAGTCAAACTCCGCCTATGGACTCAAACCTAAGGAGTTGTTGGCCGCCATTGATGATGATTGAAGTTCATCACTAGTGGACGTCCGGTCCATTTGAAACGGGAGGGAGGGCCAAATGGACGGGGACGTCTGTAATAATCAATGGCTGGCAAAAATTTGATGCGGGAGGATTTACAGGAGTCGTCCAGTTGATATGTAGAATTGCGCCATCTTGTGGCAATATCGTTAATTGGTGGCTCGACCATTTAACCTTTGATATTTCATTTCATTTTTGATCCATTCACAAAATACAAATGATGTGCCATTTCTTCTAAACAAGGTCTTGTTGCTACGGGAAAAGAACTGCCGCTCATAATTGGCCGTGATTGGCTAGAATCCCGCCCTATCAGCCAATCCGAAAGCAGCACTTCACCAGGCGGGTGAAATCAACACAATCCTGAAGCAATAGCCGGTTTAAAATCATCTCGATTTGTTCTCAAACGACAACGGATATTAGTTTTACAGGTTGAATTTCGTCTGTTTTTGACACGCTGGTAAATCGAGGTGACGATGATGTCGAGGTCGTTGCTTCCGCTGCTTTCAGAATAAGAGCGAGCGTTCCGATACATTTTCAACGCCGTTTCGCGTATGACGACGTCTCGCTTGGTCACTCGTCGTCATCGTCGAATAAAACCCGGGCGGGCCGAAAGTCGAATATGGTACGAGGTTGGAGAACCTCGCCGGAACCGGACCACGGAGATGGCTTTTATTTAGAAGGGCTACCGGATGCGGAGAAGCGACTCGGACTCAATCCGGCCAGCACGACGCGACGGGCGGGCGACGGGAGCTGATGGCGGCGGGTCTCAACGAGGAGGAGGCGGAGAAGGCTCCAGGCAGAGCGAGGAGGCCCCGCCGGACGGCACCGAACCACCGCAACCGAGAAGCGAGGACGGATGGAGCGGTACGCGTCGCCTCTGTCCGTACGTGTACGCGTTTATACGCCGCCGTCGCGGTCACGTCCGAGCGAGTGAGAACGCGCTAAAAGCTGCCAGCCAGGAGGCCCTTTCTTGTCATGACGCAAGGGGCGCTATCGAGAAGTGCGCCGTCAGTTGTCATGGCAACTGTTGCAAACACACACGTGACCGACCGCCGGAGCCGCAGAAAGCGACGACTCGCGTGGTTTATCGAGCCCAAAAAAGAAACTTTGACATTCTCTCCTCTTCACAGGTGCAGGGATCGCCTACCTGCTGCCGTCGTGTCCGCCCCTTAGCGTAGCTCTCCTCACCTCCCCTCTGTATTGACAAAAAGCTGGCGGGCGGCCTAACAAGCGAAGACCATAATCGTAGCGGAACGGCGAGGAATCCACTCTTCGTCCTAAAGATGGAACGGCGAGGACTCGCCCGCGCGTTCAGCGGCTAGCGGGTCGACGAGGCGAGCGGGGTGCGATGGAGTACCACTCCGGTGGCAGCCTGCCCCGCTATTGCCCCGGCGCCAACGCCAATGGCGGCTACCTCTGCGAGACGGGTCACTGCTGCGGCGAGACCGGCTGCTGCACGTACTACTACGAGCTGTGGTGTGAGTGTTCAGATTAGTCGATACCGTTCTCGGGCCTACCGATCGACGGCGCCAGACGTCCGATCCGTTTCCGCCGCCGGCCAATCAACGTTTCTTCAATTGGACGCGCAGGGTTCTGGTTGCTGTGGACGGCCCTCATCGTGTTCAGCTGCTGTTGCGCCTACCGCCACCGGCGCGCCAAAGTGCGCGCGCAGCAGCAGCGCCGACGCCAGCGAGAGATCGGCCTGCTCGCGTGCCAGGGCCCCGCCTCCTACCCGGCCTCCGCGCTGGACCTCAGTAAGTCTCGCGCGTGTCGTTCATCACCGGCCGACGCTAACGCGTGACGTGCCCGCAGGTTTCCTAGCGTCGCTCAAGCTGCCGTCGTACGAGGAAGTGGCGGCTCAGCCCTCCACGCCGCCTCCTCCCTATAGCTCCGTCTTCACGGCGCCGCGCTACCCGCAGCCCCCCCGCGCCGCCGACCCCCACCTGCTCACCCTTCACCGCCCGCTCAGCGACGGCCCCTCCTCGCTCAGCTCGGAGAACAGGTGCGTCGCCGTAGGGTACGCCTTAGCGCAGGCGGGCGAACCGGTCCTCGAGGGCTGTAGCGGGTCCCGGTCTTTGCTCCGACTGATCCGGCACAGAACCAATGAGGTTTCTGCCGAAACAAGAAGTACCAACCGATTGCGCTCGCGAGACGACGGAAACCGGCACCCGCCGCGGCCCTTGTGCTGAGCAGTTTGCCCGCCCCCGCCTTAGCAAATCTGTTGTTTTTCTTCTCTGCAGCTCCAGCTGCTCCTGCGACTCCTGCTGTCCTTCATCCCCGTGTAGCTCCTCCCCCTCCGCTCCCCTGACCTACGAGACGGACACGAGCCACGCCTCCACGCCTAGCGAGGCGGCGGCGGCCCTCCCCTTGGACGTCGAGGCTCCGCCCTCTCCCAGCACAGACGCGGCGGCGGTCCCCACCCCGCCGCCGCCCGTAGGCCCGGAGCCCGCCTCCGAAAAGCCCGAGTCGCCCGGGCCCGGCGAGGGCGCGACGCTCTCCGCCCTCGCTCCTCCACGTACCTCCTTACCCGCCCGGCCTTCTCCGTCCCCGCCCAAGCAGACGCTCTTCTCGCCGTGCGTGGACGTCTTTCCGGCGGAGCCGGACGAGGCGGAGGAGGAGGAGGACGACGACGTGGACGCCGACGAGAGCCAGTACCGCCACCGCAGATTGACCGGCGACTCGGGCATCGAAGTGTGCCGCTGCCGCGTCCGAGGCCAGGAGGCGCGGGAGGAAGACGCGGAGCCGGAGAGCGACGCCGGGGGAAAGGACCCCGATCTCCACGACAGCGTCGACTGTCCCTCCAAGCGCGCGTGCCGCCCCGCCGAAGACGCGTGCGAGGTCGCCGTCGTCGCGGAAACGGCTTGACGGACGGAGTCGGCCGCGAATTTCAAAAGACCGAACGTTTCGGCTGGCGACGCGCTTCCCTTTCTGGAAGTAGACGCATCCCGATTGGACACGGACACGCCGGTTTGGAGGCGATTACGTCATACTTGGCCGTGGACCTTTCTTGATGGATTGTCCACTGCTACCATCTGATTGGACATCTGACATCTCTTGACATCTCCTGTTTGAATACGGACACCTCCTGTTGTACCGTTGACGTGACGGTCAGGTGAGCGGAAGATAAGGCTTCACGTCTCCATGTACTAGTTGTGGTGCTTTTCGGTCTTTAGCTGAGGGAGGGACTGCTGTCGCATCGCAGCGCCCTCCCTGTGGTAGATTACTGTTACTACAGCTAGCCAAGTTTGTAGCGCTCTTCTTTCTCTTTTTGTACGGAGGACCAAAGCTGCCAAACTTCAAAAGAGAAAAAAAAAAATAGATGAAAATAAAAATGACAATAAATACAAGAATAATATTAGAAAAGGAACAACATAACCACCCAACAGGCAAGCGGTTCAAACATAGGAATGTCTTCTATGTGTATTCATTTTTTTTCTTTTGAAAATGTATTTATCTTTAATCTTGGCAGCTTTGCTACTCCATACTTTTGTGGCTTTTTACTCGAGTCGGAACACTCCAGTTGATTGTAATGTACGCCGACCCGGTGCTAGCCCGACGCCAAGTCGCTAGAAGTCAAAAGTTGGCTACCTCTTAAAAAAAAGCTAATGGTAGAGCGTTTAATAAGCACCTCATTGTAAAGCCATTCTAACTATTGTGTTCCAGTTGGTTTTTTTTTAGGGGGCTTCTAAGTCACACTTACAGCTGGTTTGGCGCTTTGACACGCAAACGGATGTTTCTGCTCGTGGTGACTTCCCGTTTGTGTCATGACGAGGCAATTCTTATTCCCGTGATCTTGAACATGTGTTTTTGTGCGTGAGCCGTGCTAAATAAATGAATGGCGTGTACTTATGCTGTTGTTTATTGACGCACACGGAGTCATAGCGGTTTCTCATTCACGCTAGCCGGAGCGCCGAGGTCCCACCCGGACCGCGGCGTGACGGCGATTTTGTAAGGTAGCGGCTGCAAGACCACGCCGAGACGTCCCCGCAGGTCGGGCGGCGAATCCCCGAGCGGCGGCGTAAAGCTCATTCGCTGGAGCAAGGAGGACAGGAATAGAAACAGCTCCGTCCTGGCTAGCGATTCGCCCACGCAGATGCGAGGCCCCGCCCCGAAAGGCAGGAAGCAGGAGGGCGTGACCCGGCGACCCCGGTCATCGAGGAAACGATCTGGAGAAGTCGGGACGGCGTTCAGGTCCAACGTAAGATGACCTAACCTAACGTCGGGCTGCGTTTACCTGGCACGAACGAGTCCGGTCGGTCCCAGTGGTCGGGGTGGTGATGGATAGCCCACATGTTGACCAACACCCGAGTCCCGCGTCGGACGGCGTGACGGCCGATGCTGCGGAGAGCATTCACAGGTTAGACGGCGCCTCGGGCGTAGCGTGCGGCCGTTTCACGTACCTGCTGTCAGTCGTGGCGACGTGCGGGATCAGTACCGGGCTGACCGGCCGGATCCGCATTCCCTCATTGATGACGGCGTCCAGATACGGGAGCCGCACGCGGTCCGCCGCGCGTACCGCCCGATCGCCCACCTCTCGGTCCAGTTCCTCCTGTGCGCGCTTTTGGACCTGCGGAGGAGGCCCGTGCAACTTAAGCGCCGGCACCGAGTACCGCGGTTCTTAACGTGTACCTCAGGGTGATGTAAAAAGTAGGCCAGGATCCAGAGCAGCGTGGTGGACGTGGTCTCCACGCCGGCGCCGAAGGCCTCCGCCGCCGTCATCAACACGTGGTCGTCCGTGATGACCTCGCCGTCGGGCCCGGGTGAACTCTGACCCTTCAGCAAAGCGTCCAGGAGATCTCTGGGGTCGGCGTCGCTCGGCGACGCCTGACGACGAGACTTAAGTTAACGGCGGGCCGAGAGTCCTCCGTCGTAATGACGGAAATCCGTCAGCCGGGGGGGCTAGAGGTCATTCGCGAGATCAGCGGGAGGACCAGGGGTCGGGTCGGGGTGCCATTACATTATGCTGATAGAGAGTTTGGTTTTCGCCACTTTCACCTTGTGTTCCCGCAGCTTTCGCGTGAGAAGGCGGTCTCGCACTGCGATGCACGCTTTCAGCTCGTCCAGCGACGCGTTCGGGAATACCTGAGGAAAGGCGCTCACCCGTGAGGCGCCGACAGGCAAAACCCGGAGACTCGGGCGGAGTCGTACTGTACCTTCATCCAGGAGAAGATGTCGACCAGTCCTCCCCTCGCGATGGTGCGCACGATACCGTGGTTATAGCGCATCACCTCTTCCAGCTCCCCGTCCCCGCGTTTGTAGGCGGTGCCGAACACGAGCGTGCACACGACGTTGGTGACGGCCGCGGTCACCGCGAGCGACGGGTCGAAGCCGCGGGCCTCGCCGGACAGGAGTTCGGCGCATAGACCGTCCGCCTCGGACAGAACTGACGGACAGATCGTACGTACGGATCCGTCGGAAAAACCCGGGGCTCCACTTACCGATGTCCCACAAGCGGTCGCTCCCTTCTCCGAACAGAGCAAAGGAAGCGTGCACCAGGCGGCGGTGCAGCTTCCACAGAGGCGAGAAGTCGGCGAAGGCGATGTCTTTCCCGCCTCTTGTTAGCAGATCGGTGGTCACCTGCCGATAACGAGGTCATTCGGCGCGTCGGGCAAAAGCTCCGCGCTTTCGGGAGGCGTCACCGTGCTGGGGCGTCCGGCGAAATCCCGACCTCTTCGCAGGAGAACTTCTCTGGCGTGGACGTGGTCGTTGACAACCACCGTGCGATGTGGCCCGAGGTAGAGCTCGAACAGGGGCCCGTACCTACCGTACATACAGGAGCCAAAAAATCTACAATTATTCATGAAATGATTCCAAAAGACATGAAAGAAACAGGCAAACAAGATGTAACTCAATGGCCGGAGCGGGAATTTCCCATTTTCAAAGTGAAAAGTTGTTATCGTTTTAATCCTGTGTTCCATCGCCGCAGGTCAAATCGGGGACTCGCCTGCGGCCCAAGTGCGTGAAGAGCAAGTGAGGGGGGGCGCCTCCCCCCAGCCAAGGAAGACTTCCCACAAGGGGCAGTCGCGGTAGGCCCGGCATCCCGCCGCCGGAGCGCCGAGTTGCCGCCACCAAGACGGCGGCGAGCGCGGCCAGGAACAGCGGCGCTGAAATGAGCGGCCAAGAAAAGACGGAGGCCAACATGGCGGGCAAATGAAAAAGGAGGCCGAGTGCCTGGCCTTTTTAAGTTCGAGGCCGGGAGAGACCTCCCTCGCACGTGTTTATCTGCGCCGGGCGACCTTGGTGTTATCACGTTGTGCCATGCAGTCCCGCCCGATGATGATTTCAATCATCATGGCCAGGATTAGCCTGTGGAATCGAGGAAACCTCCCCATACGCTTATACCAAGATTCTCACAATAGACACAATTTTCAGATTCTTACACTACATTTTTTCTTCTGTAACACTGGCCACTGGGTGGTGCAAAAATCACAATAACAAACAGTCTAACTAAGCGAGATCCTCAAATATCGGCTAAAATTCAAATTTGGCCTGGCCAATATATAGTAACTGTCGACCGTTCTTGAAAAAGGACCATATATCGTTTGACCTCACGAGCGACGAACGGGCGACGTATCACCGTATCGATATATTTTTCACAAGCCGAGTGGGAGCGCCGCATCGGTATCCTTGAATGTGCTGTTGTTGCCACGGAAACCGCATCCCGGCCTCTGCGGCGGCCACCCAAATTTCAGCGCCGGGCCTTTGTCGTCACAATGTTGTTGTTGTTTATTATTCAGATTTGCATCCAAACAGGCGTCGCCACGGAAACAACGCACACTCACTCGCCGCATCCGCAACGTGTGTCACACGCGCTGCCGCAGTGAGGAAAGCCCGCCGCTCCTTTTATGGCGCGGGGATGCCCGGCGTCAGCGCAGGAAGTCGGCCATGTTTGGGCATCCTCGACACGCACGGAGGGGGGAATCCCTCGCGCAGCTCTCCGCCAATGATGCGGGGCCGGCGTTGCCACGGAGACGGAGGGTATAAAAGGGACGGCGAGGACCGGAGCTCGGCATCCTCGGCGCCGATCGAACGCAGCGACGCGAACCCGAAACCCGCTCGGAGGAAATTCCCTTCCCGTCCGTCCGCCGCCATGCTCGCCGAGCGCCACCGCAGCTTCCTGTCCGACTTTGAGGACGCGTGCAGCGCCTGGGTGAACGGCGCCGAGTCCGACCGCTCCGACTTCAACGAGGCCGAACTAGCCGGTGAGTCGCCGAGGCGTCGTCGTCGTCCCCGTCGGCTGTTACGCAATGATAGCGAATGTCCCTTTCCCCGTCGCCCTCAGTTGTCTCCCCGGGGACCGACGCCTCCGATTCCGATTTCTTCTCCGACTTCAGCGACTCCGAATCGCTCTCGCCCTCCGTCGACTTCTCCGCCGGCTTCCCGCCCGAACCGGCGGCGGGCTTGAGCGGCACGGCGGACGCCATCCTCAACATGATCACGGAGATCGTGGGAATCTGCACTGAAATGGAGCAGCGGGGGGACGCCCCCGTCGTCACGGTCAAGAGCGAGTCGGGCCGCGGGGCCGACTTAATCGCCGCGCCGGCGACTCCGGACTTTATCGAGACTCTGCCGAGCCGAGACGGAGGCCGGGCGCCGACCGACGGATCGGAGGTCGAGTGGGAAGAGGATCGGATGACCGACCGGAGGCCGGGCGCAGACGCGAGCCGAGTGAAAATGGAGGCAGACCTCCACCTTCCCGCGCCATCCGCCCTCGACCCCGACCTCCTGTCGTCCCTCCTGCGGGGCGCCTTCCCGACCGTGCGCCCGAGCGGGGTTCCGGCAGGCGGCAAATCATCCCAGAGAGCTGAGAGCGGCGCCCAGGCCGAGGCCAAAGCCAAGGCCAAGGCCAAGGCCAAAGCCAAGGCCAAGGCCTTCCCGTGCTCGGTGGAAGGCTGCGAGCGGCGCTTCTCACGCTCGGATGAACTCAACAGGCACGTGCGCGTGCACACGGGACAGAAGCCTTTCCGGTGCGGCGTGTGCGCGCGGAGCTTCAGCCGCAGCGACCACCTGACCACGCACACGCGTACGCACACGGGCGAAAAGCCCTTCTCCTGCGACGTGTGCGGGAAGCGCTTCGCGCGCAGCGACGAGAGGAAGCGGCACGGCCGCGTGCACGTCAAGCAGCAGCTCCGAGCGCAAATGATGGCCGCCTACTCCATGGCCGTGAGCGCCGTGTGAGACGGCGAAACCTTCCGGGCCTAAAGAAGGCTCCCCTTCGACCTCTCGGCGAGCCCTCGCGGGAGACGGGGAAGGAGATGTTCTTGCATGAGGGTGAAAAGTGACGTGACCTCTTATGTTTGTACCATAGCTCTATTTTTCTAGATGTTTCTATTCTCGTCATGTGACTTTTCTATAACTTGCACTAAAGCATTGTGGGATACGTGTTCATGTCCCCGCTTGACGATGCTCCAATTAAAAAATACAATCAAAAACAAATCCAGTGATCAACTCTGTGTTTTTGTGCGTTGAGGGGGGGACTGGGAAGGTTGAGTCGCCATGGCAACTGAAGTTAATGTGAGTCATCTCCACAGACAAGGTCGCTGAAGCATTGCCATGGCGACGACGCGCAGCATCAAGGTTAGCCGACAAGAGACACGCGACCGCGATGGTCCGAGAAGGTCCGACGGCATCCCTGGCACCATTCGACAACATTCATCTATTCATTATTGTCGCCCAAATTACTGCGAGAATTGACATATTGTACGGAACTTTCTCCAATCAAAATTCAGAATTTCCAAGAGACGAGACAAACTCATTTATGTGATAGACGAACCAGTTTTTTTTTTTTTTCCCCCAAATGGACCGTTTGGCATATTAACACTTAAAACATTCAAATCAACAATCAATTTTCATGCGACATCATTCTTTTTGTGTCTCAAAAAGTTTTTGTTTCCCTTCAACTGTTGCACACTCCAGTCCGCTAGGAGGCGGCATCCGGCGCGTTTTCCTACTGTCCCCCACTGATGACGTTTCGCACGGTAGACGCTTAGCTCAGCTCAGCTCAGCTCAGCTCAGCTCAGCTAGCCGCTCCCCCGGCCGGTGCCGCCTGGAATCGACAACAAGGCACAAATATTTGGACCCTTTTTTCTGTCCAATTTAGCTAAAGTGAAGGAGCCCAATTAATATTTTGAAGGGAACGCACAAGACCAGAGAAAAATTGGTGTTTGGAACATCGCCTCCAGGTACGGAAGCTAGCTAGCTTTAACATGCTAACATTGCCTTTACGCTAAACATCATTAAATTACCGGTCGAACAATGTTTCATTGAACGCCTTCCTGTTTATAACATCAAGATGGAAACGGTAGAAATGGTTGTTTGTTAATAACATCGTTTTTTATATTCGCAGTTACAACTTAGCCTTCAGAAATCCACTTTTATACAGTTTTAGTTCCACCCTGCGTAATCAACCGTGTCAAAGAGTGCAATAATACAAAGGCTCTCAAAACAATACATGTGTCGCAAAATTGTCATCGTATTTTAAGGCAAATGAAACTTCTAGCATCTTTGTGGTCTTTAGATGAGATATATTTATAGTCATATAAAAAACGCATGCGTTTAAACACCTTTAAGTTGTTGTTTTTTGTCAATTGTGGACGTTGCTGTTAGGATAACACGATAGTGTAATCAGCTCGCTCATTCCATGACTTTTGTCCAAGTATTTGTGTGTTGTTTTCCCATTTGGAACGGCAAAAGATGAAGTCATTGGCTGCCATTGACAGTGATGGACGTCCAATCCATTTGAAGCGGGAGGGAGCGGAGTCGGCAGCTCCCGCTTCAAACGGACGGGACGTTTACTGGTGCTCAACTCGTTTGTAATATTGAGCCGTTGCTTCCGCGGTCAGGCGATGTCCCCCACGGCGATGAAGCTGCGCGATGCGGCGCGCGGGACGCCGCGTCGCAGTCCTCCTGCCCCCGCGTCGTGGGATGACGTTTCGCCCGACTCCAAGTGTCCCATTTGTCTGGACCGCTTCGACAACGTGGCGTATTTGAACAGCTGCCTGCACCGCTTCTGCTTCGGGTGCATCCAGGAGTGGTCGCGCACCAAAGCCGAGTGTCCTCTCTGCAAGCAGCCGTTCGCCTCCATCCTGCACTCGGTGCGCTCCGAGGACGATTTCCAGAAGTACGAGCCTCGCGTGGCGGCCAGGGCGGCGGCCGTGGAGTTGAGGATCATTCGGTGGAGGCGGCGAAGAGGCGCCACGGGGAGCGAGGAGGACGTCCTCCCCGAGGCCGGCGCGGAGGAGCGCGGCGGGGGCGACGCCGATCGGCCGCCGCCGGAGTTTGCCGCACGACTGGCTGTCAGGCTGCGTATGCAGCGGGAAGGCTCGGAGTTGCGGCGCCTGAGCGAGAGAGAGACCTTGACCTTTCGCCGCGGCCTGTATCTCAGCGGAACACGCGCGCGGCGGGTGCCCGGCGTGGGCCCCGACTCGCCGCCGCGCGACGTCACGGCGGACGGCTTCTGCCGCGACCCCGCTCAGCTGAACCGACTGCGGACTTGGCTGTGGCGCGAGCTGAAGGTCTTGTTGGGCACGCGGAACGGCGGGCTGGCGGGCCGCTTTCACCGGCTCTTGATCGCGCGATTGACTCGCCACGGCTTGGAGGACGCGGCGAGCGTGGAGCGAGAGCTGCGGCCGGTGCTCTTAACCCGAACCGAACATTTCTTACACGAGCTGCGCTGTTTCGCCCGCTCGCCGCTCGGCATGGACGAGTACGACCTGCGAGTCCAGTACTCCCCGCCCGGCGGCGACGCCGTAGTCATCGCTGTCTCTGAGGACGAGGAGGCCGAAGGGAGACACGGGGAGGAGACGGAGGCGGTCCCGTCCGACGCCTCGGCCCCGACGTCGCCCGCTGTCGGGTCCGTCCGGCAGGAGGACGAGGCCGAATGCGTGATCGTGGGCTACAAGAAACCGCTGGCCGAGCGCACGCCGGAGCTAGTGCGGCTCTCGTCCGATTCGGAATCCTCCTCTCCCGCGGTTCCTCCGTCCGCAGCCCGCCCGGAGAAGGAGCCCGCCGCGAGCTCGGGGCGTGCGCGCGGTCCACCGCCCGCCGACAAAAGCGAAAAAAAGAAGAGGAAGAGGAGGAGCCGCGATCGATTCGAGAAAGGCGGCGATACGGCCACGCCCGGCCACGCACGGCGTTCGGGCCCCGAGTCCGGCTCGCCGAGCCCCTTCAGAGTTTCGGAATCCGGCTGGGTATTATCCTCGTCTTCGTCCCCGTCCTCCGTCCGCTCCTCTTCGCCGCCGGCCCGGCCGTCCTCGTCGCGCCCCGTCGGGGAAAAGCCCGGCGGGAAGAGAAAGTACAAGAGCCGACACCTGAACGAGCGCGGCGGCAAGCGTCGGGGGAGATGCCGCGATAGGAGTAGGGGCGACAGGTGAGGGCTTCCCGTTCTTTCTCTTTTCGGCCGGAGAGTTGTCTCTGGCGTCCGTTCGTCTCCGTCGCTCGCCGGGTTATCGAAAACTAGCTACAAATACGTAAGGGTGTTCCAAAAAATCCATTATTAGATGCATCGCGATTCGACACGTGACAATTTGATTACTTTTCATAAATGTTCAAAAACGATGATTTTCCCTCATAGCTTTTACGACAGCCCCTAGGAGCAGAAAGAAATTCAAGATACGTCTCCCGCCCGGACGGACACCTTTAAGGGACGCACGCGCAACATTGGATGTGAAGAGAATGCCACTGGCCACCAGGGGGCAGTGCCTTCCTGTTAGAACGGCACTCCTACTAATAGAGGGCGAGTGAGTAGTTGGGAAGAGAGATATACAGTACTGTAGTTCATTGCTCCGTGTCTTTAAATTGTCCAGCAGTAGGTTCAAGTTGTGTTGATTGGGAAAAAGTCCCGTGTCTGTCTATCAGAGGTGAGTACACGAACCCTCTTGTACTGTTCAGCTGTATTGTAACTGTATTGTTGTCGTTTTTGAGATGCTACTAGTTAGCGCCGAGCGAGCGCTTTGCTAAGTTGCGCCTTGTTTGGTGGCGTACAAAAGATGTAGAACGTTTAAAACCAGGATGAAGTACAGCGGTAACATGTGAAATAGTACAGAAATCTGGGAAGACAAAGTATATTGGTTAAAAGAAGTCTTATCTCTGAAGACACTTTGTTTGTTTCCCCGAGAATGTGAAATTCGGTCCCCCGGCGTCAATTTTATTGTATTGTTTAGAGAAATAAACAGTGCCTTTGAAACAGCTAAGGTTTTTGCACCTTCTTGTTGTATAGGCATGTTGAGAAATAAGTACTGCCTGTAAAATGGTTCGTGTTTTTGCACTAAAAAATAAGCAGTTTAAGGGCAGCTTTGGTTGTATGGGTATGTTTCCATCGCTCCTGTTGAATCATTAGGATATTTGAAATAAATAATGGACATAAATGTGTCTACATTATTCATTAGTAATGTACGATGCATCGATAACCGTGGTCATTGTTCAATCGTCGAATCGGAGCGCCCTGAATTGTAATCGAATCGAATCGAATCGCGGGGCGCATCGAAGATGGCGCGCCCCTACAAATACGGGAGTCGTTTGGGCGCGAGCGAGGACTTCGGACGGCGTACGGCAGCGGCTATTACTGACGAGACTCCCGCCCTTTTCCGTCCCGCAGCGCAAGAGATCGCCGACGCGACCGCAGTCCCAGTGTGGAGATCGTGTACGAGGGCGCCGCCCCCTCCGGGCGCCGACGCCGGACGGCGCGACGCGACAGGTACAAAAATAAGAACCTCCGGAGTCGACCCGAAGCTACGTTCCGCCGGCGCGGCTAACTTTAGGTGGCCCTCGTCCGGCAGGTCGCCGCTCGTCATCACGTTGGACAGCGACAGCGGGGACGGCTCGCCGCTCGGCCGAGTCGAGGACGGCGGCCCGTCCGATGAAGTCGAAACGGACCGGGTAAGACGCGCCCCGCCTCCGCTCCGCCTCGGCGAACGCCACGTCGAGCGAGGAGAAAGCGAGCTTCCCTTTTCGACCGACTCGACGCGAGCCGACGCGGAAAGCGTCGGGAGCTCGCCGATTCTGTGCTCTCTCCCGTCGTGGTTTTCCGAGACGGACGACGGCCTTTCGGACGAACCCCCAATGAGCGTTAAACGGGACGCCCCCCTGCCGCCGCTCGACTTCCAGAGAAGCGACGGTAGCATCCGCTCGGTGGCCCATCGAATTAAGAGGAGCTCCCCGCCGCCGCTCCGCCTTAAAAAATGCCACGCCGAGGAAGAGGAAAGTGAGTTTTCCTTTCCGACCGACTCGACGAGAGTCGACGCGGAAAGCGACGGGAGCTCGCCGATCCTTTGCTCTCTCCCGTCGCGATCTTGCGAGACGGACGCGGACGACGGCGGTCCGTCGGACCAGCCCCGAACGTGCGACGGTCGGGTCGCGGGCGCCCCGCCGCCGCTCGACCTTCCGGTAAGCGGCGGCGGCTCGGCGGCCGATGGAATTGGAAGAAGCACCCCGCCGCTTCTTCGCCTTCGGGAATTAGAGACTGAGGAAGAAGAAAATTTTTCCCTCCTCGACTGCTTGATTGAAGTAGACGCGGCGGCAGCGGGAAGTGACCCCGGCGCTCCGCGCTCCCCCTCTCCCTCCCTCTTGTTCACATGACCCGCATTGTTCTGTTCTTTCCGCTTTTTGACGTTTCGACTCTTGTTGCCACAGCAACACTCGGTTATGTCGGGCGCACCTCGCTTCCTTGCCGCAGGGTGGCGCCATGTTTTTAAAAAAAAGAAAGTGAACACGTTGGCGCAGGCTGCGTTCAGACTGCAGGCATATCCAATTCCAATCTGTTTGGGCCAATTCCCCTTTTTTTTTGCACGAGTGTCCAAATTGACATTGGCCCCGTTCAAACAGAGCCACACGATTGATGCTGCCGACAAGTCGCCGTGGCAACGAGGGTGTCGCGTTTGATGTCGCAGGATGGTGACGGCGGCAACAAATATGCAACATGAGAAAGTCTCTACGGACCAGTTTGAAAATATCGTTTCATGAGCCATCTTACCTAGCTAACAAATATTGACATGACTTACCTGCGTTGCCATAATCGATACGCCCCTCCAAGCGCTGGCCTTGCCCCCACAAATGGACATCGAAACATTGGTGCACTTTTCTGTGCTAGAAAAGTTTCAATCTGGATGGGCTAAAAATCGGGTTTTGGCCGCCAAGTGGTAGACTTAAAATCCATTTTGCCGGGTTTGGCGTTATCACTGCCATTGACGGCGTTAGACGTCCAATCCAATTGGACCGGTCCAAAAATGGATGGGACATCTTATCTGTCGGAGATGAAGTGATGCTTGCAGTTTTAGGTCGTGTCCCCCCCCCCGCAAAAAAAAATGTAGATGTACAGATGTACCCATTAAAGCAGGGGTCTCCAAACCGGTCCTTGAGGGCCACTGTGGGTCCTGGTCTTTATTCATACCATTCAAGCGCAGACCTTTTAACTAATGTGGTTTCTACTAAAACCTGACTGAAATCAACTGATGACACTTATAAAACACCAGATTGGTGAAAAGGTGTGGTCTTGTTTTGTTGGAATGAAATCCTGCACCCACGGCCCTATGTAGAATAGTTTGGAGACCACTGCCTTAAAGACCTGGCGTCGCCATCACATTGCACATATTGTGTGGACGCCAGGTTTTTAATGAGTATTTTTTTTTTTTTTTTTTTATGAGTACACCAAAAAAAAAAAAAAAAAAGATAAACCAATTTCATTGAATAAAATAAGAAATACACCCTGGTTATGGCACCGTTTTTTTAAACTCATAGTATTTAACTCATTGCCTGCCAGTTCCAATGATAGACATCCATGTGAATACGTAGCGCCATCGACGGCAAAGGAGGTCCAATCTGGGAGATCCGTCCCCCGATCAAAGCGAACGAGGCGTCTGGCGCCGTCAACGGCGGCCGACAAGCGCCCCGAGTCATGTCATAAACAGCTTCGGGCATCCGTCATCGCGCGTTTGCTCGCCACGCCCACATTGCCGCGCACCGGCGCGGGTCCATTGTTAGCAGTCGCTAAGCAACAAGGCGCTCCGTCGTCAAGGACGACCGGCATTCTGCCGAGCTGGCGCGGGATGATGCAATCGGCTCCCTCGTCCTTTTGGCCGTCGAGAGTTTTGACGGTCCTCGTAGTCCTCCTGAGGAAACTTGTAGTCCTTTCTCACACGTGACACGCAAACGGAGTCGACGAGCGCCGTCCCCCGCGGCGGGTTCGCCCTCCGAGCTACCGAATCTGCGCGGCGTTCGTTCTCGGCGCTGAATCCCAAAAAATGACAAAAGGACCGGCGAGTTCTTTTCGCCCCATAAAAATCACAATTTTTCAATTCAAGATTTTTTCGATGACAATTTGAGGCTCGAGTTGAAAAGTTGTCGTCGGATCGCGGTCGTACACGCCAAGGCGGAGATTCTCAAAGTGTGTTTGTCTCCTTCTAGTTGTATGTGAAAGAAGATTTGTGGGTCGTACAGTTAGCGTTCAAAGCTAAGATACTGCTCAGTTTTCAACTTGGAGAGGTACAACTGAACTAAATCACCTATTTTTGCATTAGACCCCCATTCGCCCAATTTTGAGAATCTACCGATGCA
The DNA here is from genome assembly GCF_030265065.1 of Corythoichthys intestinalis. NCBI lineage: Eukaryota > Metazoa > Chordata > Actinopteri > Syngnathiformes > Syngnathidae > Corythoichthys > Corythoichthys intestinalis. The sequence continues at coordinate 56,517,929 of NC_080407.1, forward strand.
GAGCCCGATCCGCTATCTCCACAAGCGCGTTCAAACGTCATTTCCTCACTGCGGAGAGGATCATTTGTACACCGCGCTCTTTAGCGTTAGTTTGCCGCGAGGGCTGCCGAAAGGTTGGCCTTCCGAAGGCCCCGTTTTTCAGCCGCGTCTGTCGGTATTTTCGTTTCTTTTGGCAATATCCGTCCAATAAATACATCTTCGAAAACCGCACCCGGTCTCTTGAAAACGACCTCCTGACCGGATGAGGGACACCCTGATTTTAATGTCGTTTTTCGACCGTGCGTTTAAACTCAACGCGACAAGGCTAAAACGTAATTCTATTCGCAAGGAATAAAACCTTGGGTTCGCATCTCGATCCAGTTTTGTATTTTCCGAGCCTGAATTTGAAATACGAAAAAATCTGATGTTTTGCCCTTCGGATTCAAACCAAAAAATAGTCTCTTTGCCTTTTTCTTTTGGAGAATGAAGGAACGATACACGGATTGGCCGACCGTCCGAACTGTCCTCGGTCCGTTCCGGTTTTAGAAGAACCATCGGAAGGCCTCGCCCGTCGGGACGGATGGCGGTCTCTACAATCGGAACAAAAAAGAAAAAGACTCCATTAATCTTTCTGACCACACAAACACACACACACGCGCGCCGTCACTGTATCTTCATTCACACTCGCGCCGCAGTTCCAATTAGTGTCTAATTGACAAAGATTAGCCTAATGTGCTAGCACGTGCGCATCCCGGCATTGTGCGTGCGCGCGCTAATTAGCTCCGGTTTGCGGCGACTCACGGGAGGAAGCGAGGATGAACGGTGACGTCGGCCGGGTCCGGCGCCGCTCATTAATGTACACGCGCGCCAAGTTTGCGTGGTGTCCACATTAGCTACGGCGGCACGTATTCTGCGCTGTGCTGGCAATGAATGAGTTCAAGACAAAAAGCCTAAAGAAGATTTGTTGTTTCTTTACTTTGTCTGTCCTTGTGGAGAATGTTGTAAATAAAAGCCATGTTTTCCAGAAAATGACTGCAGTCTTCTCTGCGCTAATTCCAAATCATGAATACCCATAATCACATGCAGACAGTGTATAGTATAAGTTTTAAAATGGTGGTTTGTCTTTAAACGTAATTCTCTGTTATCAGAGGTAGAAGAAATTGCTCAGAAATATTTTGAGTCAATCATTTATACTTTTTGTGACCCGGGGGTGAGGTCCCACTAGGGGTATGCGAGTTCTACCTTTGAAGAAGTTAAATCTTTGAACAGTCAGAGATTAGGAAAAGAAAAAGAAAAAAAAAACGGAGGCGAAGAGGCGAAACATGTTGTTTTTTGCTCCGTTCATTTATCTCAGAAGCGTCTCGGAGCCTATACGGGATAAGTACGGACTGACTGGTTGTTAGTGAATCGCAGGCCACAGTAAGACAGTGGCGACGATGACGAGCGTTGAAGCGGCCTCCTACGCTGGATGGAACCCTTGACCTCAGAACTGCAAGGGGTGGCGCTAACTGGTCCGCTAAGGACAGCTGAATGGATTCTTAATTGTAATCTTTATCTCGCCTCCGCGCACGCAGTGAGACAGATTCTACTTTTGCCGACTCACCTCAAGCGGTGTGCCCCCGCCGCCCCCCGGCTTCTTCTTGAGCTCCTCGCACTTCCTGAACTTGCAGATCTGGTGGCCCGTCTTCCTGTTGCGGCAGGACGAGCACACGCCGCAGTTGATGAGCCGCCGGCAGGGCCCGCACACGCCGCAGCGCTTGCGCTTCCTCTTGGAGGAAGACGAGGACGAGGGGGGCGACAGGACCCCCGTCGCCACCCCTGACGACGAGGGCGAGGACGAGGAGGGGCAGGGCGAGGAGCCGGCGTGCTGCTGGCAGTCCGCGGGCCCCCGCTGGCCGCCCGTCATCTGGAAAGCGCTGCCGGCGTCGGGCGCGCCGCCCGCCGTCGAACCCATGGCCATGACGATAACGCCCGGGGGTAGGCCCAGCCCTCCCAGGAAGCCGCTTCCCAGAACCCCGCCCCCGTTGCAGCCGCCGCCCTCCGATAGGCCCATCGCGTCCGGGTGGCCGTGTCCCTGCTTGCCCGCGCCGCAGTCGCCCCCACCGCCGTAGCCGGGCAGGAAGTTGGCGTTACCGGGCGCCACGGGGTGGTGGTGCGCCGCTTGGGTGACGGGAAGCGAGGCGGGAGAGTGTTTATCGGTCCGACCCCCGTCCTCGGCGCCGCCGCCCTGGTGCATGCCGCTTCCGTGGGGGTGCGAGGGCGTCACGTGCGCGGGCGTCGCCGGATGGTGCCGGTGGTGGTGCGCGGCGCCGGCGGGTTTGGGCCGGCCCCAGAAAACGGCCGCCGGGTGGTTGACGTTGTCGTGGCACCCCCAGGGCGTCGTGGCCACGGCGCCCAGTCTGGTGGCGGCGGGGGGGAAGATGGGAGCGGCGGCCGCCAAGCGCGCCGCCAGCTTGGCCGACGGCGGGAAGTTGCCCACGTCCACGTTGGTCTTGTAGAAACTGGCGATGGACGAGCGGTAGCGGTCCATCTCGCTGCTGTAGTCCAGCATGGGCGCCAGTGTGGAAACCTGTGAGGAGGAGAGAAAGTTGAAAAATTGGCAGCAGTTTTGGAGCCGTGGTAAACGGTCAAACTGATACTGAGCTAAAAAGCTGCCCATTCTGATTCGACTTCTTAGCACCGAACGATTTTAGCCTGGCGATCGGCCCCACTTGCTAAAGCAGAGTTGACTAAATCCAGACCTCGGTGCCACTTTTCCTCTCGTGTTTTCCATGTCTCCCTCCTCCAACACACCTGAATCCAAAAAATCAGGATCATTATCAGGCTTCTGGAGAGGTTGCTGATGACATAATCATTTGAGTCAGGTGCGTTAGGGAGAGAGACGTGGAAAACAAGACAGGAAAAGTGGCACCGAGGTCCGGATTTAGTCAACCCTGCGCCAAAGCTATCCCAATTGATCCGGGGTCGATGCCAAAACATACCTTGGAACGGTGGGAGAGCGTAGCACCCCATTGTAATTTATTCTAGTTATTGAAATACATTTATGCTGAAAACTATTAACTCTGTCCGATTCAAAGTTCACTCGATTCTCTGCTCCAAGTTTCAACCCGAGCCCCACTTGCTCACCTGGCCCTGCCCGCCGTAACCGTGGTGATTGGGGTGGTGGTGCGAGGAGGCGGAGCTTCGCTGCAGCACGGACGACAGGTCGCTCTCCACGCAAACGCCGCTCGTCATGCCCGACATGGCCGCCGCCCGCGCCTTTTGTTTACTTTCCTGCAAAGGGGAGAAAAGGCGAACACGCTGACTTCCCGTGACCTCTGACCCGCGGCGGGCGCCCGAGAGCGAACCCCGGAGGAGGGACTAATTATCCGGTCGGCGTGACGGAAGGTTAAGAGGAAAGCGCTCTCCCAGGCGGCACATTAACACCCCCCCCCCCCACGCCGCCTCCCCCTCGTCCCGCAGGCGCAGCAGGAGGAAGACGGGGGGGGGGGGGGGGGCGGGGGGTTGAAGGCGGCTCGTAAAAGGCTAAAAAGCGTGAAGGCGGCATGCGGCGGTCAGAGGCGGAACGTGAGGAGATGAGGCTACTCACCGGGCCCGCCAGGAGGAGAAGCGCGAGAGGACGACCGTCTGGGAATTAGCCCGCCACGGATCATGGCTGGCGGGGAAGGAGATGGAGGAGGTGGCGGAGGGGGGCAGGTGGCGGCGGGGGGTTGGAGCACCGGGAGGGATTTGTCGGTCTGTCAGCGGCGGGGAGGGATGGCGGGGTATGGGGTGGAAGGGGGGGGGGGGGGTGATGGATAATGGGAACGGGGGGGGGGCGTATAATCACCTGGGCTTGGCACAAGCGAGCTTGCGCGAGGCAGGAAGAAGGAGTTCAATTAGCAGGTGGCGTGGAGACAGCGAGAGACCCTGCAGGGGGGGAGGGGGCGATGAATAATGGCGGAGGTTATGAACGAATACGTGCGTCGTCCTCACGACGCGGCGGAGGGGCGGGGAGGGGGGGGGCCCTCGTTGGCAGGCTGATGCTCGCTGACAGGAAGGGGGAGGGGAAGCGCGTGTCGGCTCGTGCCCTCCGCTGCGTCTGGCGCCACCCGTGGCCGCGCGCCGCGTGGCGTCTGATTGGCGCCCGGGGAGGAAGAGGAGGCGGTAAAGTGTGAAGATGATTGGCGGCTCGCCAGGAAGCCGATGAGTCCCGAGCCTTCTCGACGAGTCCCGAGCCTTCCTTGACACAGGTCGAAGGTCGGCCCGCGGTGAGTCGACTCGGGTGGTCCGGTGACCTTTGACCCCTCCCCAAAACACATGCCCTCGGAACAACAGGCGCCGTTCGGCATACTGCCGTCTAGTGGACGAGAGCGGAAAGTGCAACTTTAAATGGCTCCTCCTTCTTCACTCTTCTCAGACAAAGAAAACAAAATACAAGCAATATTTACATATTAAACGGTATGAATGAGGTGATCGATTTGTATTATAAACACAACACGGGATAATTCAAAGTGCTTTACAATAGCTACATTAGAATCACCAAGAGAAGGATACATCTGTTCCATTTGAAGTAGGAGGGTAGGCAGCGAAATGAACCGCTAGTAGACGTCCAATCCGTTTGAAGTGGGAGGGCTGACAGTGAACGCGGCCCTCCTACCTCAAATGGATCAGACGCGCCGTTACCGTACAGTGGAAGGGAATGCGTTGATGAAAATGGAAAAGCTGGTGGTGAACACATGTATAGTCATCATACGACACGAACAAACAGTTCTTAAAACGCTTGTCGTTTTGGAGATACATTTTTGCCCAACAAATAGATTGTCATCTCGTGTTCTAAAAAACGCATGGAAAATGTTAAAATCGGAAATTGATTGATGTTTTAATGTAAAATTCATTGAGGAAGTGAGATAGCGTTGGTGGTGTAGTGGTTAACATAGCTGCCTTCCAAGCAGTTGTCCCGGGTTCGATTCCCGGCTAACGCACATCTTTATTTATTTTTTATTGTTTGAGAAAATGTCTCTTAAAAAAAGTCTTTTTTCTTGTTTTGTCAGCAACGGCTAATCCAGAGAGTAACCGTCACTTTGTAGTCACCGTGTAACGATCATTGAGCGTGCTCAAATGAATTCTAGATGTCCTAAAAGGTGGATAATCCACGGAATTGTGATGGTTTGAAAGTTAATCGCAGTGGTCAAAAATCACGCCAATGCATGTTTGACATAGTTGCCCGGGTGGGTGGGGGTCTCTGGAAAAATGCCCCCCTTCCCCTCCCCTCCGGAATACGCCCCCTGGCCACCGGTGCTCTCCGGAACTAATTAGCGTCCGCTCCGGCGACACCGATTCCGCCCGAATAACTGCAACGGTGATAGGAGCAGCGATTGCGACTCGGTTGAAGCGTCGAGAGCCGAGCGACGAGCGCGGAATGGCCGAGCAGCAGCAGCAGCAGGACGAGCAGGAGGGGATGAGCTCCCCCGAGGCGCCGGTGCCCGATTCCTCGGCCACGGGGAGAGCGCTCAACCTCGCCCGGCTTTTGCTCTACGAATCTACCCGCTTGCTCCAGTTATACGTGAGTTTCTTTCGCTGCGGTTTCTGGACGGTCATCGCCGTATACGGGGACGTGAGTGGCGTTCATTTCACCGCAGCTTTCGTCTCCGCAATGCATCACGGGTTGATAAACGCTGGATAAGATAGGCCGCACCTTTTGTTGCCTTGGCAACACCACTTCAATATGGAATAGTTCATATTTTTGGACTTGCGTCTTTTTGATGGCTCGGTTCGTGAATGTTCCTACTGCCGTGCACTTCAAACATGAGTTTAAATCCCACTTTAAATGAATCGGACATCTAGCGACGTCGACGGCAATTCAATGAGTGCCCTGCATAGGCCGTGTCAAATGCAGTCCATGGAGAAAAAACAGAAAATGTCATCAATTGTAATGTGTTCGTTCGGTGCCATTCACAGTGTAGAGTAGACATCCGAGAGGAGGGGGGGCCTGCAGGAAGAATAGAATACTGTACGAAGACCAGGATTAAGGCAGGTGACAGTTTGTGCATCGTTATTGATGTAACAGTGCAAAAATCATACACCTGCGAGTGCGACATTTGAACTCGTCACATTTTATATTGATTGCATTTCGCGTATACATCTATCTGCGTTTTTGTTGTTGTTTTTTCCCCCCCCACGTTCAATAATAAGTGTCCAGCGCATCCTCGGATGCGGGCAGTCATCAGACTAAAAGCCAGAGTCCCCGCTCTCCCTAATGGATTGTGTATTTTTCTTCCCGGACGGATCCGTCCCCTAATCGATACGACTCGCAGACGGAGCAGGAGAGCTTCCTGTCGGAGCGCCCCCCCGAGGACGGCCGCCTGGTGTCCCTGGACCCGAGCCCCGAAGAGCCCGACGCGGAGGGGCGCGTGCGGCTGCTGCACGCCGCCCTGCGCCGCTGCCTGGGCCTGCTGCACTGCGCCATCGCCCGGGCCGAAGAGGAGTGGGGCGAGCTGGGGAGCGACTACGAGACGCTGCGAGGCGACGTCCGCATCCGCTTGGAGCTTTTGCTCCGCACCACCAAAGATCTGCTGGAGACGGACGGCGCCGAGCTGGAAGTCACCCCGGACGTCCGCGGCGATGAGGTGCGCTCGTCCGACGATAACGGTGCGGTATCCAAAGCTCGTCTCGGATGTTGTACCTCCCAATTGGACCTATTTACGACGCTCCGACGAGCGTATTTTTCCAACTCCGGTTCGGCCGCCGCCGCCGCCGCCGTCTGGCTCTCTCCACGTGTGACATCTATACGGTCACGAGCGCCTAGGTAGCTTTTCGTATGTCGTTTAAGGAAACGTCGTTCAAAAAACTCGACGTCGGTTTTGGATTCCGCACCCGCCGAGTTTAAAACTGCAGTCTGAGCGTTTACCATCCAAAACGCCGGTCGTAACGATGGTCTCGTCTTGACTTTTGACTAGGAAACGGACGGGGGCGCCGGCGGAGCTTTCCAACTCAAATTGTGGACGCATCGCGTTCTCCGGGAGCTGGTCCACTGGGCCCACCACGTCTCGCGGGCCCTCCACGTCCTCCACACGCAGCGGCAAGGAACACGGGACGTCTAAACCGATGAACTGGCTAACTGCCCGAGGGCAGCATTTGGACAGTGACCCTAACCCCTTTATTTATATCGGATGCGTGAAACGCATTCATTAGGAGGAGTCGACGACAAAAGATTTCACCCGTCGCCATGTTCTGTTTGAACTGACGCGCGCTTTAGCTCGCCGGACGAAATCCGATTCCGTGAGCGTGTTTGGTCTCACAAAAGATGCCAACGTAGAACCGTTTCGCCGGTCGCCGAACTCATTGGCCGTCATATCCGCGTGAACCGGGACGGCCGCCGTCAAAAGATGACGCTTCCCTGTCGTACCCTCGTCTTTCCCGTCTGCTCGAATGTCCGTTGCCGTGGATGTCGGCCGATGAGTTCGTTGGTGAAAAGGGGAAGCTTTTTTGGGCAAGTGGAAAGACCAGGCATCCAGACTTGATCTTCCAATGCTACGGACAGACAGCGCGAGACGTCCAATTCATTCGGTAGTCAATCAGCGCCCTAGAAAGGTTGATTTCCGTTCAGCGCTGTACATTGTTTTTGGAGCCGGCGGTTAAGTGTCACTGTCCAAATCCTGCGGTACGCCCCGCTGCTCGACTAACTACTGTAAGCTCCTTTAATAAGGCCCGGCTTTGTCCGCACGGTATTTCCTGCGCACGTGCTAGAATGAATGACCTCCAGTTGGCCGGCGTTTGCTGGTGCGCACTCACCTCATTTCCCGCGTGTGATTTATGATTTTTATTAGAACGTACTTAAGCCCACCCTGCACTAACTGCTAGAAGTAGCCAAAAATACACGACTGACAAACTGTGACTTGTTTTGATTCCGAATTGGATGGACTTGACGTGATGTTCTACTGGAATGTGCTGCTACACTGTTGAAAACAGCTGAGCTTTGTCAACCTCAGGGGTCGGGGACCCAAAATAGGTGGCGGATCCGGTTCCAGTGGGTCGCCCTGAATAAATTGCAAATACAAAACTGGTTTTCTTGTTTGTTTTGGAAAAACAAAACAGTGTGTTAAAAGAATATGAAGAAAATGGAGCTTTCATTTCATTCATGGTATTTATTTGTGGGTGGGGGGGGTTCTGGGTCATTTCCTATTTTCTGGCCATTCTCCCGGGCCAAATGGATTGGAGCCCTATCCCCGTCAATGGCGGCCAATGAGTTCATTGATGAAAATATTAAAGCCGTTAGAACAGTAGGACGGTCGTCAATGGGCAGAGGCAGATTATCAGTTAGAAGTCATGTTTTTGAGAAAAAGTCAACCGAGAAATTTGTGACGTTGTCACGCTAACTGACATTTTTGGGTAGCGAGAGCATAGACGAGGGGTCCTCAAATACCAAACTTGAAGGTCCACAATTATTTTTTTTCATACAAGCATGGGCCCATTTATTCATGTCGGTCAAGTACAAGGCAGGTGGAAGGTGGTTTTCTTTTGACCAAACATAAGTACAATGTACATTCCGATTCAATAAAAATAACAAAACATTTTTGACTAAAAATACATAAAAAGAAACATGCAAGTACACTAAATTATTGACAAGGTCTGTTGTTAAGGTGCAAACAATACCTATTGACAATACATTTTGTAACTGTCAAACACTGCTGGACAAAAAAGAAAACATGTCCAAGTGGTACAGTACACGTTCACTTGTTCAGAACATGAATGACAAGCTCTGTCATTAAGGCGCAAACATGACAATTATTGACAGTCACTTTAACTGTAAAACACTGCTAAATGAGAGAAATGGCACTTGGCCGTTTACTCACATCATCAGCCAGTACTTGAGTGCGTCTGAGAGTGAGATTTGTTTGATTTTTGTTGTCATTTCCTCCTCTTCTTTCCCTTTCAACCTTGCTGTCATCGCTTCAGTCATTCACTCTTTTATTTTTTTCTCCATCAGAGGAAGGCTTCTTATGTTTGGCCAACACCCACGACGCTCTGAGTGAGCACTCCGTTGCAATTTGTCGTTGTGTCATAGATTTAACAATAACCTTGCTCGACTCTTGATATGACTGCTCCAACCTGTTCATTTCTTGCCTTCTCAATTCTGATTTAGAAGGAAAGTTCAGCGGGGCTCTTTAACATAGTGGCGTTTCACATTTTCATGCACTTTTTATCAGAGCAACTGTCTTGAAGCACATAGGTTTGCTACTCGCAGTTGGTAAAATGGACGCCTATTTTTTTCAGTCCATTCCTCATTGAAATGGCGATTTTCATTGTCTACTTTTCCTTCTTTTGGTCAACTTTGAGCATGCCGTTTTGTTAGATTCGGTCTTCTACTGGTGGCATGTAAACAGATTGCAAAATGCCGGGCGCCACTCGTGTTTCGCACGGCTGCGGTCTGTCCGCTCTAGCTAGCAGCTTGCGGGCTCTCTCAGCCAATCAGCGCATCGTTGTCATAGAGATGACAACAGAAGTGGGAACATGGAAGATATTTGACCAAAAATGAAACTTAGCGATAGAATAGTAGCGCATCGTTGTCATAGAGATGACAACAGAACTGGGAACATGGAAGATATTTGACCAAAAACTGAAACTTAGCGATAGAATAGTAGCGCATAGCCACAGATAAGCGATTCATACAAATACATTTTTTTAAGTGCCGTTTGCTCAGGGTCCGGAGAGATGTGCGCCTTAATGGCGTACTGCACGCAGGCTATTTTTAGACCGTGACGTCGCATCGTAAAGCCGAAGTGGGACATTATAGACCCGGCCGCGCATAGAAACCATGTTAAAGGTGCTACTTTTCTCCGGTAATCTTTCAAAAACGAGCATGCCGATCACACATTGCTTTTTTGGAACTTGTAGAAACGACTCTAGACATTATGACATATGTTACGACACAAACGGATGTTTTCTTCATATGTTTCCCGAAACCAAAAACTCAGAGGAAAAAAATATGAAAAATAAATCAACTTGCGCGGACTTTTAACGACAGCTCGGTGAATCCATTCACATTTTATATGCAGTAAACATTTTGTTGGGTTGGCATGGTCTTTCCGAGGACAAAGAGGTAAGCCATTTTGATATTTTTAACTTATTTTTTAGCGTGACGTTGGCCGTGTTGCTTCTGTCTAACAATGAATGACCTGAAAAGAATGGTAGGCTATCTGACTGCCACTGTTGCCTTTTCTGTTAGTAAAAAAAACAACTTTAGTAAGGGGGAAGTGTAAATAAATGATAGAATTAAGGTTTGTTATCACTGAAAAAATTCAAAGTGGTCGTTGGCTGTCACTGAGTAGCGTAGCATTTGCGATCGCTACACAAAACGAACTAAATTACCCCCAAGATCGGTCAGGGACGTAGGACAACCAGAGGATATAATGTATAAGAAAGACAGGGCTGGTGGTAAAGGATAGCTTATTGAAACAGGAGAAGTCAGTCGCGTCGATAAAAAAGCTAAGGCTATGCTTAGGTCGGCTCGTTTATTTTGTCTTTTTCAGCACTCGACACTCAAGCCATCTATTTAACAGAACATTTTTTATGTTCTTCCACATCTTTGCCAGTGAATTTGGCACCAGGGACATCATTGTCGGAGAGAATTGGTAGGTTTAACTCCCTAAACAGCTCCTTCGTACACGATTTCCATTCATTTACTATTGGGGACAAGCTCTCATTTGTCCCCCACTTAGCAACAGTAGCTAACGCCATGAATATTAATGAGCGGAAGTGACGTTTTGCTTGCGGTACGCCATTGAGGACCCCGGGCATAGACGTTCCATTTATAGACCCTACCCACCGACATCACAAAATCACGTGCTCGCTGTATGGTTCCGCCCACTTGTCTGTCATTTTGTGTCTGTATTATCAATGGTCTCAATTGATCCAGCAAGTTAAATGCATTCCATGGAAGACCCGGTGCTTTCGGATGCCGTAAACTCACTTGATGCGTTGCATAAAAGGCGTTATGTGGAAAAGCTTCAGTTTATCCATTCGCCAGATCCACATTTGATGCCTAAATCGATGTTTTTCGACCCGCTGTCTCCGCCGTATTTGCCTGACATCTGCTAGCTACCCTGAACTGTACAACTATCTTGTCCACACAAAATCAGCCTATTCTCACGATAGTTTGAAAAACTTTAAGAGCTTGGAGGCTTATAAATACTTCGTTGCCGGTTGGGTGAAACAGGTCCTCGTCCATGAAAATTCGGCAGGAATCTATCTTGTGCTTGTAAAGGTGAGTTACGAAATTTTCAATTCAAAATCTTTTGTTATTGCTAACATCCACTGTCAAGTCTAATGGATTTCATGTCGTTTGTCAATGGAGTTAGGGCTTTTAATGCTTCTATGGTTTAGCGATGGCACTCTCACTACATACATACGTGTATGTTGTCGGCGATTAGCCTAGCAATGATCTTAATTGTGGTTGTCAGCCCAAAACCCTCTAAATATATATTAAATGCATCTTACCAGATATAAAATGACTACTACATAATCTGTGGTAATCGTTTGGAGCCTAGTTTTCTCGTCGAATTGCAGCAGCCCATCTCGCTCTCTTCTCTCCGGGTCTCTCGGAATCCGGTAGAACTTCAAGTCTCTCCGTCTTCTCCATCTATCTTCTCTGTTATTGCAACCGACCGCCACACACGCCTTCACCATTTTGATTATTAATTTTAACGAGCAGAAAAACACGTCGTAAATAGGAAGAATGTACGTAGCCGTAACAGGGAAACATGATGTGTTGACGGACAATTGGGCGGCACCAGTCAGGAGGAAGGAGTTGTGACGTCACGTGGGTAGGTCTATATAGAACTAGATGCGAACTGTCGGGGTTGCCGGCGTTAGAAACCGGCGGCCATCTTAAAGCAGTGGAGGTCTCTCAAAGTGTGGAAGTATTATTCGAACACGGAAAGCTCTACTGTATGCCGCTAAAATACTTTGAACTCTGCGAAATCTTGACGGTTTGTCAAAGGTTTGGTTTACTAAAAAGATTCTATTGTCCAGGCTGTAACAAAGCGCGCATTTGGCATCCAATTCTATGAAAATGCCCCGATTCGACACCTCGAGCAAGGCACCGACGTGATGCTGCGCGCGCGCATGCGCAGTGAGTCCCCCCCGCCCCACCGGGAAGGAACGCGTTGCGTCCGCGGACGGGAGGGAAGGAAGGAAGGAAGGAAGGAAGGAAGGCAGGCAGGCAGGCAGGCAGGCAAGCACTGGCAGCCCTAATGGCGGAGAATGTGCGCTCGCCTTTCGACTACCGGGAACCACCGACGCTCGATAGCGACGGGGACGGCGGCAAACCGCCGCCGTCGCGGGGGTAAGTGGCCGTCTTTGGGAGCGCTTTTTCTTCCCTTCCGCCCTCGTATTAAGCGGGCTTTGTTAGCATGCTTCTGGCCGCGCGTTTACGCCAGCTACCCGCCAACCCCTCGTTTTCATGTGGGATTTTGCTGTGAAAAAGGACACGTTCAAGTATTTTTTTTTTTTTTTTTTGTGAGCCTTGCACGTAGCCGTCGCTGGCTGCCGCCGGCGCTCCCCGACCGATCCGGTTCGCCGTGATGTTTTGGCCAGACGGGGAAGCTAAATGTTTAGCCGCGACTTTAGCATCTCGCCGAGACTCTTTTAGGAAACATCAGCCGGACTTGTGGATTCCAGACGATATCGATGCATCAAAAACAACCAAAATTTCGAGATGTAAACAAATAGATTTCACGTTGAAATCATGTCTCAAAATGGCTGACTTTAGCTTCCAGTGGATGAATGAATATCACCAACCTTTTGGTTGGAACGGTGAATAAATCGACCTTTGTCATTTTGAATGTCTGTTTTTCATTTTAATTTGTTTTACCAACATTTTTTATTTAAAAAAAACAATATTCATGATAAAAAGAGTTGTAATTGAGACCTAGCGTCCACATTTTGTGTCACGGAAGCCACACTTGTTTACCAAATTGTCAATACTGTGGCCTTTTTGAATTTCCTAAGATCCCCGATAAAGGGTCGAAAATACCATGTTACGCATTGATGATGTTTACATATGTGTCGTTCAAGCGGGTAAATGTCTGTCGTTGCAGCCGGGCGTGTGGAAGAAAACGGAAGGGGACGCCGGTGAAGGTGTGCGACCGAGCGTACGTGACGGAAGACGAGGAGGAGGAAAGCACGTCCGAGCACAGCTACGGCCCCGGTCGGTACACGAAGGCGAGCTATCCGGAAACCGGAACGAGGTTGAAATCGAAGCCGTTCTTATCGTTCAGGTGACGGCCAATACCCGGAGGGCGCCGAGGACGGCCTCCGTCCCCCGGGGAGTCCCTACTACTTAACGGATCCCGCTCAGCTCTGGTAAGGAGGACTCGTTACCAGGGTAACTACGCGGACTCCGTCACCCCCGTTCCCGAGGTCGACCCGATCCTCAGTTTCGCTCCTCTTCCGCCAGCGTGCCAGAGCTGGGCGAGGAAGGGGCGGGCGGCGTCCGGGGACCCGTGCTTTTCCACCCGCCGCCCAATTGCAGGATACGCGAGGTGCACTGCGGGACTCAGGTCAGAGTTACCGGCCGTTCCGCTTTCAAATGGATTTCTGCCGCCAATTGAAATGAATACTCTTCTCGTCCCATCCGTTTGAAGCGGGAGGGCGGCGAACCGACGTCGGTTCCCCTCTCGGTTCACGTGGATTTGGACGTAAATGACGGTAACCTTGATTCAGGTGCGGCTGGTGGTCATAGCGATCCGAGACATCGCCAAAGGAGAGGAGATCACCGTGGACTATAGCTTAACAGACTGGGGCGACAACGCAATGGTAAGCCGTAGGGAATATGACGACTAGTTCCGTCATAGCTCCTAATATAGGACCGGAACTGACGGGACATCTCGCGCCTTCGACGGCGGCCGTCGGGTGCCCTATAGCGGGTTAACGACGCTAACGTTTGGCTTCCGCGCCCGCCAGGACGAGGACGCCGGCCCCCACCCGCTGTCTCTCTCCGTTTCGGATTACCTCACCCCCTCCTGGTCGCTGTCGCCCTCTTCCTCGCCGCCGACCCACTCCGAGCCCAGCGACTCGGACCGCGAGGAGGACGAAGAGGAGGAAGAGGACGAGGATGACGAAGAGGAGGAAGAGGAGGAGGAGGAGGAGGAAGAAGACGCGGAGGAGATGCGAGGCCGTCTGCTTCGACGCCGCAAGAAGCGCAAGATTCCCCCTGTGTTGGGCTCCAAGAAAAAGGCCGCGCCCGCCTCCTCCCGGGGGCCGGGGCGCCCTTGCTCGTCCTTCTCGGCGCCGCCCCCCCGGTCCGTAGCGGTCGGGGTCCCGGCCCCGGGGACCACCAACATCAACAATAACATCAACATAAACATCGGCGGCTCCGGCGGCGCTCCGGGGAGCCGGCGCCAGCATTGTTTGTACTGCGGGCGCCACTATCGCTCGTTGGCGCGCCACCTGGAGAAGCATCACGCCAACCAACCCGAGGTGCGCGCCGCCATGGAGCTGGCGCACCTCCGCGCGCATTCCAACGGCAACCTCCCTACCGCCTCGGGGGCTCACGCTCATTCCTTCGCCGTCCCGCAGACGTCGGCGTCCGTCCCCGCGCCCTCTCTCTTCGCCAGGGAGCGGGACTCGCCGGGTGCCCGCTCGGGCTCCGTTTCTTTCTCCCTCTCCCTGTCGCCCCCCGTCCAGACGAAGCCGGCGCGAGGCTCTCCGCCGCCGAGCGCCAGGCGTGCTGCGCCGCCGCCGCGCCGGGTGAACAGCCCCGTGCCGCCGCCGCCGTCCCCTCCCAGGAGAGGTCGCAGGATGAAGAGGGAGAAGCCGGAAGAGCGGCAAAAGGTGGAGGCGGACGGGGTCCAAGCGGATCTGGCTCCGCCCCCGACGCCGGAGCCAGACATCGATCCGGAAGAAGATTTAGATCTGAGCGCGGACGGTGACGCGGCGGAGGATAAAAATAGCGAGTCGGCCAGGTTGGGAAATTTTAAACTTGCCTACGCAGAATGTTTTAGCCTAGCGGCCTGCAAGCTCAACGAGAAAAACCCTGAAACGCGCCGAAAGTTTTGACGTGCCACAATGCTACTTCTACTCTCGCAGGCCACGGCGGCACCACGCGTTGCTGTCGTCGCTGTCGTCACTGGTGGCGTACGTCCGGGAGCGGCAGCGCGCGGCCTTCCTGTCGTTGGGCCGCACGCGGTCGGCGGAGGCCTGGCGTCAGTTGTGCCACGCCAGCCTCTCGCTGCTCATCCTCTACAACCGCCACCGCGAGTGCGAGGTGGCCAAGCTCACCGTCCGGGACTACCGCAAGCGCGCCCTGCCCAAGGAAGGCCCCCCCTCGGGCGCCGAGGCCCTCCTGTCGCCCTTCGAGCGCAGGGTCCTCTGCCACCTCCCGAGGGTGGGCGTCACGGGGAAGCGCGGCCGCGTCCAGCCCCTCATCCTGCCGCCCGACTGCGAGTCCTGCATCGAGCATCTCCTTCGAACCGCCGCCGACGCGGGCGTGGACCCCGAGAGCCCCTACGTCTTCTCCCGCCCCTACCACTCCCCCGCCACCCCGCTCCGTGGCACGGACCTTTTGAGGAACCTGGCGCGAGCCAGCGGCGTCGAGAACCCCGGGGCCGTCACCGGCGCCGGGGTCCGCCGGCAAGTGGCAATCCTCACGCAGCTCCTGCTCCTGGACGAGGGCGCGTCGCGAGGCGCCGCCCTTAAACGCTTGGAGAACTTCTTGGAGACGGAGTTCCACGTGACGCAGAACTGCTCGTCCATCCCCGGGGACGCCGCCTTAATGGCGCGGGTGGGCCGCGTGGTCCTTTACGGCGAGAAGGAGGGCGTGCTCTTCCGCGGCATGAGCCTGCAGCACATCTGTCTGGAGCTGGACGGTAAGCGGAACGGAACCCGGCCCGGCCGGCCGGCCGGCCAACTCACACCAACGTTTTCCCGACGCTTTCTAATCGCGCAGTCATGTCCGGCAACTCGCCGGACTCCTTCTCGGAAGACTCGGAGGCGGAGGACGTGAAGGCCGTGAAGGTGCCGGAAAAGGCGGAGGCGGTCGTGAAGAAGAAAGGCCCCGGTAGACCCCCGAAGAAGAAGAGGGCACCCCCTCCCGCGGCGGTCGGTCCGGCGCTCGCCGGTGCCCCGAAACGGAGGTCGCTCCCACCCAAATCGGGTAACTTTTCTCCTTCCTTCTACTTGATGTTTATTATCTCAGCGGTGCCCGCTATAGCAAATATGGCTCTGCTTTGAAGTTGGCCGCTTAGGCATAGTTTCACAGAAATACGTCAGAAACATTATCAGAATATGGCGGAAAAGACTTGAAGTTCCATTCGGAGACCCCCAATTAGGCCAAATTTCAAAACTGTCCAATATGCATGTGTGATACATCATAGGAAAGATTCAAATCTCCATTTTCTGGGGGAAGAAACATTTTGAACAGGAGGGCATTTAAAAATTAGACAGAAAAACCCGAAACGGAGTTGAGCGCACGCAAGTGCTGAATTAAAGACGCCACGATTTTAACGAGATATTATCGCGTACTTACCTTGTTTCGATCCAAAAACTCCATGTAGCATGTATCACCGAGTGTCAAGACACAGATGTGAATGGCGCAGCCGGATTTTGGGGGGATTTTATGGGTGAAACATGGTCATATAACAAGGGTCGCGATGCAGAAATGGCAGACATCAAGGAGTGGTGGAGATGTTCTTTTTCTTCTATTTACCCTTTTAAACTTTTTTTCAATTTTTCTTCATTTGCTTTGATTATCATCTAACATATGGGAAAAAATGCAACAGTTTCAAGAAAAATCAAAGCTATAGTTATATCAGTGACTTATTTACAGACACCATTTTTTTCATTGTGACGTCATTTGTTTAAAAGTTTAAAATATGCGAGTGAATAACTTTTTAAAGTCGTTTTTTTTTTCATATATAAATGAAATATTAGACATCAGTTAATGATTCAAAGCTAAAAATGACAGACGTTTTGAATAAGAAATATAATTCCCTTTTTAGGGGCTAGGTGGTAACTAAAGCGGTTGCTCGACATGTGTAAACAGGGGTTTCCAGGGTAAAACGGACAAATTAGAAATAGTTCGGGGGCTTCATGTGCCATGAATCTGCGATTGCAGCATATTGTTCTATCAAACACAACAGTTGTTTTGGCTTAAAATACATCAGTTTCTTTTAAAGAGGGGTGCAAGAGCAGAAACTGCTTTTTCAGTCGTGTCTGTTTTCCGCCATATACAGTACTACGTTTCTCCTTGAGGGAAGCCATCAAGCGTTGTACTCCCTCTAGTGGTACACAAAAAAATGGATGTTGCCTCTTTCAATGGCAAGCAATGAAAATATACCCACAAAATATGACATTGAGGGAGGAAAAAAACCACACACACACACACACAATTTCCCTTTCAACAGGGAAGCGCGGCGTGCTAAAGCGTCCCTGGTCGGAGGCCGAGCGCGTGGCCGTGGAGACTCACCTCAAGCGCAACTTGGCCGAGCTGCGCGTGCCCGCCAAGGCCGACTGCGAGCGCTGCCTGGAGCTCTGTCCTCTGCTCGTCAGCAATCAGCGCGACTGGCGCGCCATCAAATTCTACGTGCACAACCGCATCCAGCTGCTCAAGAAGCAGGGCCGGCGGGAGAGCGCCGCCTTGGCTGCCGCCGCCGCCGCAGCCACAGTCTGCTGAAGCGGCGGCTAAGGTGGGAACCGCCAGCAAAACCTATCTGGCGGCTGGCATCGGCGTACAAGTCACACACACAAAAAGCCAAAGAAAAAAGTGGCGCTTGACTTTTGGGTGTGGCAATGTGCCATCTGGACAAACTGCACATATTGTAGCATAACATGAGAGCCATTTTGATGACCAAACATGAATGTTTAAAGCAGGGCTTCTCAAGCGAAGGACATCTGGTTGTGTTTTCAGAATGACAACAAGTGCAAACTTGAACTTTCCATCTGGAAAACCCGACTTTTTGGCTCGCGTGGAGAAACGCCGCATCGACACGTCCGTTTTTGTCTTTGTACGAGGCAATACCGACGCCTGCGTTTTATCGCCCTATCCTTCCCATACCGGTATCGCTCCCACGCTACTACTCACACAGTTGACGTGAAACTGAATCATCGTGTGACCCAGTGGTCGGGAGTCGCTGCTTTAAAGGCCCACACGCGAGTCAACGGATATTATTTGATGTGTTGACGTATTAGTATATTAAAAAGGTGTGACAGAAGCGTGCCATCTAAAAAAAGTTGCCGATATTATTCACCTGACAAATCTTGTAATTATTCTATGGCTGTGATCTTGATGTTTTTGTCTTCTCTGTACATTGCTGTAGATATTATCTATATTAAAGTCAATGACTTTTTTTAAAACAGTCTTTTTCGATGTCTTTTTGGGTACATTACAGGAAGCTCTTTTTGAGTTTTCATTTTTCCCCTTCATCAATGTATATATTTAAATGCTACTTCCTCTCTCCCGTGTACAGTATGTCTTTAATATGTGAATTTCACATGTGTTCGGTACAATACAGTATTCTGTTTTTGGGCCACCGGAAGAGCCTTCAAAATAATTCTTCCCTGGCGTGCGAACAAAAATTGTTCCGGTTGACGCCACTTTTAGCAAAAAGTCGCGCGGATCGAATTGATTTCCAAGCCAAATCGCCCAGTCCGATCAAGGCCTATTTTTGTCCAACGAATAGTTTGCAAGTCTCGCCGGACGTGTCGTCGTAGCGACATAAGCACGTCAAAGTTGCTTGTAGCCGACTAGTGCCAGAGTCCAGTTTGACTTCTTTACAGGCATTTTGTGACGCACCAAGTCACTACGTGGCTCGAGCTAACACTATGCGTGAGATTTGTCACTCCGACAAACTCCATGAGTTAACGGTCGTCGCGTTCAAAATGAGCTGTAGTGGCTAACTAAACAGCTAGCTTGCTAGTCAGTTAGCTGCCTTTAGCTTTGCGTTCGTGCGAAAGCTAGTAGTTTTTTTTTTTTTTTTTTTAAACTGCATATTAAAGGCGGGATGTATCAGATTGAGGATCCGGACGAGAATACTCCTTTACTCCGGGACGACCCGAACAGGTGAGTCCATTTAAACCGTCAAAGCAGTCTTGATTTGTGTTTAAAAAAACAAAACAAAACTTATGTCAACGTGTTTTTGTGCAGTGATGACGTTCGTGATGACGATTCCCAGAGCCGATGGAGGTCCATTCGGGTCATGTATTTCACTATGTTTCTCAGCAGCGTGGGTGAGTGAAATCTCATTTTATACACTGTTTGTTAAAAAGTATTGACAGAACGATGCGTTCTACTGGTGGTGAATATGTCGCCACCTGGCGGACAATAATTCTGACCAGCATCCGTGTCTAGGTTTCACCATCGTTATCACTTCACTGTGGCCGTACTTGCAAAAGTCTGACGACGGCGCCGACGCCACCTTCCTGGGCTGGGTGGTGGCGGCCTACAGCGTCGGCCAGATGGCGGCCTCGCCCCTTTTCGGCCTGTGGTCCAATCGGCGACCTCGCAGAGAGCCGCTCGTGTGCTCCATCTTCATCAACCTGTCGGCCAACATCTACTACGCCTACGCTTCCCTACCCGCGACCGGGAACAAGTACCACATACTCATTTCTCGCGCCTTCGTGGGCTTCGGCGCAGGTCGTCCTTGTCGCCCGACGTCATTTATTTCGAGTTAAATTTTAACGCCAGTCCGACGGCGGCAGGCAACGTCGCCGTGGTGAGGTCGTACGTCGCCGGGGCCACGTCGCTAAAGGAACGGACCAACGCGATGGCCAACATGAGCGCCTGTCAGGCCTTGGGGTTCATCCTCGGACCAGGTGAATTTTTGCATTACGCCAATACCATTTTTTGGGCTCTCCGTTTCGCTACGTCCGTCAGCTCTTCAGGCCTGCTTGTCCTTCCTCGGGGAAGTGGGTTACACGGTGGAATTCGTCCAGCTGAAACTCAACATGTACACCGCTCCGGCTTTATTGGCCGCCGTCTTGGGCGTCGTCAACATTTTGCTGGTGGTGTCGGTACTCAGGTGAAGTCTTTCGAACGAGACGAGAAACGCGGCTTTCCGGCTGACGGCTTATTCCTTTCGGCAGGGAGCACCGCGTCGACGACGACGGCAGACGCGTTCCGCCCATCAACTACCTCTCGGAAGGTACGGCGGCGGCGTGTGCCTTAGGCGAGCCCATCCCGAGGGTCCTTAAAGTCCTCTGTCACGTTGCCTCTCTTATAGATGAGGACATGGCGGAGGAAACCGTCGACAGTTTGGCGGTCTTCACTTCAAACGTCCTCTTTTTTGTCGTCATGTTCATTTTCGCCGTTTTCGAGACGTACGTGAGCGAGCGAGCGAGTCGTACGCGACGCCGAGGCCGGTAACCCGGACTCCTTTCCGGAACAGGATCGCCACGCCTTTGTCCATGGATATGTTTGCGTGGACGAGGAGAGAAGCCGTTTTCTATAACGGCGTCATCATCTGCTGCATCGGATTTGAATCCATCCTGGTCTTCCTGGCCGTCAAAGTGGCCGCTCAAAGGTAACGACGACGAGAGCCAAGAGTAAGCTTGATGAAAATGTAGGCGTCTTCAAATATTGCTGTATCTAAAATTTACAAAGTTCCAACATCACCTGAATTTTATCATGCACCAATTTCTGATTTTATGAACAAAGCTGTTTGCGCAGTTATTCCGACACCTTTTTTTTTTTTTTTAGGGTCGGGGATCGTCCTGTGCTGCTGGCGGGTCTGGCGATCATATTCTGCGGCTTCTTTGTCCTGCTGCCGTGGGGAAACAGTTACCCTAAAATCCAGTGGGCAGGTATTTTATGAAAAAAAAAAAAAAGTCAGGGATTCCAACGGAACGGTAACGTCGCGTCCTCTCGGCAGACCTTCGAAACGACTCGTCGGTCGGTCGGACGTGGTCCAACGGCTCCTTCGAGCCCACGGGCTGTCCCTACGACCAGACCTGGTGTCAGTACACCCCCGCCGTCCACCTGGCTCAGTACATCTCTTCGGACTTTCTCATCGGAGTGGGTTATCCGGCTTGCAACGTCATGTCCTACACGCTCTATTCCAAAATCCTCGGACCCAAACCTCAGGTAAACCCGGCCCGCGATCCGAACGAACGAACGAACGAACGGATAAGGTTCTCCGCGGCGGTTCAAAGGCGCCCGATACGGATACGTTACCGTATTTCCAGGGCGTGTACATGGGCTGGCTGACGGCGTCGGGGAGCGGCGCGCGGACCCTGGGCCCCGTCTTCGTCTCCCACGTCTACACCCTCCTCGGGCCCCGCTGGGCTTTCGGCGTCATCTGCGGCACGGTGGCGGCGGCCGTCGCCCTCCTCGCCGCCGTCTATCGCAGACTCGTGGCTTTTTCCGTGCGGCACGGGAGGACCGTAGAATGAAAAGGCGCTGGACCCAAAACTCCACTTTGAAAGCGACCGCGCGTCATCCCGTTTTGAATCCGGTGACTACGTAGCGCGGGTGTCAAAGTGCGACTGATAGTCTGGGAAAAATACAGTCCGCTTTATTGGATTGTATTTAAACAAATACTTTAGTTCCGTTACTGATGCGTGATGACACGTTTTACTCGATTGCTTGATGAATGAACTGACTGAATGATGATGTCACATTCACTGGTTAAGAAAATTTGTCTCATTGAATGACGGCAGTTTAGCTAAGGAAACTCTGAATATATTTTGAAATGTATGTGGGCCCCAATGATCCTTTTTTTTATGGTGATGAACAGATGCAAAGACATTGCGTGTATTGTTTGGCACCGCTCACGTAAAAAAATGTCTATAAAGGCAGAGCGGCCGGCATAATGTAACGTGCTGAATTTTGGACAAACTTTTGCATCGTACAGGATGAATATTGGAAGATAGTCATTTTTTATATGTAAGTATGCAGTTGATTTACTGCATGTCTGAAGTTTATGAAAAAACAAACCATTTCAAATTGGTGGAATGTAACAGTACTTTGTTACTGTATTTACATGTTTGTGTATCTGTACTTGAGTACAAATATGCTGTAGTACTTTTTACTTCACTACATGATTTTACAGCACGTAACTTTTCACCTTGTCTCCCGCATTCCATGTTTTGTTTTGTTTTTTTGCCTCATTTTGAATTGCTAGTTTCGTTTGCGGGCCTCCGTTTCATCGATAACCCCGCCCCGTGCAGTCATTGAGCACGAGAGGTAGCAAGCAAAATAGCGCGGCGGGTTGACCAATTCAAACCGGCAGTGAAAGGAGCGCACCTTTAGATGGATTTTACACACGTTCGCACAGTAGGTGGCAGTATGCACCTTGTACAGTAGTTGCATCCAATCTGTCATTAAACTCAATTTTGGGGGGGTTTTGAGCTTAAACTTCTGTTTCAAGGGCCTAGCCTTTGGTCTCAACATTGGTATGGGACGATATGGCATCAACTGCATGAAGACTTTTTGCTGGGGACGGGACATTCTTAATGATCAATGCAAAATAAATCTGCATTGACTTTTACTAACTTTTATGTGTATTGCTTCAGCCTACGCTGTTTGATTCAAATATTACTAAACCTTCCAGAAAAAAATGTCCAGATTTCATGAGCAGCATTTAAATTGCATTATTTGAACATCAAATAATAGACATACACAAATACAAGCTTGTTAATAATCTCTTAACTATCCAGGAATGCAGAAAATAACAATTGTCTTAAGACCACTCAACATTGTCCCAATAAAGAAATGAAAAATAACTTCTTTGTCAGGGAACAATGGAGCTGTCCTTCAGGTAAAACACTAATGCTTTTGTCCACAAGCACAGCCAAACTCTACAAAAAAAAAAAAAAGAAAGCTCCTGTGGGCTGCTTTAAGACCACATAAATAAGATAAAGTAAAACTGGGGAGAAAGGGGTAAAACTGGGTTCACTACATTTCTCACAGTTTAATAACGTTAACAGTAAAAAACATACAGGAGGACCCTTCTCTCTAAGCAGCTTCCTACTCGAGTTTTGCAAGTTGCAAGCTCAAATAGTTTAATGTTATGAAAAATGATGCAGTTCGGACTTTCGATAGCAAAATTAGTGGTGCGGTCCCCACTTCCATGACATTGAGTGTCTTTTTATAATTTTTACAGTGGCAGCTGCTGCTGGTTGAAAAAAAACCAACCTAATATCCCTAATATTTCTAGTATCTGATGTCTGTGTGGGTGGGAGGTCAAGTCCTCATCCGATCAAATATGGATTTAGGAGGAAAAACAATGGTGAAAAGAGGTCCATGTGTCTGAAGACAGAATGAAAATCATTCACTTAATAATGGCTGGGTCAATTACAACAATTAAAACATATGGGAAGACAATGTAAATGGCCTATTTAACGGAAGTCATTATATAACACAAATAAGGTTGCTTAAAAGTGGGTGGGGACAATTTCGGCATCCTGTAAATTTGCTAGTGTTTTGTCCCTACCGTCCCCATGCAAACCTACGCCCCTGTTCTGTGTGCCCCCCCCCCAATTCTGCACAGTTTGAAATAAAATTGAGCAGTCAATGAAATTTATGATTCTTTGAATATTGGCTCAGATCTGTGCGAGTTATATTTTTGCATCGGGAGAAAATACTTTTACTTTTTAAAGCAAGTACTTGAGTACATTCTTTTTCTTAGTAATTATTTGCTCTGTACTTAAGTAAAAAAAAAAAGTTGCTACTTCGTCCAACACTTTTAAAAAGTGCACGCTCAGTCTGTTCCATTGACCGGAACGAATCCGACGCAACACCTCGGGGGTGAGTGTCAACTTCTAACTTTTTATAGAAGCTATTTTTTGGGACCCCAAAATACTTTATATACATTCAAGATTGAGAAACAATCGTAAAATCACAAAAAAATTAACAAAGTTGAAGAAAATAGCTAAACTAGCCACAGCTTAGGCTTCGTGACGTCATTATTGAACCACCTGATGTCAACACTGGAAACAGCTTTTTTTTTTTTTTTTTTTTTTTTTAACTTTGGTGCTTTCAAAGTTGCACGGCAGCAATTAAGTCTTTCTTTGTGTAAATGTGAAAAGATTTATCAATGTGGAACGATTTTTTTTCCAGTGTTGAAATTTGGTGCTCCGGGCCTAGCGACGGCGGCTACAATTTTCATCTTGTTGAATTGATGCATGAAGAAAGTAGCTAAACTTGCCCCGCTTCAGGCTTTGTGACATCATTAATTAACCACCTGATGCAAACACCGGAAACGGCTTTTTTCTTTTTTAATGAATTGAACATATGGCAGGCCTATCCTTTTTTGTGTGGCCTTGGAATTGTCTTTTTTTTTTTGGGGGGGGGGCAAAAAATGGGTAGTCTTTTTCAGCTTGCTTGATTCCATCAATATTTTATCAATGAATTATTTTGTCAAAATGGAGTGTTTATCCAGCATACGACGCTTCTGATACGAACGTGACCCGGTCGGAAATGTCCAAAAATCAGGCATGAAAATCTCTCACCTTTCGGCGAAATGCGCCGTTTTGAAGTCAAAAAGGATGACCTACGTGAATCGTGTAGATCCGAGGAGAATTTTTTTAAGGGGGGTGGGGGGGTGTAGGCATGTGCCGGTTACCTTCACGGTTTACCATGCTATGAAAACGTGGCGGTTACAAAACCACTAAAATTTTCCGTCATACAGTAGTACGTATTTGTTATTTTTCATGTGTCGAAAATGCAGCCAGAAGTGGCTTGGCGCAGTGGCTGGCGCGGCAACGCTTACCCCTTTCCGTTTGATGCTGCGTGTGTCAGTGACGCTATTCCAGCAAACCCAAAAACAAACACTCCAAACACAAGGCGTAAATTCTTCAATTTATTGATCTCTCAAATCGTGGTAACTGAAATATACCAAATAAATACATTTAAAACCTTGTACAATGGTATTTTTCCCCGTGTGAGTAGCTTCAACAGTTAAGCTTCATGAAAAAGTTCGCCAAAAACAAAACACACATTTCCTTTCAAATTCAATACACAAAGTTATTAAAAACTTACAAAGACGAATGATAGACAAGGCTTAGCTAGGAGAGCAACTTCATTGAGGTTAATCACAGCCGCTGAGAGAGAAACAAGTTTGTATGCGGGGAGGGGAAAAAAAGAGCTTCAAAGATCGCTAATAGCAACAGATGAGCTCGTCCTAAGCACAAATTCACGTTCGCTGGACGAGGTGAGGTCTCACTCCCAATTTTTTTTTAGATGAATGCATTTGCCTGCATATTGAATTTGGTGAGTAATGGATCGTTTTCATATTTTGCGGTATGACAAAGTTACTGCCGTTCGTTGCAGCTTGCGTTGAACACTTCCAGAGCGTCCGGTGAAAAAATAGATCCCGTTAAGGTAGCGTCAAGCTTGTGTATTTAACGGTAATATCAAAGCAGTGTTGTCAGTAAAGCGTTATGTGAGTAATGCGTAACTGTAATCTGATTATTGTCTTTCAGTGAAGAACAATCTAACGCGTTCATTTTTCTAAATCAGTAATCTGATTAAAATTACTTTCCTTGATGCCTGTGCGTTTCTATTTTGATATTGCCCCATAATGTGTGTAGAATGAAGAATACTGTAGTCATGGGAGCGACATCACATGTCACATTTTCTAATTGGGGATGGAAAAAAAAAAAACGGGTCACGTGTATTACCATGAGTCGTGAGCCGTGAGCGCAGGGAGTTTGCGGCCAAACAACATAGCCTTGCTACCTCGCCAGGATGCAGTGAAATAGGCAGGAGATATACTACAAACAGCTGCATTTGCACACTGGAAACACAGCCATTACTTCACATTTTTGTCCAATAAAGATGACCAAAATATCTCCGTGCGCTGCGAACTTTAAAAGACTGTCGACCGCTATAAGCATCCAATTCAAGTACCACTTGGAATTACAGCACAACAGGTAACACGACAGCCAGGACTTTTTGATACTGCTCATGCTCAATCCTCGGTTCAAGCTCAGTTGTTGTTGATGGTTTTGAAAGCTTAGGTTTAAAGAAATTCGAAATATCCATCTTGCCTCCTCAGCTGTAGTTTTGGCTAAGCAATGCAAACGGCTGTCTCTAAGGTGCTATAGTCACATGATCTGTTCGAAAAATAATTTGGACCCATTATGAAATACTTTGAAGGATTCTTGTTCATTTCATTCATTTTTGTTGTTTGTTTTATTGCTCTAAAACTTTTATAGACAACATTTTAATGGCCATATTCAATGGTCTTTATTTTAAAGGGGAAGTTCAGAATTTTTTACATTAGGATTCATCTTTGAGTTAGCCGGGGTTTAATTAGTCGTTGGAGTTGATTTGAACAAATTCTGTGCAGTTTGCCAGTTATTTGTTAGTTTCAGGACTCCGGAGATGCTAAGCTAGCGCGAGTCAATGGTGGTTGAAATCAACTCCAACTAATTAAACCCCAGCTAACTCGAATATTAAGCCTTATGTGAAAAATTGTCAAATTCGCCACATGTAGCACGTTTCGCCGATGGAGGACATTTTGGCAGAACGCCGGAACATATTTCCTCCACACCTTTCTCACCTTTTTAACCCCTGACCCATTTTCATGCCTGAAAAATGAGCCAGGAATTCCCGTCAAGAATCCATATATCATTTGAAAGGGAGTCAGCGTTTATTAGCGGAAGCAGAAATTTTCCACGACAAAATAGTTAGCACATGGGTTGCCGGTGACCGAGCCGGACGTCCGATCCATTTAGACGGGGAACGAATTTGCCTCGGTCCAAATGGAGCGGACGTCCATCGCCGTCAGCGGCGGGCAAACTATCTTTGCGGGTCACGGACGCGTTACCGCAGGCAGACGTCGAACTTTGCCACGTGCCAAAGGTGAAGGCTTTCTGCGTAGCTTCCAGAATTCCGTGAACCGACGCGACCGGCCGGTCGAACGAGGTCGCGTCGAGGTCGAGCGTCGCCACGCGCCGACTGTCCGGGGCGAGTATGGCCCTTGGCCCGAGCCCACTTTTGGGAGCGTTTAAGCACAAGGGTTACGGCCGTCGTCGCCCGACCGACTTGGCGCAGATTTGCCGTTTCGTTATGTCCACAACTCAAAGTCCTCGGCCCAGAATGTTTTGCCAGGTTTTTGAGCCGAAGGCCGACCCGAGTCAATACTAGAGGTCGACGTTGCCGGCGGCGGGTTGAGGTCTCACGCTACGGCTCGCTTTGCAGAAAAGCAACCGTTTGACATATAAATCATACTTCCAGAGTTTTTCAGAAATGATTAAAGTAAATCGCGTGCATCCACTTTTTCAGGCTATAACAAATTTTCAAAAAAACAAAATATCCAGAAATGAGAGGATATTTACCGCCCCCCCCCACAATTTAAAATACAAGAATACTTTTCATTGCTGATTTCAATCACCCCCCCCCCAAACGGTTGAGATCTCGGAATTCAGGTTGTCCACCATATCTTATCTGTGAGTACTTTAGCCACTTTAAGAAGAGACCTCGCGTCACGTGTGCCTGCGTTATCTTTGCGCGTCCGCGAAACCAGGCTAAAGTGTGCACGTTTGCAAACACGGAGTCCCATTTTGAGTGATCGGCGTGTTTATAAAGCGGTCGCCACTCGCTCCCTAGCGTCCGTGCCGGAAAGTTTGCCTGAAATGCGGGAAGAAAACGGCGTCCCCGTTCGGACGCTTTCTCTTTGCCTGGCGCTGCTTCTGCTGTGCCAGCAGGTGAGTCTCTCCCGAATAAGCCGGAAAAGGAAAGCGGACAAACTCTCATCCGTCCAGGTGCGCTGGAGCGTCGAGGCGCCAAGTCCGGAGCATAAAAGAGTAGCCCGCATGAGCCCGCTGTGGAGGATCATGAACAGCAAACCTTTTGGCGCGTTTTGCCAGAACAACTACGAATGTTCCACCGGAGTCTGCAGGTAACGACGACCAAGATGCGATTGCCGTTTCGCAGCCCGGTACTTCCTATCAGTTTCGACTGGGCTCTGTCCGCCGCGCCGTGGCGACGGTAACACCGCGGTACCCGTCGGGCGTGACGACGAGCCAGCTTACGGCCGGGGGTCCTACGATCGCGCCGGCGTGTTCGATCACGCGGCGTCTTTAAATAAAGTGCCCTAAAAAGATTTCAAACCCTCTCATTCCCAGTTTTTATTTGGCACGATAGTCCGGCACAAACCGGACATAGGATCTTATTTATTAAGTCATGGCATTGAATGTTCAAGATGTAAGCTTATTGAAGCGTTTTTTCCCCCCCCTCCTGTCTTTTGGTCCAGGGCGGGACACTGCGCCACGTACCAACGGCCGCCCACCGAGCCCCTCGACGACTAGACTGAACCCGGCGAGGAGCGATGTTAAGCCTGTAAAATTTCCACACGAACGCTTTGTCCACGTCCCATTCATGTTTTTTTATATTCGCTCATCAGGCAACAAACGACACGCTATTAAGGGAAGATCTCTCTCCAGGAAATGTAGCACTTTTAAAAGCCCCAATATCATTGTACTGTTGGCTGTCTACTCTGTGTTACAGCTGCATTAAACTCATTGAGCAAGGGTTTATTTGAGTGAGGTCCTCCATTTTGTGAACGACATTGTGAACCGTTTCTGACCACTGGCGTGTGAAAATGGGAGAAAGAAAGAAAAAAGGTAAAAAAAAAAAACATGGAGATTTTCTTGCCATGCCTTTCTCTCAGTGCGACAGCAAAGGAAGGTCACCGGAGTTGATGATGAGGCCGGGGTCCAAGTTCAAGGTCTCTGCGGAAACAAAGTTTTACTTGTCGTCGCTGTCCGCTTTTGAGTTGAGAAATAGTTGAGCACCTTGATCAAAGTTGAGTTTTTTGGACGGGGAGCCGCGTCCCAGTCCCTCCATGTCCACCAGGTCGCTGTTGACGTCGGAGTCGTTGAGGGCGCTCAGGGTGACGTCTGGACAAAATTATTTCTGGGGTCATTTGAAGACCATTTCTCCTCCTCGCTTCGGAACCTACCTGCGGCCTTGCGCTTTTTGGCCGGCGGCTGCGCGGCGGCGACGACGACGACGGCCGCGGGCCGGGCGGCGCTTTTCTTAGTCGCCGGGGGCTTGTGCGGGACGCCCTTCGACCCGCCGTCGTCTTCGTGCTTGCGCTTCACCGGACTCTTGGCGTGAGCGCTGCGACACGAGCGCGATGGATTTGAATAGCTTCATTTTCTGGACTACAAGTTTTGAAAACGATCTACCGATTTTATCGGGACGGCGACGTATCGTCCCACCTGGCGGGGGTGACCTCGGCCACAGGGTGAAGCTGCATGGTGAGCTCTCCGAGGCGACTGAAGGCGGCGCCGGCCGCGGAGAAGATTTCGCCGACCTGCGTTTGAAAATGAACGCGCACCGTTGCCATGGCTACCTCAACCGCTAGCCGTCGAGGTCCATTTGATTCACGTCCGCTTCGAATGAAACGTTAGTCCGGAAACTTACTTTGGTGGAAGCCGAAGTCATGTTCGAGCGGTAGCTAGTATGCTAACAACAATGGCGTCGGCATTGACTTGAGTACACGCTAGCTTGTTGTAGTCGTCTCGCCGTCACCGACGCGCGGAAGACGACGACGTGATGACTCGACGGCGAAAAACCTTGGAGAAAGTGAAGGCGGCGAATGCCTACGTACATTTGTCCATCTAATTCTGCTCTCAGGTGGAGTCATCGACTCTACTGGACGTCTGTCGTCGGCAAAGGCAGACGAGGAGTTGAAGAAGACAAAAGCCCGCGAGCTTTATTTTAGCAGTAAAATGCACGTGAAGTGTAGATAGTCCCCTGACCAAGTTGACGTGAACGCAACGTGCGAACGTTAGCTCGTCGAGCTAAATATTCTACGATCAGACGGTTCCGACTTCACAAAAAAATCCGCCCGTGAGAGCCAAAAGGACGAACTCTTTTTATTTTGAAAGTCCAAACCGGATGTGCGGTCTATTCCTCGTCCCTTTTATAGTTGTAAAGTCGGAGGATCCAGAGAGAGAGAGAGAAAAGAAGCAAGCAAGCAAGCAAACAAGCAAGCAGGGGAGACGCCGAGGCAGGCTGACTTTAGCAACCGGGCGAGGACGACAGAGAGGGAGAACGGGGCGGCACCACAGGGATGTACAGTAAACACAGGCAGAAAAATGGCCACATCTCTTCGGCGGCGTGCGCGTCTTTGCTCTGGTCGCTCATTTTCCTCTCGCTCAACGGCGGCGGCGGCGGCGCCCCGGGAAAAGCCAGCGGAGCGGGTAAGTCCAACTTGGGGTCAACCAGTTGCGCGTCGTTGGCCGTCGATATTCAAACGCCAGCGATGAGTCAGGAGACTTCTGCTTTTTGACATCATCCGCTCGAGCGCTCTCCTCTCTTTTTGCCCTTAAAAGGCAGACTTTTGGAGACTTCTCGCGGGCGGGCGGGCGGACGAACGAACGTCGTCGTTCCTCTTTGTTTTTTTCCCCCCTTCATTTGAACGTTTCCTATTGACGTGCCAAAGCGACGCCTCCTCCGTATAGGTCGGACGTCTGTGGCCGTCAATGGCAGCCAAAGAGTTGACTCGTTCCATGCCAGCTCCCCTCGTGAAAAAAACGGACGCTAACTGAGGACTCCTTGTAGTTTCAACGCACTCGGGCATGTGAAGCGGCAGATGAGCAGAACAGCAGTAGCCATTCATAAAAACGCTGTTTATTTTTTAATTAAAAAAAAAAAATTCCAATGTTTAGTGAAATGATCATTATTTACAAATATTTTGGAGTCATTCAGAAAAATGAAAAACAACAAAGTGCAAAATACCTTTTTTATCAAAATGTACATTTAACTTTGTTGTTCCGAGTATAAAAAAAAAGGACCCCCCCCCCCCCAAAAAAAATATTTCCAATAGAGCAAGTCGGACATCCTGGCATTAATGACGTCACAACAAAGCGTCGCCATATTGGAAACGGGGCAAAAGACGAGTCACAAGCAGTTGCTCTGTCGTGTATTGTAATACAAACGCGTTGAACTTTCGTCTTATTCGTGGTCTTTTTTTTTTTCCGTCGGAATGACTAAAAGTTGCTGTGTTGCGTTTGGAGCCGCATTTGAAGTTCTTTATTCTACCTCGTGCGAAGAAAAGGATAAGCAAATGGCTGAAAGCAATTGATCGAAGAACAGTAAAAGAAGACTGTTCCGTGGACTATTCTCGCCTGTGGGAAACCTAAATCCAAGCACATTTACGTTTGCAGCCGACATTTTACTACAGGTGAGCAAACTTTAATTTTTGCCCCAATTAGCTGCTAAGTTTCAATAGACTAGGCAGTGGTTATTATTACCGGAACCGGCAACTCGCAAAGCGTTATTTGTCTTTTGCCGTGAACTGCTCTGATTAGTCAATCGGTATATTATTGGCCCGGTGGGAACGGGTTATTTTGCCGTGACGTGTTCACGGCTAAATAGCGCTTGGAGGCGAAGGACCGGTTACGGCAGACATAATCACTTCGTATATACTACCAATTTTCTCAGTTGCACACAGTACATATTCCACGTCATTGATAAAGGTCATCTTACTGGGTGACTTTATATGAGATGTTTCCCAACTCCACTGCAGGCCATTCCTTTGTTTATCCAGCTATCAGCTGCGACTTTGTATGGGCAGCTTTGTCAGCCAACAAACACTCATTTTAAATTGTATCGCCTCCTCGCATCTGTCAGCAGTGACTCGTGATAATAGTAAGCCACGTTTAAGACATTGTTATGAAAAAAGACGCAAGACATACCTGAAATATATGAATTTCAGACGTTTGTCCACGGAATGTTTAGCTGTGCGAGCCCCCTTCACAAAATGGCGACACGTTGCTAAGCGAGGTGACGTCATCGTGACATCACGCCGACTTCCTCCATGTCTGTAGTTCTCCATCAAAGCAGATGATTGAGCATGCTAACTCGACTCAACGGCAGTAGTTGTCACCGCGTAGCATCGGGGGAGAGTCGCTACCAATGTGGATGGGACGCTTCTCTCCATAAGACAATGATGACCATTTTTTTTGTCTTTTGGAGGCCGCGGCCGCACAGGGTGACTCGCAACAACTTACCTTTTCCTGTATCTGCCACGAAGTCCCGTTGGATCCATTTGAACCCGGAGGCTCTGTCTTTCTAATGCACGGGACCGTTGAATATCTACTGGCTTCGAAATGACCGGAGGCGCTCCTTTTCAATTCCTCCAAATTCCAGGAATCTGTTGGGCCCGGACAGATTGTCTTCATGGTGACCTTTTGCCATAGGCATTTCATCTGCCTTTCCTCCGTCAGCAAATTTCTCTTTCCGACGAAAAGCCCAAAAATCTGCTCCCGCCGGAAGACACCACGTGACCAGATTTGTTTTTACCCGATTTGAGGCCGGACTCGTGATTCTTGGCAGCAAAAAGCACCCTTTGTGGCAGTCGTCATGAATACCACGCTTATGTCATTGGATTTCATTGATCCTCTTTCATGCATGAATCTGAAACTCGCGGCACATCATTTTTGCGGCCAGCTTTAACATCCAATCGTTGTATTCGAGTTTTCAGTAGCCGTTTTCAGTATCGAGTTCCCTCTTTTACGCTCCACCACTTTTCCTACTATCTAACCTGACCAACTAATGATACGTCCTCTTCAACTTGTCTTTTTCCGGCTTTCCTAAGGGTTACAGAGAGGACGCGCGGTGACGACGAGATGGCTTTCTCAAGGCCGAATCAAGAGGGAGGCGGACGCCGCCGCTCAGGTGGGTCTTCTTTATCTGGGTTCGCGCACAACTAGAGAGCGGAAGACAAACCATCACCGCTACGCGGAAGCGTTCGTAAATGGGCATAAAGACGCGTCGGCGAACCTCGGCGCCTCACGTCCGTTGCGAGAGGGAGACGTGCCGAGATCAAACTCCAACGCAATAGATAGAAATGAACATATGTGTTGGCCGGCATCGACGGCGCTACGTGACGTTTCCTTCGCTGCCGACCCTCCCGCTTCAAATGGAACGGACGTCTACTCGTGAAAAACATCCCAGCCGAAGGACGATCGGACGTCTATTGTCAATTCGAGAAGGGCGACGAGTGGTCCTTTTTCACAGTGGCGCGCGTATAGCCGGCGGCCATCTCATTCAGGGCGGCCGAAGGTCGGAAAGTAGATCCGGAACGTGCAATTTGCATTATATCCAAGTATTCCCCAATGACACAGTCATTTCAGCGGCGTATCGGGACGGACGCCGCTATGGGCCGAACGCTAGACCCTTTAGTCAAACTTTTTTACCGCTTCTCAAGATTAAAAAACAAAAAATGGATGGATTAGTTAGATTGAATGTTCTTTCTTTCGTCATCGGACTGAATTTTTGTTTTCTTCATCGTTCAGACAAACCGGATTCGCTGCTATTGTTGTCAACGGTGACGATTTCAGTCGTTTGTCAGGGGATCGATAGATTGCGACGTCGTGTCTGACGAAGGCCGGGAGCGCCGGCGGGAAGCGGGGAGCGGCGCCGTTCCGCCGCCTTTGACATCTGCCGACAACGCCGGTCTTTCGGGATACTTTGGCGAGCGCCGACGGGATTCAGCTCGCTTTTTCGAAGGACGTTTTTGGGGCTTTGAAAGTCGGCGCCGTGCAAAAGTAGAACGAAGGAGCCTTATCCGAACGAGAGGCGGGATCATTGTCCTCTTTCCGGTGAGCGGATTGAAGATCGGCGCGTTAATTAAGCTTTTGATTGCAATTTGGGCCGACGGCGCGGCGGCGGGTGGTTTTGTCACAGAATTGTCAGTGAATGGGAGTCTGTGAGAAATCATCAGAGGAAGTGTTGGTTTTAGCACATCGGCTGCCGTTGACTGATCGTCTTTTTGAAATGGGAGGTGCTAAAACCATATTAAATTACAATATGTATCCTCGTAAATAATGAAAAAAAACTGAAAATGAGTCATTGGTGCGGCTATCGAACGTGACAACAAAGATCCGTCGTCTCGGTCCGGATTGCGCCGAGCGATGCGTTCCAAACTGCCGGAAATAGAGTTTAACGTGGATGAATATTTAGGGAAGTGGCCTTTTATTGCCGCCGCGGGCTTGTTTGATCCTCCGCCGTTACTCGAGCTGCAGATGGATGTCGTCACCTCTTTTGATGCGCTTGTTTGTTTGTTTTTCCGGAAACTCGACCCTTTTCTTCTACTCCGCCGTCAAAATATGACTGACGGCCTCGGGTTTGCGCTGTTTGTTTGTTTGTTACACTTCAAATAGATTAGACTTTTTATCATGCCGTTTCCAAGTTTCACGCGATTGGACGTCTATCATCGTCCGTGGCGCGGTGTCGTCCGGCTACGTCTACACGCTCCCCTCCTGATAGAGAAAGAGAGAGAGGACAAGATCACAAGGAGCCCGCTCTTCTTCTCAGAATGGTTGTCTTCCGTGAACGAGAGCCAAAATAGCTCAGACGGGCTAAAAATACCCTTTCGGTCTATTTTAAAAAGCGCTCTTGACTCTAGCTGACATTTACTGGTTTGAAAAAGAGGTTCCCAAACGCACCTATTTAAAAAAAAAAAAAAATTCCCAGCGGGACCGGCGGAAGCCGTCGCGTGTTATCAGTGACGGCCAGCCCAAAATGTTTCTCCCAGCCCCTTTGTCAAAACGTGCGTGCAAATTGCGCCGTCATTCTATTAGCCGGCAATCCGAGAGCTTGAATGATGAATTTGTCAATTGTCTGGATTGTATTTTGTTGTCTCAGCTGTATATTGAGATGGCGCACGAGTAGGTTTTAGCGTGTTGGCCTCAAAAAAATGATACTGAACATCGTATTTTCTCGACTATAAGTCGCACTTTTTGTGATTTCTTTTTTTTTTTTATGTGATGACATTGATTTATAATGTTTTTTTTTGTTTGGATTCTAATCCCCCCCCCCAAAAAAAAGCCCCTTCAACGTTTTGACGTCACGTGTGTCCCATGTTAGGCAGGGTTAGCCGTGTTTTGGCAGATGCCGCGTTGCGTATCGCTCGCCCCGAGTCGCGCAACAGTTGACGCGAGCGACTCGTATTTCGCTCCGCCCCTCGGCAACGCGGACCGGGCTCCGAGTTCGAAGCTCTGCTCGGGCGGGGCTGGCGACGAGCAGAAAGAAAAGGCCGGCGAAACGACGTTGACCTAAATGTGGCTCTCATTAAGATGGCTCGCATATGAGGCTCTTTCTCCTTCCTGCCAGTCTTGTCCTTCGCTACTCTGCTGTCTTCCAGTTTGTTTTTTTTCCACCCCCGGGCTTATGCAAAAAGTTGGATCGCAGCAAAAAAAAAAACAAATTGCAACACTTACTTTGAAGATCCTCGTAGATGACGTTCTTTGTTTTTTCAGTCTCGCAAGATGGACTTCTTCCCCCCCTCTCCATTTCCAATGCGAGTCTTTTCACGTCAGGAATGCATTAGGAAAATGTAAAAGGTTGGCTGACCCACTTTTTTGTGGCTTTAAGCGAAAAAAGTGGAAAAACAATTACCCGAGTGCTGAAAAGAGAAATCAACCCGTCATCAACTCCTAGCTTGCTAGACGTCCAATCCGTTTCTAATGTAGTAATTTGCAGTTTTTGACTTTTGATAGTCAAAATGCTCAATAAGAAAGAAAATGTATTTGAATTTGAAGAGCACTTAAATGAGGGATTGTCTCGGTTCAATTGAATTCAAGTGGGTTTTTTTTTCTATTTGTTGATGGTTGCAGTAGACCCAGCTTGTACCCTAACCCAGGGGTCCCCAACCTATTCCACAAAGGCCCACTGTGGGTGCAGGATTTCATTCCTACCAAACAAGATGACAACACTTTTTCCCCAATCTGGTGTTTTACAAGTGCAATCAGTTGATTGCAGTCAGGTGTGGTTTGTTTTAGCAGAAGCCTCATTGGTTCAACTGTCTCTGCTGGATCGGCTGGAACAAAAACCAGGACCCACAGTGGGCCTTGAGGACTGGGTTGGAGACCCCTGCCCTAACCCATAAATTTAGGGGTGAGGGGCCTTCACAGGATTAAGGGAAGGGGGCGCTAATCTTAACAAGACTCAGGAAAGGGGAAAACAGCCCCCCAGCCCCAATATACATATGGCAGGAAAACTCAGGTGACTTGAAGTTCTGCTCTGAGACCCCCAATTTTGCTAAATTTCAAAATTGTCCAATATGCATGTGAGATACATCATTAGAAAGCTTAAAATCTAAATTTTCTGGGGGAGG
Source organism: Corythoichthys intestinalis (assembly GCF_030265065.1). Classification (NCBI taxonomy): domain Eukaryota; kingdom Metazoa; phylum Chordata; class Actinopteri; order Syngnathiformes; family Syngnathidae; genus Corythoichthys; species Corythoichthys intestinalis. Next base: position 56,553,961 of record NC_080407.1, read on the forward strand.
TACATTTTTGAACGGGAGGGCATTTAAAAAAAAACAATTTTTTAACAGCGAAATCCTATCTGGAGGTGAGAGCATGAGAGAGCATAATTAAAGACACCATGATTTTAACGGGATTGCATACTTACCTCTTTTTGATCCAAAAACTCCATGTAGCATGTATCACCGAGTGTCAAGACGCAGCTGTGAATGGCCACAGCCGGATCTTGGGGGGGATTTTATGGGTGAAACACGGTCATATAACAAGGATCGCGATGCAGAAATCGCAGACATCAAGGAGTGGTCGAGATTTTCTTTTTCACATATTTACCCTTTTACACTCCCCCCCCCCCCCCCCCCCCCAATTTTTCTTTGTTTGGATCGATTCTTTATTATCTAACATATCCGAGGAAATGTGACGGTAACAAAAAAAAGTACAATTAAGTGATAGTTACTTTTTTACAGACACCATTTATTTCATTGTGACACAATTTGTTTAAAATACGCGAGTGAATAATTTTTTTGTCGTTTTTTTTTTTTTTTTTTTACGGAATATTAGACATCAATTAATGATTCTAAGCTAAAAATGTCAGACATTTTGGATAATAAATATAATTCATTACCTTTGTTTTACGGCTGGGTTGAAACAAAAGCGGTTGCGCGACGTCTGTAAACAGGGGTCTCCAGGGTAAAATGGACAAATTAAAAATAGTTTGGTGGCTTCATGCGCCATAATTGTAATATGGCAGGATATAGACATATTGATCCATCAGACACAACAGTTGTTTTGGCTTAAAATACAGCAGTTTCTTTGAAAGAGGAGTGCAAGAGCAGAAACTGCTTTTTAGTTTTCCGCCATATATATACAGTATATTTTTTAATATGCATACTTATCAAATGTTGGGGTTACCCAAAAATGCACCCTAACCTTAACCCGAGGGAGATCAACCCGAACCTTCGGCTTTTTAAATTTTGCTCGGCTTAGATCCTTAGTTCAGAATTAGATTGCATAAGAATATTTATTGAGTATTTATTGAGTTGCCACCATCCGCCTAATTTGGATGAATCTTTTTTTTTTGGGGGGGGGGGGGGGTTGCAGAAAAATGTAATTAATATAAAAACAAAAATGAACTAAAACTACAAATGAATGATACCAGTTCTTAAAAGGGCACTGCAAACATGATTCTTGTGACAGTGCATTAAGATGACTAGCAAATACCTAACCTATTTACGCTTCCACCTGCCTCTCTTAGATAACGGCCCCTTAAGCGCTCTTTACCCAACCATTTGGTCTTTCTTATCCCTCAGGTGAATATGAAGGGGCGTCGGGGTTGAAAAATCCCCCCTCCGGGGAGTCTGCCTCTAATCCGCCGACTCGATCCCCGCCTCTGGCGATTCGCTCGACCTTAAGTAGCTCCTAACGGCCGAAGCGCTACCTCGCCTGTGAAGCTCAGCCGGGGAGCGCCACGGTCGGGAACCGTTTCCCCGTCCCCGGGTCGGTTCCTGTCGATTTCCAGTTCTAAACCCTTCGCTGATCAGACGTCGATGTCGGACGACCGGCAAAGATCGGAGGATGAATCGACGAGTTTATCCACATAACCGATTGACAAAAGCGAACCGGGTGTATGTTTCCGATTGGGGTATTTCCGGGACGTCGACGAGGCTATCCGAACAACCCCCCCCCCCATCGGCGGCGGTGCCGATCCGACAAGTGAGGGGAAAAAATCCGTTTTCAGATCGTGTTACACAGCGGCAATATTTGCGCTTCGGTAAAATGGTCCGAAAATCGACCGACTCGCAATGGGGGGGTAAAAAAATAAGCCTGGTCAGAAGTGGATTACTTCTCGTACCACACAATAGAAGACGACAAATATTAGATTAGGGCAAATGTATTCTGTCCTTCAACTGGGAGTCTACTTTAAAAGTCAAACAGCTCCGCGCAGCCTTCGTCTCTCTTTCGCCAACGGAGGAAATGGATATCCGCTATCTTTGGGCATTGGTATTTATCTGGTATGCCGTTTGAATGGCAAATGCCGGTCGGTCGGTCGGTCGGTGGACCACGAAGTCGTTCGCCCGAGCTCCCGCGGAAATGGTCTCCGTGAAGCTTATTGACTAGCTGCCTATCGCCGGCCACCAAATCACCTTCTAAATTCGCCGGCTAATGAAATCCCAATGACATTCAAAAGTCGTTCTCACTTCACTCTTCTTTGGAATCGCTCATGTTGGGAAGGCCTTGAATAAACACGCAAATGCGTCACGTCACGTCACGTCACGTCACGTGGTGCCGCAAACTAAAAGAATCTAGTATAAACGGAAGCTTTGCTCAAATGCCAAGATATCTAATGAGGACGGAAAGCTCCATATGGTTTTGGCAGCGATATATACATCGTACAGGACTCATTCTAAACGCAGACCTTTACCGTGGCGGCAAATCCGTGACCAAAATGGCAGAGCAATGAAATAGCATTTTTTTTAGTTCCATCTCCAGGAAAGTTTGTCCTCCGCCTCACGTCTCTTCTTAATCCAACAGGACGAACGGCCAATTAGAGGGGAAATTGCGCTGTCCTCCGGTGACCTCCAACTGGTGCTACGAGTCCAACATAACCAGTGAGTATTCCCGCTCCAATTTCCTTTAGCAAAATCCCTACTATCTGGCTCGGCCAAAGGCCAAGCTGGAGTTGTTCGTCGCCTTCCGAAAAACTTTTTTGTTTTCCGTCTCGGTCGGACGTTGCCATCGTCTTATTCCAAATTGGCCACGGTAGACGTTCGAATAGATGATTGACCTCAGCGGTACGTGGTACACTGCCGTGAAATCGGATTGAATTTTTATGGTGTTTTGGCTTTGACATTAAAGCTGCTATGAAATACAATTGCGAGTGACTTTAAAGCATATTTTGGACACAGATCCAGATTGAAAAGGCTTCATCATGAAATGAGATCCTAACTATTTCCGGTGCCTCGGCCCCACCTGCTGTAAAAAAAAAAAAAAAGGATGCACCACCCACCCAGAATGCTATCGGTAGGCTTTCTTGTTGCCGCACGAGCGTTCCGTTGTCACGTATAAACTTCCACAGCGCTAGAAAGCAATCCCGGTTGTGATGTCTCAACCGGAGTTGCTGAAAAAAAGTGGGTGTTTCCCCCATGCATTATTTCAGTTGAAAACTATGAAATGGTTTAACCCCCCGCCCCCAAAAACCAGCTATATTTGGAGAGAGACGGCGAGAACCAAAAGTGGTATTTGCCATGTGGCTTTTTTTTTCCCATGTGGCAAAATGGACTTTGGTATGTGGCAGTTTTGCAGGCCATGCACATCCGTGCCACTGACGGCCATGCATGTGCGGCTGCGATTTTGGACCATATACTTACGCTTACATTGTTTTTTATTTCTAATAGCGAAATTGGAGTGGCAGCCTTGCAGTTGTTTGGACAGACGGAAAATGAGAATTAATACATTGTGTAAGAGTGTTTCAGTATGTGTGTACAAGGAGAATGAAAGAAAATTGAGACGTACAAAGTCTTTCATTTTTCAACATGCAACACAATCATATACGAACAAAAGCAGCAATAAAATGAAGACTTTCTTGTCATTTTTGACGAGGGTCCTGAAATCACCTGCCGGTCCACCTGCGAGGGTAGTGACCGCATACCCAAGATTTATCAGTGCAGAAAGAAAGCTGACTTACACGGAAATTGGGACGTGCACAACTGTCAGTGGCGTAGCCTTACTTGGGTGCCCGTTGCGTGTCAAAAATCACAACCGCACGTTTTTCTGCCATTTCAAATGAATGGAAAATTTGGACGCGCGTAGCCGTCAATGGCATCGCCTGACGTGGGTGCCGGTTGAAGGTCGATGCGCTGTGATGCTAAGTGTATATTCAAAAATCAATGCCACTCACGTTTGTCTGCCATTTCATATGAGTGGAAAATTTGGACGTGAATAGCCGTCAATGGCATCGCCTGACGTGGGTGCCGGTTGAAGGTCGATGCGCTGTGATGCTAAGTGTATATTCAAAAATCAATGCCACGCATGTTTGTCTGCCATTTCATATGAATGGAAAATTTGGACGTGAATAGCCGTCAATGGCACGAATGTGCATGGCGTGCAAAAATGTCATATACCCCTAAAACAATGCCACGTACCCCAAAAAAAATGCCATGAACCAAATTTTGCCACGTGGCAAATAGCACTTTTTGTTCTCGGCCTCGCCGTGTATTTGAGAGCCAAATTGACGTGTAAAAGGACACGAGTTCCATCATTTACTTGACGTGCTCACCATTTCAATAACAGGTCAACGTGACTTCTTGAAGCGGCCGGCAAGAAACACCGCTCACTATACGCGCCGGTCGCTCGGAAACAGACTGACAAAGCGGCCTCTTTTCAGAAGGTCGGATGTCAGAAGGAGCCGGAGACAACAAAAGTTGGCGTACGGTGAAGACGGCACGGTCGTCGACGGACTTCCGGAAAAGCGCGCGAGATGGATAAGAAACGATCCCAAATAGCCATTTTTCATCGGCAAAATGGCCATAACGCGAGTGCCAATTTGCCGTTTTCGTTTGGAAGGCCGTTCCATTTGCCAAGTCGCGGCGAATCGTAGTCGTTTTGAGCGGAGCTGAAATTTGACCCCGGGCTTTATGTCGGACACGCGTGCGTCCTGCACATAAAGTGGCAAAATCCTATCTGAGAGCGGCGAGAGCTTTATGGAGCGGCATCCGTCTCTTTTAGTGGCCCACTTTTCTTCATCGATTTCTTTTTCAAGCCCGTGGAAATTGATTGTTTGAACTCGGTGTCATTCCGCTTGGCCATTTTCAATCAATTCACGGGCTGCTGCTTCTTCTCCTTCTTATCGGAGTCTGCGACGATGACTGGCATCTCCGAGTCCGTGGCGACGGAAGAGAAAAAACGATCGGGGTTGGCTTTGGGCTCCGGGAAGAAGCGAGGAATCGGCGCCGCTAAAATTTCGAGTCGCGTCAGGGACTTGCTACTCGACAGGAAGCGGAGCGGAGCGGAGCGGAGAGGAAGTCGCGCGGCGTGCTGTAGATTGAAGAGGCCCCCGTTTCCTGTCGATGCCACTTTCACATCTATTTCCTCTTCTACACTACGCTAGCGACGGAACGATCCGATTGGCAAAAAAAGGAATCTCCGGCTTCGAAGCGTCGGCATTTCTGGCCGACGACGTCGAGTCACGGTGTCATGCGGAAGCCTTTGCGCCGTTTCCACTCGCGGTACAACTGATTTTTGTGCCGTATACAGGGCCGGCCCAGCCTATACGCAGACTATGCAGCTGCTTAGGGCCCCTGACCACTACGGGGCCCCCAATCTGGCAATTGTTTATTATGATTATATATGTTTATTTATTAATTTATATTCTATTTTGTTTCCTACAGTTTGCTTTATTTGACTTTTGTGAGTTTTGATACTTAATTTCAAGCTTAAAATTTTTTTTTTTTTTTTTAAAGTTCTTCCTTAACTTCTTTTCCTCTTTTAGAAAAAGGTTTGGCGCTATCTACTGTAAGTACTGACAATCATTTGGGGTGAAAAGTTTGAAGTATGCAATGCAACAAAATCTGATGAACATCCAAAAAATGGACGTATGGGTTGGATTGCATGTATGGGTTTCACAGTACACTGTGACAAAATGGTGTGGCAAAAATATGGGGCCCTTGGCATTATTTTGCTTAGGGCCCCCAAATGGCCTGGGCCGGCTCTGGCCGTATATGATATACTCCAAAACAACAGCGCGTTTGCTTGCTGGTAAGATGTGATCTTTTTCATTGAGGAGTTTTTCTGGACTTGACCACGAGTCGCCTCCTTTGATTCCAGTGAGCTCTTGGCTCCGGGTTTCACCGAGACGTACTACGCAGAAGATGGACGACCGGTGACGGCGACCCGTCGGAATCACACGGTAAGTAACGAAACGCGTCTCGCCGGGTGCGATTTGCGATACGGTACCGCGCTTACAAAAGGATTGTGCTTATCCGGCGCCGTTCTTTTCCCTTCCGCACTATACGGATTTGCTCCAGTTGTCCATAAGTCGATGCCTTTGGCGGCCACGTACGTCCAAATTTCTTCCCGTGCATTTTAAATGGCAAAAAAAACAATCCCCCCCAAATCAACAAGAAAAGACCAGCTATCAATCGGACACGCCCCCCCAAATGACCTGAAATGACCCGGCCACGCCCCCAAAAGTCCCCAAATGACCTGATATGACCAGGACGTGTCCCCCAAATGTCCCCAAATCAACAGGAAGTGGCATGATCTTGTCCCGGAAATGTCCCCGAACCAATCTGGACGGGGGCTAAGATCTGTATCTCCACACAGCAAAGACCCAGAGTCATTTCTCCAGAAATTGCAGTTTCTAGTTTAGAAATAGTTATTTCATTCTATTTCAAAATATTAATATCATTTAGGCTTACATAATCCAAAATGGGATCTTAAAGCTAGTCACGGATATCCCTGACTAAAATGTTGTCAATTTCTCAGAATGAAAACGTCGTCGCAAAATGCTTGATATGTCATTTGAAAGGTTATTCTGTTTTTTTTTTTTTTTCTGCTTTTGAAAAATAGCTCAATCTCCCACGACCAATTCTGCGAGTTACGCTCGCCGGCCGCACTTGCGCGACGAACTAATTGCTACGATGTCGGCTAGCCGGGTGAAGGAGGGGCGGTCGTCCCCTCCCCTGCTCTGGCTGACAATCAATTTGTATGTTCACTATAAGCGAGCTGGAATGAAAGAGCTCATTTCACGCTCTGATGAACTGACAATTTGGAATGCTTTAAAGAAGGAAAAAAAAAAAGCCAACCTGCTGGCATCATTTCAACCCGGTGGCGATAAAGTCTCCTTTCGACGTGAGCGGCTGCTTTTTCTCTCATTCTTTTATGTTTGAACGCAGCAGTTTTTGGCTTTGAACCGGCTACGGTGGAAAATGTTGGCGTTAACAAATGACAGATGCCTTTTCCTCCAGGATCACTGTTTCTATCACGGCGACGTAAGAGGACATCCGCATTCCTGGGTGGCCCTCAGCACGTGTTCGGGCGTCAGGTACGGACGAGCGCCGCCGGCTCCTTCTCGGCCACACATATTTCAACGCGAGACGTGATTGGCGCGTTGATGGAAAAATGCTCCGTTCTTCTCTTCCGGCTTCCTTTTGACGCAGGGGCCTGATCTCTTTGAATTCCAACCACACCTACTACCTGGAGCCGACGGAAAACGCGGGCTACCATTCCTTACTGCCCGCCGACCAACTGGAATTTAAAGGCGGAAACTGCGGACGCGGCGCCGGCGAGCCGTCCCGCCGCATCTCCGACCTCCTCGGGCCGCGTCGTTCCAGGGTGAGCCTCTGTCTTTTCACGCGATCGTTGGACTCGTCTACTCTCCTTCTAATTGATTCTCCTGTATTTGGATCATCCATCACTTTAAAAGGTTCACATCATGTGCCCCGCCGTCCATTTCTTTATCTTCCTCGTTCTGCTGGCCGGCACACATGAGCAGTCCAGAGGTTTTCTCTCTGAAGAAAGCGTACGGTGCACTTTTCATTCTAAAGCTTTACTACTTCATTCCAGGTGAAAAGGAACACGTGGGGCACCACCAAGTATATGGAGCTCTATATTGTGGCTGACAACACGCTGGTAAGTACAAAATCAGAAATATCGTAAATTAGGATAGGGTGTCAAACTCGCAGCTTGGCGGATAGACCGAGAGTCCCCCCCCCCCCCCTCTCAAAAAATGTGCCAAAATACAGTACCCAGCCTCGACCGGCCAAAAGATGAGGCGCTTCTATTTGAAAGAAAGTCCCAACCGGTGGCTGAAGGAAGCGGACAATATACAGTGGGGCAAAGAAGTATTTAGTCAACCACCAATTGTGCAATTTCTCCTACTTGAAAAGATTAAAGAGGCCTGTAATTGTCAACATGGATAAACCTCAACCATGAGAGACAGAATGTGGAGAAGAAAAAAAAAATCACATTGATTTTTAAAGAATTGATTTCCAAATTAGAGTGGAAAATAAGTATTTGGTCACCTACAAACAAGCAAGATTTCTGGCTGTCAAAGAGGTCTAACTTCTAACGAGGCTGCACTCGTTACCTGTATTAATGGCACCTGTTTTAACTCATTATCGGTATAAAAGACACCTGTCCACCACCTCAGTCAGTCACACTCCAAACTCCACTATGGCCAAGACCAAAGAGCTGTCGAAGGACACCAGAGACAAAATTGTAGACCTGCGCCAGGCTGGGAAGACTGAATCCGCAATAGGTAAAACGCTTGGTGAAAAAAAATCAACTGTGAGAGCAATTATTAGAAAACGGAAGACATACAAGACCACAGATAATCTCCCTCGATCTGGGGATCCGTGCAAGATCTCACCCCGTGGCGTCAAAATGATAACAAGAACGGTGAGCAAAAATCCCAGAACCCCACGGGGGGACCTAGTGAATGACCTACAGAGAGCTGGGACCGCAGTAACAAAGGCTATTATCAGTAACACAATGCGCCGCCAGGAACTCGTATCCTGCACTGCCAGACGTGTCCCCCTGCTGAAGAAAGTACACGTCCGGGCCCGTCTGCGGTTCACTAGAGAGCATTTACATGATGCAGAAGAGGACTGGGAGAATGTGTTATGGTCAGATGAAACCAAAATAGAACTTTTTGGTAGAAACACAGGTTCTCGTGTTTGGAGGAGAAAGAATACTGAATTGCATCCGAAGAACAGCATACCCACTGTGAATCATGGGGGTGGAAACGTCATGCTTTGGGGCTGTTTTTCTGCAAAGTTACCAGGACGACTGATCTGTGTAAAGGAAAGAATGAATGGGGCCCTGTATCAAGAGATTTTGAGTGAAAATGTCCTTCCGTTGGCGAGGGCATTGAAGATGAGACGTGGCAATGTCAATGATCCCAAACGCACAGCCAGGGCAACAAAGGAGTGGCTTCGTAAGAAGCATTTCAAGGTCCTGGACTGGCCTAGCCAGTCTCCAGATCTCAACCCCGTAGAAAATCTGTGGAGGGAGTTGAAAGTCCGCATTGCCCAACGACAGCCCCGAAACATCGCTGCTCTAGAGGAGATCTGCATGGAGGAATGGGCTAGCCTGGTACTCCAGACTCAGCGCTGTTCCAGCTATTGAGTCTGGCCACCATTAAGCGGATAAAATTTGCAGGGCGGAGCAAGCCACAGCAAACAGACAGCGGAGTGGACCAATCATCGACGTGCGGGACGAGGGACTTGCGCGCGGAAGTAAACATACGAGAAGAGTGGAGTTTATTCAACATGGCTCGCGCGAGACAGACTGTTGTCAGTGACTTGCGTCGATGTGTTTTTGGTCATTTAAAACTGATTTTACCGTGGATTGCAACATATTCTCGGCTCTCCCGTTCGCCATCTGTGTTGTTGTGGAGACGACCACCGACTTGGAAGAGTGACGTTGCTAGTTAAAAACACGTCACGCAAATAAACCAATCTGGTTTGTCAAATGATTTTGTACTTGCTCGAGAGGCCGTTAAAGGGCTGGGTCCCAGACTATACTCTCAGTGTTTGAAAAGTCTGGCCGTGCCAGGCAAGGAATGGGCCACAATACCAGCAACAGTGTGTGAAAAGCTTGCGAAGAGTTACAGAAAACGTTTGGCCTCCGTTATTGCCAACAGAGGGTACATAACAAAGTATTGAGATGAACTTTTGGTACTGACCAAATAGTTATTTTCCATGATTTGCAAATCAATTCTTTAAAAATCAAGCAATGTGATTTTCTGGCTTTCCCCCCCCCCCCTTCTGTCTCTCATGGAGGTTGAGGTTTACCCATGTTGACAATTACATGCCTCTCTAATATTTTCAAGTGGAAGAACTTGCACAATTAGTGGTTGACTTCTTTGCCCCACTGTATGTCTTGATAGGCGTGACTTTAAGAGCTCCGCCCGTTTCATGAAGGGTTTTGTGCGGTCGGAGTCGAATGACCGTGACGGACGAGGGTGAAAGCGGAACTCGGCGAAAGCGTTTTACCTCACGGCGCCTTCTGTCCATCCTCCCGCAGTTTAAACGGCAAAATAGAGACTATGACAAAATCAAGACGAGGATCATGGAAATCGCTAATTACGTGGACAAGGTAAGGCGCGCTTGGCCGACGGCCAGAACGAGGGAGACCTTTCCGTCCGCTTTCAGTTCTACAGGGCCCTGAACATCCGCGTGCCTCTGATCGGTTTGGAGGTGTGGACCGAGCGGGACCAGTGCATGGTCTCCGAGGAGCCCAACGCCACCCTTTGGTCCTTCCTCCAGTGGAGACAGAAGCTGAAGTCCCGCAAAAAGCACGACAACGCGCAACTGCTCACGTGAGGAGTTTTTGTCGTCCGAACGCACGCGCAAATCGTACGACGCCGGCCGCGGTCCAACGGCGCTTTAAATCGACAAAATCGGTGGGGAAGCGGTGGCTATGGAGTGTTGTTTACGCGGGCGACTCTCTTAACAGCGGCGTGATCTTCAAGGGGACCACCATCGGGATGGCGCCGTTGGAGGGCATGTGCAGTCCGGAGAACTCCGGAGGAATCAACGTGGTACGACGGTCGGCGCGTCCCGGCTCCGCGAGCTCCTCACGGACCCGCCGCCTTTTTGTTTCTCCAGGATCACTCGGAGCTGTCCGTCGGCGCCGCCGCCACCATGGCCCACGAGATCGGCCACAATTTCGGGATGAGTCACGACCGCGACGGCTGCTGCGCGGAAGCCGCGGCCGACCAGGGGGGCTGCGTCATGGCGGCCGCCACCGGGTGAGGGAGGCGCGCCTTCCCGGGAAAGGGTCGGAACGGCGACCGAGCGCGGCGACCGAGCGCGGCGACCGAGCGCGGCGACCGAGCGCGGCGACCGAGCGCGGCGACCGAGCGCGGCGACCGAGCGCGGCGACCGAGCGCGGCGACCGAGCGCGGCGACCGAGCGCGGCGACTGAGCGTGCCTCCCCCGCCCCGCGCAGGCATCCCTTTCCGAAGGTGTTCAGCCAGTGCAGCAAAAGCGACCTCGACAACTACTTCCAGAAGGGAGGCGGCATGTGTCTCTACGACAGGCCCGACATGAAGGACCTCGTCGGGGGAAAAAGGTGCGGGAACGGCTTCGTGGAGGACGGCGAGGAGTGCGACTGCGGCCAGCCCGATGTGAGCATTCTTACCCAATTTGAGTGCGTGCACGCGTGCGTAGTTGGGATCCCGAATACCCTCGCCGCTCGGGACCGATTCCTGTCCACAAAGAAATATTCACAGAACATTTGACTTTTCAGTCAATACGCTGCCATTGACAGACGTCAATGGGGATGACAGGGCGGTGATTGATGAAGTAAGATGAGAGCTACGACAGGAGTAGGAAGGTTGTTTCCGACGATAATTCAACGGCGGCTTCTTTGTCGGGCGACGAAAGGCACGTTTTTGATCCCCTCTCGCTTCCGTCACGCCAGAGTAATTTGCCGCCCCCTCCCCCCGCGCCGGAATCAACTCTCCCGTTTCTTCGGAGGAGCCGAGCCGAGCCGAGCGGAGGGCGCCATGGCAACTGGAGATGCCGTGACACGAGAGCAGCAGTTTGTCGCACCTCTGCGTTTTTATTTTTATACCTCTCTCTCCTCCCGCCAACATTTTTGTGAAGTTTCGACTCGTCCGTCGGCCTCTTTAATCCTCTTGCCGCAGAATTGACACCGCCCGCAAAGTGTCACCGGATTTCCCCCCGCCGCCACGTCAAACTTTTTATAGCGAGCCCCGCCTCAGAGAAATGTCGAAAGCTCCGCGTCGGGGCTACAAATGAATCGACGTTGCGGTTTCAGCCGGTCTTGATCGTGTTAAAAGGTAACGAATTCTTGGGACTAAGCAGGGGGAAAAAAATGGATTTGATCGTGGGCTAAGAGCAAACATTCTAAACGATTGTAACGGCGATAGGACGGGAAAACGTCGTGCCGAGTAGGTGCTCGCCGACGTAACGGGTGAAAACTTGACGATGAAGCCTTTTTGGGATAGATTTGTTGTGAATTTTTGAACAGCTGAGACTTGTTTGCCCTACCTCCAGGAATGCGCTAATGATTGTTGCAATGCCAATAACTGCACCCTGAAGGAAGCGGCTCAGTGTGCCCACGGAGTTTGCTGTCAGGCTTGCAAGGTAAGCTTTGGCCGGCGAGCGACCAGTAGGAAAGAGCGTTTTGGCAAATTTCCCTCTCTTCCGCGTCAGCTGAAGCAAGCGGGGACCATGTGCCGGGGCCCGGCCGGAGGCTGCGACCTGCCGGAGTACTGCACGGGCGCCTCGCCCTACTGCCCCGCCAACGTCTATCTCCTGGACGGCTCCGCTTGTCAATACGGACGGGCCTACTGCTACAACGGCATGTGTCTGACCCACCGGCAGCAGTGCTTGCAGCTTTGGGGCTCCGGTAACGAAAACGTTCGGCCGATATTCCCGTTTGCCAATCTCAGACGCGCCGTGGTTTCCAGGTGCCCGCCCGGCGCACGACGCCTGTTTCGAGGACGTCAACGCGGCGGGGAACGCTTTCGGAAACTGCGGGAAAGACGAGCGCGGAAACTACGTGGTGTGCGCAAAAAGGTGACGACCAAGTCACGGACTCGGACCGTTTTAGCGCCGTTGACGACGCCGGACGTCCGATCCGTTTTGACTGGAATGAACGTTCCGTCCTCTTGGAACGAGTTTGTCACGACCGACCCATTTGAACCGGAAACCGACCCTCCCGATTCAAATGGATCGGACATCTCTATTGCCATCAATGAGATGTCCCCCCGTTTTTTTTTTTGTTTACGCGCAAGACTGCAGTGAGAACAAGTGGCAAAATTTTTAAAATCAGACATAGTTAAGTGAGATGAACATAATCTCATCCGGTGTTCAGGATAAACAAGATGATTTGCGAGCCCGCGTCCCAGCCCCCTCCTACATCTGTTTTATATTCCCCCCCCCCCCCATGTTGAACGTCGCTCCGGCTAATTAATGGGTTCAAATGGGCAATTTGGTTACGTTAACAAAGCTGCAGATTCAGGCAGCGAATTGCCTCATTCCCGAGACGACGACGCGGGCCCGCGGGAATCGCGAGACGTCGCGGCGAGACCTATTAGAGGGCGACGCTCGGATCCGACTCATCTCGGCATTAGTCGCCGCCACGACTCTTGGCTTCGCGCCGCCGCCGTCGTCATCTCTGTGTACTGGCCCGTTTCAATTTGCACCTTAATGAGGAGGAAGTTGTAAAGACCGAACGCGTCGCCGCCGGTTTGTGTCCAGCGACGCCAAATGCGGCAAGATCCAGTGCCACAGCGCCGCCAAGAAGCCCAAAGGCACCAACGCCGTTTCCATAGACACCACCATCAAGACGGGAGGCGTGGAGGTCAAGTGTCGCGGGACGTACGTCTACAGCACCCAGGACGGGCAGGGGGACCTGCCCGACCCTGGCTTGGTCGCGACGGGCACAAAGTGCGGCGAGGGCAAGGTAGAGCGCCGCCGACGAGGCTAAAATTCGATATTTGTGGCGCTCGCTCGCCGATTCTGCTAGCGAGGCTAACGTTTCAGTCTTATTGAGTAGCGTGACGATAAAATCCCAAATCCTTGCATTTTTGTCTCAGGTGTGCCGGGACCGCCGCTGTCAAAACGCCTCTTTTAGCGAACTGAACGCCTGCATCTCCCGCTGTCACGGCAACGGGGTGAGTCGCCTATCTGCGCTAAAACGGCAGGAGCGATGTCTGAAATACAACAATCCCCCCAAGTGAAGATTTATTGGAGCGGCGCCCGAGGCAGATAAGGCGACAGGCATCGTGCAAGATTCATTAGTCCGTAAAGCTCTTGGCGGGTCAGGTGCCTTTCAGCTGATAATGAAAGCCAGCCAGCCAGCAGCTGAAAATGTCCAAATAGGTGCCCAACCACTAGGGGTGGAAAAGTCCATTTATTCATTCACAGCTAAAAAAAAAAAAAAAAATCCAACAAACCAATTCCATTTACAGTATGTTTATTTTTGAAATGATTTATTAACATGAGTTCAAATGACTTGAAATGGGTAAGAAAAGGGTGGGGATCTTCTTGACTTGGAATGCCAAATGGTTTTGTCTGACTTATTTGCCCACCCGCCAAAGGTTTGCAACAGCAACGGCAACTGCCACTGTCACGGAGGTTGGGCGCCGCCCTTCTGCGACAAGCCGGGACTCGGAGGGAGCGTCGACAGCGGGCCCGTGCAGCACGATAGTGAGTACATACGCAATAGAAAAGAAAGAAAAAAAGTCCTGCCGTGCTAACTTGAAATCCCTTAGGTCAAGTGGGCTTGGTGGTGGGCCTGTTCTTGGCCTTCCTGGTGGTCTTGCCCACCGTGCTGCTGCTATTCTACTGCTACCGGATCAAGACGTCCTACTTTCGCAAGTGGCTCGCGCAGAGAGAGAAGAACAAGAGCGACAAGTAGCGTACCCGTGACGTCCGAGCAGGTTTGCCGACGGTCCCGGAATTTTGCGGAACTTGGAGGCCAGGGTGTCCCGCGCAATCCGGGACTGTCGGTAACCCGACCCGGTTCTAATGCTAGCGCTAATGCCCGCGCTCCGGCCAGGGCGGAGAAAGCCAAGAAAAACGGACACCTAAATCCCGCGTTTCACCTCAAAGTCGTCGGACCGACGGGCAAAGCGAGCGGCCGCGAGGGGGTACGTTCAAAGTAAGCGGCTTAAATGACGACACCCACGAGGTCTGGTTTTGTCCCTCCGCCAGTTTTCCGCGAGCGGCAAAGAGGCGCTTCCTCTCCGACCGGACCCGGCCGTCCGGGCGCCGAACGCGGCGCGGCCCCCGCGACCCCGACCTCCCGTTCCGACGGCCCCGCGGAAATCCCCGCGGCGACGGGGCCCGCCCGAGAAGCCGCTGCCGGTCGACCCCGCGCGATCTCCGCCGGTGAGACGGTCAAATCGGTCCCCCGCGGAACCAGGGCGATACCTCCGGCGTTCTTCTCTTTGCAGCCGAGGCCGTCGCCCTCGCCCCCTCGGAGGCCCCTACCTCTCGGTCCCGCCTCCCGGGCGCGGGCGATCGTCGCCGAACCGTCACCGAGCCTGCTGGTCGCGATGCCCCCGGCGGGAGTACTCGGAGTTTCTGCCGGCCCTCCTTTCAAAGCTCTCAGGTGGGGTTTTCCAGCCACGCCGGGTGAGTCCGGACCAGAGGAGTCTTCCACCGTGACTCCACAACTGGCGATGACCGAATGAACAACTATTTTGACAGTAGATGAATTGTTTTTTGCCTTAGATAAGACTCTCGATTTTAACACGACTGGAATTGGGCACGAGCACCGCACCGTGCTCACGCTTTCTTCTTTCTCTCCTCCAGACCGGTCCCAGGTTCCAAAGCCACCGCGCCGTGGTGAAAACGGCTTTCCGCTCCGATCCTTTTTGCACTAAAGTCCGACATTTCGACAAAACCCGAGGGCAGGACGCGGCGCATTTGAACGGAATCCTCGCAGACGGAGCATTTCTGCCTAAATGGGTCATTTTAACATCTTTTTTTTTTTTTTCCAATGTACGAAAACTGTCGTGGTGTTTACAATTTGTGTTCTGTGCCAAAGAGAACTCCGTCAACGTTGGTATCGCAGCCTTAAAGCCTTGGGTATTTATTTGCTCGCCTCGACGACCATCGTCCTGGTCGCCGTCACGATCATGAGAGTGTTTTTTGGCTCCCCCTACCGTTAACTCATTTGAGTTCATTATTAGGCATATGTCACCATCTGGAACGGCCAAACGAACAAGTCCGACTTCACCAATGTCTGAATGTATGCGGTACGCTCGTTGTTTTGCAGTTGAAGTAAATAATGTTGAAACAATGGAAACAAAGAAGAAATGGACTTTCTCCTCTCGCAAGACGGTTTATATGTCAACGCAGTACTTGACGGAACAACTTACTCCCTCTCGGTCCCTGTGCATTATGAATGTCTTTTGGTTTCTGTCACCACTTTTTGAAATGTTACTTAAAATATTTTTTACAAAACTGTTATCGCTTTTGTGCTTCTTCCAGTTACTGTAGAGCAGGGGTTCCCAAACTACGGCCCGTGGCCACATTTGGTCCGGCCCCCTGAAAAAAAAAAAGTTTTTTTTTTTTCAATAGTGTTATTTATTTCCTGGCTTTTTTCTGTGAAGAACCCAGAGAGGGTTATTCGGTTATAATCTATTTAATGAATAGTTTTATGATCATACTATTATTTTTATTTTATTGACTTTTGTTCCGTGAAGAATCCAGAAAGTGTTATTTGATTGTGGCTTTCTGAAAAACAATACATTTTTACATTTAGGCACTCCAGCAATCGTCACACCTTTTCTGTTACAAACTGACCCCGGCCGGCCCCCCATCAGAGAAGGGAAAAGTTATGTGGCCCTCACAGGAAAAAGTTTGGGGACCCCTGCTGAAGAGAAATGAAATGCGTTTTATTCTATGCTTTAACCCAGGGGTGGGCAAACTATTCCACAAAGGGCCGCAGTGGGTGCGGGCTTTTGTTGCAACCCATTAAGACGACACATTTTCGCCAATCCGCTGTTTTACAAGTGCAATCAGTCGATTGCAGTCAGGTGCTTCTCATTTCTGCTGAAACCTCATTGGTTATACTATCCGTGCTGGGTCAGTTGGAACAAAGACCAGGACCCACTGCGGCCCTCGAGGACCGGTTTGCCCACCCCTGCTTTAACCCCTTGATATCTTAATTTACACTGGAGAAAGGACGACGCGAGATATTGTCCAGCGACCCTCCCGTTTCCAATGGATCGGACGTCTCCGATTGGCAAAATCATTTCAATTCGCAACGTCAAGTAATTGGACGTCTAGCTCTGTCAACGTAAAAGAGGGGATACGTTGGTTTCAATGGAATTTGTCGCGTACTACCCGTTCCGTCCACGCGGTGGCGGTCGCTGCTTCTCGAGATGGTTTGACGACCACCGACGTACCTCTTTGCTCCCTTGCGCATGAGCGTCAAATGTCAACGTTTCCTACCATTTGCCGGACAAGTTGGTTTGAAATGATCCAAAGTTAACAAGACAAATGGCGTCTTTATCGTAAATGTTTGGCTTTGCCGCAACCCAAGAAAAGCGGAAGCATGGCGGCGAATGAGGATCAAGAGGTAAGGTTACGCTTAGCAAAAAGCTAATGCTGTTGTGGCCGAAGAAGTGCACCGTTAAAGTATGGCGCTCTATGGCCGTTTTTAGATGGAGTTGGAGGCACTTCGCTCCATTTACGAGGGTGACGAGTGTTTTAAAGAGCTCAGTCCGGCTTCGTTTCAGTTGCGGGTGAGTTGCGGTACATTACAAACAGCAGCGTTTAACCACGAATGGTGGTAGAGGAACACGATCCGCTTTAAAAACGAAGATGAGCATTCAAGTATTGCGTAAATCAAAAGACGTTCATGAATGAATCGTAAGTAGGGCTGAAAGATGAATCGATTAAACATGGAAATTTACACAAGTAGCTATAATCACGATTGATTCCCCCCCCCCCCCGAAACAGTTCAGCCTTAATCATGAATTCCACTCATCTACAGATAGGAGACTTGGAAGATTCCAAAGCATTCATCTTGGACATCTCGTGGCCAGAGACGTACCCCGTGACCGGCCCCCGAATCTCCCTGGGTGGCTTTTTTAACAACCGAATGTAAGTCGCCCGCAAAGTTTCTTCCGGAGAAACGCCGGTTAATCTCCGTGCCGACGGCAGCGCTCCGGAAACCAAGCGACTCATTCTGTCCAAGCTGGAGGAACAAGTGGAGGCCAACCTGGGCGACGCCATGACGTACACCTTGTTCGAGTGGGCCAAGGAGAACCGAGAAGCGCTGATGGAGAACCACAGAGCCGCGGTCCCCGCCGTGGTGCGTGCGTTCCGACTCGCTCAAAGAGTCGGGTCGCTCCGTCGCTGACCGTTTCCTTCCCGTCGACGTCAGACGTTAACATCCGGAGGCGATTCCACGCCCAACGCGGCGGCCGCCGCCAAGAAGAACAAGAAAGAGCAGCTCACCAAAGCGCAGAAGAGGAGGATCGTCAATCGGACAGGTGAAAGTGTAACGATTACGGTGTGAATTTCCATCCGAGCGAGCGAACAAAGTTTCCCAATTCTGCTTTCAGACAACAAAGGGGAACTGCCGAGAGGTTGGAACTGGATCGACGTCATCAAAGTACGTACGCCGCTATTCTCCACGTACCTGCTGTATTGTTTTTTTTTTTTTTTTAACTGTTTCTTGTCCTGTGTTTACCCCCCCTGTTATGACGCACGTCCAGCACGTAAGTAGCAAAACAATGACCTCGGAATTCAGACTTGAATTCACTGTCTTACTTGGGTTATGGTGGTTTTGGTTCTACTCACGTTGCAGTTGAGTAAAACGGGAGGCAAAGATGACGATTAGACCCCGCTGGCGTTCCGGGTCGACCGATCGGAGGCCGTGTTTTCGGTGCGACGTGTTTGTTAAAAAGCCAAGAAAACGGTCTTCTCAAGGTACAGACTCTCGCTCCCCGGAAGGCGGAAACGTTTGCCTTACAAAAGGATGTTTTGTACAATCGCTATTCGGTCGGATCAGTTGTATGACCTGAACACTTTTTGTATCCTACTCAAATAAAACCTAACATGAAGGAAGCGGTTTCCCATGTGAGACTTTATTAAGGGATCGCCTCATTTTCAGAGGATGGGAAAGACTGGATGATTCAAATGTTTTTTCTTTTGGCCGATAGACAATCTGTCGTGACCGGTAAGGGTGGCGGCCATCGGATTGGCCGTCAATGACGTATGAGCTACAAGCGACAAAATAATCCAAAGGATATTGTAAAAGCTATGTCGATTGGCCCGGCCATAATATTTACACGAGTGAAAAAAGCACTTTAAATGATGATTTTATTACATTCATATAAGACCACCGGGGGTCTGCAGCCGACAGCGTTTAACATCAATTGTAATATCGGCCAACGGCAGCAATTTTCTTTTGTGGGGTCTGCGTGCGATGTCATATTCGAACTTGAGGCAGAACGTATCACGGGCGGACCGTTGGCTGAAAGTCCGCTACTACTTGGGTTTGGATTTATCCGAGCGTGAAACTCTTTCATTGTAATCGTTGACGACGTTCAAGAGGCCCCTTTTGAGAGATTTTTCCAACCTTGTGGAAAACTCCTTTTTAAACATGTTCTCGAAGAAGCTATGGATGTCGTGGGCGTTCTCCACGGACGGCGCCGATTGGGACGGCTCGCCCTCGCTGTCGCTCGGCAGCAACTCCAATAATTTGACGGGGGAAGCGACCGAGGTCGCCGGCCTTTCTTTAAATATGAGCAAAAGTCCGGATCGGAGGCTTTTTCTTTGGCCCTTGGTTTTCGCGCGCTTGTGTTTTCTCCTGCCGTGGCGAGTCTTCCACATGGACGTGAGCTTTTTGCAAATGGGCCTCAGGGCCGGTTTGGTGCGGATACACTCCAAGACGGAACCGGGACAGTCCTCCAGAAGCGAGGGCACGATCCCCTTACGCCTCCATTTGAGCCTGTTCCGGCCGACGGTCGACCCGGTCCCAACTTGCAATTTGTCCGCCTCTGTCGTCTCTTCAGATGAGCGTTTGACGTCCTCTGCTGAAGAGCGACCGTCTCGGGACGCTTTGTCTCCCGGCGCTTTGGACGAAGACCTCCCGGAGATCCTTTCCACTGACAATTTACAGAGGACGTCCGCCGCCTCTCTGGACGAACACCTCCCGGACGTTCTGTTTTGCGAATATCGGGAGTTGGCGTCGAGCGCTTCGCTCGAGGAAGACCTCCTGGATATTCTGTCTTGTGACAATCTGGAAATGGCCCGTATGGCATCTTTTGACGAAGGCCGCCTGGAGATCCTGCCTTCGGACAAATTCCGAACGTCCGCGGGAGACGTTTTGGAAGAAGACCTGGACAGCCTACCTTCCGACCATTTAGGAGAAAGCCCTAGTTCTGCGGAGGACTTCCTCGATATTCTGTCTTCTAACAATTTCTGGACTTCTAGTTTGGAGGAAGCTCTCCACGATAGCCTGCTTTCTGGCAACTTGGCAAAAAGCCCGGCTTCTTCCGATGACGAAGACTTGGGAGTTATCCTTTCTTCTGACCATTTGCCAACATCCGCGGTTTTGCAAGAACCTCTCGATCGCCCGCCTTCCGAAAACCTAGGAACCACGTCTTCGGACGAAACGGACCTCCCGCCTTCTGACAATTTACACATATCGGCCACTTTGGAAGAGGCTCTCCTTGACAGTCTGGATTCCGACACTGTCGAGACCACCCCT
The DNA here is from genome assembly GCF_030265065.1 of Corythoichthys intestinalis. Classification (NCBI taxonomy): domain Eukaryota; kingdom Metazoa; phylum Chordata; class Actinopteri; order Syngnathiformes; family Syngnathidae; genus Corythoichthys; species Corythoichthys intestinalis. Next base: position 56,574,149 of record NC_080407.1, read on the forward strand.
TCTTCTACCGGGGATAAGGACTTATAAGATATCCTGTCTTCGGACAATTCGTAAACATCCGCCGCTTTGGATGAAGTTCTCCTGGATAGCCTGCTTTCTGACAATTTGGGAACGAGCCCTACGTCTTCCGGCGACGAAGACGTCCTGGATAGCCCGTCTTCTGACAATTTGGCTTTAACCCACGCGGACACGGGGTCAAAATCTTCTTCGGCGAAAGGCGTGTCGCGCTCGACGGCCGTTTGGTCGAAAGAGATCCTCGATACGCTCCCTTCAAGCGATTCGGCGTCGTCTCCCGCTTCTACCGAAGGCTTCTTGACAACAAAACACAGAAGGGAAGCGTCTTCTACCACGTCCGATAGAGGGCGCTTCGCTTCGGGGTCTCGAAACGACTGACGGTCGACGGCTTCCACGGAAGGACTGATAACGTAAAGCCCCTCGAGGGCGCCGTCTACCTCCAACTTTAGAGGAGGCTCCCTCGCTCGGTCTTCAGACCGCGGAGAGTCATCGGCCGCCGCCGCCTCTACCTCGTCCGTTGCTTCCGACGATCTCGCGGATACGCTGGCTTCTAGCTCCCAGTGATCCGCATCTACAAACTCCAAAGACGTGGCCACTGGCCACTGGAGTTCAGACGAAGGCCTCTTTGTTGCAAGAAGACGTAGTGGCAGAGGGCTGGACCATACTATTCCCAATGAACTCTGTACCCGCCGGTCTTCTTGCCACCCGGGATTGGGATCTACCCGTTCCGAAGGCCCGGCGGCGTCCGTCGCGCTCTCTGCCGAAGGTCTCTTTGATACCCGGCCTTCCGGCGACTTGACGGAACCCGCTTCCGGTGAAGACATCTTGACCGCACGTTCCCCTCTCCGCGTGGAGTCGGACAAGGGCCTCTCTGCTACCTGGTCTTCTGACATCGTAGGCTCGACCTCTGTTTTCTCACTCCAAGGCCCCTTTTCTACCAAGTCTTCCGGCAACTCCAGATCGGTATCTAGCGTTTCTAGCGACAACCCTGTTGCTATGCTGTCTACCGGCAATTCCGAATAGGTTTCTACTGCTTCTGAAAAGGGCCTCTCGTCATCTAATTCTCGGAACGAAGACCTCTCTTCTCTTCCGTCGTCTGACAATGGGAGATCGGGGTCTAACGCTTTGGACGGAGCCCCGCGATCGGAAGGGGCGTCCGTGTCCGATAAAGCCATCGGTTCTTCCGAAGGAGGGCACGTGGAAGACGTACGCGGCGGTGAATCCGGCAGACATAAAACATCGACGATGTCGTGAACCAAGTTACTCGCCGTGCTCGCCCTTTCCAGCGATTCTGAAGAAATCCTCGTCGGATCGTCGCAGGGAGTCGGTGTGTTCTCCGGTCGACTCGGAACACTAAAGGCCTCTAGCGATACGGGGTCTCCCTGACGGTCGGTTTCCATCTCCCCGAGGTGAGCCGCTTCTTCCAACAAGCCGGTAGAGGGGCGCGTGTCTGCCGCCGTGGCTTCTCGGTCCGAGAAGTCTAGGCGTGACGGTATCTCCGCTTTGCTGTCGCTCATGCTGGACAAAGTGTAACGTTCTGGCGTCAAATTCCCCTCGGAGGCGAGAGGAGAGCTCTCGCTGGATTCTCTCCTGGACGTACATTGTTTCTCGCCGCATACGTTAACAGGCCTGACCGTTTTCTCTAAGGTGGACTTGACTTTTTCCACGATGGTTTTCCCGATGCTGTCGACCACGGGGTTTAACACTTGGCTGATCAAATCTTTGGCCTTCTCCAGGAGGGATGCCGAGGAAGCGGGAGAAATGGCGCCGTCTAATCGTTGACGGTCCTCGTCCGGTTGAGACGTCTGCGCCTCGGCGTTGACGCTCAATTCCTCCTCCGAGATGTCGTCCGCTTCCTCCCGAGACAAAATATCCGGGTCCGGAGCCTCGGGTCTGGCGAAGATTCTCAAGGCCGACCGGTCGCCGCACGCGCCCTCTTCCTGATCGGCGACGACGATTCGTTGAGAGAAATAATCTTTCAGGTGTCGCTTGATCTTCTGCTGGGTGAGCGTGCCGTACGACGACTCGTCGATGAGGGAGCGGGACGTGGCGCGCTCCTCCCTGTCCCAAGCCGCGATCAGCTGCCTCAAGTTGGCCAAATCCAGGGTACTTTTCTCAACGATGCTCTTAATGATATTGTTGACCTTGGCATCTTGATCTTTGTCCTTTAGGCCGTAAGTCATATTCTAAAGCACAAATGCAAACATCCCATTAGTAGGGAAACGTGAATAGCGAGGTTGCACCCGTGCCATTTTTTGGGGGGCCTCCCGATACTGCACCCATATGTTTCAGTTTGGGTTTTTGTTTTCATACTAGTAATGATAAACTCGTTTCACTACATGACGGAAGCGTGAAGAACTTACGCGGGCGGGCGCCCTCGCAGTCATCGGCGTTAGACGTCCCATCGGTTTAAAGTGGGAGGGATGAACGTTTGGCCGCCGCCCTCGCACTTCAAACGGATAGGACGTCTACTCGCGATAAATCGTTTAGGTCGGTGGCAGGAGGACGATCGGACGTCCGTCGTCGCCGGCGGCCATTTTGGGTAGGGCAATCTCAAAAAGTCCATTTCGCGCAGCATCGGCACTTTATTTCTAGAGGCGGGAATCTCGGGGCACCTCACGATTCGATTCGGAGGCAACAATTCGGTTATGAAGACATTATCGACGCGCGACCGACCGCCAGCTATTAGCTGCTTTAAATGTTTGGTACATTAGTTTCAAAAATGGTACAGGAATCCTCTCGGGCTTCAATAAATTACGATTTCATTGTCAAGTTAACAGTTCAAAACTGTATATAAAATACTCAGTCCCCATTCTGTATCAGCAGCTTTAAACTAAAAGTTGTTTCAACTGCTCTCGTTATTCCATAATTTGCTTTCGACACTTAAAACCGTTTCATCATTTAAAGATGGATTCAAGTCAAGATTTTGCCGATGTAGGAGTATTTTAGATCAAAAGTGAATTAGGTTCGCTACAACAGAGCCTCCCTGAGAAGTCTACCGCTTTAAGATGGCGGCTGTTGTCAAACGCCGGCGAGTCTGTTATTTCCCATCTAGTTCTTTATAGATGTGATATCAACCGTAGCACTATGTGGGCGGCGTTTTTTTCCTCTAGCGCAGGGGTGTCCAAACGTTTTGCAAAGGGGGCCAGATTTGGTGTGGTAAAAATGTGGGGGGGCTGACGTCATTTACGTAGAACAATATATTTAAGCAGATGTTATCAAGCCATTCTGTGTATCACGTTTGCTTTATTCTTCTTTTTTAATGAACAATCTCACACCTATCCTTTGTGGCGTTCTCTTTTGATTCTCTGGCTCTTGCGAAATACTGCTGCTGTGAAATTAAACTAGCTTCAATTTCTCGCTGCGCATCTTCCCTGTAATCTTGTCGTACATGTCAGAATGTCTTGTTTGGTAATATCGCCTCACATTGAACTCTTTAAAAACAGCGACTATCTCTTTGCAAATGAGGCAGACACAGTTGTTGGGTATTTTAGTGTAGTCCCATTTCCACCTATCCTTGAAGTGTCGGCCGTTGCACTCAATTTTCTTTTTTTGGTTGATTGTCGCCATTTTAGGAAATTGCAAGTAAAGGGTCACACGGGGTAATGTTGCTTAGAGTGCTGCTGCCTTTTAATGGGTAAATTTAGTATGTGAGCTACTTCATATGCTGGTAGCAGTACTGCTGACCAATTTATGAAGTCTGTGTGCGGGCCAGACGTTATTGATTTTATGACAGAGGCTGGGGCCCAGATGAAATTTGAACACGGGCCGCATTTGGCCCCCGGGCCAGACTTTGGACACTCTAGCGGCATGAATTGAACATGAGATTTACTCTCGGTCCGTTCCCCATTGCGTCCCGAAGACCACGCCGACTGTTTTCGTTCCGGTTTACTTGGCATACTGTATTCAAGCCATCGGAATAGGCATGTTTGCGAATCGTTCTCGAATCTTCAAAGAATTGGAAATTTCGCACACCTTTAGTTCTGTGTTCCATATCGGTACAGATACGAGTATCTGCGCATCGCTAATAATGCTGGTCTACAAAATTTGGATCGCTCTCTGCTTTAGAGAGAAATTTGGCTAAATGCCTTGGAGCGGTGACACAGGTTGGGAAAAGAAGAGATGTTAGTGTCGGTTGGATAAAGTCTTCAAGTTTGATGACATCGTTGTTTTCACCAGATGGATATATTCCAAAACAGCCAGATTGATGTAATGCATTTTGCCGGAAAAACTAGAGCCGATTGACCTGTTTGGGCTCATTTTTCTTTTTTAGCGACTTATCTAGGAAGCAGACGGGTGTCATTGGTGGCAGGATCCACCCTCAATAAATGGCGAGTTGAATAGTTGAAAACCTCATTACCTGTCCCGTACAACAACCTTTGACGTCGTCGCCCAGCATCCCCCGTCGAGCGAAAAAATCCTTAATGCCGTTTTGAATCTTCTCAACGGAGAGGGTTTCATTTCCGTGCCCGAGCGCGGGGCTCTCGCGACTCATGTTTGCCAACGGTGCGGTGCGGTGCGGTGCGGACACGTTCCCGTAGGGCTCTAGGCCAACAAAGGGCACACGTGACATCGTCCCCCTTTGTCATTAGGCTTGGACTTTGTCGTCAAGGCGTTCCTGCAAACGGTGTCACCGAGGCGCATCGCCGTAGCCTTTTGCGACAAAAGACTGCGACCGGATCCAGGCTGAGGAAAATAGTTTGCTTTGGACCTCAATGAAAAAGCCACAGAGATGCTTTACTTGTATTTATTTGCTTTTTTGATACATCAAAAATAAAGTTCTCACTAAAACAAGATGAACGTGTGACAGCGCTGCAAGCGGCTTTCGACGGATTGTGCTCTTATCGACCCATCGGCAGGTGGCTCACTACCTGGAACGGCGGTCTTTTCTGTTCTTGTCCAGACTTTTGTCCATGGTCTTTTCGTTGTCCCCCCTGCATTTGGGACAGTACCACTTGCCCTTGGGTTTGTAGGTCAGACCCACGCAGGAGAAGTGGAACCACTCGATGGGGCACTGGTCGTTGTCGCAACCGATCATTTCGCCGTAAGACACCTGCTCGCACAAACAGTAGGTGGGCTCGTTGGGGTCGATGGCAAAGTCCACCGGCGAAGCGTCTCGCTCCTGCTTGGACTTGCGCTTCTTTTTCTTGGTGGACTTAGACTTGGACTTCTCTCTGGGAAGCGGGACGGGCGGCTCGTCCGCGGCGTCGTCCGCCGCCGAACCGTTGGCCGACGGGTGGCCGGAGTCTCGGCTCTCGCTGTTGCGCTGGCGTCGCGGGCGACGGGCCGAGGCGCGGTCAGCACCGGCGGCCGTCGCCGCCGCGCCGGCGGAGGCGCCGGCGGGCGGCTCCTGGACATTAGCGCGGCGCTCCGTCGCCGGCCTTTCGGGCTCGCGGGGTTCTTGGAGGCACAGGGAATGAGAGTCCATCTGGCGCGAGCGGTTCTCCACCAACTCTGTCATCTGGGTCACCACGTGAATCTTCTCGTCGCCCAGCTCCTGGCTGACGATGAGCGCCCGTTGCAGCTGGACCTGCAGGCGCTTTCGCTGGCCCCCGTCCTGCTCCGCCTTGTACTTCTCGAAGACTTCGTCCACCTCTTTCAGCACTTCTGCAAACAGAAATTCACGGAAAACTTCATCGTTACAAACTTCTACTATTGAGATTAGTACTAAAATGACGGTATCGGGGAGTAGCGGGGGGGGGGACCGTGCCCGTATGTACTTTTCCAGACCTAGTTTCCGAGCACGAGTCGCTGTATCCAAGGAGGCTGTTTAAAAAAAAAAAAAGCACGGGACAACATCCAGTCGTCCTTCTGTGAATTTAAACGAGTACCGCTAGCAGCCGTCCAATCCATTTGAAGTAGGAGGGCGGCCGCCGACCCTCCCGGTTCAGATGGATCGGACGTCCACGGACATCAGTTAAGCGGTGTCTGACCAAGCCGCTGTAGTAATTACATTTGCGTATGCGGTCATTTGGTATTAAAAAATGTATATGGACAGATTCTTCTTTTTAAACGACCCGCCTGACAGCCAGCGGAAGTGACGACAAAGATAACGTGACGGGGGCAGGGCGTAGAACAGCAGCTATTGCACAGTTGACATATGATCATATTGTGTCCATTCGTCCAATAAATTGAGGCCGAACGTCATTTCACCACACCGACTATCCCCCAAATCGAACGCGGGTCGGAATGCACTGAAAAATTTGCCGCGGGTACGAAAGTGTGCATTTTTTTCAGTGGACTTTGGTAGGCTGCGTTGACGTGAATGGGGAAACGAGGGAGGGAGGCAGGCAGCGGTAGTCCGGTCGCCATGCCATCGCCTGCCTTACCTTGGTACTTGGCGTCGATTTCCCGGAGCACAGAAACATTTCTTTGTATGTCCAAAGGCAGGGACTCCACGCATTCCAGATAATCTTCCACGTAGTTTGCCAGTTGTTGCGACTTGTCAACGTTGGGATAGTGGTGGCCTAACATGGTCTCCGCGATGCATCGAGGCGAGGAAGTGCAAGGAAATAATGGGACCGGATTGATTTGGCGAGCACTTCCAAGCAGCCACTTCACTTCAAACAAAACTCCTACCAGCGCGCATGCGTGAGTATTTTCCTTTTATGGCGACGGACGCTTTCTCCCCCTCCGAGGCGGCGGTCACGGAAGGCGGAGCCGGTGAAGAACGACAGGAGCTCATTAACATAGCGTTCTCCGGGGAAAACGAGGCCGAATACTTTTGAATTCTTCCATTGTGTGATGGACGGACATCGACGGGAGGAAAAGTCGACTTATTTTACAAAACCTATCCTATCCGTTTTTCATGCATCGCGTTTTTGCCTTATCCAACGTATCCACGAGAGGTCGCTGTCGTGTAAGAATCAGAATTGCCGTTTTGCGCTCCGGCCCGAGGAGGAAGTTTTGTTGTGTGACGTCAGAAAAAAAATTGCCGACGTTCAAACGTTGAATATTAACTCTATGGTTGCCAAGGATGGCCATAGTTGCTCTAAAAACAAACACACGGCTGTTGTTACAGTAACTTTTTAGCACTTACAACACCCTTCCTATTGGTTCATGATATATTTACTCATTGACGGACGGAACGTCTCTCGTCGTAAACATGATTATTTTCTGTGAACGACAATGACTCTTCCTCAACTGAACGCGGCGAGTTGAGTTTCGTTTCCCGAACACTTCCCGCCACGAGAAGTACGTAGAGACGAGTGTCACTAGCCCGTTTCCTGTAATAACTCCAAAATAAAGGCGAGAGTTGTTAGATGTTTGATAGGTTTGAAATAATATAATGACACGCGTTGTTGTTGTTTACTGCGCTACAAAAGAAGGCGACGACTCAAATGAGTGGAGAATGATATTCTGGAGCAGTAAAAATGGCAAGGCGACGTTTTATTTTGACGCCCCACGTGAACGCTTCCGGATTTTCTGCGTGCTTTTAAAAGCCTGCTTGACTCGGCTTTCAACTCTAGCGTCATTTGCCCCGTCGTCGTCGTCGTCGTCTTCGAGGGTCTTCCGATGGCACCTGTTGCCGTGAAAAGTGCATTTCTAATCCTTTTTTGCGGTCTTTTTTCAGGTAATTCCGTCACGGACACTTTTGGAATACTCTGTTGCGTTGAAATGTGCTTTGTTTTGTTTGTTTGCGAGAGGTTCCTTATTTTCGCTTTCTGTAGTGCCCGTCGCGTTTTTTTCGATAACAAAACTTTGAAAGCTTGTTAAATGTGGAATACAAACAACGACGGTTTGGAATGGTGATGTTACAAAATGAAGTTGTAATAGTTGGTGTTTGGGAGTGTGACGAATATGCGGTGGACTTTGACTCTTGCGAATGCGGCGTTATCAAGCCACATTTCGACACAAAAGTCACTTGGCGCTCATATTGGTAGCCTTTGATGCCACTGCATTCAAACGTTGACACTGATTGAAAACAGTAGGTCCTCACTTTTATGGTTCTGCTTTGCCTACCAACTGTAAATTGGCTGTCTGTCACGGTCTTGTCAGGTGGCAGAACGGACAGTCGGTTTATTCTGTCCGATTTCTCCAACTCTTTCTTGTCTTTTCAATTGAAGCGCTGCTGTCACTGGCTCAAGATGTCAAACCGCCCGCCACCGTGACCGCCGCCAGAGAGTTCTTTCCGACAAGCGGACCTGAGCCTAGCTCCCCCGCCACGGCAACCTCGACCGCCAGCTCTACGACCGGCCCCGCATCACCGACGACTGGCGCTACGACCGAGCGCGTCGTACCCTCCACCACCTGGCGCGCCCCCTCAACCATCGACGCCACGACCGAACGCGTCCCATCTACCATCGACGCCACGACCGAAGGCGTCCCATCTACCATCAACGCCACGACCCAGCACGCCCCCTCAACATCCAACGCCACGACGGCGCCGACTCCCCGCTCCAGTACGACCGCCGGCCCTCCGCCCGAGCCCACGCCGCCAGACCACCTCAGCGCGGGAGACTACCGTCTCCTGAAGAATAATTCCGTTTGCGTGATGGCTCACGCGGCCTTGCAGATCCGACTCCAAACGTCAAAGGTACTTTTCCGCCCGGCCCCGATCCAGCGCCGAGGCGACCTTTTTACCCGGAACGAACTTTGTCGCAGGCCAGCGGGACGTTCGCGGTGCAGCCGAACAAGACGCGGGCCGTCGGGGAGTGTCGGGAAAACGGGGCCAACCTTACGCTGGTCTTCCCGGAGGGTTTCGTCACCTTTCTGTTCAACAAGGTTTGCTTTTTACACATCAAAACAATGGTGACAAACCTAACCTGCCCTGACATTGGCCAGCTCGATCGCTGGTGCAGATTTGACCGCGGATCATGTGATTTTGGTCACGAGTCAGTGAAGAACCGTTTGAAAGAGGAAGTGGACCCTTTTGCGTGTCACGGCATGTGATACAGATCGCTCTGTGCCTCACCGTAGAAACTAGGGCAAAATGACGTAGTCGTCGCAAAAGATGACCGCGATTATTCGCATTGTCCAGTTAAATTCATATTTGTGGGGATGCTTTGCGGCTTATGGCAGCCACGTTGCAAACCCCCCCCCCCCCGCTTCTAATGGATCCGACCTCAAGCGCAGGCAATGTTGAAATAGCAGGTGCTTTTTTTTATTTAATTAAAAAAAAAAAACTGTTGAGAAATTAGCTAGTTATGACTTCTTTCAAATGGCAATGCATTGATAGGCACATGGATGACAATGCGATGTGGCACTAATAACTTTTACTCTCCCACCTTAAGAGCACAGAGGAAAACATCGGCTACGTCCACACTTTGACATTCCGTCTGGTTTACCCTTTAAGTACAGGTAAGTCCACTGTTTTGCACACAAGTCGATGAGGAAATGCCATTCCCCCCCCCCCCCCCCTTTTTGCAGCGAGCGGACAGTTTTCTGCCAGCAACCATTCCTTGCGCGTCTTGTCCGCCAAGATCGGCCACTCGTACTCGTGCCGGAGCGACTCCTTTTACATGGGGAACGGATTGTATCTGGACGTCAAGGATGACCGCGTGCAGGCCTTCGATTTTTCCAAGAGTAACGAGTTTGGCGTCCGTAAGTAGAGCCCTGGATGGAGATTTGAATTTTTTTCCCTCCAATGACCGAAACATCCGCCTCGAATTTCAGCCGACCTCTGCGCGGCCGATCGGCCCGATTACGGCGTGGCCATCGGGGTAGGCGTGACGTTGCTGGTACTCATCCTGGCGGTGGTGGCGATCTACCTGCTGGGCCGCCGGAGGAGGACGGACGGCTACCAGGCGCTGTGAGCCCGAGAGACCTCCGGACCCCGCGAATCATCCTACCCACTTAATAGAAAATATGGGTTGGCCTTGGCACTTTTTACTATTGTCTGCACTAATTGCAAATGCATGCGTACATACGTTCTATTAAATGAGTACGACTTGGCGCCCACACTGATGAATGTATGTTATGTTGTCTTTTTAAATGTGACTTTGGGTGCATTTAAAGTTTAATGAGGGAATTTATGTACATGCGGTTTTGTCACGTCTTTATGCCATTAAAGAAATCCATTTCTAAATCATGTGTCCAAGTTGATTAAAGGGCAACTGAAGACCTTTCCGGATTTTGGTGTAATTTTACGAATATAAACTTTGGACGAGTTCGTCAAAACAACCATGACATTATCAACACGTAATTGCAAGGATAATTTGCGTTTTTTTTTTTTTTTTAGTTTCTTTGCACTCCGTTAATAGTGTGACGTAGGCAACAGAAGACTACCCACAGCTAGCATAGCAGCAACAACGATGTCAGTGGTATTTCCACCAAAGGTAACCATTCAGGATCGCTCTTTCGTGACGCTACAGATGGGAAAGGCTGAGTCCCAGGAAAGATGAACTTTTTTTTTTTTTTTTTTATGTGACTTTTTGAGACCGCGAATGATGCATTTAATACAATTCAACTGAGTAAAACACTCGAGCGAAATCCGAAAAGCTCTTCAGTTGCCCTTTCAAAAATCTCATTCATTTCAGTAATGGGCATAGGCCTTTAGGTGGCAGCATTTTACTTAAAAAAAAAAAACAAAAAAGGAAATACGTTCTGCAATTCTCTTTCACGTATTGTTGTGTAACTATATTAACTCTGAAAACATCAGCTATCTTCCTGATGCCACAACGGGTGATCGATTACGCGACTCAAAGTATGTATATTTCCCGATGCCGTTCACTGCACTTGAAGTAGCACTCCCGTGACGTACCGTTACGTAAAAAGCGTAATGACGCATACCGTGTGGCTTACAGGGGCAGATTGAAACGCGCGCTAAAACAAGTGGAAGACAAATAACATGTGGCCGGCTACCTGCTGAACAAAACCGGGTACGTGGTCCGTCTCGCACCGCGTGTTCTACCGCCGCCCGCCCGCCCGGCCGGTGCGCTCAAGGAAATGGACCATTTTCCGCGAGACTTTCTTTCTAAATCGGAAGTAGTACGGTTGTGCTAATTAGCCGCTCCGCTTGTAGTCGTAGCATCCGCATTTGGTCGCCCGGTCAATTCCAGCCGCTTTTTCCCCCCTCGGGTTCTGGCTTCACGGACCCTCTCGGGGTTCTGGTACAGCGCTAAGACGTGGAAATGTTTCTTTATTAAATGAAAGCGACATTCAGCGTCGCGCCCGGCTTCGCTTCGGTAAGCGCCAATGCTAACGTTAGCGTAGCCTATATTGTTGTGGTGTGCGTGCATTTTGAGGTGCCCCGCCCACCCATGCATTGTTCCAGTGTTATTTGTCAGCAGGAAGATGCCGTTTCTGGGGAAATGCTTTCATTTCCAAGGGGATATTTTGGTCCATTCGAATATTTGTGTGGGTCTAGGAAGGTTTATAGAGCATTGCGAGTGAGTCAATAAGAGTGCGACTGTGCTCTTGTTTTTAAGTGTGATTCATTTTTCTGGTTGGGTTTTAAAAAATGTTTTGTCGTATTGCATTCAGTACAGCATACTACGTGAGAGCACGCGATGGGTTTGCATTCATCCCAGAAGAAGCATTTCCCCCTGCGGGGGATCGACGGGGTCGTTCAGCTCTTCGACGCCGAGCTTCGCAAGGCCGAGCCGGACCTGGCGCTCCTCTCCCTGGTCCTGGGTTTCGTGGAGCACTTCCTGGCCGTCAACCGCGTGGTCCCCGTCAACGTTCCCGGCGTGCGCTTCGAGCCGCTGGAGCCCGACTGTCCCAACTCCTGTTTCCCCACCGTAGAGTTGGGCACCATCTCGGCCTTGTACGAGCGCTTCACGGCGCAGATCCGCGGGGCCGTGGACCTGTCCCAGTACAGGCGGACGCCGGCGGGCTCCGGTCGAGAGTTGGTCAAGAAAGTGTCGGACGTTATCTGGAACAGCCTCAGTCGCTCTTACTTTAAAGACCGCGCTCACATCCAGTCTCTTTTCAGCCTCATCACCGGTAAGCGCCTTAGCTAACGTCCGGTATGTAGGGTATTTCTAAAAGAGCCTGAGAAACCGCCACCTGTTTGATGAAGGAACCAAATTGGACAGCTCGGGCGTGGCCTTCGCGGTGGTGGCGGCCTGCCAGGTCCTGGCCCTGAAGGACGTGCACCTGGCGTTGTCCGAAGACCACGCCTGGGTCATCTTTGGCAAAAACGGCGACGAGACGGCCGAGGTCACCTGGCACGGCAAGGGGAACGAAGACCGGCGGGGGCAGACGGTCGCGGCGGGAGTCAACGAAAAGGTGAAGCGCGGCGGCAGTCGACGAAAAGGTGAAGCGCTTCGCCGTGGTCTGGCGGCGCGGAAATAGCTTTCCGTGCTCGCTCTCCTCCAGAGTTGGCTCTACCTCAAAGGCTCTTACATGAAATGCGACCGCAACATGGAGGTGGCCTTCATGGTGTGCGCCATCAACCCTTCACTCGACCTGCACACCGACAGCTCGGAGCTACTGCGGCTTCAGCAGGTGACCGCTTTTTTTAAAAAACAAAAAAAAAACACTCTTTTCAATTTCCATTTCCAAAACAGTCCCTTGTTTTTTCTCCAGAAACTGCTGTGGTTGCTCTATGAACGAGGTGACCTGGACAGGTAAGCGCGCCCGCCCGAGTCGAGTCGGAGACCTCAAAAAGGGGGAAGTCATGTTGGCGTATCTCGTCTCAGGTATCCCATGGCCACGGGGACTCTGGCCGATCTGGAAGACCAAGATCCTATTCCGGGCAAAGAAAGCCCGCTGGAAATCCACCTCAAGGTCGGCGTCTCCGAGGGGACCTCCGAGCTAACCCGATGCTAATTTTCTCTCGCTCTCCTCAGGCTGTCCGTTCGGCCCAGAAACATTACAACAACGAGCACATCTACCCCTACATGTACTTGGCGGGCTTCCACTACCGGCACCGGAACGTGCGGGACGCGCTGAGGGCGTGGGCCGACGCCGCCCAGGTCATGCAGGAGTAAGTTTGATATTGGGGAAGGGGGGCGGGGGCTCCGTTCTAAATCGGCAATCTGGCTTCAGCTATAACTACTTCCGCGAGGACGAGGAGATCTACAAAGAGTTCTTTGACATTGCCAACGACGTCATTCCGACTCTGCTCAAGGAGACCGCCGTGGCCGCCGAGAGTCCCGCCGAAGGCGGCGAGACCGGAGAAGCGGTGAGGAAGGAAACGTCGACGCGGGTTCCGGTCTTTTCTAGTGATTGAAATACGGCCGTTTGGCCATTTTCCGGGGGCGCGCGGCAGGAGGAGCCTAAGCAGCGGCGGCGACGGCAGCAGCAGCAGCAGCAGCAGGAGGCGGCTCTCTCTGCGCTGCAGGACCCGGAATGCTTTGCCCACCTGCTGCGTTTCTACGACGGCATCTGCAAGTGGGAGGAGGGCAGCCCCACGCCGGTGCTGCACGTGGGCTGGGCCACCTACTTGGTCCAGTCGCTGAGTCGCTTCGAGGCTCAGGTGAGGAAGCCGCCGTGCTACGCCGCACCGCGCCGTAAAATACACTCACGCTCGCGTCGCGATCACAGGTACGACAGAAAGTGTCCATCGTCACCAAAGAGCCCGAGTGTCAGGACGACGACGACGCGTCCAGCGAGGATCCGCGGGAAGGCCGCAGACGAGTTCCCCGCAGGGAGTCCAAACCGGAGGAGCGGAACTCGCCTTCCCCCGGCGCCCCCGCCTCGCCGACCCGGCTCAAGAAGGCCGGCGAGGGAGGCGCCCGCCGCCGCTCCGAGGGCAAGCCCGAGTCCCCCGAAGCCGGCGCCCGCTCCCCCTCGCGGACGCCGGCCGCCCCCGTCGTGGTCTTCCAGAGCGAGAAGATGAAAGGCATGAAGGAGCTTCTGCGCGCCGCCAAGGTCAATTCCAGCGCCATCAAGCTTCAGCTCACCGCTCAGTCTCAGGTCCAGATGAAGCGTCAGAAGAGCACGCCGCCCGGCGACTACTCCGTGTCCTTCATGAAGAGGCAGCGCAAATCTCTTTAGGACCGCCGCGTCCGTCGCTTCCCGTTCGTCCGAGCCCTGCTGCCGTGGGAAAAGCGCGCACAGCGCGCCACCCCAAACCTTTCAATAAAATCTACTTTATCCGGTCGCGCGCCCAATTTCACCAAGTGCTAGAAACGTAAAGATTGTATTACGCGTGACACCGACGGGTCCTTTTAGTAATAACATTTCAAAGACCCGAGAAAATAAAGTGACACATTTGTCCCTTATCAAGTGGGGGCTGGGGCAATGAATGGGACTCCAACGAACCAAAGTATCCGTCTTGATTTTGATTCACTTGTTGAAAAGACTGAAAGCTGTGAAAGTCCATCCATTTAGTATAGTTACTGTGTAACATTGTCCACTTCCACACTAAGGATAGCTTCTTTCTTGCTAGCTCGATGTTGCCTTACTTTGCATTTTTGTTTTTAGATGAAGTTTTTTCATTTGGTGAGTTGACGAGACCAGGCAGAACGGCTGTTGTGGGATTTTGTTTTTGTATCTGCAAGTAATAAAAGAGCCAAGAAACGGAGGCAAGTCTCAATGCGTCTTTATTCGTAACGAGCCGCGTTTTCCAATTCCGCGGTCGAGCCGGCCGCACTTTCTTTTCGGTTGCGTTTTCCTTTCAGCTTTTGCCGCACGGTGACAGACGACGACGCTTGGGTCTCAATCGGTTTTGACAGAAAATCATGGCTGTGACGTCACGCAGAAGTATGGCGGTCCGACGGGAAAGTCGCTCGCCTGTCGCATGGGTTCGAATCCCGCCGGCGTATTTTTCTAAATACAATGAATGACGGCTGCCTGACTTGTAAAAAAACACTTGTAAAATCAAGCACGCGTTTTCTATCAATGTGTCAAGTATATTGATGGATCATATTGGATTTGTGCCACAGAAACCAATGGAAAATGGGTAGCTGTCATCATGAAAAAAGAAAAATCCACAAATAGCAAGGAGGGTACTTACTCCAAATGTGCACTGATAATGAAAAGGACAAATGACCTCACAGCTATTGAAGTTTGAATCTTGTCAGTTAAAAAAATCGATCAACTGGAAAACCAAGAGTTGTGCCCCAACCTAAAAGAAGAGTACTTCTACCTTGCACTGCTTTTGGGTCAAAAGATCAAATGGCCTAGGAGCTATTGAAGTTTGAAGCTAGTCATTCAATTCAAAAAAATCACCCAAACTGCGATGATCATTTGACCTTTCACCCCAAACCAGGGCAGGGTTGAAGTACTTTACTTGGAGATCAAGGCACACCTCTTAGTTTTCCAATTGAATCTATATACAACATTTTCATTTTTTTTTTTTTTTTTAAATGGACTAGTTTCAAACTTCAAGCTAGCTGTGAGGTCATTTATTCATTATCAGTGCACATTCGTAGCACTTTCCTCGCTGTCTGTGGATTTTTCTTTTTTTCATTAAGACGGCTACACATTTTCCATTTGTTTCTGTAACTCGTAGCACAAATTGAATATGATCCGACAATATACTTGACACAATTATAGAAAATGCGTGCTTGATTTTACAACAGCGGTTTTATTAGTTGGGCAGCCATCATTCATTTTTTGAATGAGAAAAATACAAGTAAATGAAATGGAGTGTAATGTAAGTGTAAACCGATTGAAACCCACACACGTCGTCTGTCGCTGTGCGGTAAAACCTGAAAGGAAAACGCAACTGAAAAGAAAGTGCGGCTGCCTTGACCACGCAATTAGAAAACTTCCCGATGTTCTATTTCACGAATGAACATGGGCTTTTGTAGGCGGCGACAGTCGCTTGGACTGGACGTCGGTGGCACTGAAACGACACGATTCACTGTAAAATCATCCCTGTTTTATTTCTTTTTTGCCGGTTGGTATTGTCCGCCATTTGTCTCATCGCGCGCTTGTTTCTTTAAAGGGGGAGCTGTCCAATTGAAGTTCTTTGTCCTCCCACTCCAGCAGCAAAGCAAAGAGCGCCGCCTAGAATGAAGCACATCAACATCAGCAGCAGCAGCAGCAGTAGCGAACCGACATGGACCGGATCGGAGTGTCGTTCCTCGACCCTTTGGACGACTACGAGCTCCTCCACAGGATCGGGTGCGGCACCTACGGGGACGTCTTCAAGGTGAGACGCGCTCCTTTCTCGCCTGCGCCCGTGATTAGCGCCAAAGTGTGCGGCAGTGCAAAACTTGTTTGCGCTTCCTGCACTGCCAATTCGTGTCGCTCCAAAAATGCACCAATTGTTTGTTCTACTAACTCTCAAATTGGATTTTGTTGCCGTAACTGGTCTTGGTTTTTGGAGATGATTTTTTTCTTTTTATTGCAAAAACGGATTTTCATGATCTTGGACTTGATCTCAACTCGTTAAAGTCTGGTGTTACATACTAAACACGCAAACATTTCTCACCTGGTACACACAACTGTCGTGAGTCAACTGCTTGATGCTAACTACACAGTCATAGAATTGAAGAATTTCACTACTATACTGTAGTTCAGTTTTGCCTGAATGTTAAGCAGTTCCTGTCTACAATTATACCAAAGTTTTCCGACTAGAGTAATGCTGCACCGTTACTAGTAAAGCTAAGCTAAAACTAAGGCAATTGATCGCATTGGTAGAATGACCGTAGTGAAATACTTGGAATGTCACTGTCTTTCCCCCTCCCGCGAAGGCGACAAAGTGCGACCGGTGGAAGACAATGGCCCATTTTGGCTTGGCTCACCCAAAAAATGCTTGGCGGGCGGAAAAAAAAATGAGCTCTCCGCCTCCGGAGGCTTCATTGGCACTTTTGTTCTTGGATATAGCTATAGAGCGGCGACCTACGACTGGAGCCGGCGTATCGACGCGGGCCACAATTTGGGGCGAGGTGGCATGGTATCTAACTCTTTTACAAGTTACAGGAAGCGCGCTTCTCAAACAGGAAGGAAAACAGGAAGTTGACGCGGACGCCAGAGCTGCCGTTCGCGTCTCTTATTATATTGGCCGCAATTTCCAACAGAATGGAATCCAGCTGGAAATGTTTTTTGGCTTTTGTTCTTCAGGCTCGCAACATCCGCACGTCCGAACTGGCCGCCGTCAAGATCGTCAAGCTGGACGCATGTCAGTCAGAAGCCGTTTTCTCCGCCGTCGGGGTGGGGGAAATCTCTGACCTCGAGGCCGTTGTGTGGATTGCGCAGGTGATGACATCACGTCCATACAACAGGAAATCACCATGATGAAGGAATGCCAGCACAAGAACATCGTGGCCTACTTTGGTAGCTACCACAGGTAGTTGAAGGCAGAGCGGCAAAATCTGACGGAACCGACGTGAAGCCCAGGACTTTGCTTTCGCGGCAGGAACGCCAAACTCTGGATCTGCATGGAATACTGCGGCGGAGGCTCCCTTCAGGATATCTACCACGGTGCGAGTAGATTTTTCTTCCTCACTTCTTCCACTAACTCTCTTGTCGTTCCCCAAAGTCACCGGTCCGTTAAAGGAGAAACAGATTGCGTACGTGTCCAGAGAAAGCCTCCAGGTAAAAACAAACACAAAAGGCCTCGTCTCAGTGTTTTCTCAAAATGTGAGTCCTTTTGCTCATAGCCTCACAAAATTAACCATTCTGCTTTTCAATTCTTCTGCAACGCATTCAATGTTTGTTATAGGATGACTATTGACCCCACAATCTAGAGTGATTCTTTTCCACCCCGTAGGGTTTATATCATCTGCACGAAACGGGCAAAATGCATCGAGATATCAAGGTACGGCCAGCGCCGGCCGGCCGCGTTTGGATTTCGGGCCGCGTTGAAACGTAGCGACTTCCCACAGGGCGCCAACATCCTTTTGACGGAACGAGGAGACGTCAAACTGGGTCGGTGGCCGGCGACCCGACGCGGACGGCGCGCGCGCGCGCGACGCTCAACTCACTCCGCGCGTGTTCCCCCTAGCGGATTTCGGCGTGGCGGCGGAGATCAGCGCCTCCGTCGCCAAAAGGAAGTCTTTCATCGGAACGCCCTACTGGTGGGGGCGCTCGTTTCGCCACGCCGCCGTAGAGGAATTTTGACACGGATGGCTCCGCGCGCTCGCAGGATGGCTCCGGAGGTGGCGGCGGCGGCGGAGAAGAAGGGCGGCTACGACCACCTGTGCGACATCTGGGCCGTCGGCATCACGGCCATCGAGCTGGCCGAGCTCCGGCCGCCCATGTTCGACCTTCACCCGATGAGGTGAGAGAGAACCGGGCGGCGCCGATCGGATCTCAACGGCGCTCCAAAAATCTTTCAGAGCTTTGATGCTCATGTCCAAGAGCGGCTTCCGACCCCCGAAACTGAAGGAAAAAAACAAATGGTGAGTTTGAACCGGCCGTACCAGCGTTAGTTCTCCCGATATCGGACCGTTTCGCTCTGGCAGGTCCCCGACCTTTCGAAGCTTCGTCAAGACGGCGCTCGTTAAAAACCCTCGAAAAAGGCCGCCCGCCGAGAGGCTGCTGCAGGTGGGCGGGCCGCCTCGGGCCGTTTCCACGGTAGCCGGCCTCCGGCTGACGTTCCTTCCTCTCCAGCATCCGTTTGTGACGCAATTGTTGACCCGGAACCTGGCGATCGAGCTGCTGGACGCCGCCAACGACCCCGAACCGCACGCCTCGTACGGCGCGGAGGACCTCGACCCGGAGGTCCGGTTCAGGAGCCGGAAACCCCGGCGTGGGCGCCACGTTGACGTGTCGTCTCTGTTGACAGATGGACTCGGAGGCGCCGGACAAGATCCCTTCGGCGGGGAAACGTCTGTCTGTCAAGAGAACGGTGTCCGAAGAACAATGTGAGTCTTGTGAGGACAACACCCGGAGAATTGGCAGCTCCTACCCGGACTTCTAGATACTGTTTGTGTTGAAGAGTGACGAGTTTCAAGTGGCGTCACCGTTACGATGTACTAAATGAGGACAAAAGCCCCTCAGTTGCCGCGTCCGAGGCAGCCCTCGTCCACACGTGTGGGACGGAGGGCCCGCTACCGCCGTGAATGGCACTGACAACATGCTAGTTTGTGACAGGCGCGGGTACTTTTATAGGACTTTGTGGGGAGTGCTTCGCTGAAATTGCCATTTTCTGTAGAGATTTTTTTTGTACCCTATTTGTTTTTTTTTTTTGCAGTTGACCAAGTGACGTTCGGGACCCCGCTCAGGAAAGTTGGCGAACCTTATCCTGATTCGGTAATGAACGTTTAAACTCCTACGTTAAGATTCACGTACCCGAGCCAACGCGGTCGTATCCACCCCGACAGAGCTCCTACGACGACGCCGACGACTGGAGCTTGTCCGGAGAAGAAGAAGACCGCTCACCGTAAGATGCCCCCTCCGTGTCGTATCCAAATAAGAATCCGTCCCTGCCAAAAGCAGTTTGACTTCTATCGCCGTCGATGGCGTTCGACAAACCACATCCGCGATATGTCGTCGTTAGTTCTATTCTTGGCTCGAGAGTCGACTGGAAAAAGTCGGCTCGGGGTCTTGTAGCCTTTGTCGGCAGTCTTTTAGGAGCCGTTAGTGTGGAGCCACGCCCGGTTCCTTCCCCGCCATTGTTTTGGGCCACGGGGGCCTATAAACAGCAGGTCTTCCTGTTGCAGGAGCCTGTTGGAATGTGTGGAGCAAGCTCTCCAGCTGAGGTAGGCCACGTCCATACTGTCCCTATCGTGACGTAAACGTCGGCATCCTTGTTTTTAGACAACCCGCTCCTAATTCAGACCCTAAAATTTGCCGCCGTGCCAGTCATCTGGATTTTCCCTGCGATTCACTGCAAACCCACTGATCCGCAGCTTTGTGTGAGCGTGTTCATGCCTTGTCCTCCCCATTTTGTTGTAGTGTTTGGCCTCGGTCGTCCCGTCTCTCATTTGGCGTGAGCCCGTCTGACGTTGATCAGGATTTTTTCTTTTTCAGGAGGTTAACCATAAGGAGGGCACCATCCACTGACGTGAGTGATGAGTTAGGGCAGCCAATGAGTCGGAGAAGAACCATTGACCGGATGCGCTCCAATCTTCCAGGGAAGCGTGAGGAGCGGTTCGTTCAGCCCGACCACGGCGTCCCTGCCCGCCTTTTGCTCTTCGAGCATCAACACCCGCAACAGAGACGCGACGCAGAGCCGCACGCTCGGCCCGCTCGCTCCGGCCGCCGCTTCCGGTACGAGTCCTTCGCCACGCGCGGCGGACCATACGCGTATTACGGTACGAATAACCGTCCCTCCGCAGTTTTGTCCCGCTGCTCGGCCACGCGAGATGTCCGGCGGCGCGGCGGCAACGACGACGACGACCCGTGTCCGCCCGCCGGGGGCGCGGCGACAGCAGAGATTAGAAAAGAGACGGGACTATCTCCCGAATGGCGCACCCTGAGAAAAAAGACGGAAGAATCTGTGAGTTCAAAAATTCATTTGGGTTGAATTCAGTTTTGTAGCTTAGGCTAAGAGTCGCGTGGCAAACGTTCCCGATAAACGGGGGTTGGTCGTACCTTTGCGGTATCTCTAGAGAGCCGATTTTCACGGACTTCCTCCGACCCCTCGAGTCCACGTGAGTATCCGATCCAAGCGCGTCCATCAGTTGTCCCCGGATTTGATGGATGGCGTTGGCGGTCGTGTGTTTTTGTGCGTGGCGTAGATGGGGGCTTGCTTCTCCAAAGTGTTCAACGGCTGCCCTCTGAAAATCCACTGCGCCGTCACCTGGATTTCCCCCAGTTCCAGAGGTCAAATATTGCTAGTTATTCAAAAGGAAACGCTTGGCGTTGACAGTTCCTCTTCCTCTTAGATCAGTATCTTATTCTTGGGGCAGAGGAGGGAATCTACACCCTCAATCTCAATGAACTTCACGAAGATACACTAGAGAAGGTAAAAGAAATTCCAAATGGGATCCTCGGCCTGGTGTTTCTTATTTACAGTACTATTTGCGGTCCCTCCCGCAGCTGCTACCTCAACGATGCACGTGGCTGTACGTGATGAACGACGTGCTGATGTCCGTGTCTGGTAACGTCTCCGTAGGAACGCCGTCCGTCCGCCCGCCCCGGCCGGGCCCCGCTCTCACCGTCCGAAATCCCTCCGCGCCGCAGGCAAATCGTCGCAGCTTTATTCCCACGGTCTGACCGCTCTGTTCGAGCAGAAGGGACATTTGGCGAAAAAGCACGGCGGCCCGTCGCGGAGCGGCACCAGGTAGGACGGACTCCGCGCGGTCGCTTTTGTGTCTGTCTCAAAGATGGATGTTTGACGCCGCAGAAAGTGCGCCTCCGCGAAGATCCCAGACACCAAAGGATGCAGGAGGTGTAGCGTCGGTAAGGTGGCGGCGGCGGCGGCGGCGGCGGATGTCTCTCGAGTCCACGTCTCACGCGAGCTTTCTCTCTCAGCTCGAAACCCTTACACGGACAGTACTTTTCTCTGCGGAGCGGTTCCGTCCGGTCTAGTTCTGCTCTTATGGTATGAGCCTCTCCAGAAGTTCATGCACCTGAAGGTATGTAGAACTTTGGAGATCACGCGGCCAAAGTCGAAGGCTTTCGCATAGCTGCCGATTGATTGAAGTCATGGACGAATTGGTTTCATTCATCCGCTCGTTGGACGACAAACATTTCACGTGCCGCAGAATCGTTTCAGGAGACTCCAAACAAAGAGAGGAGCGATTTCACGGCGGTAGTTTGACATTTTGTTCCACTCGTAGCAGCTGGCGGCGAGGCTACCCGACCCTCTGGTGACCTTTGAACTGCTGGTGTCGGACACGGACGAGTTCCCGCAGTTGTGCGTCGGAGTGAGGGATTGCGCCGACGGGAGCCTCCGCTTCGATATCATAGAGCTGAACGGCTCGCCCGTTTCAGAGCCGGGTACGACCGTTCCTCTCGATCCCGTTACGAACGGAATACGCGACCGAGGATCTTCTTTTGCAGAGAGCGGGGCTCTGGAGGCGGTGCGGGTCATCCAGTTGGACCGAGACACTCTTCTGATAGCATTAGAAAGTAAGCTCGCGCCGTCATCCGCCAAATCTTTCCAACGCGACGGCCAAATTGGACTTTTGGCGCTACAGAAAGGGTAAAGATTGTTAACCTGCGGGGCTTCCCGTCCGAGGAGCCGGCTGCCGAAATGTTGTTCGACTTCCCCATCGAAACGCTAGGTAAAAAGGTCAAAATAAAATGTCGTTTTTCAGTTTGTCTGATATGGGTTTGGCAGTTTGTTTGCAGGACAGCGCGCTAGCCTTCTGGAAGCACGGCCTTAAAGGGAAGAGTTTTCATTCAAATGAGGTGACGGAAGTGATAGATCGGTGTGCTCGCCTGCCGGCGGTAAATTGCTGAATCCGACTTGATTTGCAGGTAACCCAAGAAATCACAGATGAGAGTCGAGTATTCCGAGTTTTGGGAACAAACAGGTATATCGGTCGGTCGGTCGGTCGGTCGGTCGGTCGCAGGTTTACGTTACTACCAGGTCAATACCGAGACGGCTAAATAGAGCTTGACAATTTTCATCTGGAATTTCCGATTGTCTTCAGTATGACTTTTGTCTCCCGAGGACGGAGAGAAATGGCTTATTTTGTCTTCCGTCCGCAGGGACATCATTCTTCAGAGCACGCCGACAAACGAGCCGTCGGCGCCGAGCAACGTTTACATTCTGACGGGCCACGAAAGCAGCTATTGAAACTGGAGACCACGTCTAGAAAGGGGAACCGGAGCTCGTGCTAACTGGAAACATATTTATTCAATAAAGTTCTTTGTGAGAAATAGGACTTATTTAAGCGTCTATGTACATACGGTGACATTATTTATGGGACGTGAACTGTTGAACACTCCCCTATCTCTGAGATAGATGAAAATAATTTGCATGGCGTTTTACCAGCTTGCATCAATTTCTCACGTGATCACAATGTTTGGGGTTTGGATGACCAAACGTTCCTATTTTGCTCTCACTAAACATGTATCGCAAATAAAATGAACCCAATTCTATGTATACATAAAAGTGTGCTGTCTTCAACATACATGCTGTATATTTTGACATCATACGGCAGGCAGGTTGATTGCCACTCAACTGCGTGGCCCATATCGACAAATATCGGTCGCTCCGTTCAATTGAAAGTGCGATTTAACACCGTATGACGAAAAGCGTATGGCTGGGAATCAAGCCAAAAACGTCACCTACGCCGAGGGTAGCCCACAAAATACTGCAGTTTCTTTTGTGACAGTGGGAGGGCAGCAACGTGCCTCCTTTGTGGCGTTCGTTCTGTCGCACGAACAGAGGAAGACGCGACATCCGGCCTTGACTGGAGGCGCCATTTCGCTTCCCGTTCATTGGTTTCGAGGCCTCTTTTCGTTTTGCCTGGTAAGTTGGTCGTTTGACGCGAAAACGCGCACTTCTAAACCCGATCGGAGGGGATCATTCAAGCTTTCCTCTTGTCACCTGCTGAGCTCAACTCCATTTCGGTCAAATTGAACGCCTCTGAGAACGGACGGGCCGCCGGTTAGCCGAACTGCCGTGAAGAATAGTTTCGATTGGGTCCGTGCACGCTAATTGAAGAATAGTTTCGATTGAGTTCGTGCACGCTAACGTCGTCAATAGAATGTCACTTTGGACGAACTGTCCTGTAGTTGAAGAGGTACTTTTTGAGACTCGCAAGCATAGTTTAGCATGACGTAGCCGCCTGCCGCGAGACGTTGTTTGCGACGCGCTACGTCATAGCAACCGAACGAGCTAGCGTTGATGACCTAGCTCAGCCGAGGTACGCTCTTATTAGGATTGACTATTGGTTTGCTCAGGGGTCGGCAACCTAAAATGTTGAAAGAGCCATTTTGGAGCCAAAAAAAAAAAAAACAAATGTCTGGAGCCACTAAAAATGAAAAGCCTTATTCAGTATATCCCTAACCTTAGACATGCTGTATGTATCTATATTAACCCCACTATCACGATGACTAAAGTGGCTACAAATACATAACGGGCCTTCGTGATGAGCGTATTATCTGCACTGTAAGGCGCCCCCGAATTTTCTCAAAAGCAGGCAATGCGCCTTATAATCCGACGTACCTTAAATACTGGTGTTCGTCATGGCATGACACATTCTATTTAGCTCAGCTCCACCTTGTGGATGCAGAACACAATGCCAACCACTACTACTTCAACTGCTGTGCCCTATACATGAAAACGCTTTTAAAATGGGCCATTCGTTGAAGGTGGAAATGTTCATTTTTCCTACGAAGAATGACACGCCTCTTATTTACTCTTTTGTACGATGCTGCCTCAAGTTTAACATCATTGTAATATTAAGGCATGACAAGAATGTTTGCGTCATGTTTGTCCTGCAGAAATCATATTAAAACTGAAAAATCCCCCATCAGTTTCAAACATTTTTGGGCAGCGCTAAAGAGCCGCAGGTCGCCGACCCCCGGGTTAGCTCCATTCCCTCGCACTAGGCTGCGGTCGTCCTGTACGTTCGCCATCTCGTTACGGAAGCGTCGAATATGTACAAAGTTGGCATTTTCCGATAGCAAATGATGATTTTATTTGATTTTTTTGTCTGCCTCCGCACCAAAACGATTGTCGTCCGACTCTTTCCAGGATCCGCCGAGCGCCCGCGGTCATGGTGAAAATTTTTATCGGCAACGTGGCGAGCGACACCAGCCCGGCCGAGCTGCGCGGTCTCTTCGAGAAGTACGGCGAGGTGACGGAGTGCGACGTGGTCAAAAACTTCGGCTTCGTCCACATGAGCGACCTGGCCCAGGCCGAGGAGGCCATCCGGAACCTCCACCGGGAAAAGCTGAACGGCTGGCCCATGAACGTGGAGCTGAGCAAGGGCAGGCCCAAGTCCAGCACCAAGCTGCACGTGGGCAACCTGGGCGAAGGGGTCACGGCCGACGTGTTGCGGGCTAAATTCCAAGAGTTCGGCAGCGTCGTGGAATGCGACGTCGTCAAGGACTATGCCTTCGTTCACATGGAGCGAATGGAGGATGCCATGGATGCCATTAATAAGATGGACAACACCGCCTTTAAAGGTGAACCCTCGGTTTTGGTGCTCTACGCTGTCCGTAAATTTGGATCGCGCGCCCCCCTAAAACGGATTTCCCCCCTCCGGCGAACGTGGTTTCTGGCTAGCTACTAAAAGCGCTAAATAGTGTTTGCTGCAGTTGCGGTATCGATTTTTTTAAAAAGAACCCTATTCCCATCGTATTGACCTTCCAATGTTTTGGGTTCGCGCGCTCTCTAAAAGTACACTTAGGAAACGGCGATGTCACAACGCTTTGGTCCAACAAAGGACATAAATCCAATCCTCTGAGATTTCAATGCGGTTGTTCCAGTTCAATCCTGTTCCCGGCACAGCGTACGACCCGACCGGTTAAAGCGGCCGTTCTTCGTTGGGCGATTGCTCGTTTTTTTTTTTTTTTTTTTTTTGTTTCCCCCCCCCCCCCGGCTCGGCCGGCGCCTCCGTCTCATGCGTGTCTTCTCTCTCCTTACAAGGCAAACTGATGAGCGTACGACTGTCCACCAGTCGGCTGCGCACGACTCCGGGAATGGGAGATCATACCGGCTGCTTTGTCTGCGGAAAACACGGTCACTGGTCGAAAGACTGTCCAGTCGATCGCAACAATAGCCACGGCGACGACGCGAGAGGTTTCGGCGGCCGGGGCCGCCCGCGCGGTCCCCCGGCTTTCGGCAGGGGCGGCTACGGAACGGCCGCTAATTTCACGCCCGGCGCGCCGTTTAATCGGCCTAGTTTCGGGATGCCGCCCCCTCCTCGGAGGCCCGGCGGCCCCGAGGCGGGGGACCGCTACGGCGAGAGGTCTCCGCTTTACGAACGAGACCGCGGCGTCGACCACTACGAGAAGTACAGAGCCCGCCCTTACGGCGGGAGCTATTTCGAAGAGCGCCGCACGTCCTATATCCCGCCTCCCCCGCCGCCGCCGCCCCCTCCCTCGGAGTTCTCGGATCCGTACGAGCGGCGTCTTCCGCCGGCTCCCGCGCCGGCCCCTCCTTCCGCTTACTACGCGAAAGAGCGCGACCCGATCCGCCGGGTACCCGTCGCCCCGGCGGGCTACGGCTTTGAGCGGAAGCGGCTATCCCCCCCCGCGGCCGCCGGCAGAGGCGCCTACGCGCCGCCGCGGCCCAAGGAGTATTTCGCCCCACGTTTCGCTCCGTACTAAAACCCACGGTAAGTCTCCGACTCCCGACCGGCGTCGCCCGTGAAGCCGGGACGACAAATTCACGTTCTTTTTTTTATTCCTGTCCTTTCTAGGTCTCGGACTTTATTTTTGGGCTCAAGCTTCCAGGCTCTCACGTTCCCGGTGCCGCCTTCTGCTCATTTTTTCAACATATATTTTTGCATCGTCGGCTCATCGACACATTCTTTTACTTTGATTTCGTTCTAATCGCACGGAAATCGACCCTTTTTCGGCCTGGGGATTTCTTTTACAGGCGTGTCATTGAAATGTTTCGTCGGTTCGTTTCTGGTGTGTGACGGGCGGAAGATTTCTTTCCGTTTCCTGTTTTGTATTAAAGGGTATTAACCGTACTAGGGTGTCCCCATCACTTTTTTTTTTGTTCGCCATGTCTGAGTCCCGTTTGGATTCTTGTGCATAGAATTACAAATTGCGCATATTTAATGTTGCATATCTTAAAAAATGGAAGAAAATGGGGGGGGGGGGGGCATTCCAACATGCATTTAGTTTCAATGTGTGTCAGTCAAAATTTTATATGCAGTTTTGCCATTTTGAAATGACAGTTCTTTGAAATAAAGTGACAGTCACGTTAACGTGTTATTCACCTGGATTTGGTACACTATACTTTTTTTTCTCCAAGATCTCCAAGAATTTTAGGATTGATCGACTCCATGTCCAGAGGCACCGTGTTTTTTTTTTCTTTTTTAATGTGCCGTTTATTTTTCAAATTCCCCTTCGCTGCAACACCCAAACCAAATGTTTATAATAAAAGAAAGCGAGGCATTTTGGTGACTAATGGTTTCTGTTTATTTTCTTAGCCTCTGCAGGTATTTCATTTGATATCATTGTTTCAATACTTTCACCAATTTGATATCTTTAGCTGTAAAAAGTTGGGATCGCATATTTTTGCACCCGGGTGGCCCGATTTTGAGAATCTGCCCATTCGGAGTCCCTAACCGACGCCGAAAGAAAAGTTGTTACTGCCGCCTTTGTCGTGTGAATTATGAATGAATGAATGATTTTATTGTCATTGTCATCATCATCAAAATCATTGATAGTTTGAGTGTGGAATTTTACCCGAAGGAAAGACGAAGACAGACAAAGGAAAGGCTGGAAAAGCAGATGCTTATCGATACCCGTCCCCCGTCAGCCAGGGACGCACAGACAGCATATTTGTGTTACAGTCCAGTCATAATCTTCACATTTCGTTCAAAAGTCATTGATTGCCATGGATTTTCACATATTGTCAATTCGAGTGGGTTCATTGTATCAGTTGATATCCAAACGTGAAGGTGTTGGCCGGACTATTTTGAAAGGAGAAGAGTGTAGGAAAACACTCGTCTTTCTGAAATGCTTTGTCGAGCGAGTCGGCCCGCCCGCGCTGCACGCAACGGGCTCTAACGCAATGAGATGCCACGCCGCAAGTTGAATGACGACTGACAGATTTGCGCCTTTTGACGGTAGAGCTTCCGAGCTTCTCTGGCAAGATCAAAGCTGTCGATCGGAAGCACCAGATGGAAGTCGGACAGTGTAGCCGCACCACTTAGCGGGAAGGGAGGGCCAGAGGTCGCGGCGCTGTACGAGCACGAAGCAGCAGAAAACCTTTTTTTTTTTGTTTTTTTGCCAAATTAAAAAGCCTGTTCCGATCGTCTGAAAAATGGCGCGATCGGCCCGATTTCCGATCACGTGATGGGATTGGGACATCCCTAGTATAAACCGTTTGAAAAATGCATCAAAGGCTATTGTTACATCCATAAGTGATCATGAGGCCAATTGATGGTCACTACCGCTTATTCTGTTGCTGATCTCAGCGAAAAAAATGCAAGC
The DNA here is from genome assembly GCF_030265065.1 of Corythoichthys intestinalis. Lineage (NCBI taxonomy): Eukaryota > Metazoa > Chordata > Actinopteri > Syngnathiformes > Syngnathidae > Corythoichthys > Corythoichthys intestinalis. Next base: position 56,601,968 of record NC_080407.1, read on the forward strand.
AACAAAGCTGCCGTCGCTACCGACCAAAAGCAAGATCTTCTCATTTGATAAACCACGCCTGTGGCTACAGTAGCTTCCCAATAATTGCTGTAAACTACTGCCCTTGTCATGGCCAGAGAATGGAAACCAAGATCCTGATTTTTGAAAGACGTCAGTGAAGACCCTATCGTCATAATTAAATGTAAGTATAATGCTAACTATATATATTTTTAGTCATGTAAACCAATTCTAATGTCCTACCAATGATAAATGAATTCTTCATACCACTAAAACAACAATAATGTCATTAATGATAACCGATGACATTTTTTAAATTGAAGTGGGTTTTCCGTTAACATTCGACTAATAACGCCCTCTTGTGGTCGTTTGGAACGCCGTGGAACAACACGTGCCACGGGGATTTGAACATGATTTCAAATCAGCAACAGCAGCAAAAACAATCCCTATGTTTGTTAGAGTTATCTAAATGAGTATCCAGTACATACTTTCATTTTTTGGTTTGATTACAGTTGAAATAGTTGGTCCCGTTTGAGCACCCTTACGTCATCATATTGCGACCGTTTTGATTCTCCGAAAACATCTGCGATGTGGCTCACTTGTATCGATCGATGATGGAGTCTTAAAAAAAAAAAAAACGTGTCGGTTTCTTCGTTCGTTTTAAATGGATGTTTGCAAACTCGCGTGCGTTGATGTACATTTGGGTAACGACTGCAACGACTCGGGAAGCCGCCTCGCTCAAGAGCCAAACCATGGCCAAATCGTTTGAAATGAAATTGCCGCCGGGGTGTCAGAGCCTCCCCGGTGGTTTTTGGTCAGCCGTGGACGTGTGGATCGAGAAACCTCACGTTGTCAACAAGCGCCTGTGCGGCGTTCGCCAGGCCGCCGAAAGTCGGGAGGTCCGCGAGGCGACGGCGCCGCTGCGTTCGCCGCCCGGACGCGGCGACTCTCGTCTGTCCACGCACGTCAGGACGTTTATCCCCAAAGTGGACATTTACGGGGCACGGAAACAAAAGGAGCTGGTCGTCAAAGGTGAGAGCTTGAGTTGACAATAGGGGTGGCACCCTTTCATAAAGGTTGCTAGCAAAGACATCAGTTGGCTACTCTAAAACTTTCATCTTAAATAGTGTCGATGACTTGACCTCCTGGCTGTCAACTTATTCTTTGGAGCTTTCTTCATCCTCACTTATTATTATTTTTTGTCTTTATTTAGTTCCGGTTGTTGTATTGACTTCTTGTCTGCATCTAGTTGTCTGATCTGGTTTTTTTTTCTTCGTCGCAGACTTGGACGGACAGGAAGTGACGTTCGTTCCCTTCGAGGAGGTCCAAGCGGGTCCGCTGTCTGTCAAGGAGAACAACATTTATAGCATCAAACTGCGCCCGGACGACTCGGGCCAATGGCGAGTAGCCAAGTTTCAGTCTCGACCGGAACGATAAGAGGCTCGCGATAATGGTTCTCGATAGACGGGAAATCCGTCTACGATGCCGATAGTCAAAACGGATTTTGCTCACGACCTGCCGCCTTCTTTATTCCAGGTTGTTGGAGCTGCGCGTGCGGACGGCGGAGGCGTGGTATTCGGACGGCGTGGCGTACGCCCGCCTGCCCTGGCTGTCCGACCGCCTGCTGCCCAAGCTGGCGCGCTGGGCCGCCGCGTCAGGCGGCGGCGGCGGCGGCTGGCCCGGCGGCACCTTGTCGCTGCTGCCCGTGGAAAAGTACGGTCTGGTGTACCAGCAACTCAAGAACAAGTACAAGGCCATGGTCAAGGTAAGCGCCGCCGCGACAGAAACGATGCCTGAAGCCGTTCACGACGACCGGGCCTTTTTCTTTAGGTGTGGCCCGAAGTGACGGATCCGGAGAAGTTTGTTTACGAAGACGTCGCCATCGCCACGTATCTCCTGGTGGGTAGCAAGTGACCTGTGAACGGCCCCAAGAAAGTGCCCCGACACTAACAAGAACTATGCCCCGTCGTGGTCCAAAATGTAGCGGAAGTGACCCACGACGCCCATTTGTTTACTCGCCCCTTGGAGTCAAAATCAATCTACAGCCATCGATGAGTTCGCATAGACGCGCTTCTAGTGGAAAATGTGTCGGCTCCTTCACCAAACACTGACTCTTTCTCAAACATGCTATCGATTCTCGGCGACAGACGGCGTGTAGATAATCTATTGGGATACAAAGCTTTGTCACTGTATTGTTTTTTTTGTTATTTCCACGCCTTAAGTCAATGGACGTGTCCCGCGTCCGCCGCAGGTGCTTTGGTCCGAAGAGCGAGCGGAACTGGACCTGGATTCGCGTCAGTCCTTCGTGGACCTGGGCTGCGGGAACGGACTCCTGGTGCACATCCTCGCCAACGAAGGGGTGAACGGGATTTTTCCCCTCGACCGTTTACCGTTTGAATAGAAAAACGGACGGGCGCCCGCCGACGCCCTCGCGGCTCGACTTCAAATTGGGGTATTTTCCGCTTTGTCGTCGCAGCACCCCGGAAAGGGCATCGACGTACGGAAAAGGAAGATCTGGGATACGTACGGCCCGGACACCGTGCTGCGGGTGAGCGCGCGAGCCGGCGCGAGCCGACGCGAGACGGGCGCGTCCCGTCGACCGAACGGTTTCCTCTGGCCTTTCCAGGAGGAAGCCGTCACCCCGGGCCGGAGCTTCCTATTCCCGGAGACGGACTGGCTCATCGGGAACCACTCGGACGAGCTGACTCCGTGGATCCCCGTCACGGCGGCCAGGTGAGCGGTCGCGCTCGGGCTAAGGCGAGGTAGCTACCGCGTTGACGGCCTCCGCCGTTTCCAGGTCCTCGTACTCGTGCCGCTACTTCGTCCTGCCGTGTTGCTTCTTCGACTTCTTCGGCAAGTACCGGCGGCGGCGCAGCCAAAAGTCTCAGTACCGAGAATACGTCGACTTTGTCGCCGAAGTCAGCCGCGTCAGCGGCTTCCGCACGCAGCGGGACTGCCTCAGGATTCCGTCCACCAAACGGGTACGTCGCAAAATGCAAATACCCCGTTGATTTTGGGGCCCGGGCTTCCCCTACGTCGACTTCAAGTCCTCCCAGTTTACCTGAATTGCGCATCTACAAGTTCAAGCCTTCCCGCGACGCTCGTTTAGCCGGACGTTATCGCAGGTGTGTCTCCTGGGAAGAAGGCGGACGTACGAGGCGAACGACGAGGCCCGGGCGGAGGATCGGCGGGCCGATTACATTCGGAGCCGCCGCCCCGCGGCGTCCCGGAAGGACGACGAGTCCGACTTCCGGCCTCGAGAGCGGGCGGAAGCGGTAAGAAACTGCACGGCGCTCTCCAGGGACTTAATAGACGAGGCGGTCCGGCGCGTGGCCGACGCTCTCCTGGGAATGCCCGACGAGAGGCCGTCTCCCTCTGACGGCTGGAAGCGAGGAGGTAGCGCCTACGCGTGAATGCTGTAGTACAGGGTTGACTAAATCCGGACCTCGGTGCCACTTTTCCTGTCGTGTTTTCCATGTCTCCCTCCTCCAACACACCTGAATCAAAATAATCAGGATCAGGCTTCTAGAGAGGTTGCTGATGACATATTGATTTGATTCAGGTGTGTTATGGGAGAGAGACCTGGAAAACGCGACAGTGGCACCGAGGTCCGGATTTAGTCAACCCCGCTGTAGCAGTTGGGACGTGTGCCAATTGTTTTTAGGCAGCTTGCGCGTGGGCGAGGTGGCGGCGCTTTTGCCCGACGACACCCTCAAGCGGCTCAAAAACGAGTGCGGCGGCCTCCAGACGCTCCTAAAGAACAACCACCAAGTATTCCAAGGTACAACTCTTGTCTTTTTAAAAAAATTTTTTTTTATCCCCCTTACTTTTTTGCAGCGAAAATTCCATTTGTCTCTCAGTGGAAGCAGGGACGGTGCGAATCCGGGACTGGCGCGAAACTGATAGCGGCAAGCGGAAGGCGGCGGTCCCCCCGGGTGCCCTGAAAACCCGGCCGTGCTGGTTCCACCTCTGTCACCCTCAAGGCTGCCCGCTAGCGGCCGAAAAGTGCGACTTCGCTCACGGACGCGAGGAGCTCCGGGAATCCGCTCGACCTCCGAAGAAGAAGACGAACGAGTACGACTAAAAAAAACGGGGAAATTCAAACTTTTTCTGACCTTTGACCTCCCTAAATTTCTTCCCATCGACCCATTGCAAAAGAAATATGATACGCTGTCACTTTTACAAGCGTACGGTTTTGTTTTGAATTCTTTCGGCGCCACGATAGACGTCGACTGGCAATGACGATTTTAGTTTTACGGTAGGAAAATGTTTTGCGTTTTTTTCCAGTCGGAATTCCATGATTTTTGTGTATTTTTTGGGTCACGTAACTATAATAACAGTTGATATTGTGCAGAAATTGCGAAACTTGTCCACATGCATGTATTCTTTTCACAGGATACTTTTGTACTTGAATAAATTTCTGCCTAATTACTGGAATAATGTTATTTTGAGCAGACACATTTTTGGATCGGTCTGCAGCCAGTGAGAATGGATTTGGACATGCAGTGGGATTGAATAAAACCCAAAGTATCCTTTTTGTCTAAAGAAGAAGAACACCTGGCAGCTACGCCTTCGATTGACTTCCCTTGCGGTACGTCAGCCAACTATTTTTATTTTCAGCTGTCAAAACTGGAGATATGACGCGCCTGTAACTTGATATCAGACCACGGACGCGGAGGTTGGAATCAACGATCGGGGGGGATTTTTCGGGGGCGATATTTTGCCACATCGCCGGCAGAGAGCAAAAAGTGCGGAAAATGCGTATTTTGTTGTTCGTCGTCAGCGCCGCGCTGGTGGCAGCTTTGCCGCCGCCGCGATGCGATTCGGGGATTCGAGGTAATAGGCGCTTTTTCCTTTGCTTTTGCTTTGTTTGCGCCACTCCAGTGTTTGAGTGTTTGACGCGGTTACGTGATCCTGTGATGCACACAGACGACCATTTCCTGTTGGGATTGATTTTAGCTTTATAGCATCTTGCATATTGTTTGTCACGTCAGTTTTAGGAAAGTGATTTCTCCTCCTCGGTTGCCGCTGACGGCGACGGACGTCCGATCCGTTAGGACGGGGATGGTTGGCAGCTGCGTGGAGTTTGCCGTCCCTCGCGGTCCGTCCGCTGTCGACGGCAGCCGACGAGTCGCGGGAAAAACGCCACTCTCTTTTGAATGGGGGGCTCTTCAAAAAGCCATTTGCGTTGACGGAGTGGTCACATTTCAACCATACTGGCTAAAATTGCCAAGTGAGTCATTTGTCAATCAAAAGTCATTGCTGTCTTTCAGGGCACTGCAAGCCAATCGTGGAGGAAAAACGTAAGTCCAAAACCCTTCTTTCGCCACGCGCCTAATATGAAGTCACCCAGATGGAATGCGGCACTTTTTAGACGATGTGACTCAAGGGCGTAGGTTTGCTCTCAACAATGGCAGCATAACCTGCATGTACGCTGAACTGACTAAGCCCTATTCCCAGTCAGCGGACTATAGGAGTTTGTGATGACGTGCGCCCTCCCGGTGCAGTTTGAAGAAGCGAAGCAAACACCAGCGATTCCATTTCTCGGTTCCAACTTCCAAGAGTTTATTTTGTGGCGTAACTTCAAGCACTTTATCCAAATAAAAGTAAGAAACTCCAAAATGAAACCAACAAAATGAGTATATTTCCCTTTCCAGCACAATGCACTAAGCCACAGTCAAAAACTTTTTGCCCCGCTTACCTACCAACCCCTGGGACATGATTAGCTGTCATTTGAAGCCAACCACGGTTGACTCCGGGTCAGTGGAAATACACAATTGACAGCCTCTAGTGGCAAGGAGTAAAACTACAAATAATACAAATCAGGAATATGGCTCATACATACTGTACACTTTTTGCTCGGGATGGGACCAAAGCCTACATTTCTCACGAATATCAACCTAATGAATTGATACGCTAAATCAGGGGTGCTCGTCACGTCCATCTAGTGTGGGTAGCTCGCAACATCCCCCCCAAAACCCCAACTTTTTTAAAATCAAGTAGTTCATTATGTTGCGTGAGCAACATATGAGGTTATGCAGCACCCGTTTCTGGTTCTATAGTTTCCAGCAGAGTTCACTACATTTCCCACAGTTTAATTGCCATTAACAATGGAAGACACAAACGGTAGAACACTTCTCTCTAAGCAGCTTCCTACTCGAGTTTTGCAGGGTTCACACAGTTGAATGTTATGCTAACTCTGATGCAGGTCGGGCTGTCAGTAACAAAATAAGTGGCGTTTCCCACCTCCGCAACATTGGTGTCTTTTTAAATGACTTACAATGGCTGCTGCTGGCCAGAAAAAAAACAAAAAACTTTTAACATCTCTCGTCTTCGAAGGGGGCAGAGGAGGCGACGTGTTGTCGACAAGTATTTCTGTCGGGGCCGTGCACGCTATCCTTATGTAATTCTATCCTTGCAACATATGGGAAGACAATCTAAATGACCTGTAAAACTGAACTTATTATGTCATGCAGATAAGGTTCCATCCTGAAAAGTTGGTCGTGTCCCGATGCAAACCTACGCCCTTGCAGTGACTTTAGGACAGGGGTCGCCAACCTTCTCCCCAAAGGCCCAGTGTGGGTGCAGGGTTTCATTCCAAGCAGACGAACGACAACACTTTTTCACCAATCTGATGTTTGACATGAAGTGCAATCAGTCGATTGCAGTCAGGTGCTGCTTGTTTGACCAGAAACCTGATTGGTTCAACTATCCGCGCTGGATCGGCAGGAACAAAACCCACCAGGCACAGCGGGTCTTTGAGGACAGGGTCGGAGACCGCCGCTTTAGGAGACGTCCGATCGGTTGGGATCGGACGTCAACGGCGGTCGACGAGCCGAGTGAGTATTCGCTCGTTTTGTATTCAACACTCCGATTCAATTTTGGTCACGGGAAGAATGCCGCTTCCGAAACAAAAATCGATGACGAAAAAGTGACCCCATGCCAATCCGCGACGCCCGCTTTGAGAGGATAAACAAATTGTAAGCGTTCTCCAAAACGAGCGAGTACCGGCTGGAGTCGTCGGCCGCTCGACGTCCGGTCCGTCGGAAGCGGGAGGCGATCGGACGTCGACTCGCGGCGGAAATTCCCGCGCGCTACTTGAGCGGTCGCGGTTTTGCCACTCAGCCAAGTGCGAGGAGATGCAGCTTTCGTACTGCGAGGACGCGGGCTACACGCACACGCTCTTCCCCAACACCCTCGGGCACGCCAGCCGCCAGGAGGCGGAGAGCGGCGTGGAGTACCTGCTCTTGAGCGTGCTGGAGTCGTTGCTGGGCGGCGAGTGCCACGTCGAGGCGCGGGCGCTCGGCTGCTCCGTGCTGGCGCCGCCCTGCCGGGACGACCGGGCGCTGAAGCCGTGCCGGCGGGCCTGCGAGGCCGCCCGAAAACGCTGCGTGCACGCTTTCGAGGGCATCCGGATGGCCTGGCCTTACTTCCTGGACTGCGACCGATTCTTCGCCGCCGACGAAGAGGGATGCTACGACCCGCTGCGGGACCTCGCGGGTAAGGACGATCGATCGGCGGCCTGTCGTTCCGTCGCTATAACCTCCCGGTCCGAGCGCTTCGGACGTCGATCGATGTCGGCCGTCCCGCCATAGACTTATTGACATGACACGGGAAACGGGGCCGATTGGTAGGGGGCCTATTTTCAAAAACTTCAAATATTTTCAAAAGACTTTTTTTTTTACATATAAGATTTTGACCAAAATGGCAACTTAATTTGTGGTAAATAAAAGAAAATTTCAACAGCTAATAAATCACTCAATTTAACATCAGAAACTTAATACTTGAGGAAAACACGCAGAATCAATGATAAAACATATGTAAATAGATGATTAATAAATTCTGTATACAATCACAACTTATTATAGAGTAGAATAGCCCTTTATATATACTGTTAGCGAATGAGGCTAGCTTGGAGGCTATCTTTGTGCTGGCCGGCCGGCTGAAATCTGGCGAGCACGCCGGCTTCCATCTCTGGCGCCAAAGTGCGACTGAAACGCCAAATTTCCACGTGCGGTCTCATCTTATTTTCTTCCGTCAGCTTTGATCGGACGCTCTTTTTGGTGTTTTGCCGTCACGTCAGCCGGGCGGGCGAGGAAGTTGAGCGTGTTTCCAAGTGGAACTTGGGAAGAAATTTAATTCAAAACATAGAATGCGAAATATAATCACTCCATGCCCAAATGGACATTTAACAAATACATCAAAATGTAGTTTAAAATTCAAATAAAAGATTTGTTGTCCATAGATGTATTTTTCAATAGATAATAATGATTATTTTTGAAGGAATTCCTCCTTTTTACTCCCCCACCCACCCCCAAAATATTCATTTCAAATGTCTTGGAATTGATTGGGACGCCTCCTCCCTTTGGACAGCACGAGATGACGAAGCGATCTCTGACTTTCCCCTGCCGGAACCGGTGCCGAAAATCAAATTCGCCTATCTGTCCAACGCTCAGACCGACGGCGTCCTGAAGCGGACGGAGCGGGAATGCGCCGACATCTCCAGAACCTACGGCATCGGCCGCAGCGCCGAGGGCAGGGAACTGCTGGTCATCGAGTTCTCCGACAGTCCCGGCCGACACGAGTTGCGTAAGTTGCCGCTGCAAATGTTTTCCCTTACTTACTCAGTTTTGAAGGAGCCATACGTTGGTAAGATGGGTAGCGCGACGGGGATGAAAAATATTTATCGTAGCAATGGTGCATTTCCGTCGGAAAGTAGAAAATGGAGAAATGGTAGCTTCGCGGTCCCGGTCGCTACGCTCCTAGTACAAGTACACGCGTATGCTGGACTTGGTTCTGCAACTTTAGTCTACAAAGAGCTCCGCTGCACGGCAACCTGGACCAAAACAAAGAAGTTACCTGGACGTTGGCCGATTGCTGCAGGCGGCCAGTCGTGTCACCTTTGTCAACGCACCGTCGAAACGTTTACGGGCAGACATTTCAAATGGAAAATGACCCTTTGAGAGGGTGTTTGTCCAAAAAAAAACTTTCATGTCTATCGAAATATTTGGGCCACTGCCAGAATTGAAGTGCCTCCCGTAACTCGGTTGTCGCTCTCAGTGGAGCCGGAGATAAAGCTGATCGGCAACGTTCACGGAGACGAGGCGGCGGGCCGCCAGCTGCTGGTCTACTTGGCGCAGTACCTGTGCTCCGAGTATCGCCTGGGCAACGAGCGCGTGCGCACGCTGGTCAACACCACCCGTATCCACATACTGCCTTCCGTCAACCCCGACGGCTACGAGGCGGCGCTTTCCGGACAGCGGGACGCCGGCGGCGGCTACGAAGACGACGACGGTCAAACGGTCGGTTTGGTGGGAGCGGTATTTTTTTTGGGCCAAGGTTGACGCTTTTGTTTGAATTTGGCAGGGTCGCGGCTACGGCCGGAGCGACGTGGGCCGGAACAACGGTCAGAACATCGACCTGAACAGAAACTTTCCCGATCTGACTTCCGTAGTTTACGGCCGTCGACGCCAAAAGGGCTACCGCACCGACCACGTCCCCATCCCGGACCACTACTGGTTCGGCAAGGTACGCGCGTGGCCTTAAAGGACCGATAGGTACTGTAAGACGAAAATCCCTTTTCTTCGGGCTGCCCGGGGAGCTTGTCGCCCGCCGTGAAGAATGATTGAAATTGAAATATGGCTCCTTTGACGCCAAGTTGACTTTTGTGGGCTCAAGTCGTTCCGTTGGCGAACCAGGTCGCGCCAGAGACCTACGCCGTGATGAAATGGATCCGCTCCATCCCGTTCGTGCTGTCGGCTAACTTTGCCGGCGGCGACCTGGTGGTGTCCTACCCCTACGAGCGCTCCAAGCACCCTCTGGATCTGAACCTCTTTTCCCCGACGCCGGACGACAAGGTTGGCGCGTCGCCCGCCTCGCCATTTACTCCACCTTCTAGCTGAGGACATTTTTCTCAGGTATTCAAGTTTCTGGCCAGAAGCTACGCGAGCACGCACGAAACCCTGAACTACGGGGACGCCCGCTGCGGCTCGGCTTCGGCGCGCAGTCATCGAGGAACGGTGAACGAAGCGCAGCGCTCCGCCAACGCCGGAGGTGAGACGGCGCCCGGCCCGGCCCGGCCCGGCCCGGCCCGAGTCCCCTCCCCTCCTTGCTTGGTTTCTCCCATCGCCAGGCATGCAAGACTTCAACTACCTCCACACCAACTGCTTCGAAGTGACCGTGCGGCTGGGATGCGAGAAATTCCCGCCCGAGGAGGATTTGTTCAACATCTGGCACGAAAACCAAGAGTCCATGATGTCCTTTATGGAAACGGTAAGCGTCGGCCACTCACCTTTTGTCCGCCATTTTGACCACAGAAGAAAATGTCCTCAGGTCCATCGAGGCATCAAAGGGATCGTAAGAGATGCGGAGGGAAACGGAATAAAAGGTGCCAGGGTATCGGTGCGAGGAATACGCCATGATATTACAGCAGGTAATATTTGCTGGCCTTATGTATTGTACAAAAAATTAAGAATCATTTTTAGTTATGGTCAAATAAGTAGTCAACCACTAATTTGTGCAAGTTCTCCCACTTGAAAATAGCAGAGAGGCCTGTAATTGTCAACATGGGTAAACCTCAACCGTGAGAGACAGAATTTGGGAAAAAAAAAAAAAACAGAAAATCACATTGTTTGATTTTTCAAGGATTTATTTGCAAATCACGGTGGAAAATAAGTATTTGGTCAATACCAAAAGTTCATCTCAATACTTTGTTGTCATGTACCCTTTGTTGGCAATAACAGAGGCCAAAGGTTTTCTGTAACTCTTCACAAGCTTTTCACACACACATTTATTACTAAATGCGTATTTGCCCGACTGTATACTGTAGACTTTTTTCAAGATGGGCCAACGTCACCGTTTGGGTAAGAAGCAACATATTGGCACTACGTGGCTCATTTGATGTTAATTGCGACGGCGGCCGCCGACCCTCCCGCTCGGACGTCTACCGCCATCTGTGACCGCGACGGCTTTTTTTTCTTCCTAGCTGAAAACGGCGAATACTGGCGCCTCCTCAGCCCGGGCATCCACATCGTGTCGGCGTGGGCGCCCGGTTTCTCCCGAGCGGCCAAGAAAATCCACCTGCCTCCCGCCATGCACTCGGCGGGCCGCGTGGACTTTATTCTGGAGAGGGCGGAGCCGGAGCCCGGCCGGCAGGAGGAGGAGGACGCCGCCGCCGTCGCCGCCTACGAGCGCTTCGACCCCAACGACCAGTACGAACGCTACCTCCGGACGGAAGTGAGCCAACGCGCCCCGGAGAGCAGGCTGGAGAAACCCTGGTGGTGGAACTACTTTGTCCTACCGGGGGCGCCCTCGCCCCTTTGGCTGCTCTTGAAGCGCTAGTTGTCACGCTTTTGCTCCTTCTTTCAACGTCAACTTGTACAGTCGGCGTTTGTTTCAGACTTACATGCGCATACTGTAGGTGACAACCTGCCATTCTGCCAACATTTTTTCCGCCAGTTTGACCCTGACCCAAACTCTTTGAATGCATTTGAGTTTTTATTAAAAGTCACTCAGCTATATTTGTTCTGTCTGTTCTTGTCTTTTGTAATGTTGCATATGTAGAAAATCAATAAAAAAAAAAAAAAAAAAAGTCACTCAGACTTACAGGCTTGTTCTTACCCTTTTGTGGAAATGGGATGGTACGTGGTCGAAGAAGATTTAGCAGGATGTTAGCTGCTTCCCGTTCACGTATTTATTTGACAGGAACGTGTTTGTCATTTTCAGTCGAGAGCTGTTGCGCACCAGTGGCGCCTCCAGAAATTGTTCATAGGGGTGGCCAGATGGGGCCACTTAAAATCTTGGGGTGGCACACCAGAACTAAAAGCCATCATTTCAGGTTTTGATTATATTATTGCAGTAAAAAGGTCAGGGGAAAACTATCAGAAATACTTAAGGACACGCCTACTGATATACTTTGGTGTAATATTTGATGTTACTAAGGATTGAATGGAGGGGTCCCCAACCTTTTTTGCACCACGGACCGGTGTAATTTGGGTCTTTTTTTCACGGACAACTTTTGCAACCCGTCAAAAACTGCAACTATGCGGTTCTGCGCATGCGCGTAAGATTCAAAATGACCGCCACTGCAGCGATTCCAAATGAAACACTACAAACTTTCTTTAAAGAAAGGAATATTCACTTACGTTTGATAGCGGATGGACTAAAGTTCTCCTCAGACCCACCCATCCCGCCATGTTAGCTGCACAGCGCTCTCTCAGCGTTAATGCCTTCGCCGTGTCGTTAAGCATGAATGAAGAAGCCCGCTTTAAAAAGATGCGTAGCAAGGTTTTCAGTGTTCTCGTAGCACTGTCGGAATATTCCGGAATGACTTGAACTGTCTCAAATGTACATTTAAGGTCGCCGTCATTTGCGATCTCTACAAGCTGATCCTCCTGTTGCACAGACATGCTGGAATCACTCGGTTTATTCACAAACGGGTCACGAATCCACTCCTTCACAGTTGGTGGGTCTTCCAGGTTGTAGGCTCATCTTCTGGCTGCCCTTTTTCGCCGTAAAAAATCTCTCCAAAGACGTCTGTTTTCCAGTCATTTTCGCTAGTGTGGGGGAACAAATGTGCTGCGCCCGGGGCCTAGTCATACGTTATTATGGAGGACAAATGCACATAGATATATTATGTATACAAAAGAAGAAGTACTGCTTGCGGTCCAATCAATGGAGTTCTATGACGACATTCTAATCCATACTCTAGTATTATATCTAGCGTAGACAGGGATATTGATGTGTTATGCAGGGGTACAGGCCAAAGTTCATTTGGCCAGAATGCGGTCACTAATAAAATATTATTTTCTGCGGCACGGTATTAAATGCTGACAGATGGGGACCCCTGATTTAATGTGCAATCCATAGTCCTGGCTGTGCATTTGAGATGAAATGCATAACTGATGCTACAACAATCTAACGATATACTGTACTGGCAAGCGGGCTGGCCAACAAATTTATAGGCCACCCCCTGATGGCGCCACTGTTGCGCGCTTCCTGTTTGCCGCCACATCAGATGTGGCCGAGCGAGCGCAGGCGGATGACGATGGCTAATGAGCTACAGGTGTGTCAATTATCAGACAAATATGGATTGGAGACACTTCTCGCCGGCGCTCAGGTCATTTCTGCCTTTTGTCTGTCAGCTTTCTTTCCATCAAACGTGCGCGACGCCTCGGTGGGAAACTTTGCAACAAGCATCCGTCCTCCCATTTGAAGCGCTTTCCTCAAATTGAAACGCTTCTCGCGATTTCAAAAACACCAATAGGACACCATTTCCAATCCAGAGGATTTCGACCAAACTCATTTGATGTCAAGTGAATTTGATGAGAAGTGATTTGGCTGCCATTGAGGGCGCTAGACGTCCAATCCATTTTGTCAAAATGGAGTGGACGACGAGCGCCGTCAATGGCAGGTCAACCTGAGCTGCCGCGATGATTGACGAATCCATTAGCTAATGAATCGTCACTTTTGATGGTCGTTTAGTGACACAAGTGCTTTTCAGCCTCTTGTTATTTTCATTAGCTTTAAAATGAAAGCTAAATGCCTTTTTTCATATTAAAAAAGGAAAAATTGACGTTCAATTTTCTTTTATTTACATACATTTTGAATGAACAGAAGAGAAAGGGCCTTTATTGTCATTTTACAGAGAACAACGAGAGCGTGCATCACATAAAACAAAATCAGAAGTGAATAAGCAGCCAAGAGTTATGTAGTGCGCATATGACAATTTACCGTAAGAAAATGGATGATCATTTTCTGATTTAAAAAAAAAAAAAGCACATATTCTCCCCCCCCCCCCAAAATATTTCATTCAAAAAAGAAGGAAAAAAATAGTTCTTCAAGTTTAAGTGATTTTAACATTTTGATGATCCGCCATACCCCAACCACTGACTGCGTTGATGTGTCCAATTTTTACAGGCGGTCGCACGGACATGTGAGCCAAGTACGCGCACCTTTTCTCCACGCCACTTGAGGTGAGTGTACATGCCTTTTCTGTATTTCCACATTGCTGTCCGTCACACAAAAACAGATGTCAAGGGTTGTCTTCAGAAAGCAATGTCGTGATGCAAATGGCAGGTTTTAAGAGGGGTCGCGTGGACTAGCATTCATTAGAGCAACAACATGAGATTCCTTTTCTTGAGGTCATGCACTAGTTCAGCTCCAATGACAGCAACGGACGTCCAATTGCCTGACTTTTTTCATCCTTCTGCTGTGTCTTTCAATGTATTTGTCACGCTAGACGTCCTATCCGTCTGAACCGGGAGAGCCTTCACCGTGGCATTAAAAAATATCACGTCCATTCGAGAGGGAGGACCGCAGTATGACTAGAAAGGCCTTTGTCATTTCAACTCGCCGAAGCGGTTGTCGTAAAAAGATCTGAATCCAAATGAGTTTATTCAGAAAGGGATCGGAAACGGACGGCAGTGTCGACAACCGATCGACGGCCGGATCGATCGCTTTCAAAGCGACGCTCAGAACGAGCGTATCGGACGTTGAGCCGCCTCGGCGGGCGTGGACGTCCGCTACTGGATCTGGCACAAAAACGGCCGTCGCGACCGACGCCGGTGTCGCGTCGGACCAGAAGCGACCGCCCGCCCGAGACGTTTTCCGTGACCTGCCCGCGCCGCTCTGAAAAAGGCTACCCGAAGTTGCGGTCGTAGAGGGCCGGAGAACGGGACGTGATGGATAATGGATGGAAAAAAAAAATCAACCGAAACAAATTTAATATGGTGTAGGACCGCCAATTACGGGGTATCGATTCATACAACTTGTCAATTGTACCCAAAGGAATTTTCAGTTAGAATACCCTGGAACTCTTTTGGAGAGGATGGCGTTGGAATTGGACGTCTTCATCGAATCTCTAAAACGAACCGTAAATGCTCAGTAATGTTGAGTTCCGCCGGCCATACGAGTTGCTCAACTTGATTCCTCATGCCGTTCTTTACAAAAATGAAAGGTTGAAGGAAAGGGATACATTTTATTTTCTAATTCCATATCTGGGAGACGCAAACAAACAACGGTGTACAATCATTCTTTGTCGATACACGCAACGCTGCATTTCTGTATCGGCGATCCACGTCACAAGAATACATTATTTACAGATATAAAAAGTAAACGTGATGTCACACGTAGACTTGAAATGGAAGTTTTGGTCGCGGAGGTCAATGCGGCGTGGCCTTTTTTCTCCGCTCCAGGGTACGCAGGCCCTCCTGACGCCCCAGAGCGTGCCGGGTGCCCACCTCGCGGGCCGTCTCTGTGGCGGCGATGTCGATCTGAGCGTACTTGGCGGATCCCTTCCCTGTAGCAAAAGTGCATTTTTGTCACTCCTCGGTGAAACGATGGCCGCCGTTTATCGATTAAATCCTTTTTTTTTTTTTTTTTAATGGACATTTTTTTTCTTCGTTAGAGTAGTCTACTCCATACGCACCCTCATTGTGTGCAGACCCGGGTACCGGAGCGCCCCGTGCGCCGGGCTCTTGCAGGTCCAGCTCCATGTAGTCGAGCTGCTTCTTGGACGTGGGACTCACGGGAATATTGACGTAAGTCACTGCGGACCTTTCGCGATGGTACGCCGTTGCGCCGCCTATATATATATATATATATATATATATTGGGGGAGATATTTACACATCATTTGAGAACAAATAGATGATTGGAATTTTTTTGAATAGTTTTGTCCTTTTATCTTACTGCTAACTCCTAAACACAAAAGTTTGTAATAACTGTTAAAGCCTTACCTTCCGTCTTTTGCGCGCCGTGTCCGAGCACGCTTTCGTACTTGCTTTTTTCATCTGCCTGCAAGACATTGTTCGGACTTGGACAAGTATCTCAAAATGAACTCGTTGATGACGTTAGACATCCGATTGGTTTAATGTGTAATGCGAGCCACTTGATATTTTGGACACAAATACATCCGAAAAAGGCTCCATCGCGAAATCGCTCTTCCTTTCTCAATTGTTGCTTGTGAAACATCCAGAGGCGATGGCTGTGTAGAATCCCTTCTGTACTTTTTATTGTGCGTTTTTAATTGTGGTCAAATACTGATTGTTTTTGATGATGTGCAGACGCTAAATGATCATTTGTTATTGCTGTATCAGCTGCTACTTGTAAATGCAAATTGGAGTGATTGAAGATGAGACTGATTTCATTTCGTTTTTGTTTCATTCTGCAAGTGTTGATGGCACCAGCGCGAGATGTCACTTATTTCCGCCGTCTTGGCGAGGAGAGTACAATGACATATAATACATGTTTTTGGATATATATATATATATATCTGTAGATTTTAATTTAGAGGGTGTTTAGAGGTATTTAAAGGGTTAAAAACGACTCGCGGAAATTCGGGTGACTTCTCCAGCGCAGGAACGGAACTCTTTCGTAAACCGGGACGACACGTAATAATCATTTCCCCAACTCGGTCGGCGCGGTCGATAGCGGAAAAGCGGATGAGTGAGTTTTGTCGCAGCCTACCTCCGACTTTGGTCCTGGCGCGCGGCTCTCCGCCGTCTCGTAAGAGGGATCGGCTCGGCGCCGCTCCTCTCCGCCGTCGGGCATTTTGGCTGGCAAGGGGTGGGGGAAAAGATGACGGAAACCTTCATTTTTCAGCAGCAAATCAATAAGTAGAATCTAAAACGACAGCACTATCTTGGCGTCTCTGTAAAAATGGATCGGACGACGACAAAACCTTTGAGGGCGTTCAGTTTCTGGCGCTTATCGCCAGTAATGGTCACTGTATATTTGTCATGGCACCTACCTGGTAAAGCGGGTATGGCCACAGCACTTGCAGGGTTGAAGGGCATCCCCTGCCAAATGATGGGAAACATTAGCATTTCCAACGATCCCTGAATGGGAAAACCTCAGGTGTACTCTGAAATCAACTCTCGCAGCAACTACAGGCTGAAAATGAGTGTTTGGTGAAAAAGTTGATACATGCAGTAAATATTGGAAGGTGGCCTCCATGCCGTGATGCAGCGCTAGTAGCAATCCCAGCCCTGCGTCTTCCGCAACCCAGAGACGAGTCATCCGACACTCGTCGCGGGAGACGGCCTCATTTCCGAATAGATAGATTGCAATCCCGCCAGCCCTTCGACACCGTTCCGGGCCTCGCAGTCACTCGTGTTGGAGCGCCAAAATACAAAAACGACGAAAACCTCACCTGAAATCCGCCGCATTCTGAGCAGATGGTCAAGATGGTTTTGGTCGCGCCGGATTCCGGATCGTCACTAGGGGGTCTCCCCCTCGTTTTCGTGCTCCTCGGGTGAGCGTCGGACGTCCCCTCTAAAGACTCCGTTACGGGATGGTGAGCTAAAGTAGGGCGGTCCCGCGCCAGACTCCTGGGAGTGTGGTACAGATACCTGAGCGAGGTCGGAACTTTGTACTCCCGTCCCGAAAGGTTGGGGCAAGAACACGGGCTGAGGTCTTGAGCCGAGCGGGGAGGTAAGCTAAAAACTGAACCAAAGTCTTCGCCGCCGCTAATGTCAAGACTTTCTGTACACGAGGAGA
Source organism: Corythoichthys intestinalis (assembly GCF_030265065.1). Taxonomy (NCBI): domain Eukaryota; kingdom Metazoa; phylum Chordata; class Actinopteri; order Syngnathiformes; family Syngnathidae; genus Corythoichthys; species Corythoichthys intestinalis. The sequence continues at coordinate 56,619,464 of NC_080407.1, forward strand.
AACTTCCAGAGTAAGAGGAATGGCTACCCGTGGCAATACCGCTGTCTAAAGAGCTCCGGCGAGCCATTTCCAGAAGCCGCCCGCTCGGGTCTCCGACTTCGGGAGCGTTCCCGCCGCTCCGATTAGCCGGCCGCTTTTCCGGACTCGCCGCTTGGGCCCCCGCGAGGTCGCCGTCCGCGAGGTCGCCGTCCGCGAGGTCGCCGTCCGATCGGAGGGAGTCCGAGCTTTCCGAGGAACCGGATACGTTGCGCCCGTCGTCCCCGGGGTTCGCGCGGCACACGGGCGACGCTGCCGACGGGAAATGTTTAAGGGCGGTCGATTAGCGACTCAAAACGTCACGTGGCGTCGGGTCGCCGAGTCAGACCGACCGGGCGGAATGGGCTCGGGGACGCGGTGTACCTGTGCCGCCGTGGCGATTGGAGAGCACGCTCAGTCGCTTCTCCAGTTCCCGCGTTTCGTGGTTCAGCCGCTCCTCAACGTCGGTCCGACTGCTGCTGGGATCTGTCAAAGAAAAGTGTAACACGCAGCGTGACATGAACCATTTTAAAGTACTACTTATTTCTCAACATGCCTATACAACACACAGCTGACCTTGAGATGCTCTTTTTCACGAGAAGGTGTAATAACATAGTTGCTTCAAAGGCAGCACATACAGTATTTCTCTCAACAATACTATAAAATTTACACTGGTGGAATAAAATCCACAATTTTTGGAAACAAACAAAAAAACATCTTTAGAAATAAGACTTCTTTTCACCAATATACTTTGTTTTCACAGATTACTATTTGGCATGTTTGTAGTGTTACCGCTGTACTTAATCCTGGTTTTAAACGGTCTGCATGCGGAGTAACTTTTGTACACCACCAAACAACGCACAAATTGATATGGAAATACATGTTAGTGAAGTCGCTAATTAGCATAGCGCTCGGCACTTATTAGTAACATCTCAAAAACAACAATAAAATCTAAACTGTACAAGAGGGTTCATGTACCCACCTCTGATAGATGGACACGGCAAAACACTAGGCACTTTTTCCAATTAACACGACTTGGACCTACTGCTGGCCAACTGAAAGACGAGGAGTAACGAACTATCTCTGTTCCCCTCTCGCTCGAAAAAATAACTCGCGCGCAGAAGAGGACCCAAAGCGCGACCGCCGGGTCCCTGCCTGTCTCATACATAAATACAAGAGTAAATCTCTCGCTCGGTAACGTCAGTTGCATCCATCATAACGTTGTGCGTGCATCCATTAAAGGTGTCGGGGCGGCAGACATGTCTTGAATTTCGTTCCGCTACTAGTGGCTGTCGTAAAGGTATTAGGCAAAATCATCGTTTTTGAAATTGTATGAATCGTAATCAAATCGTCACGTGTCGAATCGCCGATGCATCTAATAATTGATTTTTTTGGGGGGCGCACCGCGAGTTGAGGATGTGTGCGATGTACCTAAACGCACCGCGTAAGCGACTAAAAAGAGGGGGAGGTGTCGACGAGTGTCCGGGTGCTCCGAGGCTGTTTTGTTTTTGTTTTGTAGCCGTCGGCTACGCCTTGCAAATAAACCATTGAAAACCCCAACAAAGTCGTCCTTGTTAACGTTTTTTTTTTTTTTTGCAGTATCCGTTCAAAAGATTGAAAATCCTGTACAAAACGCTTCACCCGAGCAGGGGCAGGTGAAGCCAAAACCTGGAGGGGAACTTGGCGCTTAATGCGAACCGATTGCCGTCGAATGTCCACAAAAAGACACATTGTCCACGTGTGCAAACGGCGCGTCCTTGCAGAAAGTCAGAAAGGGCGTTTGTGCAACACAGCACGGTTTATTTATAGCACCCTAAGCGTTTAACGCCACCGTGTCAACAACGTTGACTCTTCTACAAGACTTGAACTACATCCATACAATTGTGCCACAGATCCGTTCATTGTGATTTTAGATGGATCGACACGATCATCGCGACGGCCTATGACGCGTGCTCGCCGCGAGTGATTTTGCTCGCGTGAACCCTTCGCTTCTATTTATTCTCTGACAGGAATAGACTGCGCTTAAGCTGAGAGATATGCCAAAATGAAGAATATTCATAAGCCCCCGCGGGTGACCCCAACACATTTAGTGTGATATCATCAAGAACATTGGCTGTTGGAAATTGGAGAAGTGTTAAAAGCGGAGAGAACGAGAACACCATCAAATCTGGCGTTGATACCAAAATAAGTCCAGTTGGAACGGCCGCAAGTTGCGGGTGATCAAATGATGCTTTTAAACTCTGTAAAGCAACACGTGGCCGAGTTTCTCCAACTCTTAAAACCAGAAAGGGAACACAAGGAGTCGTTGCGTTTAGTGTACGAGAAGTGACAAATGTCCGGCGACGCACGACTGACCTGGCAGGAGGGGTCGCGGGCCCCTGGTCGGAGAGACGCCCCGGACGATGCGGTCGAACAAAAAGCTGATCTGCTCGCTCTCCCGAGACGAGAGCAGGAAAACGCCCGCCCCTGCGGATGGAGCGCAGGGACAACGGAGTTAGGACACGAGAGCTTTGACCATCACTACGAGACTAAGTCGGTCACTCGTGAAATACGGAGCGAGCTCCGAGCGCTTCCGCCCGCTCTGCTTCATTTAGGAAAATAATGATTTTGTGTTCAATGTGATGAAAAACCCAAGCACGTCTTTGCTCGTCACCAGCAAAATGCATGGCTAAGAGACTGAAGACGCTGAGAGGGAATGGCTCCATTTCTGCCAGCAGTCTCTTTGTCTTTCAAGCAGAGCGACTAAAGCAACTCTGGCCACGTCCGCTAGACTTACAGTAACCACAGCGCGTTCCTCCCTCAAACACAAATCCGTTGGGTACGGGCCCGTATCGGCGCAGGTCCGGAAGGTTCCAGTGGCCCACCACGACGGGGGGCGCGTCCCGTGCGAGAGCCAGCAAGTTGTTGCACAAGTGTAGAGTTGCCGGGCCGCTCTCTAGCTTGGTTCCCGCCAAAACCCCCACGTCGAACCTGTGAACTGGGCGGCGACAAAAGACAAATTGCTGACGAAACGTTAGCGACGGCAAACTCTCTACATACAGATGTGCGCTTTTGCCTAATTGTTGCCGGACAGACCGCGGTCACGACAGCATAAACGGCCCCCTGTCTCAATTAGCGTCCTTGTTGTGGTTGCCTCAAATATGAGGAAAGGTCAACCGCGGTCTTCGCTAAAAGGATTGGCGAACCCGCCGACGGGCGGGTGACATCCCCGCCAGCCACGTCCCCGGCTGCTACGAAGCGGTCAGCTACAGGCACAAAACGAGAAGGTCCTCCAATGTAACGGTTCCCACCCGCCTTAACATTTAGCTGGACCGCCACCACCAGGTTTGCTCTTCCAGGCATTTCACACTTGCGTAACGTGTAGTACACAAGACGCATACGTTCAGTATGTCTAGAACCATTAGAATCTGTATCCCTTCGGCTCTCGGCAAAGGCTAAACCGGATCCGGGTTAGATATAATCTGATCTGGGAAATTGTCCTGGGCTGTTTTCAGACCGCAGGCGTATCCGATTCCAAACGCCCGTCCCGGTGGAAACGGATGGGACGTAAACGCCACCAGATACTGTATGTATGCTAAATGACGGCGCCGAGTCGGGTCTTTCCGATCGAGACCGATCCGCTCACCTTCTCCGAGGCTGTAGCGCAGACGGACCTCCCACGCTCGCAGAGTCTCCTCGCTGTCGAACGCCAGCACGGCCGCCCGGCTCAGGCACAGGATGGCTAGCGTAAAGAAAGCGCCCTCGCACCGGCGTCCGCTTTCCAGGCCGCAGATCTCCTCCAGAGTGACGTCGGGGCCTTCCTTGTTCCCGTCCGCTTTGTCCGACTCGTCTTTAAAAACCAGCAGGACCAGGCAATCTGCAGGGCGTCGGAGCGAGAATGCCGAGAGCGCCGTCAATGTCAATTTACGACTACCGCCGACAGCTGCGATAACAACGAGCGGGCCGGAGCCCCGGCGCCCTTCTCCGGACGGCCGACGACGATCAGGATTAAACGTGCAAAAATAACAACAATTGGCAGTTTTCTGAGATCAAAATAAAGCTCAGCTCAAAGTTTGATCATTCAAAAATGCAGACGTTCTCTTACCTGCGACGGGGGACGGCTTGCGAAAAACCACCCATCTAGTTTTCCACTGTGGAAGACAACCCCGCCGCCCCGAAATGTCAGCTTTGTCATATTCCAATTGAACGGCAAGTAGAACCCCTTCAAATAAAACCAAGTTGACCTTTTTCCCGTCTTTGAGTCTGGCGTATCCCTCCACGACCACCGAATCGGTCATCTTCAGTCATGGTTCCTGACAGCTGCACAGTTGGCTGCCCCGCTGAGGTGGGTGACTTTCAAAATAGCTGCGACGACGCCTAAGCCCCCCTAAAGCCCGCCTCCGAGATACCGCCTTTGACAGCAACAACAACAACAACGAGGGCAGCGTGAAAAACGGCGCGACCACCAAAAGGACGACATACTTGGCATACCGGCGAGTGCCTGGTCCTCGGCGCAATGAGAGAACGGTCATTTGGAAAACTTTTTATTCGTTCTTATTGTTTCACAGTTGGAAAATGTTCATCTACAAACAAGAGACAAAGAAAAATAACACCATTCTGAAATCTCAGGGTCGGGTTAGGGTCGACAACTTTTGAGCCGTCCGTCTGATCACAGAATTGATCCAGTCCACGTAGTTAGCCACTTTGGTGTAAACGCCCGGTTTTCCGGAGCGTCCGCATCCTTCCCCCCAGCTGATGATCCCGTATAGGAAGTTGACGTCGTCCTTCGCGCAGGCCAGCGGACCCCCGGAATCCCCCTGGTGGGGAAAACAAACAAACAAAAAAAAAACGGAACTGTTGTTAATAGGAATCCTGGAGCGCCACGCTACGGAATTGACGGCGCTCATTGCTAACGTCGCCTTCTATGCAGTGGCAGACTTGGCAATTTTGGGGCCTAAGGCTAACATATCAAGGGGCCCTCTTCATGGGCCAGGGGTTAACAAGGTGAGAAGGGTGTGGAGGAAACACTAGGGCTGTCCTAAATGACAAATTTTCTCCCGATTAGTCAGCCGACCAGTTTTACGATTAATCGACTAATCATTTTCTTTTTTTTTACTAATTTAGCAATGACATTTTTGTTGACGCTTATTAATTCACAAAACTATTTTGGAACACTTAAATTCTTTATTAAAGTACCAATAATCATGTAAATAACAATAATTAATCACAAATAAACAATGAGGTTAAATGCTGATACCATTTACTAGTGCAAAAGAATGGAAAGTAAACAGATTCAGAACACTGACTTTGCCTTTCCAATATTATTCAAAACAATTCTTTAAAAAAATCTAGCAATATTATTATAGTATGCTACTATTATATAATAGTAAAAATGATTCATTGCCAATCATATTTGTCATGAAGAGTGTCATTTGAAAGCTATTCTTAGTGTAGAATGTATTTACTCAACATATTATAATATTAATTCTGAAGTATGTGGGATGAACTCCAGAAATCATTAATTATATGAAGAACATGATGTGTTTTTGCTGTTAACCAGCTGTTGAGTGTTATTGCATGATTGATTGGAACTGTACTACATTGTTTCGCCACAGGGTGTGCTGTCGTGTATTTTATGTTTGGGTGAAGAAGAAGGAAAAAGTTAAGAGGCATTAGAGGCCTGTTCTCAACGTCTCCCTCACTGCACTTTGGCTCCCATGAAGAGCACGTTTGCTCATGTGTTCGAAATAAACGATAGCCGACGTGCAAAGTAGCAAGTGAGCTGTAAAAATAGCGAGCTTAGTGGCGTGAAAACCACGGAAGAGCTAAGTGAAGATAACGAACAGCTAAGCGGAGCTCAGCGATGCTAAACGGCGCTAAATGAAGCTAAGCGACTGATACTCTGTCCGTCGTCGTGGAACAGTCCATTGTAGTGTGTGTGTGTGTGTGTGTGTGTGTGTGTGGGCGGGGGTAATATAAATGCAGCATTCATATGACTTTCTTTTTTGTTTTGCTGTTTGTTTGTTTGCTATGCTGACATAATTATACATGACGAATAGTTGGGGGTGCTGCTGGCTCCGGTGGCCCAAGCCGTTGCTCGTTGGGGCGAGGGCAGCTGGTTGGGGGCCCCCTACTGGTTGGGGGCCTAAGGCGATCGTCTACTTGGCCTGAATAGTAGATCCGCCTATGGTTCTATACTTTGACTCGGCCGGACGTCCGATTCACCTGGCAGGCGTCCACGCAGCCGTCGAGGCCGGCGCAAATCATGTCGGCGGTGACGTGTCTGCCGTACACCTCGGGCTTCTTGCAGGCGTCGTGGCCGATCAGCCTCACTCCCGCCTCCTGCAGGTTAGAATAACCGTCGGCTTCTGGGAAGAAAAAAAACAAAAAAACCTCACTATTCCACAGGTGTCAAATTGGAGGTCCGAGGGCCAGATCCGGTCCGCCACAAAACAATGCGTGGCCCGTGAAAATGAATGATGTACGTCAACTTTGTTGCTCACTAAACTATCCAAATGAAAATCAACAGATTGATAGTCGTTGAACATTTTTTACTCTGATATGGGTGTGTACAAGTTTGGCGCCCCTGATTATTCCACATCATTTGGAGTTTCCTACGGTAGCGGACTCACTCTCATGCATGTGTCCCCAGCCACTGATGGAACAGCAGAAGCCGTCCGGGAAGGCCACGCCGCTGTCGGGGAGACAGATGGGCCTGATGAACCGCGTCCGCTTGACACAGCGACCGTCTCGCTTCTTCAGTTTGATGAGAACTGCCCCGCGGGAGGGAGGGAGGGAGGGAGGGAGGAAGGGAAAGCACAGCAAACTTTTTTTCCTACGGAAGGAGCCCCGGGACACAGCCGCTCGGTGACGCGGGCGTGAGGCGCGCGTTACCGATGTCGTGGAGCGTGGGGTTGAAGACGGAGAAGTGTTTGGGGAAGATGTACTTGTCCACTCCGAACGTACGCGTGTCGGGACCGCTGACGTTGAAGCGGTGCTGGCCGAGCACCACGCGAAGCTGCGATAACAGGGGGCTGCCGAGAAGGCGGCAAAAATGCTACGTTTAAGTTAAGATTCACTCATTGGCCGCCCTCGACGGCTTCGGACGTCCGATCGATTTGAATCGGGCGGCACTGGCGGGGAGTCCGCCGACGTTCGTTCTCTCGCTTTCCCGCCATTTTCCAACGTCTCAAAAGCCGAGCGTTAGCGCGAGACGCCGAAATGATCGTCTTCATTGCTACCGAACGGGTTTGGGAGGTTGTTCATTTTGTCGCGCCCTAACCCATCTATTATTTTTCATTGACGGCCCCGAAAATGTTTCGGACGTCTATCGCTGTCGCCGGCAGCCAATGCCTTTTCTGAATTTTAGATGCGGCGGCGGTATCCACGACTTACTTGCGTAAAAAGCAGTGCGCCGCCGACACCACCCAGCAGGAGGCGATCAAGGTTCCGGCGCAAAAGTCCGACCGCCCGATGTAAATGGCCGCCATCCAGGGGTGGCTCCCGGGCAGAGCCGAGTTTCCTCCCATGATCCTCCCCCGCGCCGCCCACACCCTCTTCTTGTGTTTGGTCCCGCACGTCGGCTTCTCGACCGGCCCCGGGACGGGCCGGCGCGCGTTCCACGTGCTCATCCTACTAGAGGATGCTACTCCCACAAATGTTAGCGATGACTGCGTTGTGTGGATATTTTTTTCGGGATGTGACATTTTCCCATACGTGTACTTACAGAGTGGCATCTTGCAAGATGGCACTGTGCAGTACTCCCACGAGATGGCGTCATTGCTCAAAGTGTAGCACCAGGGTTTCTTGTCGCCATCGGGATTCCTGCACCCACAGGTATGCCATGATATTTTTGCTTATATCGCTTAAAGTGTTTATGATTAGCTGCGCTAGACATTCATGTCGCCCCTCCATGTCGACATACTGTAGATTGGACGTCTAGTGCCGTCAATGGCAGGCAATGAGTTAACATGGAAGAGACCTGGCAATCTTAAAAAAAATAAAAAAAAAAAAAAATCACTTCTACTAGTGACACGAGTACTCTGACAGCCATGTATTATTTGAGGTGCTACTTGTTACTTGCTGTAAAAGAACCACTGACGTGGTGCGCCACCACCTACGCGTAAAAGACTACCTGCAATGGGCGTGTTTCCCGAGACCTTTGCGGAACGCGCCGCGCACCGTGCCGACGTGGAGCTCGTCGTACAGTAGGTCCGAATCCCACGGTAGACAGCGGTCGCCGGACGCCGTCGCGGAGGCCGCGCCGCGGTAACTCACGCCCCGGCCGTCGTAGCACTCGCTCTCCGGCTCTGGAGAACAGTTTTGTTTGGTATTTTACCATCTGGTCACTTGACCTTCCCCAAAAATCGGGGAAAAACGACGCGCGTGAAGCCGTCACGTTTCCGGGTACTCGCCCAAACTGCAGCGGGGTCCTCCGTAGCCGCGTCGACAGTGGCACACTTTCTCGCCGGTGGTGGCGATCGTCCGGCACGTTCCGTCATTCCGGCACGGATTCGAGCGGCACGCTGGATGAAGAAATTTGCCGGAATTTCAATGACTTTATCGCAGAAATGAATTCGCCGCCACGCCTCCCGCTTCAAACGGGTCAGACGTCTAGCGCCGTCAATGGCAGACGGTGAGCCGTGATGGCAATGACTTAACAGTCAAGTAAGTATGCAGTCATTTTGTATTAGTTGACTTGAATGTATCCCCCCCCCCCCCAAAAAAAAACAAAAACAAAAAAAAACGTTATCTGTGCGTCATATCAGTTTTAAACATTTCCTCTGGTTGTAGCATTTCTCCCTGGATGACGGCGTACATGTGGGTGTGTCCCAAATTGCCGTTCCTTAGTCACCGTGAGTCATATCATCTGTCTATTCATCGGTAGGGATCAAAGCGAGGGCGTGGGTGGGGCCCGCTTAATATGAGGCGCTAGGATTTTTGATGGCGTGACACTCACCGGTGTAGCGGGTTCGTCGGCACTCCGTCTTGCCGTCGACGCACGTGCACTGTTCCACGTTGCGGAGGTGAATGCGGCCCCAAGACTGTCCGGCGTCATAATGGCGCAGGTGTAGGGTTTCGTAGCACTGTTCTAAAGACGGAACAAAACACTGGCACATAGGCGACAGAGAGGAACCCGACCAAAAGACGAGTGCGTGCTTTCTTTTGACCAAAAATAAGACCCCTGTCCTATAGGAGGTCGACTAGGATTCATTGATTATATATCCCCTTTGCTACCTGAACACCTCAATTGGACACTTTTTCATTTCCAATTTGTAATATAGTCTGTCCCGAATTCCACCTTAGCAACATGTGGGATGCTAGCATGGAACGTATACAGTGTTAAATCATCTCAACTCAGTTACCTCATTGTAAGAGTAATGAGTTACTCAACAAAGTAACTGATGTTACTTTTCAACGGCGTCATTGCCCTCCTCCCCTCCAGGCAGGCGGATGTGTGACAAAATCGGACAACTTGCGCTTCATTCAACCAAATTGTAGTAACGCGCCCCTTCGCAGCACTAACGGTGTTGCAAAGATGGCCAAAGTCATTTATGACGTGACTCGCTACTGAAAAATATCACGCCGTTATAAACGACACCGAGTGTGTATACGGTCAACTCGACGACCTCTACTTGTTACGACTCTGAAAAGGGACGCTACTTTGTCTAGCTCGTACGGCGAGATTCCCTAGCGCGACGTACTCACCGCGCTCGCAAAATCTTCCCGAAAAGCCTTCGGGGCAGGAGCACCGGAACGCCGGCCCGCGCGAAACCAGCGTGCAGTTGCCGCCGTTTTGACACGCTTTGCGTCGACACAGATCGGCGAGCCTTCGGGACGTGTGGAAAGAACCTAGAGTTTGAATGAATTGTGAGAACCCGCCGGGGACGGGACGGCGCTCCGCGTTACCGTTAGGTGGTCCCGGCTCTGGCGCGCAGAACCCCCACTTGCGGTCCCGGTCAAAATTGGATGTCAAAGAGCACCTGTGGGAAGATGAAATCAATCTTACAAATACATTTTTTTGGGTGACTACTTTCCATCTAAACTGAGAAGGTGGTCATTTCTATAGAGAGAGACGTTTTCTTGTTGAACTCACCAAGGTCTGGAGGTGAAAACTGTGACGCAGTGATGATGAATTCGTCCGCCCTGACGAAATGGAAGCACGCATTGTTTGCCGGTCGTCGTGACGACTGTTAAAAAGGAGGGGGAAAAAAATCGTCATTGCTATAGGAATGTTTGCCTTCAAGCATTCTCACGATGCAGCTCCACGGCCTTTTGGATTAGTTTCCATGTCAGTCCAAAATATCTTATAAACAAATGCCATTTTCTGGTATACTTCAAGCAGGCTTAATATATATATATATATTTTGTTTTAATGTCGCAGACTTACACAAGCTTTCATGAAAGTAAAATGTCATAAAATTTGATAAAAGCACATCTTGCACTGGCATCATGGGAGTTGAGGGAATTTGGTTCAGAAAGTGAAATGTCCAATGCATAAGCAGATTTTAAGGGGGGGGGGAGGGGCGCAAGCCTCTCCCTGGTGGTAGAAAAGTGTCATTGCATGTAATTGACTTTCCTACACACACACACATATATTGGAAACCAATAAAACAAAAAACAAAAGTGAATGAAATGAACAAAAAATATATTTTTATACTTGGTCAAAATTATTCAAACAGATCATTTGACTAGCACCTTATTTTATTTTTCAAATGATTTTTTTCTATGATTGAAAATAATTTTTGATTGAAGCAACATTTTTTTGGGGATTGAATGATTCAGAAACAAATGTCCTACCCATAATATGGCCCAAACACAAAAAGGATTGCTTCAGTCAAAAAAAAAATGTTTTCAATGAAAAATTAAGTGTTCAAATGCAATTTTTTCAATCTTTTTGAATTGAAAACTTTTTCTATGATTGAAATTTTTCTTTTTTCGATTGAAGTGATTTTTCTTTTTGAAAATATATATTTTTTGGAGGCAACATATTTTTTGATTGAATAATAAAGGCAAAAATGTCCTAGCCAAAATGTGGCCAAACACAAATCAACATTGCCTCAATCAAAAAAAAAAAATAAATAAAAATCAAAGACAAATAGCTTTCACTTGTTTTTTGAGTTTCAAATTAATTTTTGTATTCAAACTTTTTTGTTTTGTTTTTGATTGAAGCAACTTTTTTATGGGTTAAAAATGTATATTTTGATCGAAGAAACTTTTTTTTTTTTTACATTTAAGCCTTTTTTTGGGATTGAATAATAAAGACACAATATGGCTCCACCCAGGGATACAATTTTGACTGGGGTAACTATACATTGGCCCGACACCAGCAGGCATAGCATATTCAATGGATGACAATCTTGGCGAAAAGTATTGCTTAAGCAGCCCGATTTACAATTCCCCTCAAGAATGATGGGAAACAAAGAACGCTCATTGTCAACTTCTTATTATAAATAGTTAGTTTTATTGCTGACACTGCGTTTCGGCCCCAAAAGTCAAAACTGCGCTTATGGTCCGATGCCATTTTGAGGACACTCCATTTGTACTTATGGGACGCATGTCGTCTTTTGAAAGTAGTTTTGCTTTGGACCGAGAAAAAGGTCATTCAAAACGGAATGTATTTATGTCAAATACTGTTGATGAATAGTGACTCATTTCCTGGAATGACCATCGTTTTAGTGTCCGTCTGTCATCATTCCTGCAATCTTTGTGACAAAACTATGAAATGTACCTTACCTTTTTCAATCTTTGCATCCGTCACATTGGAGATAACGGTCGCACCTACCGGCTGGAAAAAAAAAGGGTGCACTTTTTCTCCCAATCTTCATGATTTGGAATATTTTCTACTTACCCCCGTTGCGCTGAGAACAAATGGAAGAAAAAGTAAGCGCGCGTATGTCATGTCGCAAGTATGCGTCGGTGTTCCGCCGCTGCCGTCACGTCACGTCACGTGTGGAAGTTTCAAGCTTCTCTCTGCGTGCGCTTTTCCGCGCTGTAAGTTTGATCCCGTCCCGCGTCGAGTGACGCCCTGCCCTGGCGTCATCGGGCTCGTCGTTGTCGTCCAGCGAATTGTGAGGAGGAGGCAAAAAAAAAAAAAAAAAAAAAGCCCGTGGCAGACCTGCTTACAAAACGGAAGTGCAGCTTCCCTCCCTCCCTCCCTCGGCGTAAGCACTTGTTGACTATACTTGGAGGATATGCAGGTGTTTTTTTGTTTTGTTTTTAACCCATGCATGGACCCCCCCCCCCCCCTCCTTTTTGCGACCCAATAAAAGTTAGTCCTCCTCCCAAACCGATGACTCATCCCGAGCTGCCGACCTTTTAAAAATGTGTCCTCGTATTTTGAATCCTTGCTCATTTCACTCATTGACGACGCTAGATAGACGTGTAATCCATTTTGACTGCGTCATGTCCACACCTTTTATTGGCTCGATTGGCTTTTGCGGGCACGCAAAATGATGCGCCGACCTGCTTCCTATGTTATTTGTGCTCGTTTGCTGGTGAGGGACGTCCGATCCATATCCAGCATTTTGGGGTGCGAGACAAAGAGCAATCCAACGTCTTGTTTGCAGCGGGCGTGACAAAAAGCGCAGCATAGTTCAAACTGAAGCCTTATCCGGTTCAAATCCATAAACGGATTTTCAGGGGGGTCAGCCCCCCCCCCCCCCCCCCCCGGTGGCCGAAAGTGTCATTGCATGTAATTGACTTCTATACAGTTTATGATTTGCAAATGAAGAATTTCCTGGTAAAATATTGTATTGTCTATAAAAGTTGAAAAGCAATAAAACAAAAATGAATGAAATGAACAAAAAAAGATATTTTTATAATGGGTCAAAATGATTTTTCAAACAGACTATGTGACTAGCACCTTAGACGGTCATTTGCCTTGCTTAGCCAAAACCACCTGAGGACGAGAAAGACAAGATGGATATACATCATTTTTTCAAACCTAGGCTTTCGAAAGCAACAACTGAGCAAAAACCAAGGATTGAAATGTGGCCCATGAAATGCTAAAGACCACCGTCAAAATGGTGAGCGGAGTTTCAATTTGCCCCACTAACGACACTAATTGTACAAATGAGCCACCACTGGTGTTTTGCCAATGTAGTTACCCCTGTCAAAAATGGTGTCCCATGGCCACACACATTAGTTATGGGGGTTGTCGACTTAAACAATGAATTGAAGCCAGAAAAGAACCACAGTTATATATTTTGGACATTGGCGTTTACTTAACTGGAGAAACTCCATACAGGACTTGAATTGCGGTAAGAACCGTTATAGGTCATCCTACGAGTAAAACGGTGAACCATTGCCTTTTGTAACGTTCAGTACGTATGTCACGGTATACGACAGAAAAAGTTTTTTGATGGATGTGCCATGTTTTAAAACCTTGTAGATAGCGACATCACCAAAACGGAAATCAAGCATATCAGCGCAGTGCAGTGGCTCCATCCAGACTGGGGTAACTACACTGGCACGATACCGGTGGGCGTACCATGTTCAATGGATCTTGGCGAGAAGTTTAGCCTAAGCAGCCTGATATTAGAATTCCCCTCAAGAATGATGGGAAACAAAAAAAAAAAAACCTCTCATTTTCAACTTCTCATTAATACAGTGTATCACAAAAGTGAGTACACTCCTCGCATTTCTGCAGATATATCTTTCCATTGGACAACACTGATAAATTGACACTTTGACACGATGAAAAGTAGTCTGTGTGCAGCTTATATAATTTATTTTCCCCTCCAAATATAGCCATTAATATCTAAACCCCTGGCAACAAAAGTGAGTACACCCCTTTGAAAAGAACGTACATCCCTAAATGTCCAAATTGAGTACTGCTTGTCATTTTCCCTCCAAAATGTCACGTGACTCGTTACAGGAGTGCTTTCAGCATTGCTGTAGAGATTGAAGAGGTCAGCCTGTTAGTGATCAGACCATACATCGAATTGGTGTGCATGGTTGTCAGCCCAGGAGGAAGCCTCTTCTGAAGACTGTACACAAGAAAGCCCACAAAAAGTTTGCTAAAGACATGTCAACAAAGCCCATGTATTACTGGAACCATGTCCTATGGTCTGATGAGACGGGCGGGCTTCCTCCTGGGGTGACAGCCATGCACACCAATTTGATGTATGGTCTGAGCACTAACAGGCTGACCCCCCACCTCTTCAATCTCTGCAGCAATGCTGACAGCACTCCTGTAACGAGTCACGTGACATTTTGGAGGGAAAATGACAAGCAGTACTCAATTTGGACATTTAGGGATGTACGTTTTTTTTCCAAAGGGGTGTACTCACGTTTGTTGCCAGGGGTTTAGATATTAATGGCTATATTTGGAGGGGAAAATAAGTGAACTCTATTATACTACTTTTCATTGTGTCAAAGTGTCATTTTGTCAGTGTTGTCCCATCATAAGGTAGACTTCAATATCTGCAGAAATGCGGGGGTGTACTCACTTTTGCGATCCACTGTAAATATTCTTGTAAGTTAATTTTAGGGCCGACACTACGTATTGTGCATCCCGTCTCAAAAGTCAATGTTTAAATCCATGCAACTCTCAAAATGACTGACGTCAGTGGAAGATTTCATTTATTTATTATTGACAACTTCAACCACAGAAGCAGAATATTCAACTATTATCAGGAGTCAACACAGGATGCACCAAGGAGGAAACGATTTGTGCTCCAAATTGTGACTAAAAATCACTTTTTTTTTTTTTTTTTTCCCTCGCCAAATATTTCTTCGAATCAAAAAGTTCAAATAGAAATATATATGGATTCCGTTCACGTTGAATGGAATTTCAAAGGGAATTCCCCCCAAAATACTGGCTTTTTTTTTTTTTTTAACTCGTACTCCGTGAAGTCAACTACAGTACTGCAAGAATACATACACAGGATTTTTGTCAAGAAAATTTCAGTCCGACCCAAAAAACAAAGACGGCGAAACAACGGAAACGGAATATCCGTCATTTGATAGGGTGCTGTTTTCTTGAGGCTCCTTCCCTAGCCGGGGCCTTTCAAAGTGCAGCGGCAGCGGCGGCAGCAGCGCGGGACGGCGGTTTAGACGACGGTGGCTTTAAAAAGGTCGGCCTTGGCGTCGGGCTCGTCCGGCCGGGCGTTCCTCATCCGGCTCTGGCACTGGCGCAGCTCGGCCACGTAGCCCCGGAAGCTCAGGCTGAGCTCCGAGTCGTCCCCGGGCGCCGCGCCCTCCGCGTCCGCTTCCCGTGCCGAAGCCCGGTTCTCTTTTGCGCTGCCGTCGGCGCCTGAAAATTCCCAAACCGGGAACGTCGAGCAAAAGACATTATTGAAAATGGTGCAGATGCGGCCAAATTCAAAGCATCGTCCTACTTCTGACCTATGAATCCCTTCTCTTGTCATATCAGCCGTGCACCCTGCAAATTTGAGATGATCCCAAAATCTTATGGCATGTTTGATTAGAGTCCCTTTCTTCCTTCTTGAGTAATGGCGACCCACTCCTCCCAATTAGAGGTTAGATTTTGTGCCCGAACCCGAACCCGACTCGACCCGACCCGACATTCGGGTCGGGTCGGGCCCACAATTTAAGCATTCACGTTCGGGTCAGGTCGGGTCGGGCCGCCATGCCGGACTAATAAATTATTTAAAAAAAAAAAAAAAAAAATGGAATGGCGTTTTTTTCTGCCAACTCGAAGAAATGAAAATAAATTGCTGCTGCTGCGTTTTTTCCGCGTCACTCAAAAAAAAAAAAAAAAAATGGAGAGCAGTCTCTCTGTATTGCGCTTTTGCTTGTGCGTGTGCACGAACGCCGTGGCGCCGGCCGCTTTTCCTTCTTGTCCTCCCCCTCTACCGTTCGCGCATGGCCGAGGCGCCCCCCTCTCCTGTTCCCTCTCCTTGTCAGAGAGCCGCGTCCATGTGAGAACAATATCCCACACACTCAGAAATATGTTTAACAAACTTTCCAAGCGTTATTTCGTTGTGTGAATGCTTTGATAATTCTAAAAAAAATATGTAGATTATTTAAACATTAAGAAAATTTGCGTTTTTTTTCTGCCAACTCGAAGAAATGAAAATAAATTGCTGCTGCTGCGTTTTTTCCGCGTCACTCAAAAAAAAAAAAAAAAAAAAAAAAAATCGGGTTTTTCGGGCTCGGGCCTGCAAATCTAGTTAAGTGATCGAGCTCGGGCCGGGTCGGGCCTCAATACCAGCGGGCCGTGTCGGGTCGGGATGGATTTTTTAGGCCCGAACTAGGCTCTACTCCCAATAACGCAGTAAAGTTCATCTTTTGACTTAGTTGAATGTAGGATTTATTTAATAACTGGCAGTGAATGTTCATCTTTCAGTGCCGTTGACGGCGCCAGACGAACGAACCGCCGATTTTGCCGTCATCCGCTAGCGTTGCGCAAAAGAAAAAAGAACTAGTTTGGGATGCGGTGCGGCGCTCGACCGCCGATGTAAACAAAGTCTCTGAGCTCCGACAGCCGACCTCCGTCAGGAAGGGGGAAAAAAAAGCCTCGGGATTGTGTAACGACCGATCGGGAAGTGACGCGTCCGCGCTGGTATTTTGTGCCGCAATCTCGGCCCTTCCAGTTCAATCGTCATCGTTCGCTCCTATTTTATATCTGGTCATTCTGTGACATCACCATCATGACATCCTGTTGAATTTTTGTTACTAGCTGTGTGTGTCTGTGTTTAATCTCTATTTCCAGATGGTGTTGTTTTCAAGCTAAATCAGATTTTATTCCAACCGTGATGTATTTAAGGATATGATTTTGGGAACAAACTTTTGCATCTAGATAAGTACAGTGTATGCGTTATTATACATGTACTGTTTCTATTACATACAGTACATGTATGTATAAAGTTGTTCAATTTGGGATTCATTTTAAAATGATTCGTGGATTTCATGAACAGAAGAAATGAAACTTTTTAACGGTAAATAATTCTTCTATAGACTGTGCGCTGTCGAAGTGCCCTTGAGCAAAGGCGTTGAACCCTAATTTGCCCCCAAATGGGTTGGTAGCAGCACCATTGGTGTGTGAATGTGTGCGTGAAAGGGTAAATGTAAAGCGCTTTGGGCATGGTAACCATGTAGAATCTTGCGCTATATAAGTACTGTCCATTTACCATTTATAGTTTTTCTGAACGTGGAACCGTGAAGATTTTTGCCTTTGCAATGTCTCCCTCTAGCGGGTAACACTCATTATGCCAGTTTACAAGCCGGAAAAACCCCCGTTTCTCTATTTTGAGGATTTCCGGGGGGGGGGGGGGGGGGGGGACTCCCAAATTATTAACATTATACGCTATCATTTTTTTTTTTTTTACGTTATATGTACAAAAATTTGGGATTATCATTTGCCTCTCAATATACAGTGGGGCAAATAAGTATTTTAGTCAACCACCGATTGTGCAAGTTCTTCTACTTGAAAAGATTAGAGAATTGTCAACATGGGTAAACCTCAACCATGAGAGACAGAATGTGGAGAAAAAAATCACATTGTTTGACTTTTAAAGATTTTATTCCAAATTAGAGTGGAAAAAGGGTATTTGGTCACCTACAAACAAGCAAGATTTCTGGCTGTCAAAGAGGTCTAACTTCTAACGAGGCTCCACTCGTTACCTGTATTAATGGCACCTGTTTTAACTCATTATCGGTATAAAAGACACCTGTCCACAACTTCAGTCAGTCACACTCCAAACTCCTCTATGGCCAAGACCAAAGAGCTGTCGAAGGATACCAGAGACAAAATTGTAGACCTGCGCCAGGCTGGGAAGACTGAATCTGCAATAGGTAAAACGCTTGGTGTAAAGAAATCAACTGTGGGAGCAACTATTAGAAAATGGAAGCCATACAAGACCACTGATAATCTCCCTCGCTCAGGGGCTCCGTGCAAGATCTCACCCGGTGGCGTCAAAATGATAACAAGAACGGTGAGTAAAAATCCGCGAATCACACAGGGGGACCTAGTGAATGACCTACAGAGAGCTGGGACCACAGTAACCAAGGCTACTATCAGTAACACAATGCGCCGCCAGGGGCTCAAATCCTGCACTGCCAGACGTGTCCCCCTGCTGAAGCCAGTACACGTCCGGGCCCGTCTGCAGTTCACTAGAGAGCATTTGGATGATCCGGAAGAGGACTGGGAGAACGTTTTATGGTCAGATGAAATCAAAATAGAACTTTTTGGTAGAAACAGAGGTTCTCGTGTTTGGAGAATACTGAATTGCATCCGAAGAACACCATACCCACTGTGAAGCATGGGGGTGGAAACGTCATGCTTTGGGGCTGTTTTTCTGCAAAGGGACCAGAACGACTGATCTGTGTAAAGGAAAGAATGAATGGGGCCATGTATCGAGAGATTTTGAGTGAAAATCCCCTTCCGTCAGCGAGGGCATTGAAGATGAGACGTGGCAATGACAATGATCTCAAACACACAGCCAGGGCAACAAAGGAGTGGCTTCGTAAGAAGCATTTCAAGGTCCCGGAGTGGCCTAGCCAGTCTCCAGATCTCAACCCCATAGAAAATCCGCGGAGGGAGTTGAAAGTCCGGGTTGCCCGACGACAACCCCAAAACATCACTGCTCTAGAGGAGCTCTGCATGGAGGAATGGGCCAAAATACCAGCAACAGTGTGTGAAAAGCTTGTGAAGAGTTACAGAAAATGTCTGACCTCCGTTATTGCCAACAAAGGGTACATAACAAAGTATTGAGATGAACTTTTGGTATTGACCAAATACTTATTTTCCACCATGATTGGCAAATAAATTCTATAAAAATCAAACAATGACTTTTTTTCCCCACATTCTGTCTCTCGTGGTTGAGGTTTACCCATGTTGACAATTACATGCCTCTCTAATCTTTTCAAGTGGGAGAACTTGCACAATTAGTGGTTGACTAAATACTTATTTGCCCCACTGTAAACTTTAAATGTCTTGAAAATGAGTTGGAATCCTGCTGTTTTGCAAGTTGTTTCTTTGTTTTGAGTTTGTACATGTGGAAAAAGTGCCATTTCAGAATGTGAGCTTTATTTCTTTGTCATTTCTTAAATAAGCTGACTTGAAACTGAGCTCGTGAAAAGAAACAGAAAAGGGAAGAAGTCAGCCGCATAGAAAATGTAGCCATCCACAATGCGACACCCTAAAAGTAGCCGCCGCCCACACCGCACCAGTAAGCTAGAAAGACGAGCGAGTGCACATCATTATCGCCAGCCAGCCGCCCACCCTTGCGCATGCGGCAAAAGGAGCCGACGAGGACGCCGACGGAGGCGGATCAAAGATTTTCAGAAGACAAACGAGCGTCACGTCCGATTGGAGCTTTTATTCCATCGACCGAATGACAAATGCACACAGTTGATTGGCAGGTCCAAAGAAAGACTTGGAATATTTGCAAACTGTAACTGAGAGACAATCAGAATCCGTTAAAGTAGTCCTTCTCAAACATGAGCTCATTCGCCGTCGATGGCGCTTAAACGTGAGCGTTCGCCCCCTCCGTCTGTCGTTAGCGCGGAAGGCCGAAGCCTTTGTTCACCAAAAACTGAGCTGTTACACAGTACCTGGAGTGGATGTCACGTCCGCGTCTCGAGCGTGAGGGCAGGGCGGCGGCGGCGGGGTGAAGTTGGCCTCGGGCAGGCTCCCCTCCAGCGACGGCACGGGCGACGGGGCGGCGGGCGGCGGAGGCGGCGCGCCGTCACCCTCCGAGTCTGCCGACGCGTCCTCTTCCACCGTGCGGAGGCCGGGCCGCGGGAGGGGGGACGAGCGGGAGCCGAACGGCGGCCCGCGAGGCGGGCGGCGCTCGCGTCCCGCCGAGGAGTCCGGACTCTCGGCGCGCGGGCCTCCGCCGTTCTCGCGCCGTCGTTTCAGAGGATCCGGCGTAGAGCGGGAAGGAGGGGAAACGGGAAGGCTCTCCGGTCGCAGGAAATCGGGAAGCACCAGGTCGTCCTTGCTCAATAGTCCGCGTTGGTCGTCCGCCCGGCTGCTCTGCGCCCGGCTCAGCAGCTCGAAGAATTCTAGCGGGAAAAAGACGGTCGTTCGCTTTGACGAGACGGCGGAGCGTGTTCGAACGGGCCACCAAGCGACCGCAGAGACCAAAGGAAAGCTTCCAAAAGACGAGTTTTCTAATAGGACGACCTCCGCCGCTACTTTCCTGACATCGACCAATGTCAATCCTCACCCCCAAAAAAAGGATATCGCGTTATCGGCACTAAAACGACGTTTCTTGTGACGTCGGGCGGGGGTAAAAAAAAAAAAAAAAAACTGACGGGGTTGTCCAAACCATTCCACGTAGGGCCGCAGTGGGTGCTGGATTTCGTTCCAGCAAAACAAGACGTCACCAATCCGGTGTCTTCATCACTCAGGTTTTAGCGGACACCTCGTTGTGTCTGTGCTCGATCGGCGGTAACGAAAAGCGGGACCCACGGCGGCCCGCTTCGGACACCCACCCCTTCCCATTTTGGCAGTAACGAGAGACGACTCGCGGGAGCGTTACCTTCGGCTTCGTCTATATTAATCTTTTTCTGTTTTCTCTTTTCGCCAAGGAGCGCCGAGTCCGGTCCAGCCGCTCTCCCGTAAAACTCCTTTGGCGTCGTTGACCTCTCATCTCCCTGCGGACGCAACAATAACGCCGCGAAGGGTGCGGTCGCTCGTGTTAGAGTGAAGGGGGAAAAAACCCTCGCCAGCGTCGTCAGCCCAAATGTTAACGCGGGGGACCGGAGCGGTACTCACCGCTGCCGAAAGACTCCCGGGAGGGGCTTGGTTTTTGAGGAAAGCGCTCTTGGACGCGTCTGGAAACGACAAACCAATTCATTTGAGTCCGTTCGTGATACTTTTTGGGCTTCAGTCCAAAATTGGAATGATTTCTATTCCTCAGCAATCACCCAAAAGCGTTTGTCGGGAAAGCGCCGTACCTTTGCAGGGAGGCGCGTCCGCCCGCTCCAGCACGACCCGCAGACCGTCCAAAGTGGATATAGGCGCTCCCAAGTCCAAAGGTTCCGTCCGGCCACTCTACAACAAAGCGGACGACGGAGCGTTTGGAGGTAAAAGTAGAAAACCGCCAGATTGAAATAAAGGCCGAGGGTGACGGGGAGTAATGGTAGCTCGCGCGACTTACTATTTTTACCACCAGATCGGCGAGCGGCAGGCCGTACTTGGCCGCCACGGGGCGTAAAACCTCGGCGACCGGCTTGCCGGGTTTGGCTTTCAGCCCCACCGAGCGGTTGATGGGAACCAGGTCCAGTCTGAACGGGAGCGAGAGGACGTCACGCCGGCGAGCGCTAGCAAATCGGGGCGGCGACGCACCGAAACAAGGTCCTCTTCTCTAGTCGCAGATCTCGTGAGCTCAGGGTCATGCAGTCTTGGTCCAACACCAAAGGCTTTCATTTCAAAAATACAGAAATGAGTGAATCGCCGCTAGACTCGGCGGCTAACTCACCTTTTCTCCTCCCACCAGGAAGAGGTCCACCGCCGCCACGTTGACGCCGATGCCGTGACACAGAATCTGGAGGAGCTCTCGAACGGAAGCGCCGGAGCGAAGGGTGACGGACGAGCGGGAGCCGTCGGGCAGCGTCACGTTGCACCGTTTGGGAGATCGCTCCCACGCGCCCGCCGAGTGCCGGTTGTCTGACTGAAAGTGAGTAGCGCCGGCATTTTGGCTTTGGGATAAATTGTCGCCGCTCCGCGCGCCGAGAAAAAGTGAGTAGGCGCGCAAATAAAGTAGGCTCCGTTGGTTGCCGTGGTGATCTTACCTCCATCTTGCCGGCGGAGCAGGAAGTCGCCATGTCCAGGCTCGTA
Source organism: Corythoichthys intestinalis (assembly GCF_030265065.1). Lineage (NCBI taxonomy): Eukaryota > Metazoa > Chordata > Actinopteri > Syngnathiformes > Syngnathidae > Corythoichthys > Corythoichthys intestinalis. The sequence goes on from NC_080407.1 coordinate 56,641,215, forward strand.
CTAGACGACAAGGAGCCCTGCGACTCCCTTCGCCCGTTGCTCCCCCAGTAGTCTGCGCGACGCGTCACCCGGACGGACGTGACGAAAAAAAAAAAAGGTAAATGGACAGTACTTATATAGCGCATTTATCTGCATGGTTACCATGCCAAAAGCGCTTTACATTAGCACAAATTCACACACCAACGGGGCTGCTGCCATGCAAGGCGCTGTCAACCCATTGGAGGCAGGGTTCAGTGCCTTCGACAGTGAGCAGTCGTAGCCGGGAATCGAACCCCTGACCCTTCGGTCCAAGGACAACTCCAGCGACCAACTGCGCCACGGCCGCCCCCCCCCCAGAAAATCGAGGGCAACTTCACGCGCGGGGCTTACCGAGGTCGATGTCGCCGACGTCCTTCTTTTTCGGACCTTTGCCGAAGCTCCGGTTGCGAGACCACGAGAAGAAAATCCCGCGTTTTCTGTCGGCGCCCTCGTCTCGGCCGTCCTCGGCCAGCGACCCGCCGGACCGCTGTTTCCCGGCGTCCTGCGAGGAAGCGCGAGCTAACTGCCGCCGTTCGGCGTTCCGACGGATCGGACGTCCGGCGAAGCACCTTTTTGGGAGTGGAGAGGGCGGAGCGGTCCGAGCCGGCGCTGTGTTTGGACGGCGCCGGACTGCAGGGGATCCGGTAGGGATCCGGCAAGGGCAGGCCGTCCGCCTCGGCGCGTGTGCACTCCTGGTAAAGGGAGGACTTGAGAAAGCGCGAGTAGCTGTCAAACTTCATCAGGTTGAAGATCTAGAAGCGACGAGGCGTAAAAATGAGCCTTTTGCCCTGGCGAGACGACGGAAAATATTTGTTCACTTTGACCGGAGCCTACCTGCAGCTGTTGAGTCTTGAACATTTCGGGCCTCGGGGACGTGAGGACGTCGTCGGCCAGCTGAGCTTGGCTGTCAATGTTGACCGGCATGGTCGCCTCGCTCGACAGGAAGCTGTCGTAAATCTCGCCGGCTCTCCGGGACAGCTGCCGGACGCGTGTCAGTGGCGGGCGGGCGGGCGGGCGGGCGCAAATGATAAAGCGGGCGGGGCGACCACATCGGCGGACATACCTGTTTCTTGTCAGTGGCGGGAACATGACTGAAGTATTCGCAGGCTTGCCAGAACAAGATATTCTCCTCGCTAAATTCTTTCTTGAGGAATTCCTGCCGGGACGTAAAGTGGCGGCTTTGGAACCGGGCGGGCCGAAAAGGAAAGTCGCTCTCTTACCGAGAAGTAGCGGACGCCCACGGGGTCCTGGAGGAGGCGCTCGAAGCAGGCGGCCCAGCCGGCCACGCGTTGTTCCGGAAGCCCCCGCCGGCTGCCGGGGAGACTGCCGTTACTGTTCAGGCTGCTGTGGCTGCAGCATCCTTGCAACTGAACGCCGCCGCTGTAATCTGCCAGATCCAAAAGCAACCTTTGATTGATCGGACGGAGATCCCTGGTTTTTCCCGGTTAATGGGGACCGGAACCCCGCCGCGATAAGTGGGAAAAAAAAAAATTGGTGTTTTCAATGGATTTATTCAGATTCGGCATTGGAACGAGCTACATATAATACATGTTTTTTTCCCCACTTTTATTCCCCCAAAGTGTAATAAAAAAAACAACTTTTATGGATACATTTTAGGCACCGTATTGGCCTAAGACAGCCCTGATTATAAGACGACCCCCTATTTTTCAGGACTCAAGTTTGAAAAAAGACTTTTTAAACACCAAATTCATTTTTACACAGAAAATTACAGTACATCTGAAACAAATGATTATAACAATATATTTGAAAGAAAAAGCATGTTATTTCGCCTCATTCAAATCTTAATATCTGAACATTTAAATATGTAAATGGCTTCTGGTTTTTGAAATGTAAATAAACCAATCAATGCGATAAAACAACAAAATTGCAATCACTGCATTAACCATCAAAGTGTAACTGTAGTCTTGAAAGAAATCTGAATAAGAAAAAACATTGCAATAAAATAATGCAAACTGGTTCAACTTGAGAGTAGCTGAGATCTGTCGTGACAGAACATTGCTCCAATGATATCTGGCGCCATCTAGCGTCGTGCATGGGTATAATGTCTAAACCCCGAATATAAGACAACCCCCACTTTTCAGTCTTATTTCAATGCAAAAAACAATACGGTTCTTTAAATGTAATGATTATGAGTTTTAAACATGTCCCATTATTGTCCCACGAATTATTTTTTTTAACAAGAATGAAGTATAAAAACGCTTGTCTTCAATAAATGTCTCATTAAGTGAGTCCACTCAAATTCTCTCAAGCTGCTCCCTTACAATGAGTTGCCACAGCAACTGTTTAACAAGTTAAACGATGATTGACACATGGGGCGCTTTGAAGCTTTGGGTTCCAGGCATCCGTGGCGAGATCAAACATCATTAAATGTCTGTCAATCGTTAACTTTAATAAGCAACTCCAGTGCACTGCATGAGCAACTAAGAGCAGGGAAAGGGAGTAGAGTCGGACTACGCCATCTGCTCTCGACAGCTCATCTGTATTATTATTATTTTCTTTTTTTTTTTTTTAATCGGAAAAAAATCTGCCATGGACTGAGAGCAAAAAGTAGCGATGGATCACTGTATTTCATCTGGCTTCTTTGAACTTGAATTAAATTGGCCAAAGTTGTTCCCGATTTGGCATTGCCGTCTGTTCAGATGTTGTTGTTTTTTTTTGCCACTTCTTCAATACAAGTCCAATTGTGAAGTGGTGCCTTGACTTGGGAGTTAGTTTCTCTGTCATGCAGCTTGTACATGACCAAATGCTATACATATATTTTGTGAAATAAATGCTAACTGCACGTTAGCCTCTCCAAAGTATCCGGGAAGATGATGCGACACCGGCATTTCTTTTGACAAATTTCAAGTGAGCTTGTTAGTAATGAACGAACAAATGTTCATTGGATTGTACGTCGGCTAGTGATAAACCCCTACTCACCGCCGTCCGAGGAAGCCGCCGACTGAAAGAGAACAAAGAGAGACATGAGTGAGAGGCTGCCGTCACGTCGCGAGCCGCGAAAACATTTGCGGACACTCGCGAAACTCTTTTCTTTCCGCCTCGTCGGGGTGCCGCCCCCGCTCCTCACGGCCCTGAAAGTGAGCATTCTTTCAAGAGGGGTCATCAGTGGCTCTAAGTGGGCTTCTATTCACTTGCTAATTGCAGCATTGATTGCTTTAATGTGCTTTGACACAAAGGCCAAGTAACTGACCGCCCACCCCGTTAGCAAGCTAATTCACATCAAAAGCTGGCTCTGTGGTGTTTCTTGCTCCAACTCTTAACGACAAACACAAGAGGAATTTGAGCCGCCAACGAATGAACGATCCAACAATTCAGTCCGGTTTGGAGGCCATCTCTGCATATTCCCCCGTCCATTTGAATCTAGGCTCGTACATGTCGCCGGCTGCCTAGCAAAGCCTAAGGGTGGCGGAAACACCGAAAACCGAGACCTTGTTTTTAATGTTGCCGTCTGAGCCCAGAGCGTGACATTTTGTTCCATCGCCAGCCACATGCGTACGCGGCCCGCGTAAACCGCTAATTGTGTGCCGTAGGCTCTTTACAACTCTCCAGATGCGGAGTTCAACTCCGAGTAGTCGACACCCGAGAGCCCCGCCTCCCGCGGTCGCCGCCATATGTTTGTAGCGGCATCGTCGGAGCAAACCGAGGAGAACACGGACCGACCGTCCGCGTGTCCCTTTGGGGCTCCCAAAACCTCAAAGTTTAAGTACATAGTGACTGTAGCTTCTGAGGGAGAAACCTTGTGATGTCATGTTTTCAGAACTTCCCGAGCTTTTACTCAACGAGATGACAATGAGGAAAGACATCCTCTCGAAGCATCCAGAGAAAAGCCGGAGCGAAGCTCTCAGTTCGGCTTTTCCATCGGCTCCTCACGTTTAAGCTCGAGGCAGAAATGCGGGTATTCTGACCCCAAAAAGCTGACCGTCTCCGATAGCGGTCGGCCCGGTCGATAACGCGACAAACGGAAGCAATAAAGTCTACGTCAGGGGTGGCCAATCCCTGTCCTCGAGAGCCCCTATCCAGCTTGTTTTCCGTGTCTCCCTCCTTTAACACACCTGAATCAAATGATCAGCTCATCAGCAAGCTCTGCGGCAGCCTGATAACGATCCTGATTAGTCGATTCAGGTGCATTACAGGAGGGAGACATGGAAAACGAGCTGGATAGGGGCTCTCCAGGACCGGGATTGGCCACCCCTGGTCTACGTGCGCACGAGGCACGACCGCCCGCCAACTTGCAAGCAAAACATTCTAACGCTCCTTGTCCACACACCCCCTTCCTCTCTCGACGCCTCGGGTGACACGTGGGCCGTCTTACGCATGCGAACTCTTTGATCCCCCGCCTTTGGCCCGCAAAGTCCGCCAAATGGAACGAACCCCAGAAAAGAAGCCGGGTCCTAAATGCGCTTCTGGTATTTCCGCGACGACTGAGTCCGGTAATGTCGGCGACAAAATAAACCCCGAGTGAGCAGACTCCGCCGCCGATCGCGTCGACGGGAGTGAAACTCGGCGTTTGCTTCGGGCTCGTCGAGACACGCTCTCGGCATTAAAAACCCCCGGATGAACAAAGCCACGCAAATAACCGCGAGCCCCCGCCACTTCAAACTGTTGTTTCCGAGTGAGGGATGAACCGCAAAGCGATGAGAAAAACGGCCGTCTCCACCAAAAGAAGAGCTGGCAACCGCGAGGGAGGGAGGGAGGGAGGGGAAAAAAGCGGACTTACAGTGTTAAAGTTCCACGTCCTCTTGAAAGAAAGTCTCTTTTTGAGACTCATTGTTCTCCCGACTGCTCGGCGAGCGGCACGCTAGGCAGAGTCGACGCGCGCATACCTGAGCATTCCCCACCCAAAGCGAGGCCAACCGTGTCTGTACAAGTCAAGAAGGGAGGGGGGGTGGGGGGGAGACCCTGAAATTTGACAGAGCAGGGGGCGGTTTCTCTTCCTCGGCAGCTGTTGCCACGGCAACCCAACCGACGATACGTAGTCTGTCCGACGTGGACGAGAAGCCCCCCTTCTTTCCTCGGACGAAACCGCAATGCCCCCCTTCTGGTCTCGCTCGAAAAAGAAGAAAAACAGTCGGAGTAAATTGCAACCATATGATTTCTGTCGATTCCAATGGCAAAGCTGGCGATGGGAATCGTTGCGGAACCGCTGTCTTTTTGTTTTTTCCCGGAACGCGTGTTCGTTTTATGCCGCGAATTGCCGAACGACGCCGATTTGGAGCCCAAAAAACCCACAAATATACAAAAGTAAAGGGCAATGTTATTTTGCCAACCAACACTTTTTTAAATGACGATAGCGAGCTAAAAACGTAACGAGATTGATGCCGGTTTTCGTCCGACGAGACGAAAGTGCGCAATCGTTTCCGTCGTTTCAGAATGTCTGACATTTTATGTGTAGTTGGCCCGCATGGTAGCGGTCGTGACACTGGTGATTTTCCACCATTCTTCTTTGGCCAACTGCTCCAGGTCTCTGAGATTGGAAGGGTGCCATTTTCAGATCCCTCCAAAGGTGTTCTACAAGATTGAGGTCTGGCCACTTTAGAAGTCTCCAGTGCTTTCTCTCAAAGCATTCTCTAGTGCTTTTTGAAGTGTGTTTTTGGGTCATTGTCTTGCTAGAAGACCCATGACCTCTGAGGGCTTTCTCACACTGGGCCCTACATTATGCTGCAAAATTTGTTGGTCATCTTTAGACTTCATAATGCCATGCACACGGTCAAGTAGTCCAGTGCCAGAGATGGCAAAGCAACCCCAAAACATCAGGGAATCTCTGCCATGTTTGACTTTGGGGACCATGTTCTTTTCTTTTAAGGCCTGTTTTTTTTTTTTTTTTCCTGTTGATGCCTTATCCCACAAAGCTCTACTTTTGTCTCATCTGACCAGAGAACATTGTTCATTGGTAAGTTCTCAGGTAAGTTTTGGCAAATTCCAGCCTGGCTTTTTTATGTCTCTGGGTCAGAAGTGGGGTCTTCCTGGGTAGTCCCCCTATTCATTCAGACGCCGACAGATAGTACGGGTTGACGCTGTCGTACCCTCGGACTGCGGGACAGCTTGAAGTTGTTTGGGATGTTAGTCGAGGTTCTTTAGTCACCATCCGCACAATCTTTGGGTGAAATCTCTTGTCAATTTCCGTTTCCGTCCACATCTAGGAAGGTTAGCCACGGTGCCGTGGGCTTTACACTGATTGATGAAACTGCGCACGATAGACACAGCAACATTCAGGTTTTTGGAGATGGACTTTTGGCCTTGAGATTGCCCACGCTTTCTCACAATTTTGCTTCTCATGTCCTCAGACAATTCTTTGGTGCTCTTTCTTTTCTCCATGCTCAATTTGGTACACACAAGGACAGAGGTTGAGTCAACTTGAATCCATTTTAACCGGCTGCAAGTGTGATTTAGTTATTGCCACCATCTGTTATGTGCCACAGGTTAGTAACAGGTGCTGTTAATGACACAAATTAGAGAAGCGTCACATGATTTTCCAAAGGGTGCCAATACTTTTGTCCGGCCCATTTTTGAAGTTTTGTGTAAAATGATCATGATTGATAGATTTTTCCCATTCTCTTTTGTGTTTTTCATTGCAGGCAAAAAAAAAAAAAAACCAAAAAAACCCAGCGCTTTGTGCTAAAAAGGAAAATGTCAAAACTACGGTGGAGATGTGAACAAACCCATCCCGGCACTCTGCCATGACAGTAAATTGCATTGTGCCGTTTTGTAACCCTCCTGTCAAACGAACTAAACCATGAAAGTAAACATACCGCCTATGGATATGTAAATACATATATACAGTATCCCAACAATCATTTAGGCAGCTTCATTTGATTCAACTCAGAAAAAAGGTTGTAAAATACTGAAACCAATGAAAGCCTCAGTTTGGTTCTGGCGAGCGGCGAGTGGAGGAGTTCTAACGGCCAATGGCTTTCATGTGACGCTCGGTTTGTCACAAGATGTCTAATTACATATTGAGATCATGGCAGTTATCTGCCACGGAAAATACCATCAAGGCGACTTCCTTCTTGCGGAGATAAGATGGAGACATTTCCTGAAAACGAGCGATCCAAACGTAATAACGTTTCACATAGGTAAAATACGCATCGGCGGCCCGCGGGTTTCCCGACGACGGAGGGGTCACGGGGGTCGTAACGCAATCCGTAAAATGAACGCTCTGGCGCTAGCGCCGCCACTCCACGCGTTTTATCCAAAAGAACGGGTGGTGCCCGATCCGGCCCGGAGGGCGACCACATAAGACGTGAACGACCACACCCTCGCGCTGCTATTTTGCTCCCATAAAAAGAGAAGAAGGAAAAAAAACCGACACCACAAATGGACTTTCCGCACTTGAAATCCGACACGTATAATTTGGCCTGTGGCCCCCGTTTTCCGACAAAGCGCGGCGCCGGCCGCGCGATGCCGTTTAAGAATCGGCCGTGATTGTTCACTTCCTGAGTTTACGTTCTGCCGTCTAATCGCTTTGGTCGTGCGGGGAAGCTGAGCTACTTGTCCCCCTCCCCCAAAAAGAAATCAAAAATGGAAGTTTATTCCTTTGGAAGAAGGCCTTCATTCAAGTATAGGAAAAAATGGCCAAAAATATGTCCCATTTTCATTCCCAAAAATCTCCATAGTTGCTTTGCATGTGTTTAAGCGGAACGCATTGTGTTAAATGTGTATATCACATTGTATTCAATTGATCCTGGAAAGGATCCTGAATGGATGTGGCAAATATACTAGTAGTTCATGGGTTTAACCAAACCCCTGACCCATAGCGTATGGTGCCTGTCAAATGTTTCCTTTTTTTTCTTATCCAAAATATACAGAAAGCAGTATTTCATCTACTAGTCAATGAACTCATTGGCTGCCATCGGCGAACGAACGCCGCCGTCCCTCCCGGTTCAAATGGTTCGGTGGCCGACTTGCGATAAACTCATTTAAGTGTAGGAAAATTCTGAACCGTAAAATGACCGCTCGGGTCCAAATGAATACCTGTTCTGAAAAAGACCCAAAAAATCTTGAACGGAAAACCAGAGCCGAGAAGCGACGCGGCCCGCCCCCCAAAAAAATCACAGAGAAGACTTACAGAAGTGAGCTCCATGAATGGCACTCCGGCGGGTCCATTCGCGGCAGCCGCACGCGCAAAAATCCCAACAGGGAGCCCGGAACCCTCGCGCGCTCTGCTTTTCCTCGGTGGTGGTAAATTCCTCCTCTGTGTTTACCTCCCCGCCCCCGTGTCTTCTCGGAGCCTCTTCTTTTACGCCCACGGAGGGGAGGGGAGGGGAGGGGAGCGAGCGGCTTAAATCGTCGCCCGACGTCCCGCCCCTTTAAAACGGGAGGGTCGGCACTGAATTTGTTCATTTCAAATTGACTGCAAAAGGACGCCAAAATTCATGCACCCTGTGTTTGTTTTGTGGTGATTTATCACACGGCCGGTTTGCTGCCAGAGGGAAACGTTGATCAAAGCGAAAAAAAACAAAACAACGTAAGGTGGGGGCCGAGGTGGTATTGGAGGTGCTCGTTGCAGTTCCAGTCAATCCAACTCATTTCATTCTTTGGACATACTCGTGACATTTTCCAAATGTCATTTGTGTGTGGGGATGCTGTGCAACATGTTGACCGGGAGGCAAACCAATAATCACAAAAATATCAAATGTTTCTTTTTTTATTTTTTGCCAATTGAGGGTTTTTTTGTGCTTTTTGACATGCCCTATACAACTTCAACTAAAATAATTTCTCTTTTTTTGTGTGATTTTTGAGCGGTTATTTTTTCCATGTAATTGTCTTTTGCATTTTTTTCATGGTTTTACCTTGTTGTGTATTTAAGATTGAATTTTTTTTTCTATGTGTTTGTGATTAGCACAACAAACCTAATATACAGTGGGGCAAATAAGCATTTAGTCAACTATTAATTGTGCAAGTTCTCCCACTTGAAAATATTAGAGAGGCCTGTAATTGTCAACATGGGTAAACCTCAACCATGACAGACACAATATGGAAACCCCCCCCCAGAAAATCACATGGTTTGATTTTTAAAGAATTTATTAGCAAATCATGGTGAAAAATAAGTATTTGGCCAATACCAAAAGTTCATCTCAATTAGCGCTGTCCCAAACGACTAATTTTCTCCCGATTAGTCACCCGACTATTTTTACGATTAGTCGACTAATCTAATAATTATTTTTTAAATTTTTTAAACTAATTTAGCAATGAAATTTTTGTTGACGCTTATCAATTAAAAAAAAACATATTGGAACACTCAAATCATTTATTAAAGTACAAATAAACACGTAAATAACAATAATAAATCACAAATAAACAATGAGTTCAAATGCTGATAGAATTAACTAGTGTAGCATCCCGATTGAAAAGATGGTCTCTTAAACTGATGGTTTACAACTTTTATTCCATCCTTGATGTAAACACACCGTAAGAGCTACGGCGCACACAAATAAAGCAACACAATTAGAAATTAACAAAAACTTTTCACATTTTTCCTTTTAAACCTTATTTATATGTCAATGAATTGCCTATATGAATTGCCTTTACCTTATTACCTTATCATTGACAATCTCTCCCTTGAGTGCAATCACTGTATATACTGTATATATTTATGACCTTTTAACCTTATATAATTTTCTATACCATAAAATAAACCATAACATGAAATAAACCTTTCAATTAGCATTAAGAACAATACTAATAGCACTTATAGGCCCATTGTCAATTAAACATTATTATTTAGTAAGGCGACAGCACCCTCTGGTGTACAAAAAATGAAAAGAAAAAAAAAAAAAAAACCTTACAAACTGCGTGAAGGCGCTTGAGGTGTTTATTCACGGCCGACGTGCAGCTAAGCTTGGGACTGAAGAGACAGGACAGAAGAGTGTACTCTCCTTTGTTTCTTTGAAATAAGTCAATGTTTTGGACACTCTGGTGCGCTTTTTTTGGCTTTGTGCGGCTTTCCCTGCTTGCAAACAGAGCATCCGACATTCTAACTTTCCACGCATATATTTTTTTAACCCTTCATTTACCGTCGACGGCATGTTGTGCTCGTCGACGGATTTACGTCATCGATGACGTCGACTACGTCGACTAGTCGGGACAGCTCTAATCTCAATACTTTGTTATGTACCCTTTGTTGGCAATAACGGAGGCCAAATGTTTACTGTAACTCGTCACAAGCTTTTCACACACCGTTGGAGGTATTTTGGCCCATTCCTCCATGCAGATCTCCTCTAGAGCAGCGATGTTTCGGAGCTGTCCTCGGGCAACGCGGACTTTCAACTCCCTCCGCAGATTTTCTATGGGGTTGAGATCTGGAAACTGGCTAGGCAGAAATGCTTCTTACAAAGCCACTCCTTTGTTGCCCTGGCTGTGTGTTTGGGATCATTGTCATGCTGAAAGACCCAGCCACGTCTCATCTTCAATGCCCTCGCTAACGGAAGGGGATTTTCACTCAAAATCTCTCGATACATGGCCCCATTATTCTTTCCTTTACACAGATCAGTCGTCCTGGTCCCTTTGCAGAAAAACAGCCCCAAAGCATGACGTTTCCACCCCCATGCTTCACAGTGGGTATGGTGTTCTTCGGATGCAATTCGGTATTCTTTCTCCTCCGAACACGAGAACCTGTGTTTCTACCAGAAAGTTCTATTTTGGTTTCATCTGACCATAACGCATTCATCCCAGTCCTCTTCCGGATCAGCCAAATGCTCTCTAGCGAACCGCAGACGGGCCCGGACGTGTACTGGCTTCAGCAGGGGGACAAGTCTGGCAGTGCAGGATTTGAGTCCTTGGCGGCGCATTGTGTTACTGATAGTAGCCTTTGTCACTGTGGTCCCAGCTCTCTGTAGGTCATTCACTAGGTACCCCCCCGTGTGGTTCTTGGATTTTTGCTCACCGTTCTTGGTATCATTTTGACGCCACGGGGTGAGATCTTGCACGGAGCCCCAGATCGAGGGAGATTATCAGTGGTCTTGTATGTCTTCCATTTTCTAATAAGTGCTCCCACAGTTGATTTCTTTACACCAAGCGTTTTACCTATTGCAGATTCAGTCTTCCCAGCCTGGCGCAGGTCTACAATTTTGTCTCTGGTGTCCTTCGACAGCTCTTTGTTCTTGGCCATAGTGGAGTTTGGAGTGTGACTGACTGAGGTTGTGGACAGATGTCTTTTATACCGATAATGAGTTAGAACAGGTGCCATTAATACAGGTAACGAGTGGAGCGTCGTTAGACCTCGTTAGAAGTTAGACCTCTTTGACAGCCAGACATCTTGCTTGTTTGTAGGTGACCAAATACTTATTTTCCACTCTAATTTGGAAATCTTGAAAAATCAAACAATGTGATTTTCTGTTTTTTTTTCCAAGTAGGAGAACTTGCACAATTGGTGATTGACTAAATACTTAATTGCCCCACTGTACAAACAAAATGACAACTAATCACTAATGCTGGCTTCTCAATGGAGAATACATAGTAACACCCTCCCCCTCCATATCTCTTGACTGCCTTCTAGCGCCCCTTGATGGCGGATTTTCGTCATTACGACAGAGGACTTTTAACAATGGCAATGGCACCGATGTAAAAAACGCAAACCTTACCTCGAGGTCGTCCAGCGATCGAGCCAGGCTGAGGCGTTTTGACGTGCGGCGTTTGGAGGCGCGGAGCACACCCAATCCCCAAAATCTGGAGCCCTGTCAAGAGCAGAGTGGAGACCTTGTTCAACATCATCATTTCATGGAAGGCTTTTAAAAAAAACAACATTTTTTTGCGACGTCACTTTGGTGAAAGCCACCGTGGTCATCTTTGGCAAAAATCATTTCAAACCTAATGTAGAAAAAAGAGGAAAGGACACTAGTTTTGCCCAAAGTAGCCGAGTATTTCTTTTTTTCCCAAAAATCGACTGGAGCAAAAGTAAAAATTAGGGCAAGTAAACGCAACGTCTGTTAATATTATCACTCAAGTGACCGAAGTGGAAATTTGAAGGCTCGGCCGGCCGGACAACTCACATTTTTCCCACAGTGGTTCTTTCTCTCCGCGAAGGCTCGGGTCCACTCGTCTTCGGGGGGCATCATCGGGAGGAGCTCGGCAGAGCCGTACTCGTCCGGGGGAATCCGGCTCGCGGGGGGCGGCTCGTCGTGCGGCGCCGCCCGAGGCTCCGGATCGCCGCCGAGGGGTTTGGACCATTTGGGCTTGCGGAACCAGCGCCGGCTAGCCTTAAGAGGCTCTGGCGTTTTTTGGCCCAAAGGAGGAAACGGTGGCGGGGGCGGCTTGAATCGGAACCTGAGCCGAGGCGGCGGACCGCCGTAAAAGCCCGCCAGCGAATCTGGCCCGGGAAGCGACTCCGAAAGGGAGCGAGCGCCGCCGCCGTGCCCCGGATGCGGTGTTTGGTCACCATCGTAAAAGTCGAACGGGACGCGGTCCGGGGATGCGGGATTATCCCGTGGACAGGTGGGGAGGAGGACCCCGGAGCAGTTTGGGATTAGCGAAGGGAAATCTCTGGCGGCTCTGTCCTCGGGGGGCGAGGCGTTGTCGATACCGCTGTCCCCGTTGCTACTCGCGCCGCCTCCGTTCTCCTCCGCTCTCTGACGGGCCTCCGCCTCTAGCTCGGCTCGGAGCCTCTCCACCGCGTCCCCCATGTCGCTATACAGCGCGGTGACAAAACGAAGGACTTCGGGCGGAGACCGGGGGAATTCCGGGCAACCCGAGGAGGCGTCCGGATCCGGGCCGCAATCCGAGTCGAAGCGCGCGGCGATCCCCGCGTGCTCCGCGTGGTCGGCCAGATCCGGGTCGATGAAGAAAACGTGGCAGGAGGCCCTCAACGGAACGTCTCGCGCCACCCGACCGTCGATGACGTGCGCGGTGGTCACCAGGCAGAAGAAGCGAGGGTCCTCGGCGCAAACGGCCCCTAGGAGCAGGTTCTCGGCGGGAAAAGCCGCCAGGACGACTCCCGCGTCGTCGCAAAGTCGGACGCAGTCCGACGTCAGCTTCATGACCACCAGCGTGTGCGTATCCTGCTCCGTACCCAGCTGGCGGATTCGGTCTCGGATGGCCTTCAAGCCGTCGTCCTCCGATCGCCGCGTGTTTAATATCAGCTCGGTGGAGCTCAGGTAGCCCACCACCAAGGTCGTGTTGAAAACGCTCCCCGTCTCCTCGCCGTCCGTGAAAGCGTAACGTTCTCGGGACAGCGGCGACATATCCGGCGCCGACAACGGCCTCTGCTTTTTAGCCGGCGACCGGCGCCGGTCGTCGCGCAGCACGGCGACCTTTTCGGGGCTTATTAGAAACTTTTCGTCGTGTAAGATAGGGTTCCCGATGACGCGCCCTTCGCCGCGCACGACCAAGCGCAAGGGCCCGACGGAGCGGCCGATCATCCGCACCACGGTCTCGCGCGAAGCGTCGGACACGTCGGTTCCGGCGACGGCCACGATGCCGTCGCCACGTTGCAGTCCCGCCAGGCGGGCGCCGCTCCCTTCCAGGACGTCGCTCAACAAGCACGGCCGCTGTCCCGAGACTGTGAAGCCGTAGCCCGCCCGACCGCGGTCCACCTCGACGCGCCGGAGCTCGCCGCCCGCTCTTAAATCCGGACGCCTCTCGGCGCCCTCCCGGATCCTCATCTGGCTCGCTCGCGCTAGTCTTTCGTCGCCATCCTACGGTCACGTAAGAAGACCAAAGTCATTCAAAGTGCAGCGTTAACATCTTTGCTAGCTCTTGACGTTAAAGAGTTTGCGTCGAGGCTTTGCTTTGCAAATGGATTTCGTTTACGGTCGCCGCAAATATGCGGCTTTTCCCACCCAAAATGCACATTTCAGGTGGATTCTGAGCGATTAAGATTCATCTAACAGATCATCAAATATATCGATGAGTATTTTGACAATCGATTATTATTATTATTTTTTTTTTCCCAACCTAACATTGTCCAAATTCTTCAAAGTCAATATTTTGGCATTTCTGCAGACTGATGATCTTAGCCATTATTCCAAATATTTGCCAAAATCTACTTTTGGATTTTTTTTTCTCCATTGGTTCCAATGCACATTCCCATTAAGACAAGTTTGATACAACACTTGATCAAATTAGATTTTGAGTGTATTGGAGTCGATTTGGTCCCAAAATATATAAAAATTGTTCATTTGGCTGTCACTGCAGTCAAAATAATTGAACGTCTACCGCTGTCGATGGGAGCCAAGGATTTAACTCCTGGACCTTAAACCTCATAATTCCGACCTTAACAGCTGAACTTTTCACTCATTTAACTGATTTGATTTCTGATGAATTCAAACGAGGGGAAAATGGATATAACATACTAAGACAGTGAGAATAAGGTCAAATCTGACATGATCGAGATAAAACAAATATGTGTGCTTGAAGTCGTTATCCGTCAAGGCTGAACGCACGCGCGCGGCGCGCACGCACAGAGCGGAGGGCTTTTGCGTAGAGTGCCAGCTGGCTTAACAAGAAAACTTGAATGACAAGCAGACGTTTGGCAAATGTCACACATTTGAAAAGCGACCATGCACAGTGTGCTTTTCTATCGCCATTTTTGTTTAGCCAACTTTAAAGACTAGTTTGTGAACTTTTTTTGCGCGTTACCTTGGACGCTGTCGAGGGCTCCGAAAAACGGAAATGGTCATGAAAAATGTAAAAAGGTCGAAGCAGCTTTCAAACGTCCAGAATTGACATTTCGCTCTTCCAAATAATACACCGAGGTCGTGATTGAAGTGCCCTCCATATGCGGTTGCGTCGTGAACGCGCGCACGCGGTGCGCACGCGCACAGCCCCTCGAACAAAGCGGCATTGACGGTCACCATGACGACGTAACGTCCCCCCCCCACTTCGCCTGGCCAATCGGCGTCCAGCTCCACGTTCGAAAGGAACGGAGAGATTCTATTGGCCGGTGACATCGGTGGGCGGAGCCGGGCCGCACCGCCCCGCCCCGCCCCGGCCAAGGTTGGCGACGTGAAACCTTTTCAAATGTTACTTTTTACTTGACATGTTAGAGAAATAAACATTTTGAAGGCTCATGCACTTTACCCTGAATCTACTTTGAAGAAATACAAAGTTTGGAAGGAATACAGAAGTACATGGAAAGTGTTGATTCCAAAAATAATGGCGCTATTTTGGTCATTCATTTTGATCATCTATATTTGTGAGAATCGTGGCCACCGGCAGCTGTGTTGGGGTCAAAGTACTCCAACGGCCCACCGCCGGGCCAGAGAAAAAATGACAAAACCCACTCAAGATAAATGTTTGTCAAACTATTTTAATTGGAAAGCAAAGCACCACAAAGTAAGACGTGCCTTTTCTTTGTATACGGAACACAGACTAGAAGGAGGCTACATCGGGAGCGGCGCGTTGGTTCTTGTGACCGGCGACGGCGGCGGCAGGATCATCTTCTCCAGAAGGTTCATCATGCGCTCCTGCAGCTGCATGCACTGGACCTGCAGCAGGTTCTGCTGGCGCAAGGCCCGCCGGACCTCCCGGCACGTGTCCTCCACGGCCCGGCTGGAGCGTTTCTGTTGCCACAGCATGGCCCGCATCAGCCGCAGCTTCCTGCGCTTCACGGAAAGGTCGCTCTTCCGCTCGGTGCTCGGAACGGGCCGAGAGCTGCGGGCGAGGACAAGTGCAAAGGTGACTATATACCGACTTAACTTTCGAAAGGTTGAAAGGAGCGAGATTATTCCTCTTTCAAGAAACGCCTTTTCTGGAAATGCACGCCTCTCCATGGTTCGACTGAGATTTTCCCCTTTGTCAAGTCAGCCCGGAAATTGTTCCCATCGTGCCTTTACGACCGACGTCCCTCCACCGATCGACTAATGACGAGACAACTGCTTTGCCTTCGTCCGGGTTGCGGAAGTAAGATCGGGATACGTTGAGCGCTTGTACGACAAGTATGTTTACTTACTACAGGTATTTCCACTACAAATCTCCTTTCAGCTAATGCTAACTTTTGGTGGTGAACGAGCAGCGTCAGTCCCTATTTTGGAATCCTTGAGAATTGAGCGGCGGTTTTGAAATCGGCATTTCGATCACCCCCAAATCAATTATTATTATTATTTTTTTTTTGGAATTCCCGGCGAGACTGTTACCCGGAGCATTGCGTCCGCTCGCTGTCCGAGCTCCAGGAGTCCAGCTCCTGCTTGATCTCCATTTCGTCGGAGGAGCCCGTATACTCGGGCAGGTAGCCCGCGGGCGCCCCGTCTTCGTCCGGCGGGGCCTCGGCCTCGGCGGCGGAGGGCGGCCCGGACGACGTCCCGGCGCCGGACGGGGCCCGGGTCTCCGCCCGGTCCGCTCGCCCGACCTCCGGCGGCTTGGAGAGGATCTTCTCGATGACCTTGTAGTAAGGCCAGTCGGGCGCTTCGCCGCTTTCCGCGGCGACGGACTTAAGTCGCCTACGGGTTTGGAAAATCGATTAGAAAACCAAGAGCGTTGGGGGAGAGCGGACGGACGGGAATCGTGAGCCGCGGTCTCGCCTGTACTGGAAAGACATGTTGGTGATCTTCATCTTGATCTCCTCTTTAAAACGTTGCTCGCCCGTCAGCCGGAAGAAGCGCTGCGACATCCTCTCGTAAACCTTGGCGTTCCTTTTGCTGGTTTTCAGCTCGTTGTGGTTCTCCTCCCAAACGTAGAGCAGGGCCTTCATTTCGCCGTCGGTCCAGTTGGGGGCCCGCCGGTGCTTCTCGCCCTGAGGCGGCGGAACCAGGTAGCCGAAATCGTCCCCCGCTGCCATTTTGTTGCCCCTAAAACGCCGTGGATTTGAAAGGCTTTTTACAGGGTGCGGGAAGCACGCGCGCTCCGGCCTGCTTTTGCACCTCCCCCTCCCGAAATGGGGCCTAAAGAGGAAGAGGAATCCGGTTAAAAGCTTTTAGTGCTCGCTGATGTCACAGTTGCCCTGGCGACGGCCGAGGGCGGCCCTTCTTTTCCCCTCCGACCACTCCCACCCTCGCTGTCGCATAAAAAGCTTTTAGCTGAAAGGCAGCAGTGTGAGCGGAGAGCCGTTGCAGAAACGCCAGCGCTGGGGGGAGGGGAACCGCGAGGCCAGTCGGCCAGACGCTGGCTTTTGTTTCACGCTACGCCAGCCGCTCTATTCATTACGGGACGGGAGCCTCGTAGGAAGGCGACGCTCGCTCGTTTCATTTCAACGCGTTAGCTGCCGTTCACGCGTCGGTCTGGTCCACTCTGACTGCATGGCGGCGAATGGTCGTAGACTCAAATAGCCTATGTTCGCGGTAGTTCAAAGAGCAATGCCAACCGGAAAGGGCTTCGGTGCCATTGACGGCGATAGACGTCCAATCCTTTTGAATTGGGAGGGCTGACAGTAAAATCAACTTTTTTTTCCTCCTGAAAGGCCGAGTATGAGATCAAAATGATCAACTGTCATTTTTTTGGTCAACCCTTTATAAGGCAAGTCATTTCAAAAAGAAACATACAATTTGAATGAGACATAATTATCTTTTATTCATTCACCTTCATTTTTTAAATGAATAAATACATTCATCAATGTAAAAGTCAATTTATGACAAAATGCAATTTCTGGAGAAATTGACGGGAAAAATAAAATAAAAAAATTTATTACGCACACCTTGTTTCCTTCGTAAAATGTGTCATTAAAAAAACATCGTTTACAAAATGGCCACAACACAGATAAGGTGAACGTGACATACGCAAAAATCATGTTTGGCCAACTGGCTATTTCTTGTTGCAGGGTTTCAAGTGGAGCTCATCCATCCAGACTGTTAATCCGGGAAACAGACTAATCTACAGATCGACCCGGCCGGCCAGTTGGCCGGCCAGCCGGCACTGATCAGGTCCTTGTCGTTTCTTACTTTTAATATAGGAATGTCAAATTAGGATCAACATTTCAAAATGAAGGATGTGGTGTTAATATCTGCCATTCTCTGTTACAGTGAACTAAATATCAAAAAGCAGCAAAATGTAGTTTTCCTCTGCTGTTAACAAATTCATGTTACTTTGGTCAAAGAAATCTCTTTCCTAAGCTTGTAATATGTTCAAAAAGAAGACTGTTTTCGGGCAAAATTTCACAATTTAAATAAGCAGAACTGACAGTAAGGAAGCACAACTTTGGCTATATAAGTTGACGGTGTTCATTTGATGAGTTGGGAATACTCCAAATAACGGACGAAAGCTTGAAAATTTCAGTTGTGCTGATTTCAAATGGTAAATTAGCACAACTTTATTTTTTCTTGTATACCTGCATACAAGGTTTGTACATCATACATAAAATAGAAATGCTTACATCCCCAAAAAACAAACTACAAATCACAAAACATCAATAACTTCAAAGCTCACCGCCAGCCCCTCCCAGTGCAAACGGATCAGTCGTCTATCGCCATCAAGGGGTCAAAATAAAGCAAATAAATACAAAATGGAAGTTCAAAATTCAAATAGGAACCACATTTTCCAGTCGAAATGGAACGCGGTTGCCAAACGGTAGGTACCTCTAGAGGTCGGCAAACTCAAACAAAGAGGCGCCCTCCATCGCCAGGCGTACCGAGCGAGAACTCGCTCACTCACTGGATGCGCCGAAACCAATGTCGTCGTTCCTTTCGGATATGGGCGGGGAAGTCCTCGGAGCGCCGTTGTCAATCAATGAGAAAGTAGGAGTCCTACTTCAATTTGTCCCATTAAAAGCGATCGGCTTTCAAGTTTTCAAAAAGCCGACAATGTCACGCTAAGATAGAAAGCGGATGGACCGTGACCGCCTGCTAGTACGAGCGAATCGGGCCTTTGCGAGACTCGGCGGGTGACGGCGAGCTCGACGGACTCCCCCGCCCCTGCCCTCCGGGAAGCCACGCCACGCCACGCTAGGCGCGTTCCCCGGGAAGACGTCGGTCCTCGGCGACGCCCTGAGCCTCGAGCTCCTCCAAAACGTTGTCCAGGTGTCCCGGGTCGGGGTAGCCGCGGCCCGTCAGGTTGGAGCCGAACTCGGTCTTGTGGTGCGCCTCGTTCCAGATGACCGTGTCCGACTCGCCCGTGGTGACGGACGTGCCTACCGAGAAGATGAGGCGGCGGTCCCACGCTACCAGGAGAAGCCTCAGAACCTGGAAAAGGAAAATAGGCCCTTCTCAGTCACGGTTCCTAATGCCAATTTCGACATTAACTCGGTGTACCAATATAGTCAAATATATATACTTCAATGAAGTGTGAATACTGCACAAATTGGAAAAATGATAGTACAGTGTTACTACCCTCCTATGGAGGTAGTAGTAATACGTCCAAGTAGTGTACTTCTTGGGTTCAATAATTAACCTATGAAATAAATGGAAGACCCTGGTCTGACTTTTTAATATTGGCAGATATCATATCATGTCGGAACCGACAAACAAAAAGCAGCAGACACCTTTCGGCCTTTCTCGCTGTCCGGGAGGTAGCAGTGTCTCGGGAAGCCGCGGGCCGTGAAGACTTTGCCGGGGTTGGGGTGCTCCGGCCCCTGAAGAGAGGGTCGGTTAGCGTCGGGGCGTCTTCCCAAACGCGTACGGCGGCTCTACCTGAATGCCGGGAGGAATATTGTAAATAATGCGGACGGTTTTGCAGTCGGGGTGCCCGGGGAGCGAGTGGGGGATGACGTGGTATTCCATCTTGCCGGGCGGCTGGTTGCCGGTTTTCACGCCGGAGACGGTCTCGCGCGTGGCACATCTCAAGCTGCCGTCCTTGTTGCCGTTGTCGTACATGGCCACCGGGCACCGCAGATGGTACCGGTGGCCGCACCGAGCCAGACGGCGCGCCGATTCGGCCCGAGACACGCCGCCGGGACCCTCGTAGCCCGAAGGGCCGGCCAGTACCTCCGTGCAAATGGTGCAGTCCTGGAGGGAGGGCGCACAATGCTAGTCCCGACTCCACACTTTGTTCCCGCTATCAAATTGTAGAATTTCAAAGTCGGGGAGGGGCTCGAAATGTTATTATAAGGAGAGGGATACATGGGTTAATACAATTTTGAGATTCACAATGTTTCCTTGGCTCAGTTCTGGAGCCTCCACATTTTGGGGGCCCCAAATTTGAGCCCTTAAAACCATTTGGGACAATTACCTCTTCAGGGGGATTGCGGACTTTCTGAAGGTGCCTCTCGACCACCTCCTCGGAACTTCGACCTGTGACAATCAAGTGGGACGTGAAGTCTTTTGCAGCGAGATGACTTCTTAACCTTTTTTTTTTTTTTTGACTCTCTCTTCAAAGACCTTTGCGGGCCTGCTTCTCGGTGGTGCTTTTGCGACAGCAGTGGCCCAGCCCCTGCACGGGTTCGATGTCGCTCTCGTTGACCGGAGGCGGGTGGAGCGCCGGCTCGGGGGGGCGCGTCAGGCACACGGGAAGCCCCGCCGCGCTCATCAGGATGCAGGTTATCCCTAAAAGACAACACGGTCAGCTTTTGCACAACCGCGTGTCCCGACTTTTAAGAATCTCACCCACCGGCGAGAGCGGGGCGAACGGGACCGGAGCCGTTCGGGTTCTTGACGGGAACCGTCGGGACCCTGCGATACAAACGATACGATAACTGAAAGGTCGGCGCTAAGATCCCGTCCGTCTGGCGCGCACAGGTGGTGTATATGCGCAGCTGGCCGCAGCATATGTCGAGTTCATCACGCGTCAGCAGGTTAAAGAGCTTACGCGCACTCATTGTTTGACCTCCCCTACATTTTAAGGGGATCGCATCGCATCGTCACGTCACGTCAAGGCATATCAATATCATAATGACAGAAATGGAAAACATTCACAATCACATAAGACCAGGGGTGAAAGTGGGCCAGAACGGTCAGGAACGCAGTTCCGGTAGAAGATTCAGTGCCAGAACGCTGTTCCGATATACGGTGCTTTGATTCCGAAAATATGACGGCAACTGTCGAAACGCGATGTAAAAAAAAAAAAAAAGAAATACAAAGCTGCCACACATGCATTTTATCTTCAAGAAGAAAACAATCTACCAACATCCGATTGACATACACAAGTGTTGACATCAAGCATAATAAAGGGCTTGTGTAGCGTAATCCGTTTCCTCCGATATTTATGATTCATTTTATTCCACGCACGGACAGCATGGAGGTTTCCCCAGCTGCTGCAGTTATCTGAGTCTGACGATGACGAGTCACATCAATGTGCGAATGCACGCAGCAAAGCAAAACCCCTGGACTCATTTATCCATTCAATTGGCTGACATACTGAAATGTGGTCACCAGAGATAGTTAGCTCCGATTGGTTCAAATGTGAATGTTTTCTGAAAGGGCAAAAAAAAAAAAAAAAAAAGTGTTGAATTGATGCAACAAAAAAAGGTCAATAAGAGCAAGGCAAGAGTAAAGGAGGCTTATTTATCATATTTCGTTTTATTTGCTCTGATGGGGAGGTTGAGAACATCTTAGCCGTCAATGTGCACTTTGGACTTATATTTGTCCATTAGTGTTAGGCTACTTATTCATTTCCTTATGATTTGAAAAAGTCAATGTTTGCGTGATCTTCAAAATAGATTCCATATTACTAGAGGTGTGCAAAATTTCCCATTCTTAGATTATTCGCGATTCGGCCGTGGATGATTCGAGAACGATTCACAAACATCCAAATTCCGATTATTAAAGTATGCGAAGTAAAGCGGAAGTACACAACACTCAGCGCGCCGCGCGGTGTTCGGGACGGAACGGAGCGGCTAAACATCATGCTTCCCATTACCCGGCCCCTCGGGTAATGCCAATGCTCAACTCACGGCTCTAGCTCAACTCATGCAACGAGATAAAAAAACACAACAACATACCTGACTGCTGCCGAAAAGCTGCTAGAAAAGTACATCCGTATAATGTCACGGTGGATATCATTTATATAGGACTAGATGCATTATAGATTTGGTAGTGTTGGCAGCACATCGACAAAAAGCTAGATGCGGGAGTTATAGACGGCCGCCATCTTAAAGCAGTACACTTCCCTGCAAGGCTGTTGTGGCGAACCTTCCAAGCAAACCTAATTAACTTTTTTATCTAAAATACTCCTAAATCGGTAAAATATTTCATTGACTCTATCTTTACAATAGTTTTAAAACACTCACATGTCGAAAGTAGACAAAAGGGAAATTATGGAATAACGGGAGCAATTTTAACAAATTTAATGGCTGATTCACAACATTAAATTAATTGAATGTAGTTTAAAGCTGCTGATACAGAATGGGGACTGGAGTTTTTTTATTTAATGTTATCTTTGTATATTTGTTTACTGCTATATGTTAACTTGATACTGAAATAGTAGTGTGGTTTAGCCTGAGAGTATTTTTGAACAATTTTGAACTAATGTACAAAACATTAAAAAAAATTAAAAAAAGAGAGGAAAATAAAAGGACGGGGGTGCATCAATAATCGTTTTATAATCGAATCGGAGCCTCTGAATCGTAATCGTAATCGAATAGTTAGGTATTTGGCATTTAGTATGTGAGGAAATGAGGGAAAATAAAAATTAGGAGATGGAGGTTGGAGTTATTGCTGTTTTTGTAAACTTTTATTTTGCAGTCATTGAAAAACAACAAACAATTTGGAATGAAAATCAGTTTTTTTGATGTGTTACAGAAATAACTGACCAAAACAGTTTTCTTTGCATTTCAGTAATTTTGAACCCCCCCCCCCCCAAAAAAAGAAAAAAAAATTCTGGTTCCGTAGCGACCTTCACGTCAGGGAGTTCCGGCAAGAAATTCGAACCACTTTCACCCCTGCATAAGACTCAAAGTAGTTTGTCAGAGATGGATTTTAATCAGGAACTAGCGTAACGTTGCTGTGGCCAAAAAGAACACTAAAAGTTGCCGCAATAACCTCTTCACTCCTCAAGTTTTCACCTATTTTTTGTCTAACCTAAAGAAACCATCTGTTAGGTACTTACGGTCTGCCGCTTCTGATGACGGTCATCTCCAAGAATATTTGGTTGATCGACCGAGGAGGAAAATACGACCACTCCCGCTCCGATAGCTGAATTGAACGGCGGCGTGATTTGTGGCACGTCGCTCTTTTATAGCGCTAATCCACTCATCCCCATATGGTGACTTAAATGGTGTTGTCGGCCAATCAGTCACCATGTCACGGATTACCCGTAAAGCCACAAGGAAGCTTATTACACCAGCGTAGCCCCCCGCCCCCAACATCATTTATTCTACAAACTTTCAGTTTTAAAGTTGGATTTAAGCATTTTTGATTTCTAGAAAGAAAGGTTAGGCTTAGCGTATCATGACGAGTTATTTCTAATAACTGCCTCAAAAAAGAAGCCAACTCCTTATGGTCTTGTACAGTAGTAGTTATAGTACTGTATAATATTAACGCCACTGTCAAAGTGTTACCAAAAAAAAAAAAGACATTGTAAGCAGTTCCACATTGCTTGAGTATTCTTTTAGTAAAAAATGTTTTAGTTGAGCACATTTTTGGATGACTGCTTTTACTTGAGTAATACTATTTTGAAGTAACACTACTCTTACTTGAGTCCATTTTTTGACTAGTCTATCCACCTCTGAAGGTGACTGTGCTTCCTACACTTGCCAAGGGGAGGCTACTCTCTCTGGGCCATTTAGTTTTTGTTTACCAACAAGCGAAGCGTGTCGGCGAGTCACGTTTCTTGGATTGCGGCTAATCTCCTGGCATTAGGCCCACCTCCATCTGGCTCGGGCGAGCGCCGTCTGCGGCCGGTTAAATTCATTCACAAAATATCATGGAGACGTCACAATGTATTTTATGCGTTGTGGTAGTCGGTGAAGGAAGATGACTATTTTGTCCAAACCTCAGAGGCCCGAAAACGCATTTTTAGGCAAACCTGTCCCGTTAGGGACGCAGAAGGAAGAAAAATCCCCGTCAATACTACCAATTGTGCCGTACAAACACGCGCGGCGAGAGTTTATTTTTGGGCCCCGCGCAATCCCGCCGACTAACGAGGCGACGTACCGTAAGGCGATCAAAGCGACACCTTTGCGCGCTCGGCCGAGATGGCGGCGGAGCAACTGGTGCGACAGCCTTCTGTGACTTTTCTTCAGAAGGGGCTTTTGATTTTCTGACGTGGGCAACAGCAGGCGCGCCCATCTGGCCGGATGCACTCTCACCTGACACTTTGACAAAATCCTAAACAACGACAGCAGCAGATAACTGTTTGATTTCCTTATTCTTATTAGTCAGTGCAAGAAGAGGGAACAAAATGGCACCTCTCTTATGCTCATGCTAACAGTTGTATATTTTGAAGAGGACACATTTTCTTTAATTATATGACATATGGAGGGGGAAGCGACAGGGGCGACGGACGGCCCGAGTTGAGGGACAGGGCGGCGGCCAAGTCGAGGAGGGAGAGCGGGTGCGCGAAAACCGGATTTCCCATCCCCGGGCGGCCCGATGTCCCGTGAAGGGAGGGCGAGATCGAGGGCAATCGAGGGAGTGTCGGCGAGAAGGCCACCGCGTGGATCAGGTGACCGTTCGGCACGGGACCGTAGTCCGCGGCGGTCGGCGACCCAGAGTCCGAGCGCTGGAAAGCGTCTCCGCCTCGACGCCGAGGAGCGGTGCGCACCGCCGGCAGGCGCGGGCCGTCCCCAAAGAGGCAATCGTTGACCGCCCCGCCGGGGTACCCGCTCCCATCGGCTCCTCCGATCCCGTTCGGCCTCGCGGAAACATCGGCGCCGCCGGGACGAGGCCCCGACGCGGGCGCCCGGGATCCGGGCAGAGGCCCCGATACTAAGTGGTACGGCAAAACGGCGCGCCGTTTTTCGATTGGAGTCAAGCTCCCGAAGTCGATGAGGTAGCAGAGGCCCAGAGGGGCGAGGTCCGGCCGAGGTTGTTGACGGTTGAATGGCGGCGCACGCTTCCGTGTCGTACGCCGTCGGGCTACCGACGTCGTTCTACCACTCCCGCGGCCATCCCCGGCCGGGCGCCGACGTCGGCTCGTAAAAACTGCGGCGAAGTGCCTGGAGGGCACAAATGTTGCTACGTTACATTCCCAATGGAAAGTTTCCCAACCGTCTCTTATTTGCAACCTTATCAATAGTGGAAAAAGTATGTGGAGGCACGATATGACTTGCGATAGTCCTATATTACAGATGCTGATGGGTTAAGATATGGACACTTGTTAAAACTGTTGAGCGACCTATTCCTCTAAACCAAGGGGCGGGAACCTTTCTGGCTGAGAGAGCCATAAACACATTTTTAAAAATGTAATCCCGTGAGAGCCATACAATATGTTTAAAACTAAAAATATGTGTAATGTGTGCATTTGATGTCATTTCAACATTTTTAAAGTACAGTAAGTCTCTGAATTCTTTTGAATAACATTGTTATGCTGTTGCTAATCAATGACGAATATTTCTTACCATGAATGCGACTTCGGGTGCTGCATGGTGTTGCTGATGGCTTTGTAGTCTGGTTGATACTTGATGAGGTTCAGCGTGATGCAGGCATTGAGAAACGTAGGCTACGTCTCTTTTCATGTTCACGAAGAAGCGACATGAATCCTCTCTTTTTTCCAAGCATACACAGAGCACCATCAGTGCACACCGAAACAAGTTTGTCCATTGGTCGATTTTTTTTCTTTAGCTAACTCAATGAAGGACTTGAAGAAATCCTCCCCTCTTGTTGTTCCTTGCATAGCCCAAACTGCCAGACTTTCCTCATGTAGTGTGTCACCGACAACATACCTTGCGATCACGCTGAACTGTGATAAATTGCTTAGGTCCGTTGACTCATCCAAAGCGAGGGGAAAAAAATGGAGCCTAATTTATGTCCTTCACTTGCGTTGCCTCAATTTGATTTGACATCGTGATGGTACGATCGTGAACAGTTCTTGCTGACAGGGGCATGTCTTTTATCCGTTTACTAATCTTGTCTTTATCCGAAAAGTCGTCAAAAAGTTGATTGGCAACATCAAGCGTGAATGCTTTGGCGTACTCCCCATCTGTGAATGGCTTCCCGTTTGCTAAAGCGAATTGCAGTCACCTTGTTTGGCCCAAACACGGAGTTGCTACTGACTAGCTTGCACTCTCGTAAGAAGCTCTTGACATGCTTTCTTCCTGTTGTCCCCCGAACACCGGATATTTCCATGCAAATGTAGTATGGCGGGTGTCGAAGTGCCGCTTTATATTTGACCTTTTCATAGATGCAATTTTATCATTGCATGTTAGACACACCGCAGACCCTGCTCTCTCCACAAAGGCAAATTCCTCTGTCCATTCCTGCTGAAAAGTAGGACACTCCTCGTCTTTTTTTCTTTTGTGCCATCTTCTCAAAAGGGTTTGTAAAATTAGCGGGGAAAACGAAACTAAAACCGTGGGGAAATGACGACGCGCATGCATGGACGCGCGCAGCAACCGCCGCCCCGCCCACTTTTATCTACGTCTTTTCATTCAAACAGATAGATCGATGGCGCAACTTGCTCATTCTGGTATGCACAAGTGAATGCAGACAGAAATGTCTTCGCACGGTGTGGAGAATAAAATGATCAAAGTCAAAGTCAAAAAGTCTGCGCTGTGCAAGCCAGGAGGAGGTTCACAACCACACAATGTAAGTACATACATCATACACTATATTACACATACATATCGTACGCGATAATAGTCGAACTATGATAGAAAAAGATATGTTGTCTCGTGGAATGCTCTAACAGCCAATCAAAATGGAGAAAAGCCAATCGTAAACCATCGTTTTCTGAATGTAATCGCTATCGCTTCAACTTTTTTTTTCTCCATATCGAACAGAAACGTAGAAAAAGAAAGTCGTTAGTAAAATGGAACGAAAAGAGTGGAGATGCCGGGGATTGAACCCGGGACCTCATACATGCGAAGCATGCGCTCTACCACTGAGCTACATCCCCGTTCGGCAGATGGATGGCAGAATATCCTTACTTCTATTGGACCGTTGTCGGCTTTGTGGAGGAAGTCGGTGTGATGTCACGATGACGTCACCTCGCTTAGCAATGTGTCGCCATTTTGCGAAGGGGGCACGCACAGCTAAACGTTCCGTAGACAAACGTCTGAAATTCATATATTTCAGGTGTGTTTTGCATCTTTTTTCATAAAAACGTCTTAAACATGGCTTACTATTATCACAGGTCGCTGCCGACAGACGCGAGGAGGCGATACAATTTAAAATTGCCGTGTATTGGCTTGCAATTCTGCCCATACAAAGTCACAGCTGATAGCTGGATAAACAAAGGAATGGCCTGCAGTGGAGTTGGGAAACATCTCATATAAAGTCACCCAGTAAGATGACCTTTATCAATGATGTGGAATATGTACTGTGTGGAACTGCGATAATTGGTGGTATATACGAAGTGATTATTCCTGCCGTAACCGGTCATTCGCTTCCAAGCGTTATTTAGCCGTAAACACGTCACGGCAAAATAACCCGTTCCCACCGGGCCAATAATATACCGATTGACTAATCAGAGCAGTTCACGGCAAAAGAAAAATAACGCTTTGCGTGTTGCCGGTTACGGTAATAAAAACCACTGCCTAGTCTATTGAATCCTCGTAGCTAATT
Source organism: Corythoichthys intestinalis (assembly GCF_030265065.1). Taxonomy (NCBI): domain Eukaryota; kingdom Metazoa; phylum Chordata; class Actinopteri; order Syngnathiformes; family Syngnathidae; genus Corythoichthys; species Corythoichthys intestinalis. The sequence continues at coordinate 56,668,709 of NC_080407.1, forward strand.
GGGGCAAAAAAAAAAAAAAAAACATCGATTCAAGTTTACTCACCAGTAATAAAATGTCGGCTGCAAATGTAAATGTGCTTGGATTTATTTTCCCACAGGCGAGAATAGTCCACGGAACCGTCTTCTTTTACTGTTCCTGGCTGAATTGCTTTCAACCATTTGTTTGTCGGAAGAATGAAGAACTTCAAATCTTCCTTGTGCGACAACCCGCAACACAGCAACTTTTAGTCATTCCGACGGAAAAAGACCGCAAATAAGACCAAAGTTCAACGCATTTGTATTACAATGCGTGACAGAGCAACTGCTCTGCTTGCCCCATTTTGAATATGGCGAGCCTTTGTTGTGGCTGCTGAGGTATTCATGCCCGGATGTCTGACTGCCTCTATTGTGCAGTTTCTCAAAAAAAAAATGAAGCGTTTTTTAAAAAAATTGCCCACCACACTTATGTCTGAAACACGGACAATGAATTTGTCACTAGCCGAAGTTGGTAGTAATGCGTTACATTTACTGGAGTAACTTTTGACTTTGACTTGAGTGGATTTGTGAGGATGCAACACTACTCTGACTCCGCTAGACTAGAGTCCATTCTGCATATTAGATTTGACTGCCTTTTTTGCCAGCGGTTATAGTAGTCTACCGATAACAGTTCTGTATTTTCTTTTGTCAGCACGTCGTCGTCGTCATCCATACATTTGAGATGATGTTGTGCTAAGAAAAGAATATACCATTGTCTATAAAAAAACATTCAGACATAAGCAGTTACTCATTGAGTACTCTTTTCACCAATTACTTTTTTACTTGAGTCCGATTTTTCAGAAAACCACTTAGAGAGTGGTGTTCCTGTCAAATAAAAAATATTACTCAAGCCCACTTTTTGCCCCCCGGTGACGGACGTCCAATTCGGAAGGGAAGCCGCCACGCCTACCGGTCCGAATGGGTCGGACGTCCGTCGACGGAAGGCGATTTCTGAAACCCCGATATTTCAAGGTACGGCGTCGATTCATTCGACGACACAATATGGGAAATGTCTCATGTTTGAGGACCGGAAATTTATTGACGATTGAATTTTGCAAACATACAAACAAGTAGGCTCTCACGCGGCCTCCCTCTCAGACCACACCACGCTCCCGGAGAAGTGATTTAAAACGACAAAGACATCGGGCCCCCCGGATTCCTCTTTTGCGTCGCTTCTCGCCTGGACCGGCTCGTCGCTCGGCAGGTCGCTACACGGACTCCCGCTACGTTCCTCCTCTTGCGCGGGCTCCTCCCCAAAGTCCCGCATTTCCACGCCGTCCCGCTTGGGACGGGGCCCCGGTCGGACCCCGAGACGGGTTCCCAGGGCGGCCGCCGCCCTTCTCGCCCGCTCCCGTAGACCGCCTTCCTCGTAGACGACGCGTCGCAAGGCGTATTTCCCGTCCGTCTCCCTGTTCAACTTCTTGTACAGGATGACCAGCAACACGAGAAGAGCGAGGAAGGCCGCGAAGAGCAAGACGTTAGTGACGGTGGAGTCGGCCATATCTGAAGCAAAGACGGGATTTTGCATCTGAACTGAATTGAAAAATCAACTCCTTGACAGCAATGTGACCGGGACACCGCCGAATATGATCGAGTTACGTGACAGCATTTGGGAAATACAAACAACTTTATCAAGTATTATTGTTCTGGAGGCAGGTAACAGAAAGCCATAAGCGCAGGAAGTGTGTCTGCAGTTTGCAGTTTTGCTGGTTTCCTGAAGGCAACGGAGCCAAAATGTTGCGTGGGAGTCATGCAAATATCACCGTATTTGTCAAATGACTTTCAAAGGCATTCTGAAAATGAGAAAAAAACAAACTTACCCCCAGTGTGAGCAAATGGGTTGTTGGTTAAAAAACAAACTGGAAGTCAAGTGATGCAGAGGACTCCACTTGTCGGAGGTACGACGAGATAGTGAGGGGAGGCGGAAAAAGTTCAGCCGCTTTGAAGGAGGGATGAGGCGGAGAGAAAGAAAATACGTTTCTAGAAAGAGGAAGTGTAGGTTGTGATTTTGAATTGAATGACGTAGATTTCATTTCATCCCTCTGGGTTTGAAAATGAAACTTTCAGATCAATGGTCCAATTTTGATTCCGTGCTTTATTTTGTCTTACCTCGGTACAACCACAGTCATGTGAGTTTTTTTTCTCAAGCTGGCATTTCCTGCCCTGCCTGAAAATCCCAAATAATCCCGCTGATTGTCTCACTCAACCATGTACAATGAAATATTTTTCAAGACGACACAAAAAGTGTGCGCAGAATACAAAGGAGGATTTATTCCATTTGCTACATGGAAAGAATTGTCATCAGTGCATACAATATAAAGAGGGAATGTACAATAGACTACAAATCAAAAGATATTGCTGACGTTGGACCGACCGACCGACCGACCGACACTAAATTCACAACACTCAACAGTTCACCTTCAGTTTTTTCCGTCGATCGCAAACGTCTCCCATTTGCTCTACGCGCTAAGGACTGGGATACGATCGGCGGTTTAGCGGCGCCGAACTACCTGATTAGTTAACCAGTCGCCGAGGACGGCTCACACGTCGCCGTCCTCAATTCGCGCCAATTGCCTCTCCAGCAACTCGATGCGCCGGCTCTGCGCCAGCACCACCGCGCGCAGCGCCTTCATTTCCGACAGCAGCTCCGTCAGGACGTCGTCCTGCCGAGAAAGGAGCGGAGTCCGTTAGATGAAAAAGTAAGGGTCGGCGCCGCTCGCCAACCTCTCGTTTGGGCCTCTCCGCGTTGCCGCTGGATTCCCGGGCGGGGGCGCGCGGCTCCTCGTCCTCCTTGGGCGCGACGGCCGACCCCGAGTCCTGCGAGGGCAACCTGGGCTTGCCCCTGACGGCGTCGCGGTGCTTGGACGGCGGCGCCGCGTAGCCGCCGCTCAGGGACACCAGCAGGGGCGCCGCGTCCCGGCCGGCGATCCACTCGTCGGCCAGCAGCGCCGGCTCCGAGCCGGCCGTGTCCGGGTAGAGGTCCCCTTGGAATAGATCGGACTGCGAAAGGCAGGGCGAAAAAAAGAAAGGAGAGGAACCTTTGTTCAAACGCAGACGACCGGCGTCACGATTACCTTCCTCGGTACGGTCATCGAAATGGGTTCCACCTTTCTTTCGTGCAGTTTGTAGAACCTGCAAAGAGGGAAAAATGACGGCGGTCGGTAGGTCCGATCGGGAGCCTGGAGAACGGCCGCGTACCTGGCTATTTCGCACTTGTTGACGTCCACCCCTCGTTTACTGAGGAAGCCCGCCCCTCTCTGGGGCTCTTTGCTGCTGTACAAACTAAGGAAGTGAACATAGGGCGATTCCTCCGTCACCTCGAAATAGCGAACGGTGCAGTCGCCCTGGAGGACGACGCCAGAAAAGCGCATTAAAAGCGGCCCGGGGCCGACTGCCCGCCCGCCCGCCCGCCGTCGGGTGCGCTCGCCTTCCCCAGCAGGTACACCATGTTTGTGTCCGGGTCGTAAAACGGCAGGAGAACGCCGTTGCTCGTGTCCATTTCCTGTATGGCCATCGGCTCGGAGAGATCTCTCTGGAAAAAAAAAAGAAAAAACACGCTTGGCGTCAGATATCCGGTAGCAAGGTATCGGACGGCTTTGGAAAACGCACCGTATCCCACAGCGCCACTTGTCTGTCGCTCATACGGCTAAAGCCCGTGGTCAGGATCTTGCCGTCGGAGAGGAAGACGGCTCTCATGGGTCTGGTGCCTTCGTGAACCTTTTCTCTCACCTGGAGGTGCGGCGGGGGGTCGCGGCGTGGCTTTAAAATTTCAAACGGGCGCGGCACATGGGGAGGCTACCTTGAGGACGGTGTCCCTCCGCGGATCGATCACGCGTAAGGCCTTGTCCTTGCACACGGTACAGATGGCGCTTCCGTTCTTGTTCCAGCTGACGCTGTAGATGAGGTCCGGATGGGCGTCCGCCAGTTGGTACACCAGCTCGCCCGTGCCCACGTTCCACAGCAAAATGACGTTGTCGCAGCCTAAAAGACAAAGGTGTCAGACCCCTTTCAGATGCGTTCTAAAGGGCAAGAGAATCTTGGCAATGGCAGTCTTGAATGCGGCTTACGTTTCTTACCTGCCGTTAGGAGGATGTTGAAAGCGGTCGGGTGCCAAGCCAGGATGCCCACCCTTTTACTGTGCCCCTCCAGGGTGACCACGGCTTCGGTCATGGGTGCCGTCAATCCCCCGTCGGGGATCTGCCACACCTGCGTAGATCACAAGTGACGAACCACGTGGCGGCGCAAAAAAAAAAAAAAAAAGTCGAAAGACAACATGTTTTGAAGGGGACGCCCGACCTTGACCGCGCAGTCCTCCGAAGCGCTCGCTATGATGTTGTCGTCGTGAGGAGACCACTGAATGTCCAACACGGGCGCCGTGTGGCCGCACACCGTCGGGCACGACTGGTCGATCCTGCCGCTCTGTCGTCGGCGACGACAAAGTCAAAACGCGTCGCGCGAAAGCGTAGGAGAGGCGCGGCTACCTTGCCGATCGGGACCACCAGGAAGGCCCCGCCGCCTCCGGCTTCCACGATGACGGCCAGGAACTTGGGGTTGACCGCGCACAGGGGGCCGTCCCACGTCACCCGCGACACTCGGACGTCGTCCAGGCAGTGCTCGGCTTTCCACGCCTGGGCGAACACGTGGCGGAACTTGCTCTGCCGTACCACGCCTCGCCGGAAAGACATTTTGCCTGGAGACCAGAGAATCTCACGGTACGTAGGACGCCCAATTTCCCGCAACGGTTATCCTATTATATCGGTAGATATCTTGTAAAAAGTGAATCGATTGAAGTTGGTGAGCTCATCTTCATTTTGTCTCTTTTCCATTGTCCACTTGTTGTGTACACTGTGCAATAGCAGACCCTCGGGGGGGGGGGTAACTCTACACCCCTATCATACCATAATAACAATGTAGTTATGCTAACTGCAAGCAAAAAGTTTGGACAGCCCTGATATAGGGAGTGCTGCTCTCCTGATGAAATGGCCCACCGAACACGTCGTTCCTTTTGTTTCCCCCGTCCTGCCGCACGAATAGAAGCAATTGTCTGCTGCGCGAAAACCAAGTGCGCATGCGTGTGATAAAAGGAGGAGGAGGGAAAAAAAAACAAAAAACGGAACCATTTTCGATGTTTTTTCGATTGCTTACCTGGCTTCTTTTCGGGGCTTTAGCGACAAACGGCGTGACAAGAAGGCGCAGGCCAATAATCCAACAGCGACTTAATCCACTCCCGAGTCCCCGAGTGGCGTTCACGACCTAGAAAACATCCAAATATCGGCATCCGTTAAAAAAGAAAGCAAAAAATCTTTTCCCCAGTTTTGGGGAGAGGCAAATATGCGTGTTCGTTCGCTGACATGACGGAGAGCATCGTCGCCGTCTGTGCTGCAAATAGAAAGTGGCCAGTGATGCACCCGGAGGAGGAGGAGGAGGATGGTGGCGGCGGTGGTCGTCCGTCCGTCCGGAATGTGGCTCGAACAAGGGAAGACCGTCAACTCGTTCCAGGTCCAGAACCGCGAGCGGTAGGCTAAAGTGGCTTCTGTCACGTGATTCGCTGAACCCAATCACATTACTCCTACGACGGAGAGTTGTTCCAACGGTTATTACGTGACATTCACCCTAATCGGACTGACGACTGAGAACGGTGAATATACGGAGAGTGCGCGCTACATTTGGTGCTCGTGTACATTGGCGTTGTGACAAACGTACGACACACGCGACGCCATTTTATCTTTGAATTGCCCCCCACTGCGTTTCCCACCGTGCACCTGAACGAGCGATTTCAGCAATGAATTAGTTCAGCCCCTAGATGGCAGTGTTTCTCCATTGTTTCAAATAATGATTGGAAAAGTACAAGAATGAATGTCAATGGTTTATTTCATGTGTTTGTCATATAAATAAAGTGATGTTTCTAAATATATTAGTCAATGAAAAACCACTATTATGGTCGTCTGCTCAAAAGCGACTGCTCGTTTACGCAAAACGTCTCACCATCTGTTGATTCTGTTCTACCTAACAGCGAAGTTGGTAGACTGCAAAGAATATATACTATAAAACAAAGGTATCGAGGTTTATCGGAACCAACAGGTGGCTCAGTGGCCGGCCGCGGGGCCGCACCCACTAGCAGCTGGGCTGCTTTAAGGTCCTAACACTTCCGAACAAAATGTACACTCACATTGTTTTAATGATAATAATAATAATACGTTTTGGTTTCACAATCATTCAAACATTAAATAATCTAGCAAATAATAAACATTTTTGAAAAGATGAGAGGATATATTCAGTAAGGGCCATCTACATTTACGTATCTGTACACACACATTGTTTTGGGTTTACGAGCACTGGTAGGTCTCAAGTGTCTGTCGCATTGGATCAGGTGGTCGGGAGTTCAAATCCCACAAGTAACATGAATATTAAAGTGGCAATACACCAAGTGATAATTGACTGTAAATATTGTTGAGATGATCAAGTAAGAAAAAAATGCAAATAGTGTAAAATTTCCTCCTCCCCGCAGGCAGTCCACTATGCCCCTTTTTTGGCGCAATGGACAGCGCATTGGACTCCTAGATATGTATCGAGGCAATTCAAAGGTTGTGGGCTCGAGTCCCACCGGAGTCTGTTTTTAGTGTGTGTGTGTGTGTCATCGGCGTGTCAAATAAACAATTCATCGGCGTGTCAAATAAACAATGATGATGTTCGTATTTCCATGGGAAGTAAGAGTTTGTCCATCGCCTAGACTGGATGAAAGACCACGTCAATACATGACACGAGTCTCTGCGCACGCGCTACAGAGGTTGTTTCGATCCGAGCTGCAAATTGTGTGGCACCGGTTGGACCCGTAGAGCCTACCTATATGAAGGCTAGATGTTAAAGAGGAGTCGATGGCGTAAGTAACGAGTGGCCATCTTGGGTCGGGAAGAGTGATTGATTTTCTCCATTAAAATACTTACAACTCGCTTTGTTAAAATACTTTCAACTCGCTGGTGTCGTGACGGATTTACAAGCGGGTTGCTAGTATAACAAAATCCTATTAACTCGGATTTTGAAAAAAGTATTAGTTCAGAGGTGCAGTTACTGACTCTGAAGTCGATGAAAAAGCAAACCGTTTGAAAATGAAAGAATTTGTAAATAGATATGACGCTATGTGATGCATTTCATGTTATATTTAGCGAAGGGCACCGGCGCAGCGCAAAATAACCGACAAGTGAGGACGCTCGTCCGCGCTGTCTGTCTGTCTGTCTGTCTCACAGCCAACATCGGACACGTAGTTCTACATATATATGATATCTACGGTCGGACCCACCTAGCAGCACCATAGGCTAGTTAGAAGTAGCTAGCTAGCTCTAGTTGTGCGCAGCTGTACACCGGACACCATACGTACGCCTCTTGAGAAATGTTTCATCCACTCGCCGGCGACATTTTAGTCTTTAGCCACGCTCGCTGCTGTCTTTGCTCGTTTTTCTACGCATTTTGTCCTCCTTTGTCGACGTTAGTGCGCTGGCCAGTTAGCCTCCGTGAGCTAAGTAGCCATCTTTACGTGGTGCTCTAGGTGTCAAAATAAGCGGTGACTTCATTTGCCTGGCTTAACAACTGAGGGAGGCGTCAAGGTAAACATTTTCTCTTCGTTTGATTCGGGCCACGGTATAAACGGGACTGTACGTGATGTGTTATTTGCTCTTCAACTAGTTGAACTTTGACCTGTTAGGCCACATAAGAGTATGTGCCCCGATCGATCATCACGCCCGCCCACCCCCGACCTTCTTGTCATTGTTTATCCCGAAGGTGCTGCACATCGGTGTCCGGGTTCAGGAGGTTGTGATGTCCGAGCCCAAGACGCCCACTCCAACCCCTGCTGGAGACACGTACAAGGGATGGGTTTTCAAGTGGACAAATTACATCAAGGGCTATCAGCGGCGCTGGTTCGTCTTGAGCAATGGCTTGTTGTCCTATTACAGGTATGGAAGGAGATGGCCCGTGTTGATTTTTTTTTCCTATCGGACGGAAGACTTCTTATTGTCATGAGCGTCATTTCTCAGGACCCAAGCGGAAATGGGTCACACGTGCCGCGGCACCATCAATCTGGCCACGGCAACCATCAGCGTGGAAGACGCGTGCAACTTTGTCATCTCCAACGGAGGCGCCCAGACGTACCACCTGAAGGCCAGCTGCGAGGTGGAGCGACAACGTTGGATTACTGCGCTGGAGTTGGCCAAAGCCAAAGCGGCACGCCTTCAGCCAGAGTCTGGTAAAAAAAAAAAAAAAAAAATCGGATTCCTAATGGCTTTGACTCGTCGGCGGCCAACGGGTTGTATTCTCGCCATCCGCCCAAACAGACGATTCGGGCGACGACTTCTCCCAGTCGCCCCCGAGCGCGCCTTCCGGCCAAGGCGGCGGCGGCGCCTCGCAGAATTCCGAAGTCCAGTCGGCGCTCCGAACGCTGGGCAGCAAGGTGGAGGATCTGACCACGTGCAACGATCTCATTTCCAAGCACGGCTCGGCTCTCCAGAGGTGGGTCCGTCTTCGGCGCCGCTATTTTAGCTTAGCTTTTGTTTCGTCGCGCAAAAAGAGCCGACTTCAAATTCAAAGCGTCGCCGTATTTGGTAGCGCCCTTCAACCCGGCGGCCGCGTTGCCGAGTCGTCCCTAGGCGTCCGACTTTTTGACCGGGAGCGCCTCCACGTCAAAATGGTCACGGTGAAATTTCTGACCTCTTTGACGTCATTACCCCAAAATGGAAGGGCCATCATTGAGAACGAATAAGGGGATATCAGCGGTTTGATTTTCCGCAGGTCTTTGTCGGAATTGGACACTTTGCGTCTGACGGGAGAGGCGGGAGATAAAATTCGTCAGGTGACGGAGAGAGCCACGCTGTTCCGCATCACCTCCAACGCCATGATCAACGTGGGTTCGCGCTCGCCGGAAGCGCTCCGTCGTCGACCGTCCTCATCTTTTCCTTTCCGACGGAACTCCGAAGGCGTGCCGAGACTTCCTGGCGCTGGCGCAGGCGCACAGCAAGCGGTGGCAGAAGGCGCTGCAGGCCGAGCGCGAGCAGCGAGTGCGGCTGGAGGAGACTTTGGAGCAGCTGGCTAAGCAGCACAACCACCTGGAGCGAGCCTTCCGCGGGGCCGCCGCCGCGCAGTCTAACGCCACCGCCGCCGACAACAAGAGTAAGGAAAAAAACTACAAATGGCACTGACGTGAAAAGTAACCTTTCACGCACGATTGTAAAATTCCAATTTTTCCCGGATTGCTCGGATAGCCGCCGTCGGAGCGGCGAAAGGCGAGGCCAGCGACGAGGACGACGATAACGAGTTCTTCGACGCCGTGGAAGAAGCCCCGGAGTTCATCACCGTCCCCGCCGATCCTCACTTCCACAAGTCAGCGCTGGCCGGCGTCTTTCCGTTCGTCGCGTTGGTATTAACCAGAATGCCGATGCTTCCAGGAGGTCGAGCAGCAACGCCAGCGGATTCAATAGTGAAATTTGTTCAGACGACCAGTCGGTGAGATGTTTTTTTTTCTTTCCTCAACTGCTAAATATATCCCTCAAACAAACATGTTAGCTCAAACCAAACTTCCGGACCTTACGTCAGGGCGTTACAGCAGTTGTTGTATTCGCCGTTACCGACACAGGACGGCGTTTCCGTCCAAACGGCTTTCAAAATACACCGTGACAATGGCACCGGAATTGATTTGAGCAGCAAATTGGCGTTTTCCTAACGGAAGGACTCAATTGAACGGATTCATCGGAGCGGAAAGTTGATAGTCTTCGCGACTGACGCCTCTCTGCCGTTTTCAGTTGAACGAGGAGCCGCTGGCCATGAACCAGGAGTCGCCCTCGCAGGAGTTGTTGCCGCTTAAGAAGAGGCGCACGCGCATCCCGGACAAGCCCAATTACTCCCTCAACCTGTGGAGCATCATGAAAAACTGCATCGGCAAGGAGCTCTCCAAGATTCCCATGCCCGTGAGTGCTATTCGTAGCGTAGCGGTCGCCAAATTCTCCGCCGGCGGTCACGCGTCATTTGGCGAGCGTTAGCGACAGTGTTGTCAATTTTACTTTAAAAAAGTAATTAATTACAGTTACAAATGACTTCTCCCAAAAAGTAATTGCGTTAGTAACTCAGTTACCTGAATTTAAGAGTAATTCGTTTCTTGGCAAAGTAACTAGTGATAATTTTCATGTTTTTTTTTTTTTTTTTCTCAACAACAAAAAAAAAAAAAATGGTCACACAATGTGAAGTTTAAAGGGTTTTGGGACAATTGGCCCTAGCCCAATTCTTTACTTAACTAGACACAAGGGTATTGCGATAACTAGATAGTAACCTTTGCTATGTGTGGAAGTCATTTAAAGTTGTGAATCAACCGTTAAAGTTGTTAAAATTGCTCCCGCTATTGCATTGGTTCCCTTCTGTCTACTTTCAACATGTGTAAGTTTTAAAACTGTTTCATCATTTAGAGATAGATTTAAGTCAAGATTTTGCCGGTTTAGGACCATTTTAGATTTAAAAAAAAAAAAGTAGGTTCGCTCGGAAGGATCTCTACAGCAGAGCCTTCCTGAGAGGTCTACTGCTTTAAGATGGCGGCTGTTTACGCATGTAGTCCTTAAACATGTTGCCAATGCAGCCGTGTCCAACATTTGCATCTAGTTCTATAATATGTCATATCTACTGTATCATGTGGGCGTAGTTTGTAGGCTACAGTCAGGTATTATTGGAGCCACCTAGCATCGCGTTTGCAACGGCGTCTTCCCCACTCCTGCTCTGCTCTCTCGTCTCCGTGAGTCCGTCTCTCGGACTTTTTTTATTCAACCAACTTAGTTACGCACGCCTTTCCCGCCTCAGTAACGGCGTTGCCAAGATGAGAAAAGAAATTCATTAGATTACTCACTACTGAAAAAAATAACGCCGTTATTAACAACACTGGTTAGCGATGGTTTCAGTTCAGACGGTAGTCTCGTCATACTTTTTGTACATCGGAAGTTTTGTTGTTGTTGTCGTCAAAAAAAAACCAAAAACTGGCAGGAGCAAACTTTAGTGAAAGGCAAAAAATCGGTGAAAATGTTTTTTTTTTTTTTTTGCTTCTTTTCTACCTTTCCGTCTCCAAGGTGAACTTCAACGAGCCCATTTCCATGCTGCAGCGTCTGTCCGAGGACCTGGAGTACCACGAGCTGCTGGACAAGGCGAGCAAGTGCCACAGCTCGCTGGAGCAGATGTGCTACGTGGCCGCCTTCTCCGTGTCGTCCTACTCCACGACGGTCCATCGCACGGGCAAGCCCTTCAACCCGCTGCTGGGCGAAACTTTCGAGCTGGACCGCCGGCGGGAGAGCGGTTACCGCTCCCTCTGCGAGCAGGTGAGGCTTTCCGCCGATGGGCCCGGCCGGCCCCCGCTCCTTTGACCTCCGCCGCCGGCCGCCTCCAGGTCAGTCACCACCCGCCGGCCGCCGCCCACCACGCCGTCTCCGATCGAGGCTGGACCCTTCGGCAGGAAATCACGGTGGCCAGCAAATTCCGGGGCAAATATCTCTCCATCATGCCCTTGGGTAAGCGCGACGCGGAGACCGGCGTTTCCTCCTCGGCGCTGACGCTCCGTCCGTTCGGCCGCAGGGACCATTCACGCCATCTTCCAGAAGGGCAACAATCACTACACGTGGAAGAAAGTCACCACCACCGTGCACAACATCATCGTGGGGAAACTCTGGATTGACCAGGTGGGACTCGATGACAATACTTACTTTTGCGGCGCCTCAGCGAGGAACCGCTGACAAACGGCGTTCCGGGTCAATCTGGCTCCCACGATTGAAGCATTTTCTCTCTCTCCATTTTCCTCTCTGGTTTCAGTCGGGGGAGATCGACGTGGTGAACCACACCACCGGAGACCGCTGCCATTTGAAGTTTGCTCCGTACAGTTACTTTTCCAGAGATGTGGCCAGAAAGGTCAGTTTTTCTTCTTCCGCTGCTTTTTTTTGGAACACGGGCGCCGAGGACCCTCCCTCCGCCTTTTCAGGTGACGGGCGTGGTGATGGACAAGGAAGGCAAGGCGCACTACGTTCTGTCGGGCACGTGGGACGAGAAGATGGAGTTCTCCCGGGTGATGCAGAGCAGCCGCGGCGGGGAGAACGGCTCGGAGGGCAAGCAGAAGACAGTCTACCAAACCCTGAAAGCCCGAGAGGTGTGGCGGAGGAACCCTTTACCGTAAGTGTGCGGAAACGCTGCGGGCCGGCCGGCCGGCGCAGGGACGCCTCTTGCATTTTTCCCCTTCTCTGCCGGAGCGTAGCGAAGGCGCGGAGACCATGTACTATTTCACCGCCTTGGCGCTGACCCTGAACGAGCCCGAGGAGCCCGTGGCGCCCACCGACAGCCGGCGCCGACCCGACCAGAGGCTGATGGAGGACGGCCGTTGGGACGAGGCCAACGGCGAGAAGCAGCGGCTGGAGGAGAAGCAGCGCGTCGCCCGGCGCGAGCGTGAGAGGGAGGCTCTGGGCCAGCGCGCCTCCGGCCACCCCGACGAAGGTGAGACGCGCTTCCGTCCGTCCGTCGAGGCGGTCCTTCCGGGATTTCCGCCCGTTTGCCGGCCGGCTCGACCGATCGTTGCTGATACTCAACTGACGTTTGAACAGGGACGGCTGGCATATTTTAGTGACGTAGCGGACATCCCGATCCCGTGTTCGTTGGTGAAATATCGTGACGGCTAACGTAACAGTAGTCATTTTGTCCACGTCTTCCCTTCATTTGAGTTTTGTAAGCACAAATATCCCGTGTCGAAACGCGCTAGGACTAAAAATGACAAAAACCTTGATGAAATCCTGGAGGGACACGCAAAGGGGATTGAACGTAAGGATCGGGGGGGGGGGAAAAATCCTGTTTCAATTCTCTTTTGAAAAGCTGCCGATGAGGATTCTATTACTGATCCTTCGCTAAAAAGCAAGTATTCCTTTTCTTTCTCTGTCATCGGCGGCTTCTTCTCCGGCCGGGCTTTTTGACCTTCTCGGCTAACGGCGATCGTTTGCGCTCCTCAGGCGGATCTCACGACCTCTACAAGGCGCTTTGGTTCGAGCGCTGCCGGGACCCGATCACGGGGGAGCAGGTCCACGTCTATAAGGGCGGCTACTGGGAAGCCAAGGAGCGCGGCTGCTGGGAGGGATGCCCGGACATATTTTGACCGCCTCGACTAGCCGAGCGTCGAGAAAGAGAAGGAGAGAGAGAGAGAGAGAGAAAAAAAAAAAAAGCCCTCGGTGGATTCTCTGTTCTAAGAGACCTCCGGGAAAGTGCTCGTCGCGAGTAGCGCTTCCTTCCGCATCCGTGTCTCAATAACGTGCGATGGATCGGTTGCCTTCATGAAGACTATTTCCAATTCTTCTGATTATTTGTGTCTTAACGTAATTGTCGCTTGCCGCGTGATGACGTTGGCGCACGGAGGGGGTGCCCTCTGTTTCTACTGTGACGAAAGACCGCGCCGCGTCGCTCCTCCTCGCCTTAGACGACCCGCGCTCGCTCGTCACGCGAGCGGACCGAACGCTCAGGTTTTAATACTGTCTGAAGTCAAAGAAAGCCCGCGTGGTATCGAATCGACGGCCAGCGGACGGTCCGACGTTTTAGGTAAGCAGTGGCTCAAGCGAGCGCTCGCCTAAGACCGCCGGAACGGCCCGCTTGTGAGCGATTCAATGACCTGGCTGAAATGAATGAGAATATTTAGTGATTTTTTTGTTTGTTTCTGTTCTAAGAGAAATCCTTGTTTTACAGTGTGAAGAATAGGCACATTTAAAGTAAATGCAGTGCTGATTAAAAAAAAAAATATATATATATACTGTATATGCAAGCACATTTTGACACCAAAAAAGTGTTTTTTTGTTTCCTTGCTGTTTGTAAGTGTACTTAAATAAGACAAATAATCTAAACATTTGATTTTTATAAGTATATAATAACGTACAGAGAAGAGCGAGGCATTTTTTCTGTTGTTTCACGTCACCAAAAAGGGAGATTCTGCGCTCGACCGACGGAGACAAGCGATTGATTTTGTATCCGAGACATTTCTTTGAAATCTCGAATAAATGCTGTCACGTGGAAGCCAGGTTTCTTCCGTACCTTCATTTGGGTTACCCTAACCCGCGCCGGCCGTTCGACGACGGCAGAAGAGAAGGAGCCGTTTCCGTGACGAGCGGACCGTTCGGCGAGAAGCGACGGACGTCGCCGTCGAGGGACGCGAGCGGAATCGTCGACCTCGGCGATCGTTCTCAATTTCAATAGACGGAGGAAAAAGGATCGGACGTCTGTCAACGGCAACGAAGTTCTGCGCTTAATATTTGGCCACCTTGTTTCATAAAATTGTAGTATCCATTACAAACGCTCCCCTTCACTTTGAATTGGCACCGCTCTGTTGCTTTCAAATGTTTCCGGTTGGGCCCGGTTGCCATGGAGACAAGACGGTTGTCGCTCGGAGGCGCGTCGCGCGACGTCACCGTCGCTACAACGAGCGAGCGGAGAGAGGTAAGCTCAAAATGGTAAATGGTAGCGGAATTTCCCCAAGTGTTTCGAGCGGAATGAGCTTTTAACAAGTCCAAGTCCAGTAGTATTGAGGTATAGCGACGTGAATAACCGTCGCGTATGCCCTAGCGCGAGTTGGCCAGCGTGACTCAAAACGTTCGCGTTCAATCTCGCTCGATCCTTGAAAATGTGTGGTATGCGATGAAGCGACGTGACATTGTGTCCCGGACGTTTGAAAAGATTTAGATGAGACAAGTCGCTTCCTACCTTTGTACCGACTTGGCCTCGCCCTCCCGCCCGGCCGAGAATGCAATCTCCACTCGGCGGCGCTCTACCGGGGGTTACCTCGAGGGTCAGGAGGCAGAAAAGCAGGTCAGTCGAGTACAGTCGGAAGTTCCTAACGCTTATGAAAGGCGGAACATTATTCCTTGGGCCCGTGCAGGACGCCTGTCCAAGCAACTCCAGATAAATCCGCACACAGTCTCTCCAGGGAAGACATTGCAAAGTGAGTGAGCGAGCGTTTGGTTTTCTGACGTCAGTCACTTTCAAATGGATTCAACGTTTGCCCCCGATCAACGTAGGTTCATCAACAGTCGAAAACAGAACATCTGCGTGGGACTGCTCCAGCACGGCTTCCACAGGTAGGCCGCGAGCGAGCGAGCGGACGGACGGACGCCATCGTCAAAGGCAGAAGCGCTCGAGACTTAATCTTCCGCAGGTCCTTCTCGGAGCTCTTCCTATTACTGCGTTTGGATCAGGAGCGAAGGGAGGCGGCGGAGATCAACTCGGCGCTCAGTCTTCAGACGCCGCTGGAGGAGCAGCACGCCAAAGTGGAGAGCATCGGTCTGCACCTGAGTCGCGCCGAACGTGCGCAACGGGAGGGTAGGTACGGGCGCGCGGCGGCGGTCGGTCGGTCCCCGATAAACCCTGCTTCCTCCCTCCCTCCGCCCGCCGCAGGTCAATGGCCGGCGGCTTACGAGCAGCGTCTGCATTTGGGCGCCTACTTCACGCGGGAGTTGGAGGACCTGTGGCTCAGCTTGCACTTCTACCACACCTGCACGGACGCGCGCGAAGACGGATGCGGGAGGCACGCCACTGAGGGACGCGCCTGCTTGGCAGAGCTCTACTTGCAGCAAGGTTCTTTCCGTCCTTGTCTTTCCCTTGCTATACGGCAGGGGCCCTCAAATACAAATCTTGAAGGTCCACAATTCTTTTTTTCATACAAGCATGTGTCCATTTATTCATGTCGGTCAACTACAAGGCCGGTCCATGGTGGTTAAAAATGGTTTTCTTTTGCCCAAACAAAAATACAGTGTACATTCTGATTAAAAAAAAATAACAAAACATTTTTTGGACTTCAAATAAAAATTCAAAATAACAACAACATGCGAGTACAATGTTTACACATGTGCACGAAATAATTGACCAGCTCTGTCATTAAGGTGCAAACAATAACTATCGACAATACATGATGTAACTGCAAAACACTGCTGGACTAAAAAGAAAATGCGCAAGTAGTACAGTACATGTTCGCTCGTTCAGAACAGACATGACAAACTCTGTCATTAAGGTGCAAACACAACAATTAATGACAGTAACTTGAACTGTAAAACACTGCCCAATGAGAGAAATGGCATTTGACTGGTTACTCACATCATCATCCAGTACTTCAGTGCGTCTTGTGGTTGATAAATCTGAGATTTGTTAGATTCTTGTTGTCATTTCCTCCTTTTCTCTCTCTCCCTTTGAACATTGCTGTCATCACTTCAGTCATACACTCTTTTCTTATTTCGCCATCAGAGTACGGCTTCTTATGTTTGGCCAACACCCACGGCACTCTGAATGAGCACTCCGTAAGCAATTTGTTGTTGTGTCATAGATTTAACAATAACCTTGCTTGACTCTTGATATGACTCCTTCAACCTGTTCATTTCTTGCCTGCTCAATTCTGATTTAAGAAGAAATTTTTCTTCAAAAAAGCATTTTCACTTTTTATCAGAGCAACTGTCTTCAAGCATATTAAGCACATAGGGTTGGTACTTGCAGTTGGTAAAAGACACATATTTGCCATTCCGTTCCTCATCGAGACGGTGATTTTCGTTGTCCACTTGTCTTTCTCGGTCAACTTTGAGCATACCATTTTGTTAGATTCGGTCTTCTATTGGTGGCATGTGTGGTGTTAGTGAACGTTGCTTAACGTTGTGATCTTGAACGTTGCCCGCATACAGCGAGAGTGCCGGGTAACACAGGGAAATAAAAAAATCACGTTTGCTCACAATATGACTCACGTTCTAGAAGGAAAAATAAAGTACATGATAGCATGTACAAACAGCAAAGTGCTGGGCGCGACTCGTGTTTGAGGTTGCTGACACTGCTGCGGTCCGTCCACGCTAGCGAGTAGCATGCAGGCTCTCTCAGCCAATCAGCGCATCGTTGCCATAGAGATGACAACATAAGTAAGAACATGGAAGATATTTGACTGAAAATGAAAAAGAATTTAGCGATATAGTTGTATCGCTGCTATGCTAGCGCATAGCGATAGATCGGCGATTCATACAAATGATATGTGTTGCAAATTTTTTATTATTATTACTTCTAACGTTTTTGAGTTCGTCCATGGGTCCGCAGAGAGGTGTGCCGTGGTCCGGTCTGCTAATTGAGGACCACGGCTATATGGCTATCGCTAGCGGTGTTAGTGTTGCGTATGCAAAACATTCATCGGCACTTCAAATGGATCGGACGCCTACTCGTTAACAGACTTTGTCACACGTACAATTCTACATACGCGCGCAGGTCAGCTGGACAAGGCGAGGGAGCAAGCCGAGCTGTGCGTGCGCATGGCCGACGAAGGCCGTTGGCGGGACTCGTCCGGTCGCTTCCTTCCCCGCAGATCCCGCGAGAGCTTGTGGTCCATCTACAGCCGGCAGGCGGACGCTCGCGTCAAGGCCGGAGACCCCTACGGGGCTCTGGAGCTCCTCCACAAAGGCTACGCCACCGCCACCGAGTGTAAGTCGAACACGGCCGCCCCGCCGCGCCGCGCCGCACTGCGCCGCTCGTAAAACCGGCCGTGTCCCCTTGCAGCCGAAAACAAATACATCGAAGGAGAAGCCGCCTATCAGCTCGGACTCGCCTATTACAGCGTCGGAAACTACGACACGTCCGAACAGGTGCGTGCTTTTGCACAAGTTACTGAGTGAGTAAGATGTGAAACCTTTTTTTTTTTTTTTTTTTTTTTGTCCTAGTACCTGAACACATCCATGCAGATCTGCAGCACCACAGAGGATTTTGACGGCCTGGGCAAGGCCTACAAGGCCGTGGCCAAGTTAAGCGAAAGGTACGCTCGGCAAAATCCATGTCCGTAACATATCTGTGCTTTCTTCATCTTCGGCACTTGGAACAGTGCCAAAGACTGTCAGTGACTCACCGCTGACTTTAAGAGAGGTCTACTAACTAGGGCTGCCACCATTGTTGGACTCGTGAGTTATTTCCATAGCCAGTTAATTGTTTCCAGACATTGTCGACCGCAGAATTTCACCAAATTCTCCTTTTGAACCCACCGCCTGCCACTGACACAGATAGATGTCTGAGAGGGGGGACAGGAAAGACTAGGGTGTGACAGGGCAGGGTGAGTGTGACATCGTAACTCAATGGCTGCCATAAAAAAAAAAAAAAAATCGTTTTCAAACTTTTTTTTAAAACTGTATCGAGAAAACACATTTTAAATGACAAAACAAATAGACCAGTAAATGGTTTTCTCTCATTTGAATCTCCCTAAATAATAAGCAAAATAAAAAATACACTCTGTAATCTGTAAACAGAAAATGTGATTTACATGTCAACTGCGGCGGCAGCCCTCGTCCTTCCACTCTGGAGCACGTAGAATAATACGCACGAGCCCGAGTCACGCCTTTGTCTGCACGGTTGCGTTCCAGCAAGGGGAACATCACCGCTACCATCCAGCTTTTGGAGACCTTAGTTGACATCTCCCGTCGTAAGAGCCTCCATCACCACCTGGTAGACGCGTGCCTATGTCTGGGCCACGTCTACACTAACAAGGTAAGGCGACGGTGCGCGAGCGCAGAGCGGCCTTACGATTCCTCCCGCCTCCCGACCCGAAGAGGCAGTACGACCGAGCTCGAGAGAGCTTGCTCCAAGGTTACAGCGTGGCCTGCGACATCGGAGACGTGTCTCTGGTTCAGAAGGCTCAGGTACGTGGAGCGCGGACGGCGAGCGCTTCCCTCATTGACGGCGAGCGCTTCCCTCGTTGACGGCGAGCGCTTCCCTCATTGACCCCTCGCGTGTCGCTCAGGTGTCTCTGGCCAGCGCTCACACTCGTTGTATCGTCGGCAAGTACAGCGCGGACGTGGAGTCCACCGCGCCCGACGCCCTGACGCGACTGCTGACCTGGAAAGTGTCCAGAGGACTCGACGACGCCTGCGACAACTCCGGGGTCTGCGACTATTGATTTTGACTCGGCGTACCCGGGCCAAACCGGAGGTGCCCGGCCAGCCGTGCGCTGCGCTTTCTGTCTCTTCATCATCATGCATCTGGCGTGTCTTTTCATCCTGCTGTAAATTGAAAAGAGTTTTTCACTAGTAGGCGTCCGATCCGTTTGACCTGGCAGCGATGTCTAAAATGGATGGAACGTCCGTGGCGGCCGATGAGTTAATAAAATGAAAAGACGCAGAATGTCGTGTTCCTGACGTGGAATCGGTGCAGACAATTACATGTTTTTCCCAAGTATTTCGCCAAGGGCGTAGGTTTGCTCTCAATGTTGGTAGGGACAATATAACCTTATTAATCATAACCTTCATGTACACATTTTGCTGGGGACCGGACATTAATAAAACTAAAGCGATTGGGTGAACGGCGGTCAGGGCTACATTTCTCTCCAATAAAAACAATGAATTGATAGCCTTGATGATTAAAAGGCAACTGAAGACCTTTCCGGATTTTGCTGTAATTTTACGAATATAAACGTTGGACGAGTTCGTCAAAACAACCATGACATTATCGACACGTAATTGTAAGGATAATTTGCGTTTTTTTAGTTTTTTTGCACTCCGTTAATGGTCCCTTCGCAAACCCGGAAGTGTGACGTAGATTCCCCGATGCAACAGAGAAGACTATCCACAGCTAGCATAGCAGCAACAACGATGCCAGCGATATTTCCACCAAAGGTAACCATTCAGGATGGCTCTTTCGTGACGCTACTGATGGCAAAGGCTCCCAGGAAAGATGAACTACAATTAATCCCTACATGTTTGAACCTGAGGCTTCGGATAACGACGATTTGCTTGACACAGCAGATGTCGTCATGACGCCAATTGACAGCTCGACACTTCACGAACGGTAGAGTGAGCGGTAAGCCTAAATCCAGCATCGTGATTTTTTTTATTTGCGATTACATGGTTGTATATTTTTCTATGCTCTCCACATAGCTAAAACTGGATATTCGGTAATGAGACATGCTCCTACCGAGCTGAATATGGTAAAGCTAGCCCAAATGCGGCTAAATGAATGATACGTTATTGATTTTTCAAAAGAAATGACAAAACGATTTGATTTTCCAGGTGTTGCCGTAAACCGTCAAGTAATTACCCTTCCAAGAGAATGCCTGTGTCGTCAGGGGATCCCAGACGTGAGAGCCAAACTTGAGGAGGCTGAAGCACTGAAAGGGGCATGAATTACATAAAAAAAATAAAACCACAAATTGTAAACAACATTGACACATTTTGTTGACTGTTTAATGTATTCTATGGGTATATAATATATAACATTCTGAAAAAAATTTTCAATAGGCCACAATAATAAATGATACCAGATTTAGGTTGAATCGGCATCAGCTTTCGCTGTCAGATTGGCACACATCAAAGAACATACATTTAGTAAGCAATACAAAGTTAGGATTGCAACGGACTGGCACAACATTGAAAAATGATCATGGCAGTGGGAAATATGCATTTACTCTTTTCTGTAGCATTACGTGTTTGCTGTACAAAGATAAATCATTATTCAAATATGAAAGTAACTAGATTTTTCTTTTAAAAATGTGTACAGTATACATGACTAGTTTATGATTTCATGTCATCAAAATTTGCTACATTTATTTCTCCTAAGTCATCGTCATCTGATGTCGCAGACGGAAGAAATTCCGTCGTCATCGCTGGACACCGCATCACTTGGGTCATCATATGACTCGACCCACTCTCTCTTGATTTTGGGAAACTGGGCGGCGACTGACTTGCAACGCTTTTTTCATCGTGTTGAGGGTTTCCGCCGCTTAATTTTTTATGTTTGGCTTCCTGGGGGGAAAAAAAAAAAATCACGGCAGCATGAAAATATTGGATGAATCCTAATTTTAATTTAATAATTTTTGATAATAATTTCTTGGTGATCAAATAATAATGCCCCAAATCAGCATCTATTTGATGCTATTGTTCCTTCTTCCAAAAAAGTCGCGCTTCAACAAACAGGCAGTAGGAGTCCCCCTCGTTTATCAACAGAAGTGCATCAAATTTTCGAATCATAAAAGCCAGTAAAGGTCTCTACTTAGGTTTTTGTAAAACCAATGTTGCATTGTTGTAGGTTTTCAAAGCTTTGGTGGCTGAAATGATGAAAACAATGAGCCGATCGGGGACCTGTATGCATGCTCACAAAAACGGTCCAAACCTTTGCAGGAGAAGTTTTTTGGACCACTCAGAGTCTCGAGTCTTCCTGTGAGCAATTCATCGCTACACATCGAGATGGCGTGACGAATCTCGCGAGTAAAACCCAGAAAATGTATGCAATATATGGCGAGGATAGCGCTGTGCTATATTTCTGTCTTCAGAGTGGTGGCGAGGCTCCCTGGAAGTTACGTCATCAGGTAGCGGTCGGCAGGGCGGCGCGTCCCTCGTTGCTATGGTGTTGCTATGGCCATAACTCGAAAACTACGCGGTCAATTATTTTTTTTTTTTTTGTGAATGTGACTATTTGAGACAGCGAATGATGCATTTAATACAATTCAACTGAGTAAAAGACTGGAGCGAAATCCGAAAAGCTCTTCAGTTGCCCTTTAATGCAAAATAAATCTGTATTGACCTCTATTTTTACACTGCAAATTTACAGTACAACGTCTTCATTTGTTCATTTTTCTTGAATCTAGTCAAATAATTTGAATCTTGTTTTGTGTTTTAAAGGCTATTTAACAGATGAATGAGTGAGATTCTTCCACTTTTAGTAAATATCACCATTTTAAGCCTATACATCTAAAAGTCGGTCATTTTTCACCTAAATCGAGGGAAAATGCTTTCAAATAATGTTTTGAACAATATCTCTTCTTGAAATAAGAACGTTTTCTTTTTTTCTTTCTTTAACCTTTCCTGTTCAGCTTCTTATCACAGAGAATGGAGACCTGAGTGTCCGTCCGTCCGATTAGTCTAAACAGTTGAAATATATCAGATGGGAGTATGACATATTCCCACTGTGATCATTTAACGTACCTCGTTTATTAGGAGAAAGCAGCGAACAGGAGGGGAACAGAAGAAAAGGAGAGAGACAGAAGAAGCGCAAAGAGCAACAAATGCATTGAACACTAACTATGAATATGTTGGTGCTATCATTAGCTAGCTGTATTGTTGAATTAAGAACATTTGTGGCAAACACATTTTATAAGCTTAAATATACAAAGTTTTTTTTTTACTAGAAATAAGTCTTAAGCTTCTTTTCAGCTAGCTGATATTATTTCAAGAAATCTGAGTAAAATTGACATGAAGCACTAGCAGTTTCTATTTCTAGTAGATTTACACTGAAAACAAGGCAATTTCATTTTTTTCCAGTCATTTTTTAGGAGGTGGGTTTTTGCAGTGCATGTGTATTGGTTCTGGTGATACGCCGTTTGAGTCAAACCTTTGTTTTCAAAAACTGCCAAAGCACCATTCTGAAAACTTCTGTCTAGATTTTATTAGGAAATTTAAATTGCATTATTTCAACACAAATGGTATTAACATACACAAGAAATACAAGCTTGTTAATCATCTCTTAAGTATCCAGGAATGCAAAAAATACAATTTGTCTTCATACCACTCCAAATTTTCTGTATAAATAAATCGACAACAACAAAAAAAACTTCTTAGACAGGGAATAGCAAAAATAAATAAAAATGGAGCCTTCCTTCAGGATTAACACTACTGTTTTTGTCCACAAGCGCAGCCAAACTCAACAAAAAATGAAAGCTCCTTTGGGCTGCTTTAAGACCACATAAGCAAAATAAAAATGAAAACTGGGGAGAAGGGGGTAAACCTTGGTACACTACATTTTTTTTTAAAGCTGAGTAGAGTTTACTATATTTCTCAGGGTTTTAATTAACGATCAGAAGGACACTTCTAAGCAGCTTCATACTCTGTTAGCAAGTTCACACAGTTTAACATAACGGTAATGCTAATCTGTGATGCAGGTCGGACTTTCGGTAGCAAAATTAGTGGTGCGTTTCACAACAATTACATTTTGCATTACTTACAGCGGGCCGCTGGCCGAAAAAACAAAAAAAACATTCCTAATATCCCTCCCGCGTAACGCAATTCTGTACTGTGAGAGTTGAGTGTGTATGTGTGGAGGGGGACAGGGGAGGGGGTTAAGTCATCAGCCAATCAAGCGTGCGTTTGAGGGAAAAAACATGGAATGCCACATTCAGCAAGTAAAAAGGGGTAAGTCTGAAAATAATTGACTTAATAATAATAGGGTCAATTCTACCGTTACAAGAAATGGGAAGACAGTCTCAATGACCTATATAACTGAACACGTGATCTAATCCGAATTGGGTTGCTTAAAAGTTGGTGGGGACAAACTGAGTCTCCTGTAAAGTGTTTTGTCCCTACCGTCCGTGCCATTCGTATGCGAGTATGTATGAGGAGTGCAAATTTTCGCCAGAGGGTGGCGGTATGTTGCTAAAAAAAAGTGGTTTAGCAGCCCCCAATCATGTGAAGAAGAAGAAAGACGGCAGCTCAGCTCGAGTTCGCGCTTGAGGTGCTCGACTCGTGCCATCACAACAAGGAACTCTTGTCAAGCGGACCGAAAGAAAACAGAAGAGAAGCGCCCGCCCGCCCGCCCGCCGCGGCGCCGAAACATGGCTCTGCTGGCCACGCTACGGAAGGAATGGTTCATCATTGGAATCGTGCTGGTCATCTTGTCGGCAAAAGCGCAGCCCGGTTTTGGTGCGAAAGGAGGTGAGAGAACAGAACACCGGCGGCCGTCCGCGCTAACTGTCGTGGTGTCAAAACATTTAGGAAGTCGTAACGTGTCGCTAAACGGTGTCGATTCGCTGTCGGAATTGAAGGGGAAATGCGGAAGTTTGTTTGTCCGCCCGCCGCGCGGTGACACGTCGCACTCGACGACGCTAATGTCAACACGGCGGGCGGATTTGGACGAGAGCCAGTGAAAGCGATTGATCGGAGCTCTCTTGTAAATTTGCCCAAGGTGGACGCGCCGAACGCTGTTAGACGTCGCTTGCTTTCAAAGTCGAGCCGTTTCCACGGTTACCCATTTCCTCTGCTCTGACTCAGGACCGCTGAAGCCGGAGATCACCGTCTCGTATTTGGCCGTCTCGCTCATCTTCTTCAACAGCGGCCTCTCGCTGAAAACGGAGGTGACGAAAACGGCAGAGGAATGCCGAGCTTTACCGATTCCGACTGAAGTCCGCCTCCCTCCCTCCCTCGTCCCTGTGCGCAGGAGTTGACCAGCGCCGTACTTCACATCCGCCTTCACCTCTTCGTTCAGTCCTTCACGCTGGTCTTCTTCCCGCTGACGGTTTGGTTGCTGGTCAGGGTGCTGGCGCTGACCGCCGTCGACCAATGGCTGCTTAAAGGGTAAAGCTATGTACATCAGGACTAGTCAATGCACTCTTTTCTTTCTCAACTTCACCGGGCGGGCGGAAAAGCATGTTTCATTCGTTCCGGAGTGGGCAAAGAAACTACTTTGACCGCCACCAGATCGCGCCGTAAAAGCGGTGCATCCTCACTAACCCTATTTATGAAGCCCTTGAAATTGAACGCGCATCGGGGAGATCCCCTTTTTCTTGTACGGAAAAAAAGGCCAAAAATGTCAACGCTCTGAACAAATCAAAGATTGCTATTTGCAGCTCACGCGGTGTGAGGCGCTCAAGTGCCAGTGCTAATATTTCACAATCAGAGCGAAGATCAAGCAAGGAAAGTCGCTCAACTTCAAGTTGTAGTTTGACTGCTGAATTTGCTCAAAGGTTGCCCCGTTTTTTTCCCCTTGATCTGGCAACGCTGATGGAATATCTTAACTGAGGGGAACCTGAGCCGACAGTGTCGTTGCCTAGGTTACAGACGGTGAGCTGCATGCCGCCTCCGGTCTCCTCGGCCGTCATTCTCACCAAAGCCGTCGGCGGTAACGAGGTACGTAAGAGGCGAGAAACGCCGCCGCGTCCTCGTCGCGGCGACTGATCGGCCGCGTGTCCGTCGACAGGCGGCCGCCATCTTCAACTCTGCGTTCGGGAGCTTCCTGGTAAGCGTCGAGCGGCCCGGCCCGCTCCGGTCGGGTGGCAAAGCGTCGCCTCACCCGATTCGTCTTCTTCTTCCGCAGGGGATCGCGGTGACGCCTACGCTGCTGCTGCTCTTTGTAAGTCTGACCCGACAAGAAAAATGGCAAATAGCGGTCGGTCATCGTCCTGATGATCTATATTAACCTCATTTACAGCTCATAACGACGTGACTCGTTGATAGGCATTTGGATATATTGTCACACCCCAATCTGTTTCATTCCCCCCAGCTGGGTTCCTCGTCCTCCGTGGCCGTGGGCTCCATCTTCTCTCAGCTCTTGGCGACGGTGGCGGCGCCGCTCGTCGCCGGTCAGGTAAGGGGGCGGAAGCCGGCCGCGCCGGCCGCGACGTCGTCCTAACGGACTCCCTCGCAGGTTTGCCGCCGCTTCCTGAAGGAATGTCTGGAGCGTAGGAAGCTTCCGTTCGGAGCCGTCAGCAGCGCCGTCCTCCTCGTGATCATCTACGGCACCTTCTGCGACACTTTCAGTAATCCCGGCACGGAGCTGGACTCCGCCAGCCTGCTGGCGGTCGTCCTTATCAGTGAGTGTTGTGACGTTTCTGCTTTTGGGTCTTTGGGTTTTCTAAAAAAGGTTGTGTGTGTGTGTGTGTGTGTGTTTTGCAGTTTTCTCCATTCAGCTCACTTTTATGCTGCTCACCTTTGGATTTTCTAGCAGGTAAAAAAAATTATATTTACTTGGAAGTGCAGTGTTAAACTGGAGGTCCGGTTCGCCGCGAGGCCCGCGAAAATCAATGTGTTTATTGCTAAAATCAAATGCATCTACTCTTGGATTTGCTTGTCTTCCCAAAATAAAAAAGAGAAACTAATATACACTTTGTGTTCATATTAGAAATGTCTTTCATAAAAAGAAATCGAATGTTTACAGTTCTATTTTATAACAATGAAACACAAAAAGAATGTTCTTTCCGCTCTTTTTTTTTCAATTAAAAGAATATAAAAAAACCCCAAAAAACCAAGAGTTTTCATTAATTCGCCCCCGCTAGTCCAAACGGATCGGACGTTTAGCGCCGTCGACACTGGCCGGCCGGCGAGTTCGGTATTCGTACGGCTCGGCCGACGTAACGGGCCTTCGGAAGGAAAGCGTCAGCGTAACGTTCGGCCGTGGGCTTTGTTCGCAGGGCCGGCTCGGGATTCAGCCCCGCCGACACGGTGGCCATCGTGTTCTGCTCCACGCACAAGTCGCTAACGCTAGGTACGCGGCCGCGCCGGAGGGAGGGCCGGTCCGACGGGACGGCGGCGGATTGAGGTGTTTGTCGCACGCGTACAGGTATCCCCATGCTGAAGATCGTGTTGGCCGGCGACGAGCGCCTGTCGCTCATCTCCGTCCCCCTGCTCATCTACCACCCGGCCCAGATCCTCCTGGGTTCCCTGCTGGTGCCGACCATCCGCCGCTGGATGACCGCTCGCCAAAAGGTGAGAGGGCCCAACCGAACGGCAGTTGATCGGACATGGCTTCAGTCATCATTGTCCCTCTCATTTTGACTCCAGTTGCTGAAAATGTCCAGCCAGCAGCCGGTCTGATGACAAGCGAGTACGTGCCTTACGGTCACCAATCGACCGACCGACCGACCGACCGGGACCTCGGAAGGAGGCGGCGAGCGCCGCGTTTTGGCGCTGCGTAGTTGCAAAAAATTCCCCAAACATTTAGCTTCTATGTTTAATAGAAGCAAAGGTATGTTTTAGATTTGATAAAGGACACATGGTGGTGCTGGGACCATTTATTAGCATTTTTTTGAAAGACTCTTTTCTACTCGCTATTCCAGTTTCCACTGATGGAATATTTGTTACAATAGTCTACATTTTGATGCTGTTTGTGATACAACGAGAAGCCTTTAATGTGTACTCTAAGTGACGACGACGACGCACCCTAAACGCCGAGGTCTACAATAAGCGCTCTTTTTCTGAAGCCGTGAATGTTTACATTGCATTTCCCCCAACTAGAACCAAAGCATTTCTATTTTGAGCGGCAATCTGCCGCTGCCGCCACTTTGTATTTTGGAAAGGAAAACTTTTTCTTCCACAAAAGGAAATAAATGAGTATCCAAACCGTCAGTCTCCAGGCGATGCTAGTATGTCGTACTCTGCGAGAAGTACCAGGCTGTTCTCTCGGATCCGGCGGACCCGGACCAAATCGCCGCACTCTTGAAGGCGGACGGTCCCTCGCTCGCTCCTCCCGTAATGTCGCTCCCGGTCGTTCAGCGTCACCTCGGTGCGTCTCCCGCAGGACTGCCCGTACACGTAGCGCACGCCGACCACCAGCGCCATCCCTAGGCCGGCGGAGCATCCCAGCAGCATTCCCAGCTCCCGAGAGCTACGCCCGGGCGCGAGTGCCGGACGCTCGCCCTCTTTACCTGGCGTTTCGGAAAGATGGCCGTCCGGCTTCGCTTTCGATTCTCCCCCGATGTCGGATCGGAGTTTGCGGCCGGAGGTCGACGCGTCGGGCTTCCGTTTAGGATCGGACCGCGCGACGCGGGTCTGTCTTCCGGACGGCTCGAGTAGGGGAGTCGTCGAGGGCCCGTCGTCGGAGCGACGCGGAGCCGGAGAAGGTCTCGGATGACGGGACGGAGAAGTGGGAGAAATGGGCTCGTTCCGGGCGGCGGCGGAAGCGGCGTTAAACGGTGCCGACGACGGAGAGTCGGCGACTCTGCCGAAGAGAAAGGCGGAGGAGGATGCCGTCGGAAGAGCAAAGGACCGAACGGGCGGAGAGATGTTTAACATTTGGGCGGACAGCGAGGGCCCAGTTCTTGGACGGGCTTCGGGCCACGATCCGGGGCTACTACGCGGCACGTCGAGCGCTTTGTCCGACGGGGGACGCTTCCGCGGCCACGAGGTTTTCGGGGGTGGAATGCTAGGAGGATGAGAAGGTCCTTCTTTAAAGCGGAATCGATGGTCTTCGGGCTTCGTGATCGGGTGGAGAACAGGCCTTTGGGTTTGGGACCCTGTAGCGTTCAGGAATAAGGCTACCGAGTGCAAAATTGTCCGGGTGGAATTTCCGGGTCCTCTCGCTTCCTGCCACGTCGGCATCGAGGGGTCCGATTTGAAGGTGGTGGGATTTCCTACGATTGGCGTCCGAATTTCTGTGTCTTCTGCCTCGTCTTTCCGATGGTGGTAAGATTCCGGGGAGCGAAGCGGAAAAGGGGGTGCAGAAGTGGACCGCCCGTCTGGCGGACCTGAATTTGGGAGTCGCACTCGGGGCGTAAAGCTTCTTTTTCCTGTCGGCTTGAGACCGGCGGGTCGGTCGTGTTTGTTCGATGGAGCTTGAAAGGCAAAAGATCACAAGAGAAGGAGGGATTAGCGCAAAGACTCGCTGGCTTGATCTATTTATGTCATTTACCTGAGGCCGCAGTGGATTTCTCATCACGGAGGCCAAAAAGGGCGCTTCGGGTCTTTTCTCCCGTCCAAAGACTTTGACTGCCATCGCGCACCACCGCCGACGAAATCCCCGCCCAGTAAACAAAGTAGGACTGGACCACTGTGATACTGGAAGGACCCAGAATGAGCGCGCGTGTCATAAAGTTGCGAGCGGCGGCCGCGGATAAAGGACTCACTAGAAGCGAACGTCTCCCACGGGCGCGTCGGGAGCCCTCCACACGAACGACAAGTTCCGCTTGGGCTGTTTGTCCGAGTGGGTGAGCGTGTCGCCTTCCGACAGGCAACGCAGCGCGTGGGTCCCGGGCGGAGCCGAGGTCCAGGAGCCGCCCACCAGAACCGGAGCCTTTCCGGAGGACCCCGGCTCGCCCGCGGCTCCCGAATCTTGGCCGCCCCCGCCGCGGGCCTGCAGCAGGAAACCCATGAAGTCCCGAGAACTCCGGACGGTCACTGGGGACGCAACGTCTCGTTGGGACCGTCGTACGTCGCGGATCGTCACTAAGTGGAAGCTCAATACTACCTGTAAGCAGTTGTCCGGGCAGATAGGAGCGCGCCGACGCGCGAACGGTGACGTGACTCTTCCGCGGGTCCTGAGATTGGACCCGGATGTGGCCGGGACTCATGGTTCGGCAGGAAGCGGGACCGGCGCCGCCAGAAAATGCCCCGACAGCGCGTGACAGGATGATAGTCGTTGCAGCTGCCGCCGCCGCCAGATATAGCATGGAAGACTGCATCTTGAAAGGCCATCAAGTCATAATACTTACTATTAGCATGTTACTACTTCCTCAATTCCAACGACTGTCAGCAATTACAATATAAATGGCAAGATGACATTTGCTGTTACCTGGCTAGAATGTCTTCTCTGCTGTACAGCACAGTGTGAGGATGAACTTTTTGTTTGGCTGGGGGTCTTTTGCGTGAGAGGGTGGGGCCCAGTCCGCATAGAACCAGAGGTAAGTAGATCCGCCGCCGCTCCAACAAGCAGCCTACAGATACACTACTTGGCGTGGATTGAAATCTACCCTCGGGGTTGTCTGGAGGAGCTATTTCTACAGGATTAAGACCACCCTTGGCTCGCTAACAGGATGTACGCCAGCTGCGGCCGCCTCGCTCCAGGATCTTCCAAACATTGAAGCCGCCCCACCGACCCGACCCCGCCCGCGCGGTCACCGCGACCGGTGAAGACCGAGCTCAGATCCGACACGGACCGGACTCCGTCGGTGCGCTATTTGCCATGCCGGCTCTCTTCCGATTTGGGCCCTAACGTGAAAGAATACTGGTGAAAATGAAGATGCACCAAAGAGATCGCTTCTTGCCAAAAACGTACCTTTGTGTCATTTCGGGTGGCCTGCCAAAGTCAATTGTGGGTGTCGACCAGGGGCGTCACTCGGTTTTAGGAAGGGGGGGGGGGCTTGGCCCCCCAGGAGGTGTAACTATCCAATGCTGTGAGAAACTCAGCCTTTCTGTTTTTCCCCATTGTACTGAACCCGCACCGAAACGTGACCTCCGCACCAACCGTGACGTGTGTATCATCACACCCATAGGTTTTTTTTCAATATGCAGGTGAGGCTCTGAATTTCCTGTCTTTGCGCTAGTTATGAATAAAAAACATCACACAAGGCTCATGGATACGTAATTCAAGAAAGTTTAGGGCAAGTGATTATATGTAATAATATGTGTATGTGTGTGTATTATAGTAGCATCTACAAGCCAGTGCTAAGCTGGTGATGATAATGCACACTCAGCAGGAAAACGGCACATTATTTTCAATTTATTGTAATCACCTGGACGCCACAAACTGTATGTTAAAAGTTGCCCGAGAATTTAAGACAATGCTTGACACACAAAATGCTAATGCTAACGAGAATGCTAGTTCGCATGGAGTGTTAGCTCAGCACTATCGTCAACATGTTTGCAACAGCGTCACCACACCCTTACCTCCCCCGCGCTCTGCTCTATCGAGAGTCCAGACAGCTGTCAAATCGGACAAACCTTCCCTTCATTCAACCAAATTGTAGAAACGAGCCCCTTCACATCCTCGGTAACGGCGTTGCAAAGATGGGAAAAGTCATTTATTAGATTATGCACTCCTGGGGGAATGCTGTTAGAAATGCCATGATACGCCGGCCCGGTACCGATTGTGAGCAAGGACACGGGGAAAATACGGAGTGAATTTTCAGTGATGTGGGCGTTCTCTATATGAACAAGTGGAAAGGATTGGACGCCCAACTGATGGGGCTTTCTACCTTAGTCTATGAATTGAGGGAAAACGGACAGATTGATGGACATATTTAAGTTAATAATGATAGGTTATATGATTATTGATTTAAACTAATATTCTGGCAACTTCACAGTGAATATGTCAGCGGTTTTTCTATTTTTTTTTTTTTTTTTTTTTTTTTTTTAAATAAGGTGATCGTACGCCCCCCTAAAATAGGCCTAACGCCACCACTGGTGTCCACGTCACGTTTCTAGCTAAAATGCAATCTGAATCAAATTTTTGCGTGTCAATGAAAGGTCAAGCCCTATAGATATCAGAATGTTTTTTTCCCCTCTATTAAAAAAAAAAAAAAAATCAATGTAAAAAAACGAGAAAATAACGTTTTTGGCTTTTGAAGAAAATATAGAGAATATTGACATACTTTTTTGTGTAAAAAAACAATGACAAAAAGTTGACTTCAATAAAAAGTATCAAAAATGTCTATAAACGATTGCTCGACTGAAAAAGTCATTTGCTAATAATCCATTAGCCCTTTAGTGTCATTGACGATAATATCCGTTGAATCGTGTGGCTTTTTTCATCCTTCTGTGAATTGAAATGACTTTCTCAGAAGTACTGTAGTCGTTTCATCCATTGGAGCCGGGAGGGCTTCCAAGTTCAAATGGGTTGGACGTCTATCGCCGATCATGGCAGCCAATGAGTTGGACTTACTGCGTCCCTCCAGCGCGCGCGCGTGAGCGAAAGGGAGCGAGCGAGCGAGCGAGAGAGAGAGAGGAGGCGGAAACCTCCATCTGCCCTGCTCGGTGACCGACCCGTCATCCTCCTCTCGTCCTGGAACAAGACGTCTCCCGGCGGCGTTCCCCTCTCCTCACTCTTCCCATCACCAGCGCCACTAGCACTGTTGAAAAGTGGGGAAGAAGGCTCGCAGGTCGACGCGAGAGAGAGGGGGCGAAAAGGACAATTCGCCTGTGATAAGATGCGTGATCTATATATAGGCTCTGCCCCGGACTGCACCATCTCAAGCATCGTCGACATGCACATGCCCTCCCGGTCCGGGTAAGTCACGGAGGGAGGATGCGGGGCGGTGAGACGGCGTCGTTCGCTCGTCGCGGGGTGCCTTGTCGACGTGAAATGACCCGAGCGGATGACTTCAGAGGTCTCGTGAGGTCGAGCTCCGTTCAGCCATGTTGCAGGGGCGTGATGGAAGGGTCCCGGGAGGGGGGCTGGGCTCTTGACACCTGTCCTCCTTCCCGGTACCAGCAGGAACGGAACAAATTGGCGCACAAGCTAGGCTCTCCCACGCCGGGAATTGACTTTGTGACTCGGCGTGTCAGCCATGTTGCGGCGGGTAAGGGGGGGGGGGGGGGGGGGCACCAGCGCGGACACCGACCAACCCACCCACCCACCATCCGACCGACCGACCGACCGACCGACCGGGCAAGGCAGGATGGACGGATGGAGGAATGGGGTCACTGATGGGTTCTGTTAATGCACCAATATTTACAGATTGAAAGCTAATTTCATTTTCGCAACTCTTAATATTGTGCTTTGGTGATTCATTTACATACATTTGGACATTTTTTTGTTAAATGCAAATGGGTGTTTTTAATATTTTTAAAATGGGAGGAAAATTTGGCACTCGTAGCCTATGGTTGTTTATTGATGACTAAGGTCAGGGCAGGACACGATGCAGACTGTTACCATGGAGATGTGATTATGACACTAGTATCGGGCCTTATCCGATTCTGGCACCATTAGGAGATGGACTCGTCCATTCCCAATGACGTCAATAGACGTCCGATCTGTTTCGGATCTAACGTCTATCGCCGTCAACGGCAGCCAATGAGTCATTGCGCTTTTTGTTATCCGTTCCTCACAGGTAGTCCATTTTCATCATGCTCTCCTTTGGCCGAGAACCTTCACGTCTTATTTTAGCATCCTTCCTCTCGTATCGCTCGCCTCTCTTCTGAGCGCGACTCCTTTGCCTTCCTCGTCGCTGGAAAATGAAGCGGGGGTCGAGCGTGTCGCCGCCTTCTCCGGACGACGCGCGGCCGGCTCGTCGGCTCCGCGAGCCGGAGACGCCGTTAGCGGCGGGTTCCGGCCCCTTCCTGGCGGCGACCTCTCTCTTCAGCCCCGACGTCAGCACCAAGACGGCGTCCGACCTTCTCATTAGGCTGTCAGGTAGCGCGAAACGTCCGTGACGAGCGGCGGCGGCTTTTTGACGGCTTTCTTTGGGCATCTTCAGAGGCGACCCAGAAGGCCCGGGCGCTCCCCGGAAGGCGAGGCGACGGACGAGCGGGGCGGCAGGAGGAGCCGGGTCCGGCTTTGTCTCCCGACGGCCCCGGCGGGGCCAGTCCCGATCCGCCGTCGCTCACGCGCACGCCCGAGGGGGATTCCGCCGGCGACACGTTGGCTTCGGACCTGCTCAGGAAACTGGCAGGTGTGAACATTGAATCTGCTTTGCTGAACAAAACAAAAAAAGAAAATCTCCCACCAGGATTTGAATACACATTGTCACTGTGGCAGTTGAGCGTGCTGACTACCGAGCCAACAGTCTAGTCCGGTTT
Organism: Corythoichthys intestinalis; assembly: GCF_030265065.1. Taxonomy (NCBI): domain Eukaryota; kingdom Metazoa; phylum Chordata; class Actinopteri; order Syngnathiformes; family Syngnathidae; genus Corythoichthys; species Corythoichthys intestinalis. The sequence goes on from NC_080407.1 coordinate 56,701,909, forward strand.
CGGTACGGTCTTTTAAATTCTCAGGGAGTAGGCCTTTCCCACACTCGCCACTTTAACCAGTTTTCACTAGCTCCGTAGCCGGCACGTTCGACGGCCACAGCCAGCGCGTTCGAGATCATTTTTTCCACCGTCATTTCCAGCTCCCAAAAATTTGCCATCAAATTCACGGTACCTGAAGCACTGTTCTGTTTTTAACGTGTATTTTTTGACTACATTTTCCCGTCAATTTCACCGTGTTGTCGAATGACAAAATGACCAAGAATATGTTTGATGACAGAAAGCCAACTCCTGACCCGGCCCAATGTGAAGGTCAAGGAGGAAGAGGAGTCCGTGGAAATCCACACGGCGAGAATGTCTGGCGTCGCCCGAGAAGGCGCGCCTACAGGAGGTCGCCGTCCTGCGGCCGTCAAAACGGAACACGGCGAGGAGGCGGAGATGGCGGATCCGCGCGTCGGCGCCATTGTCGATGTTAAACAGGAGGAGGACGTTCTTCCGAATGGGAAAACGGAGAACCGACCCGCATCGTTCTCGGGAGTCGCCGCGGACGAGAGGCGGTTCTTTGGAGACGCGCTGTGTCCCGGTGCCAAAATGGCAGAGCGGTGCCTACGGGCGGCGCTGTGGCAGGACATGTCTATCAACTTGGCGTCCACATTGCTGCACCGGCTCTCAGGTTGCGTCACGCTCCGATGGAAAGGTCTCATCGAGCGCCCCGTTCACGTTCTGCTCTCTGTCTTCAGAGCGGGTCGCCGAGTCCGGCGGCGGGCTTCCGCAAAGGACCGGCCCGCCCGCTCGGAGCAGGTACAGTACGTGTCTCGCTACCTTTGTCGTCTTCTACCGCATACGAAGCGTTCTCTTGTCTTTGTGTTACACGCAGTCCCGTCCCGAAAGCGGAGCCGGCTCGGTCCTGCCCTTCGGAGCCCGCGCACGGTATACCCTCTCCAAATGATCTACTATTAATCTGTTGCGGTTAGTGAGAAAATTTGCTCAAAATTGGAGAAGCGCTGACTAGCTTTTGCGTCGTGATTCATTCATTGCCAAATGAACGTGCAACTTGGCCACTAGGGGCATTTCGATCAAGTCGCAAACAAAGAAGACCTTTACTGTAGTATCAGTGTTTGTTTTTTTTTTCGCAGTGGATTTTGAAAATATGCCTATTGTTAAATATCTGCCTATGTGCTTGGATGTAGCGCTATTCCTTAGCCCGACTATGGCCTTTTGCATTCTATGTTAGCATTAAGCTAGTGATGTCAAAGTAAAATATATGCAGTTTTCATTTTTTTCCCCACCGTAAACTACAACTGTCGGTGTCAGGACAGCTCGATGGCACCGCACCGCAACCCTAACTCCTAGCGGTCGCAGGCGTGTTCAATTGTTCCACTTTTTCACTTCATTTTGTCTTACGCACGCAGGGAATGTAAGCGAAACGCTAGGAAGCGCGAGCTTCTATTACAGGCAAGTCTGGTCGTCGACATTGACTAAGAAGCTCGGTCGGTCGCCACGCATACAAAGTACCCTCGCCCCTGTGCTCAGGTGTCACGTGTGCGGCTTCGAGACCGACGGGCGCCCCCTGTTCCGGTCCCACATGACGGAGCATCGGCAGCGGGAGCGCCAATCCTTTTCGCTCCGCTGCTGCGTGTGCGACTACTCCACCAATCAGGAGACGGCGATGAGGCCGCACGCTGACAAGCACTCGCTCGGCGGGACCGGCAGGTGGGTTTTGGCATTACCTAGATGACGACTAGGAGACGCCCGATCCATTTGAAACGGGAGGGCCGTGAAGGAACGCGGCTACATTTCTTGTCGTCGGTTGGTTTCGGGTCCCCGGATCCGGCATCCGCCCGCGCTTCAGTCACGCTAAGCTAATGGCCGCGCTTCACCTCCGCCCCCGCCAGGTGCCCTCTCGCCCTTCCCGCGGGCGGCGCGCCGACAGTTGCCACGGCGACCGCGCCGGAGACGAGCGCCTCGGAGCATCGCTGCCGCATCTGCCAGAGGTCGTTTCCCGGGCAACCGGAGCTGCTGGTTCACTTCCAGGGTCATCGCCAAGGCAACCGCTACCGGTGCGAGCGCTGCGGGCACCTGACGCGCACCGCCAATAAGCTAGTGGAGCACGTGCGCGTGCACACCGGGGAGCGGCCCTTCACCTGCCAACTTTGCCCCTACAGCGCCAAACGGCGGGACAGCCTGCGTCTACATTGCAAGGTCAAGCACGGCGCGCGGGCCGTCGTGGCCGCCCCCCACTCCGACGTACACACCCACCGCTCCTACGGGCACGGAGACAATCCTAGCAAACACGTTCGCCGGCCGCACGCCGACGTGCCCCCCTCCTCTTCCTCCCTTCTACCCCTTCACCCCTCGCGGAGCGAGCTAGCGGGGTGGAGGGATTTGTCTCCTCTGGTGCCCATCACGACACTCCTCTCTTTAAAGCCCGGCTCCGCCGCGCCCCCGCCCCCTCGCTCCCCCTCCGACAAAAATTCTTTCCTGGGCTACCTTGGCCTGACGCCTTTGTGAACGAATGTCTTCTCCTTCTGCTGACTTGTCGACGGATGGATGTAAAGCTCCTTCCCGCCGCCGCGTGCCAGAATGTCAGTTTATTGACGCGGCGGACCCCGTCGACATCGCCCGCCGCCTGCTTTTTTAGCCAATGGCCCGCCCGAGCGCTGGATAGCAAAGCACGTGACTCCCTTTCTTATGATTATTATTATTGCTACTAAGTATGTGTTGTTCTTCAGAAACTGCCAGCTTTGTAAAGCATCGCCATCTTCACGACAATGAAGTTAATGGACCAAAAGTGTAAATAATCCCCTTTATTCATGAGCACCTTCATTTTAAAAAAATTTTGTTTGAACACCCACAGCTAGCGATCATTCGCAATTAATGTGTGGGAGGCACCAATCCGCTTTTTACTGGAAAAAAAAAAAAACAAAAACCGACCAAATATTTTGACCAATGAAAGTTGATCTCTTTTTTTCTCTGGGTTTTCTTGCCGTCCACATGCCGACGCCGTACGCACAGAATGCTCTTTGCCCTTATGAGCTACTATATACTAGCCGCATCTACCAATGTCTTTGCAGGCAACATTTTTGGAACGACACCTGATATTGGTGCGTCCTTAATATGATTATTGCCAGAATGATCTGCATGATAATGTACCTTTTTTTGCCAAACCAAATTGAAATCCACATTCCAATGTTTTGGCTAGTTTTGCTTGCTCAGTAATTGTGTTGACAAAGATTCTCTTTCTAATCTTTGTGTTGTACATAGCGGCCCACGTGCACTTTGTTGGCTCGCTCATGCAAAAACGGACTCGCGATTTGCGCTTTTTTACATCGATATCATGGCACAGGAAGATTGTTTGGGTCGCGCGGCTGTCAATCGCTTCTTCACGAACCAGATCTCCGATCGGGCAGAGCTAACGGATAGTACCGTGAAGAAAGTTGTTTTGGTATCCTCTGCCGCTTTGCTCTTGCTTGACCAATAAAGTTTCAGTTCAGCAGAGCGACACCTCCATCTTGGTCTCGTAGAGCTCTTTTTTTCGTGCGGAAATGATCACGAGCAGTGTCCGACCGTATGACGGGAGGACACGTTGAAAAAAGAAGTGGCAGGCATGAAGGTCAAATTTCTCACTGAGCAGTGCACGCACACACGAGTGGGAGGATGAGTGTCAATCGCCACGAGCGCTGCCCCCCCCCCCCCTCCACCCCGCTTTGGTTGCCAGGGTTACCTGGCCTGTTGTAGCCGCGGGAGCTAACAAACAGGGTCATTATTAGATTTCACTAAATGAAAGGAGAAGGCGGATGATGGGGGTGAGAAATCAGTGCATTTGGCACCTTGAGTAGGGATTTCACCCTTTCACGTACAAATCACGTACAGGGTATTCATTCAACTCATCGGCTGCCGTTGACAGTGCTAGACGTCCGATCCATTTTGACTGGGAGGGAGAGGCAAATGAACGAACATTAAATACCGTATTGGCCCGAATATAAGACGGTGTTTTTTTGCATTGAAATATGACTGAAAAAGAGGGGGTCGTCTTATATTTGCGGTCTAGACATTATACCCAGTCACGACTCTAGATGACGCCAGATATCATTGAAGCGATGTTCTTTTATGACAGATCTCAGCTACTCTCCCCATTCACGACGCTAGATGGCACCAGATATCATTGAAGCGATGTTCTGTCATGTCAGACCTCAGCTACTAGTTTAACCAGTTTGCATGATTTTATTGCAGTGTTTTTCCTTATTCAGATTCGTTTCAAGACTACAGTTAGACTTCACATTGAATGCAGTTATTGCAGTTTTGTTATCACAATAGATTGGTTTATTTACCTTTCAAAAACCAGAAGCCATTCATTTACGAATGTGATTGCACTCTAGTTAGCATATTTGAATGTTCAGATATTAAGATTTGAATGAGGCAAAATAACATGCCTTAGCTCTCAAATATATTGTTATAATCATTTGTTTCAGATCTACTGTAATTATTTTCTGTATAAAAAAATAATTTGGTGTTCAAAAAGTCTTTTCACACTTGAGTCTTGAAAAAGAGGGTGTGGTCTTGTAATCAGGGCCGTCTTATATTCGGGCCAATACGGTACGATCATGAAATACTATGAAAAAAACAAACTTTAGAGTGTTACTTGGGGCCGTGACCAGGGGTGAAAGTGTTTCACAACGGGCCCTAACTGCGTTCCGGCATGAGATTTAAAGGCGCTATGATCCCGAAGACATGACGGCAACTGTCAAAACCCCATGTTTAGAAAAAAAAAACCTGCCTGCCACACACGCATCTCCAATAAGACTAATGTCAGATTTACATACACAAGTGTTGACACGTGTCTAGCATGATCCGTTTCGACCGATATTTATTTATTGATTCTACGTCGTTCTTCCCAGCGTCTCTCTGTATCTGACAAGTTGCGTCGCCCTGCACGTGCAGGCAGCAAAAACATAAAAAACCCAACTCCGCTGTCTGTTCCATTGGCTGACATACTGACGTGCGATCAGCATGGATAGTTAGCTCTGATTGGTTCAAATGCACGTTTTTTGGAATAACAGATAGAGGGGGAAAAAAACCAAGCTTGATTTAAAGGGGCAATGCAACAGAAAATGGATCAGATCTTTAAGAGAAAGGAAATAGTTGATGAGGTTTATTTTATTTTATTTGGGAGGTTCAGAAGATCTTCCATGTTAATGTGCACTTTGAAATTCTTTTTGTTCATTTATGGAAGGCTACTTATTTATTTCCTTAAGATAAAAAAAAAAAAAAAAGTCAACGTTTGCTTTGTCTTCAAAATATATCCCATTTCACTGCGCATAATGTAAGTCATTCGTACTTATTTTTTGTTAAACTTACATCTTATGTCAAAAAAGGTCAATGTTTACATTCTTGTTTTTTTGTTAAACTTGCATCTTATTTCAAAAAAAGGTCAGTGTTTACATTATCTTCAATTAGAGAGTACATCCTAAGTTCTTGGATGGTTAAAATGGAGGTTTTGCTTTTAGATTTGAAGAAATGAGGGAAAATAAAATTTAGATCAGGGGTCCCCAAGCTTTTTCCTGTGAGGGCCACATAACTTTGCCCTTCTCTGATGAGGGGCCGGGGTCAGTTTGTAACAGAAAAGGTGCGACGATTGCAGGAGTGACTACATGTAAAACTGTATTGTTTTTCAGAAAACCACAAAGTAAGTAAAATAATAATAATAACACTATTAATTAAATAGATAATAACCAAATAACCCTCTCTGGTTTCTTCACAGAAAAAAATCCAGGAAATAAAAAACACTATTGAAGAAAAATCAATAAATGAATAAATGGTCCCTGGTATTGTTCAGGGGGCCGGACCAAATGTGGAGGCGGGCCGCAGTTTGGGGACCCCTGATTTAGATGGAATTTTGTAAATCGGTGTAAAAATACCATTTTGAAGGGAAATCACTTTCTCATTTATGCCTTGTTCCAGTGTAATGCAGTAGCCTAATGCACATGTGAAACCTTTCATTTTCCCAGCCGCTTATCCTCACGAGGGTCACGGGGGTGCCGAAGCCAATCCCGGCTAACTATGGGCACGCCTTAAATCGGTTGCCAGCCAATCGCTGGGCACAAGGAGACCAATAACCATTCGTACGCACGGTCGTACCTAGGGACAATTTAGAGTGTTTGATCAGCCTACCCTCCATGTTTTTAGGATGTGCGGAGAAACCAAAAATCACGCAGGCACGGGGACAACATGCAAACTCCACACAGGAAGCCTGGGATCAAACCCTTGATCTCAGAACTGTGAGGGGAACGTGCTAACCACTGTCTTTGTGTGTGTGTGTGTGTGTGTGTGTGTGTGTGTGTGTGACACCTGTTGTGTTTTATTGTGTGTTATATTTATCACTGTGGCAAAAGAAGTTTTTTGCATTTCGGTGGTTTTAGGAGGTTTAAGCCCCTGAACTCACCCCCCCCCCCCCCCAATTAAAAAAGAAAAAAAGAAAAAAAGAAGGGTGCTCTGTGCCAAACTTGATATCAGTGAGTTCCGGCAAGAAATTCGAGCCACTTTCACCCCTGGCTGTTACCAGTGTAAATTCATTTTTATACATATGAATTGGCTTATTATTAAGATTGTATTCATTTATACATGTATTTATAATTGTGGATCATTTTTTGATTATTTTATATTTTCTTCAAAAATAATAATGTAATTTAAGGTTTCTTTAAATGACAATAAATCAATAAGGTAGAACGTTCGCCCTACATTAAAAATGGAAACAACAATCAATGACGTTCAATTGAAGCAACCAATTAGAGAAGGAAGCCTTCCCCCTCGCGTCCATATTGGTTGCGTTACTTCCGCGATTCCCTGTTTGGCGGGAATTCTTTGGCCGGAACTCGGAAGTGATGCACTTTTAAAAAGCGATGCGAGCGAGCGAGCTCAGTGACGGACAGGAAACGCCAAAGTTGACTTTCGCTTTCGTCACGGCCAGTTTGACGAAGAGGCGGCGGCGAAGGAAGCGCTAGTTTTCCGGGAAACCAAAGTGAACGCCGTCATATGAACGACAACGAGTCCCCTTGAGGCGGACGTGGCGTGGCGTGGCGAGTATTCATCTTTACTGCGTTGCAAGTTGCTTTTCTAGTTCAAGCTAGAATGAGCCGAGCCGGAAGCGTGAGCTGGAGAGATTCGGAGACGCTCATGGACGACTACTTGGCCGCCCTAGGACTGCATCGGAAGCGGGTCGCAAAGGACGGCTCGTGCTTGTTCCGCGCCGTGGCCGAGCAGGTAGGAAGGCTGCGACAAAGACCACAATGTAGCAGTCTACGGCTTGTCGTGTGACGCCATTATGAGCAGGTCTTTTTCCCAACTGAGCAATTGTTGGATTCCGTGCTTTTCGAAAATGCATCTCAAAACTAGTGACTAAAGCAGTGTTTTTCAAGCATTCTGAGTCACGGCACGTTTTGACACTGGAAAAAACCGCGTCACACCACAAATGAATACATTTCCAAAATGACTTTCTGTACAGTAGATTTGATGATGAGATCATTTCTCAATATTTATACTTACTCAGTGTGAAACTCGATCCTATTAAGATGATATCCTGGCTTCAACTCTTTTCAGTTGCTCTGTCTTTATTTTTTATAGCCATTAGGCTTAAAAGCTCAGAATGATCAGACAGGAGGACTCCAACAATGTCTTTAACTGAATCCGGGCCGAACATCTAGCTGACAATAGCTTTGCAGGCAGGTAGTATTCATGTTTTTGCCATGGTGTGGGACTTTTTAGTTTGAACGACAAAGTAAGTGACTTTGAGGGCTTTCCCATTGACCTTTGTAGTTTTTCTCAAAAAAAGGTGCCCGTTATGCTGCGTTTTCACCAAGGCTAACAAAATAGTCCATGGGCTTGTTTCATTTGGAGAGGACCTTTAAGCTCGCTTACCACCATAGCGCTGTTTGGTGGTAGTTTGTTTCGCGTTCAAGAACCGCTCAGATCTTCAGCCACGCTGTCCTCGACAATGTGCTGGAATGTAACACGGGTGGGGTGGACGGTCCTCGCATATGGATAAAATGGAGAGGACACTTTGGTGTATATCGACGCTTGAGTATAAGGGAATGATGTACACTAACGTGCTGGTGTCCACATTGTCGTGACCGGCTGAAAGCCAGAAATCCGAGCGGCCCCCGAACGCGACACGAGCAATGCCTCGCTCATCTGCACCGGCCCGTAACCCTCTACGTTACGTACTCCTTCCTTCCTTCCTACTCCACCTCCGTTCGACGACGTGAACAAAGAAAAATATGATATGGGATCATTTCTCGCGGCACACCAGACGATAGTATGCCGAGGCACACCGGTTGAAAAACACTGGACTAATTACATTGAAATCGGGTATGCGTTTTACCATGCGTTACCTTGGCAACAGAACCCCCTCCCCCAACGCTAAGGATGACCAAGCTGCTGTCATTAACACGGTGGCTGCCATTGACATCCAATCCATTTGAAGTGGGAGGCATATGGATTGGACGTCTACTAGAGACAAATTCATTTCAGTTCAAAGCAGGAGGAAAAGAGCCGCACGATTGTATGTGGGAATCCATTTTAGTATGCCTTTAAAGATTCCATCTCTGCTCAAGTATCTTCTCCTCGCAGGTCCGTCACTGCCAAAGCCTTCACGCGCAAGTTCGTGCCGAATGCGTCCGCTTCCTGAGGCGAAACAGAGCGAGTTACGAGGCGGTGAGTGCACGTTCAAAAAGCTTCGACGGTATCGCCGATTGTCAACTTCAAACAGTCGTACAATAATGATGCGTTTAATGCTAATTTTAGGAAGTGTAATGATTTATTGCTAGCCATTTTAAGAAGGCCGAGCCTTGGCTTCTGGAGCTGCTTGTGTTGCTGCTGAATTTTTCTTGGTGTGCGTGTGCGTGTGCGTGTGCGTGCGTGTGCGTGTGCGTGTGTGTGTGAAGTTCATCGAAGGTGATTTTGAATCGTACCTGCGTCGACTGGAAGACCCGCAGGTGGGGAATCGACTCGACGTGACCCAATTTTTGCTTCGGCTAACGTTCAATTCAGGTTAATAAACTTTATTTATCCCTTGAACTTGTTTTTGCAGCAGTGGGCGGGCGAGGTGGAAATGAACGCATTAGCCATCATGTACAAGTAAGAAGGAGCTTATCTGCTGCAGTTTTGATCTTCTCAAAGCATTTCACTTTTTCTGTCCATACAGGAGGGACTTTGTGATCTTTCAAGAGCCTGGCCAACCCCCAGTGGACATCACAGGCAATAAATTCAAAGAGAAGGTCTGTGCCATACATTCACATTGGCTTTAGTTGAACTTTTCTTTCTAGGTACAACCTAGAACTATTGTCTGGGACAAAAGAAAAAAAAATGAACTCATCTATAAGTGTAGACAAAATGATGAACTCAAGACAACTATTTAGTCTCTTTATGACATACATTTGTACGCATCCAGTTAGACCTTTTTTCCCCCCCTTCAGGTCCAATTGTCTTTTCTGAACGGAAATCACTATGACAGCGTTTATCCCATCAGCCATATAAAGAACGCCGCGCTCTGTCAGTGTGAGTATTTTCAACGTGCTACGGGAAGTACAGCTAAATACAAAGTGAATTGGTTCCAGGACCTTGTTTGTAAGTCGAAATGGTTGTCTGTCGAGCAGGATTTTCCAATAAGAATACATTATAATTCCATTCATTCGTTCCACAGGCCAAAAACCCAGAGTATATCCTTAAGAAATAATGCTGGTAGTACTATTGCAAATAGCAATTAAAGAGCAAAACGAATAAATTATGAATACAAATCAGAATAACAATACTATAATAATAGCAATAATAATAATCTTAATACCTATAAGAATGTCACGAATCGGGTTCTAAGGTGGCAGACTTTTTTTGCTGTACCCGAAATGATTAGAAACCTGACGGAGCTGGCGATTTCTTTGGCGACGTTACCACAGTAAGAATTGTCACCTTAACTTCTAAAGACTGGCCAACGGAGGAGGACCGCCGGCCGAGATCGACATTCTACGGCCCTATTGACGACCCGGTTCACGGATGCAAACGGCGTACTTATATTTTGTGATCGTTCACGTCTTCGTTTCAATGGGAAGTGTCACCTTTTCTTTTTTTTTTCTCCAACGCACATTTTTGGATCCAGTGTTGGTTTTCCTCACAAGAAAATCAGCCGTGCGTCCGTCTCGCGGGCGCTGTCAAAAATCGTCGTATTTCGAGGCGATGATGACATATGGCGAGTCAAATTTGACGTCGGATGTCGAAAAGATAGTGTGTCGAAGCGATTGTATGTTGAGGTACCGCTGTATTTCTCTCTTGTTGAAGAGGAGAAAAGTCCAAGCAAAAATAGCCAGTTTTGACTTTAAAAAAAAAAAAAAAAAAAAAAAAACTTTATTATTATTCTCTGAGATGAACAGAAGATGACACAATTCAGGAGCAATAAAAACCTAAGCTGAATACACTTAGTCCCAATTAAAGGTGGCCGGCCTGGGCCCGGGGTTTCTGGAGTGCGCCGCGACAGGTCGGAGAAGATTTTCTCAATTGTACTTTTTCTAATGCCTATCCAAATAGGCAGCTTTGTGTTAGCCCACAAATGAACCCCGTAAGGGCTCACCGGAGGGATAAAAGGTTATAAACAGCCTTGCACATAAGTGGTCCGCATGCGTACCGGACGTAGACAAACGCGCTGGCCCTCAACGGCTTCCATCCGCTTTTGCGTACCGATGGCTGACCACTGTATTTGCGGCGGACACCAGAAAATCACTTCTCAAAGAAGCAGACCCCACTGAGTCGTTATTTCCGTGTTCCTCCGCTCCCGTCAAAAGACAGACAGACAGACAGACAGACGACAGAGACGTCACCGGAGCTATCGAAAAAAAGGACTTTTTCTGAAAAGTGGCTGCGGGAGGTACCGTGGCTAGAAGCAAATGATGCTCGCACAGAAATGTGGTGCAAAATTTGCCGTGAGAATTCCAATGTCGCCGATAAGAGCAGCGCATTTTATATAGGGTCAAATCATTTCAGCCATCCAAACTTTGAAAAGCACGAAAAAACAGCATGTGGCGATGTCAGACATGACCCCACTCGCCCTATGGACAAGTGGCGGTATAAAGTTAATGAAGAACAGCGCCGTGCACTGACAAACGTGTTTTTGCTGGCATTTTACAAAGCTAAACATGCACGTTCAATGAGCTCTTATGAGGAGGACGTCCCACTTTTTCAAAGGCTTGGAGTTCATGTGTGAGCTGCATAATGCCCTTTATTTTGAATGAGTGCTCTTATGTTTATTTCTTGGCATTTCACTTCAAAGTAATGGCAATTTTGTTGTGCCAGTTGATGTTAATCAAGCGTTAATTGTTAATATCATTAATTAAAGGTAATTGGCTCGTAGTAAAGCTTGACATAATTTTATCGCATCAGGCGGGTCGGCTCTCAAGCTCAATGAGGACCAAGTCACATCTCCAGGTCCTCATCTGAGAACCTGGGCATAAAAAAATATGCGCACCCATGGTTATAAACGATCAGTTCCTATCCCTTGGTCATATCGTAGAGGAGGAGAGATCATTTTGACTGCCAGCTCTTAACCGCGGTATTAGAACAACAACGAACATGTATAATTGCATCAAGTCTATTGCTTCATTGTGGTACGCTAGCTGCTACTGTAGAAATGCCTAAATGTGAAGTAATGTATTGTGTGTTGGCTGTAGCCATCTTGTATGAGCTTCTGTACGCAGAAGTCTTCCAGGTGAGGCGTCACGCTCTGGCTTCCTGGCGTTCCGGCGGCCGAGCCTGCGTTCAGTTGAGCGACATCCACATGGCGGCGTGCGCTAGCAGCGAGTCCGACTCCGACCCGGACCCGGACGCGGGCGACTCTAGGAGTAACGGCAAAAGCTGGACTAGGGTAACTCTCGTTCCTTTGGCGAACTTGTCATCTTTACGAGTGTCAATCACGAAATGCGCTTCCAGGGGCGGGGCCGCGGGTTGATATTGTCAGAAAGTGTCCGTCGCTCTCTGAACGCCGATCTGTACAGAAATGTCGCGTACGACGTGTGGCGTAAGTTCAAGAAAGGTAAGGCAGTTGGACACGTCGCGGCCCGTGGACTACCCTGAGAATATGTCCCTTCTTCACAGCGCAGCAAAAGCAGGACTACAGCATGGCCGCCGAGTTGCAGTTTTCTGCCGGACGGCGCCGTCAGGTCCTGAGCACGCTTTGTTTTGCTAAACGCGAGCTCATTTTTGCGCTACGATCGTAGGTCCGGCCGGACGGAAGCGAGCGGGACGTCGACGCCGGCGTCCGGGTGACTCTTTACGCCGAAGACGAAGGCCAAACGTGAGTTCCGCTTCGACGTAAATCGCCACCTACGGCCGCTCACGTGAGCGACGTCGCCGTTTGTCTTCCTCTCGCCCGCCAGTCTGCGATCGGTGACGTCGGAAGTCCCGGGTCGGAGCGACGCCGTCCGTCGGGAGGGGAGGCTTAGCGATGGGCGGAAAGGTACCGCCGTGTCCTGCCAGGGTGCGAAAAAGTATAGCGGCCGCGTAACGGACGGGCTGCGTATTTTTCTCTCAAAGAGGTGGCTCGGGGCAGGGGCAAGTCCTCCGGTCCCAGAGCGGGTGCCCGTGTACACGTACAGCGGCAGAAGTCCAGATGGTAGGAGTACGTGACGAGATGAACCCGATGGATTTGGACATAAAATTGTTTGCTCCTTCAGGAAGAACACGTCCGACGCCTCCACTTTTGGCCTGACGGAGGAGGAGCGTTTGGCCAAAGACGAGGAGCTCGAAAACGTGGCTCTGGTGGAGCTCCAAATGAAGGACGAGCGCAGCTTTCCGGCTCTCGGGGTTAGGAATCCAGTCTCCGGTTATTTTCCCCTCTGCATCGGCTCGTGTGTGAAATCTGTTCTCTTCAGAGAGCGAGTCCACTTAAAGACATCGGGGTGCCTTCTTCCCGCGACGCGGAGAGACGGACGAGCGCCGCTCTTCGAAGCGCCGACTCCTCGCGCTCCTCTCCTCCTTCTGCGAATTCTGCCGTCCCGTCCTCAAATATTCCCGCCGGCGAAGCGGCTCCCGTTTTCATCGCTCCCGTGGCTCCGTCTCCTTCCGCTGCGACGGCCGTTTTCCGGCGTTTGTCCTCGCCCGGGCCTTCGACGGCCCCGAGACGCTCCTCTTCGTCGCCGGCGCCCCACCTTCCGCGAGTCGCGGACGCCCTCCGGAGCTCTGCCGCGGAGCAGAGTAAGGACAAAACTAGCGTGCCGCCGGCGCGGGCTCTCGGCACGTTTGCCCGCCACGGCGATAAAAGTTCCCCGCTTTCTCTTTAGGTCTGTGTCCAGATTTGCCCGCGGACCGGGGAGCGACCGAAGAAGCGCGGGACGGGGAAGCCGACGCGATCGGCGACGCGTCGGATCCCCCTCGGAACCGGCAAGTCCGGTCAGAGCCGCCTCCCGCTCCCCTCCTCCAAAATCCCGGCCAGGTTGCATCAGTTGAGGAAGCCTCCTCCGGCGCCCCCTTCCCGACGGGACGGCCCGCCGCTCACCTGCTCCAGAATCCCGGCCAGATTGCATCAGTTGAGGAAGCCTCCTCCGGCGCCCCCTTCCCGCCGGGACGGCCCGCCGCCTCCTTCCCGCCAGGACGGCCCGCTGCTCCCCTGCCCCAGAATCCCAGCCAGATTGCATCAGTTGAGGAAGCCTCCTCCGGCGCCCCCTTCCCGCCGGGACGGCCCGCTGCTCCCCTGCTCCAGAATCCCAGCCAGATTGCATCAGTTGAGGAAGCCTCCTCTGGCGCCCCCTTCCCGCCGGGACGGCCCCCGACCCTCGCGGGAAACATCCCCGTGCGGCATCTCTCCCAGGACCCGCTGTACCCAGGCTTCCCCATGGGGGAAAACGGCAACGTTCTTCCCACTCCGGACTTTTCTCTCCGCGAATCTGGAGAAGACCTCCCCCGAGGTGAAGAAAGTCATTGACGGTGCATGAAATCCATTCAATATTGTGAGTGATGATTTCCCTTCCGCAGATATAAACGTCCTGAGGTTTTTCTTCAACTTGGGCGTGAAGGTAAGCAAACTAGCTTCCGTACCAGGCCGTGGAGTGATTTTGTATTTAAAACCATGTGATACGAGGCCCTCGAATGGTATTGGTTAACTTAAAATTCTACGTAAAGATTCCACCTGATGGCGCCAAAGCAATACTTAGAGAAATAGCTCATGCTCAAGATTGTGGGCAAATATTTGGGACCGGCCTCTTCAAATCTGTGAATATGGCTTTATTGCAGGGGTCTGCAAGTCCGTTCCTCGAGAGCCGCTATTCAGCTTATTTTCCACTTGCTTGATGAGCTGACGGTTTGATTCAGGTGTCTTAAAGGAGGGAGACGTGGGAAAAGGAGCTGGATGGCAGCTCTCGAGGAGCGGGCTTGCAGACCCCTGGTTTATGGTTTGCTTTTATGTGCTTCAGGCTTACACCTGGCCCTTCTACATGCCCTGGGTGTACCTGTTGCCCCTCCAGCAGACCCACATCGTGCCCCAAATCCTCTGTCCGGCCCAGACTCCCCACCATCCTCCCGACGACTCCCTCCCGCCCGCCGATGACTGCTACGGCCGAGCGTGGCGGGAGTACGGCGAGTCGGCGTGGCGACGGCAGGCGGCGGAATCCGCCGCACGGTCCGCCCCGTTGGCGACGTCCCCCCGGAACCCTTTTGCCGATGTGCTCCGCGGAGGTTCTCTGGAAACGTCTCCAATCGGTTCTCTGGAAACTTCTCCCATCGCTACAGTACTAGCACCGAATACAGGTAAAGCTGCATAGCCTCTTGTGGACATAATTCATTGGCTACAAGTGTAAACCCTGTAAATCCTAACCCTAGGGGAACCTCTGGGCAGTGATTTACTCAAATCAATTTTGGGAGAAAAATGTACTCTCGCGCAGGTTTACCAAACTTTTGACTTGAGTAGATATGAGAAGAGGCTTTGGCTTACACTAGAGTGGTGACAATTTTCTTCTTTATTCTACATATTAGATTTGACTTTATTTTTGCCAGCACAGTGGCTTTACCGCTTTGACCTTGACTATTCTTTCCACTGAAATGTTTTGGTTAACCAACTCTACTTGAGTAGTATTCCTTAGATGTAACGCTACCCTTACTGAAGTGAAATTTATGGATACCGCCTGATAGGATTTGCGATAAAAGCAAAACGTTTATGCTCACGTTTGAGTGCCGTCGACAGCGCTAGACGTCTAATTCATTTGGACCGGGAGCCCATCCATGACCTCATGGCTATATAATACCACTCCTAGGGTAGTGTATTTTATGTGTATAGGCGAAGGTTTCAAGACCCTTTACTGTCTTCAGGGGAGGACAGTGTAAACGTGATGCCACAGCCTGACGACAACGCAAGACAGGTACTGAATGTTTTTGCACTCTTTGCGGGGATTCCCTACAATGTATTTCTATTATCTTGCTAGCTAAGAATCGCCTAAACTTGATGTTTTCCTTCTATGCAAAGGGAGGAGCCGTTCCTTTGGCCCGCACGCCGCCGCCTCATCACCCGTCAGTGGGCAGCAACACAGAAGAAGCCTACGAGTCAAACGACCAGAGGCCGGCACAGGGCCGACATTACGGCGGACGGCGAGGCGGTTACCGGAGGAGACGTGGACGAGAACCCGGCGTTCAAGGAAGATACTGACTCCTACGTTTGGACATTGGATGGCGTTTGTCCAATAAAGACTTCTAAACTGCAACTTTATACCTGTCGTGTCTTTAGCTTATCCTTCCGAGGTGCTGCCGGTTCCCCTCGTAACATTTCAAGTTGGTGTCCTTGAACTGCCATTTGATTGGACGTCTCTTAGGCTAGGTTCATACCGCAGGTCTTTATGGACAAATCCGATTTAGGTCATCAAAGAGCGAGAGACGGGGAGCTACGTTAGCGATGGAGCTGTACATTAGCGATAGCGGCTAACTTTAACGTAGCTTTTAGGGAAGAGGCGAGCTTGACAAGTCATTAAAAAAAAAAAAATCAAAATTGGGCGGGGTTCAGTGCTCCAAATGAGCAATATTTCAAGACACGGCCGAGAGTCTGGGCCAACTGTATATGTGTGCATCGTGCTATTGATCCATATAAACTTTGAATATAAGACTAAAAATGTTATTTGTGGCCTCTTTTTGGAAATCAAAATTGATAGCCCTAGAATGACGTCAAGCCAGCATTTGTTTTGATGCTCCTGCGCATGCGGGTCAGTTTCCACAGTGCATCTCAGACTGCGATTAATGCGCATGCGTGATATTTGAACGGGCTCAGTGGACAAAGGCGGTCTGCACGGGCATGCCAAACGGATGACAGAAAATGGGAATTGTGCATTAAGACCCGTGGTATAAAACTAGCCATAGTAATTAACTCTGTTAATTGGAAGGTCATAGTGGTCTACGGCAGTGTTTCCCATCCAAGGGTGCGTGTGCCCCTAGGGGTACGTGGAAAAATTAATTTCTTTCCAAGATGATAAAAAACATTCTTAGGTCATTTCATAAGTGCTTCCATAAAATGGTACGTGTGCGCTGTGACTTGTTTCCCTGGGGAGACAATAACCTGTGGCACAGCCAAATCATTCATTCATTCAAACTGCGGGAAACCTGTTGACCTGCAGGTAAACACGGGCAAATGGCTCAAATGTCCAATTGCTGTGGATCCGGGGGGGGGGGAGAACGCTGACAAACGCAAGAAAGATTCCAAACATTAACCAAGGCAGTATAGTGAAAATGATATTTTCTCTATGGATTGACTTTGACATCTGCGGACCCACCCCAGCCTCAGTGAAGCCAGCCCATTTACAGTAACACCAGAGCACCAAACACTCGGAAAGTGTGGGTAAAACAGTTTTCCTAACGTAAGCTGGAGGAATTGAAGGCAAGACCGACTGTAATGGGAAACGCTACAAGTGTCAAGCAAAGCACTGGAGGCCTCTTACGTCGTATTTCTGCTTGTGGCAAAATCAAACAAGCCTCACTCAATTGTTGAAGAGCTCATTCTCCCCGCAGTAGCGGTTATGGCCGAAATGACGATTGACAAGAAAGCAGCCGAGACACTCAAGAAAGTCGCCCCGTGTCCCGTCGGATGGATGATATGTGGGTTCATATTTTTGGACAAGTTTTTGGGAAAAAATAGTGTCCACACTTGCACGTTTGGAAAGAAAAAAAAAAAAAAAATTTGTATAGCCCTATATCACAACAAGCAACTTCTACAGCCAACCGCTTTCATTCATTTGAAGTACATTTATAACAATAAAATAATGGTCCATAATACCATTTTTCAATCAGAGGCACAGCTAGGGAAAATGGGGGGGAAGCAAAAAAGCGCCTGTCTAATTTCCTCCAAATGTAAACATTGGTCTCATGTGTGAAGTGAGGACAAAGTTTGTCGTAGTCAGTGACGTGTCCAGTTAAATCTTGGGTTATCAGTGTCCACATGATGGCGCCACAAACTCAGAATTCGCACTTCTTCACTTTCCCCGTCGTCCTTAAGAACCCTGGTTTAAATGTGCGAGTCCGTGTAGATGATAGGCCAAAACGTGTAAAAATGTCTTCTTTTTGCCAAATATCCTGCAAGGTGTGTGTCATATAATAAGCTATTTTTATATGAGACGTGCTTTATGAAAGGTTGTACTGCGATACGTCATACTCCAGTTGATTGACAGGTCTCACCTGTGAGGGGAGTTCCAGGAAGTGACTGATAGAGTGAGCACACTGCATGTTAGACTGCTCTGCCACATTGTTGTTAAAAGTTGCGTAAAACGCGAAGCTTGTCTGCTGCCCACCATTACAGTGTGGACATGGCCTAAAAAGGTTGGGAACCACTGGTCTACGGGACTAGACGGAGTTCATTTCTATGCTGAAATAAGGTCAAAACTTCACCGACCGGTTATGCGGCAACAATGCAACTGGAGTCGGCAATAGCAAACGGAATCGTCATTTTAATGAGCCCTTACCAGGAAACTGGGAAAGTACAGCGTGGGGTGAAAAAATGACACAACATTCCCTCATGCAAGCATGTCATGACAGCTTGAGTGCCAGTAGCACTGTAACTTCTTTGTTTACATTTGTATATTACGGCACGGTAGGGACTCTGAAAGTGCTTCACACATTTAAAATACAGTTTTATATCAAGTACATTTAACAAAGCAAAGTAAAATGTCTGACAATGTCACATTTAAGCATTCTCTGGTTGGCCATAAACTAGCCACGGCCTAACTTGACGCGCAAAACAGGCCTGTAGCAATCACACAGTTCACAAATTACTAATATCATGTATGATTTTTTTGTTGTTCATACAGTTTCCTTCAAGTGATCATTTGAACTTTTAAAAACCCGAGTCTGTGATGTTTAGATGCCTCTCTTGGAACTTGACCACTCTCAATGAGATGTCAGGCGGGAGACCCTGCAACACGAGCTCCTTCTTCAACTGCGAGGTGAGCGAGCAAACAAAACATAAAATGAGTAGCCGTTCATCTTGTGTATTGCAAGTGTTTTACTTCATACCTGTGGTAAAGCCACGTTATTGATATCCTGCATGGCATTGAAGGTTCTGAGCCTGAAGGTGGCCTCCAAGGCGAAAAGAGCTAAAGATAAAAGACGTACATCAGGCAATGCTGACTAGCGGTTAGGCTCCCGGATACACGCTTGTGACGTTTTCATTCCTCCACTCACTGTGATCAACTACGATGATGACGCAACGCATCGGCGAGTGAAGTTCAGCGAGGGAAGCGTTTCTGCGGGTCGTAGAATAGTTTTCGTTCAGAGTTGGCCTTTCAAATACAAGAATATGCATTGTATAAACACGTACCCTGTAGTGTTTGCAAACGCTTGAACGACGAAGCAGAGAGCGTGACGCTGGGCCGCGTCGATTGGACTCGGCGTATACGCCAGAAGGAAGCTGCCGTCGTCAGAGTACGACTTCTGTATTCCGGCCGGACCGCTGAACAGCAGCCCTGTGATGCTAACAAACAAGCCGTTTGTTATCAAATAGAACAATATGGTGGCGCCTCAAATACAAGTTGAAATTGATCAATGGTGATTCAAAACACGCTTTGCTATTGGAATGAAGGGAAACTCTATTAGCCATTGAAACAAAGTAGGGTAACCATATTTTGATTTCTAAAAAAAGAGGACAATCGGCCCGCCCTCGAGATCCTGGAATTTTACTCCAAGTTCACTCAAAGGTGCCTATATCGCTTTAATATATTTCAAGTGTGCCTCCTCCGTCTGGATAGAAGAAATCAGTTTTATCCCCCCAAAATATTGCCAAATAGTATAGAACAATTCAAACTGTCAGTGGTTACTCAACAGGCTTTATTCTTACAAAAAAAAATAATCAATAAAAATGGAAAAAAAAAAATATATATATATATATATATATATACAGTGCTGCTCAAAAGTTTGTGAACCCTCTCAACATTTTGGAATTTTCTATTATTTCAACCTGATTTCCTAATCAATCAATTCAGTAGTTTTTTTTTGTTTTTTTAACAGTTGTGTTGTCGAGACTAAATTAAAAAGAGTTTTCATCAACTGATGTAGGTGCAAAATTGAACTGTTTGGTCACAACCAAAACCGCCATGTCTGGCGAAAAGTCAACACTGCATACCACCAAAAGAACCTTCTCCCAACAGTGAAGCATGGAGGTGGGAATGTCAAGATCTGGGCTTGCTTTTCATCCTCAGGACCTGGACAACTCCACATAGTCCAGGGAATCATGAATTCTGAGGAATATTGTCAAATCCTAGAACATAACCTGACGCCATCTGTTTTGAAGTTAAAGCTTGGCAGAAGGTGGATCATGCAACATGATAATGATCCAAAGCATTCCAGCAATACAACCAAGGAATGGCTGAAAAAGAAGAAGATTCGTGTTCTGGACTGGCCCAGTCAAAGTCCTGACCTAAATCCCATTGAAATGCTGTGGCAGTTCATGCCAGACGCCCATCAAACCTCTCTCAACTGACTGCGTTCTGCAAGGAAGAATGGGCAAAAATCCCCCAAAGTAGATGTGAGAGGCTGATTAGTCACTACAGAAACCGTTTGGTTGAGGTAATCTCTGCAAAAGGAGGCGCAATATCCTATTAACTGAAGGGGTTCACATACTTTTGCACACATGATATCTGAGTTTTTCTTAAATCAACCACTTTTGTTAAATAAAGAATGACAATATAACTATTTCTTTTGTTTCAGTCCATTATTTGGAATGTCAGTATTGTGGATTTGGGTATAACTTAACATTTAATAAGGTTATTTTAGTTTTTTTTACAAAAAATCTGACCATCGCTGTGGGGTTCACAAACTTTCGAGCAGCACTGTATATATATTAGGGCTGTCAAAATTATCGCGTTAACGGGTGGTAATTAATTTTTTAAATCATGTTAAAATATTTGACGCAATCAACGCACATGCCCCGCTCAAAGAGATTGAAATGACAGTACAGTGTAATGTCCGCTTGTTACTTGTTTTTTGGTGTTTGGTGCCCTCTGCTGGCGCTTGGGTCCAACTGATTTTATGGGTTAGTACCATGAGTGAGCATGGTGTAATTATTGACATCAACAACGGTGAGCTACAAGTTTATTTTTTTGACTGAAAATTTTATAATTTTAATTTAACGAAAACATTAAGCGGGGTTTTAATATAAAATTACTATAACTTGTACTAACATTTATCTTTTAAGAACTACATATCTTTCTATCTATGGATCACTTTAAGAGAATGTTAATAATGTTAATGCCATCTTGTTGATTTATTGTTACAATAAACAAATACAGTACTTATGTACCCTATGTTGAGTATATATATCCGTCTTGTGTCTTTCCATTCCAACAATAATTTACAGAAAAATATGGCATATTTTATAGATGGTTTGAATTGTGATTAATTACGATTAATTTTTAAGCTGTAAATAACTCGAATAAAAATTGTAATCGTTTGACAGCCCTAATATATGTGTGTATATATACATGCCATGTATATATACACACATATATTAGGTATATATATATACCTAATATACCATATATAGGTATATATATGTATATATAGCCATGGAACTGTAGTCCAGTCAATCCCCCCCCCCCCCCCCCCTCCACACACACACACACTAGGCTATGTGCCAACATTTATAAATTACTATAACGACAATTGTCGTCGACATATTGTTATTCCCACTCAATTGTTATTCTCATTCAATGTTAGGGTTGGAGTTTTGTATTTGTTACAAACTTTGTTACGTCTATATCACAGTGGTCCAAAAAAAAGGTGATTGCGAAATCTTCCATAAGACTGTGCATAGCATTTCGACAGTTATAAAATATTGTAGTGTGACTCCACCAGGAAGTGGTTTCAACTGGCCAATTTTTTTAATGGCAGGTTTTTTTTTTTTTTTTTTTTTGCTAGAATGGAACAACTGACAAGGTCGTGGGAATATTACACGTACTTGGATTTCTCTGCCGTTGCATTGATGCGAATTTCCAGTTTCTTGTTTACACTGGCGTATAGATGATCCCCGTCCTGTGGTGTAGGATCCACAAAGTATGGCAGGTAGTCTCCCTCATTGCAACTCCCCACAGGAGGACCCACTTTAGATTTAGACAGGGAGAATGCACGAGTATCTGCGTCAGTGTTGTTGATATATACATTATATCTATTGCAATTTGCTAAGTATGTTCTATGGATGGAGATGCATGGATCATACTCCAAGGCTGAATTTTGATTCAAGTCAATCTTAACTCGGTAGTAGCACAGTGGTGGCGCTTGGGTTTTTCCTGTAGTACTGTGGAAATCGTCAAACTGATCGAAGTGGAACCCTAACCCGAAGTAAAATCCCGACTAAGACCAAAATGTCAGGCAAATGAGATATTTAAAGCATAAACTAATTAATGTTTTGTTTTTTCAACAAATATTTTCTGAATTTCCAGAAAAAGCTGTTTGTTTGTAACGTTGAATTGCTGAAAAGGTTAGATGAAAACAGGCGAGTGTCCTGATTTGCTTTAAAGCACAGGTGTCAAAGCGATTCCAGAAAGGGCCAAGTGCGTGCTGGATTTTGTTCCAACCAATGAAGAGGACACCTTTTCACCAATTTAGATCTTTTACATGTGTAATCAGTTAAAGTTTGTCAGGTGCTGCTTGTTTCAGCAGGAAGTTCATCGGTTAAACTCGCGCGTTATCAGTTGGAACAAAATCCAGCACCCACTTGGCCCTTTCTGGAATGGGTTTGACACCTGTGCTTTAAAGGGACATCTCTGAAAGGTTCCATTATTCAAAACCCAAAGATGTACGGTTGACCACTGTTTAAACAACTGCGTGAGCACATAGAAAAAGTCCA
This sequence comes from Corythoichthys intestinalis, assembly GCF_030265065.1. NCBI lineage: Eukaryota > Metazoa > Chordata > Actinopteri > Syngnathiformes > Syngnathidae > Corythoichthys > Corythoichthys intestinalis. The sequence goes on from NC_080407.1 coordinate 56,724,245, forward strand.
ACCATTGAAGAATGTTTGTCAACTAGTACGTAAGATCAAAAAATCTGTGCAATAAATGTTTCTCAGTTTGAACATGAGATCTCATGTCGTGTAAATCACTATTTCTTTTTTACAACGTCTTAACTTCATTAGAATTGTTGGCATTTGTGAACAATTTTTGTATGTCTACTAAATAAAAGTTTTCCAAGTGGAGATGAAAAATTCCACTAGTGAGGACTACGAAGCATTGCAGAATCAGCAACAATCCTGCTAAACAAGGTCATTTTCTCACTACTTTTGAAATGTTTTTTTTAGATAAATGTAATGAATAATAGTTTGCCACCAAAAACCTATGTTCTAGTTACGGCACAATCAATAGCCCTGTTTGAAAATAGTTCTCCTGCACGTTTCTCACCCCTCAGCACAAACTGGATGGCTACATCGCTGATTGGCTCATCTTGCGGAATATGCCCCCCGTTCTCGTTGCTGTTCGTCAGGTAAATGTCCTCGCGAACGATGTCCTGCATATGTAGCTGTACGGCGTACGAGGCCTCTTTGTAGCTGGCGCCGATGGTCATAGAACAATCCTGAAAACCGGGAGCAATCAGCACCAGGCTAGTACGGTGCTGATTGTAGTACGGTAAGGTCACTCACTTCTTTGAGATGAAGAAATGACGGGTTATTGTCACTGCGTAATGCAAAACACTTGACCCTATCGCCATCTGGGTCAAACGTGGGCAGTTTAGCTTTCACAGCGCAGCCACTGGGGACCCTTCCAGATGAACACGAACGTGCTGTGAGGCGGCAGCCGATAGACACGGCATCCACGCTTAAAATTCGGGGTGTCCTTACCTGACAACAGGCAGCACGGTGGTCCGGGGGGACACGTTTGGCTGTCGAGTGTCAGACCTTTCACTAAATTCAATTTTTGACACCGCCATCACCTCTGTGACGTTGTTGGCAAGCCACGGGATCCACCGGAGGCCGTTCAAGCTGGAAGAGGGAGAGCGTCGGTGAAAGTGTCAATGGCGTTTTTGAGCGGATTTGGGAAAGACAGAGACCGAGGAATCCGAATCGGGTTCAAATTTGACGGCTCTTTTTTTTTTTTTTTTTTGCTCACCCCAGCTTAATTGGTGCGGATTCGCCCGTGCTCACGTGCGCGACGACTTCTTCCTGACACCATTCTCCGATGTTTTGGTCCACTCTTTTCACAGACACCACGTCCACCCCGCACGCCTCTGTCGAACAGTTCAATTGGAAGAAGCTGAGGCAGCTGCTGAATCCCAGTTTGTAGCGAACGACCACCTGTGAAGTATCGCCGTGGAAGGATTAGAGGCGAAAGCAGATGACAAACGCTCAAGAGAGGCGAAGAGTACGTACCTTATCGGTAAGGTTTTTCTGGTGGTGGTAAGTGACTGCTGTGCCCGTGTAGTTTAACGCCTGGCAACCGCACGCCAGAAGCCAAATGACCAACAGGCAGCCACGCATGACGGACGAGGGGACCGTACTCACTGAACAGAGAACGACAAGTCACAGGTGAACATCTGACTAAGTGCCTGTATGCGGTCTGACTTGTTCTCCTTGAGGAAAAAGTACGGTTCACCTTCTATTCAGAGTAGAATGCAGGGGCGAGGCTTGGCGGGTTGCCATTGGACAATTAACTTCAGCGTGGGTGTACTCCAAGTCACAGTGTCACCGTTGTTTTTCCAGTTGAAGCAGCACTTATGCACCGTGCTGGAATATCTTCCAACTTCTTGCCTTGGCCCAACCCGACATTACCGCTTCCTACACGGGAAGTCGTTCTCCGAGCGAGTTGCCCTAGAGCACCGCCCGATTTAGATGACCATATTGTCAATTTCGAGTGCACGCGCTTTACCGAGGGAAGACACGAGAGCGAGCGCTGAAATGTCCGACGCGACTGTGGCGTCGGCTTTGCTGCTGCTTCGAAGCGCCCTGTTGTAGGCTTTTAAAGGGTATGACAACACCTGGGGAAATGCTAATATTCCATCATTTATCCATAAACGCATGCATTTTGGATTCATATCATGCCACTCGGTGTAATTACACACATCGCAACACCAAGAAAATGATAGAAATTTGGATCGATTGTCAAGCTAAAACGACCGGCGCCCGAGATCACGGAAATCTAGCATATTGTGGGCGTGACGTCACAACAAGGAAACAACCGGCTCAGTGCTTACTACTGAATGGCGGCGACGACGGCGGACAATTTTGTTTCTAGTTGCAGCGACGAATCCGACGTAACGAACGTTCTTCTAATGGTGACGAGGAGAGCTATGAACCTTTCTTTGGTGTTTTGGGTTATCAATTTGAGCCCAAACGAAAGCCAATGCAGCCTAATGAAAGGATCATTGAGGGGAGCAATCGCACTGATGAAATACCGGCAACAGATCGTTTGGGAAACACCGAATGGTTTGTTTTGCATTTCTTTTTGTGAAGCTGATACACCGTGACCGCAAAATAAAGTCATGTATAGAATAATAGAATAATTATCATTTATTGTGCTGTCATAGGTTTTCGCTCTGCCAACAGACACAAATAAGAATGGGATTAGAGGTTTTGTTCGATATATTTTACGAGTGATCATTTACACATGTGTCCAGTCCTGTATCCAATGCGTGATATGTTTTTTATTATAAAAGAGTACTCACTCTGGCCATTTCGAGCTTGGCTGCGCCGCTCCTTTGGTTAGCCTGGGGTGGTCTCATCAGAGCCAATCATCGTCCTCTTTCTTGATATCTCGGGACATTTAGGTGGATGCGCGTGTATGGTGGGCACCGCATCTGCTTTCAGCAGCAATTTCTTAGCAAAACCTGATTTCATTTGTCCACAGTTCGAATAGCTTTCAGGTGTAAAATGCGCACCACACAAAACCGTGCCGGAGGCCGGGTCTGCAAAATTAGCCCTCTTAGCACGAACGAACTTTACTCATTGTCTGCGTAGTCCAGCTCTTTTTCTCACGTTCGGCAACTTATGGGTACTACATTGCGACAAATGGCTATTTCTACACCACACAGCATGACAGCTTTGAACCATTTTAGCGATTTTTTGATAAAACACGAATGCAACTCTCATGTCGGTAAACATTAATGGCACCTGCCTCGACCTTTTGTTTCCTTGTTGTGACGTTTCCGCCCCATTCGGCTGTTTCCGGAATACTTTCGGAAATGTTCGTAATTTTCGATCTATTGTCGATAATTGCTCATGAATGTGATTTATTTTTTTGTTATCTTGCCACATAACGCTTCTATTGATATCTCACAGCCTCTTAGTATTATGATACCCTTTAGGTGAGCGCGTGTAATGTTGAGAAAGTTGCAAGAGTTAAAGTTATTGAAAGGGAATTTATTTGGAGAGATCTGACATGACAGCCAACATGTGGACAGTAGTTTCATATTGGTTTTTCCACTTTAGAGCGCCTGGTGTTTGCGATGTCGCAGTGACATCCTGGTATGATATATTGTCGTCAATTGCCAGATATTCAAAACTTCCTTCCTAGAATAAGCATTGTAAAAATAGAAAATGGAGGGGAAGTCCAACGTGGTTTTTTTCCACAGATGATAAAGGATTACCGTATTTTCCGCACTATAAGGCTCACCTTCAGTGAATGGCCTATTTTAAACTCTTTTCATATATAAGGTGCACTGCATGATGAGGTGCAATAGTGGTATTCGCTGGGCTTGCATTATCCATCCACTAGATGAAGCTGGGTTAAAGGCAATGTCATGCCATGAACTAATATTGATCCATATACAAGGTGCACTACCGGCTTTTGAGAAAATGGAAGTCTTTTTAGGTGCGCCTTACCGTGCGGAAAATACGGTACTCATCTCAAAAGCACATCGAGGGTCAAAAGATATGCAGCAACGTAACATCGCAACGAGTCAACGGGAGGTACGGGATATGAATGGTATTAATTGGCAGAAAAATAAATTGGCCCCAAAATCATGGTGTGCTTGGGGCTAAAACTGCTGTTTGAGTTTCCCCTCCAGACGGTGTTGCCGTTGCGGTCTTCTCGTCGAAGCTCAACAATCTCAGCGTGATGTCGGCGGGCAGTCCTTGCATCACCAGCTCCGCCTTAATCTGTTGGTGAAAAAGTAGCCCGGTGGCCGCTCTCACTAAGAGCACTTACACAATGCGCGCACGATGTCGATTGACAGACCTGCGTTAAGTTGAAAGTGCTCTCGTATAGCGGGAACGCGGACCGGAGCCTGGCTCTCAATTCGACCACCACTAAATGCAGAAGAAGCTTTTGAAGCAGATGAAAGTAGCGATGTAAGGAACAGCCTCCACTCACCAGGTACAACCGTTACAATGACACAACGCATCTCTGAATGACGTACGCTGCGGGGAAACGATACCGATAAGTTAGCTCGCCAAGCGTGACTGACCAGCGAATGGAGGTGGTGGCCAAACATACATCAGGGTGACCCTTTCTAGAGCTTGAACGATGAAACAGACGTGTTGACTTTGGCCCAAGTCGGTCTCGATGGGAGTCCAGACCAGGAAATGAAGGCCGTCTTTGAAAGCAGAGACCATGCCGGGAGGTCCTATAAAAATCATCTCTGTGGAGCTGAGACATCACGTAATTCCAATCCCTTACGTTACAAAGAGTCTACAGCAGAAGCGTTAAGCACAGATTTAACAGAAAATGTAAGAGCAAATGGTTTGGTTGTTCCGTTTGTGCCCTGAGAATACGTAGTCTAGAAAATGAGTGCTAGTGGATCCACTCAAATGTACTAGACCCCCTACTATTCATTTTAGGTAGTGTTACGGGGCTAGGGTCATTTAGTAACAATTTTAGCGCTCTCTTTGCAGAATTGTTTCAACTATGACATATGGGAGGCCTCCTAGCATCAAATGCCTGTTCGAGCCACAGCATCGCAACTGTCTTATGGAATCAACTTCCAGCTAATATTAAAGAGGCCGACACAGTCTGTACATTTAAGATTAGACTAAAAACGTTCCTATTTGACAAAGCTTACGGTCAGCCTAGTTGAAAACAGACTAGACTCACAGTTCAGTGATGCTGCCCTAGGAGCTATAATGCTGGGCGATTACAGCCACTGAGTTCTATCTTCTGTTTTTCACTCTACTCACCACTTGTCTTTTCTTTATTTCCCTTTTCTAATTACCTGGTCTTTCCTTTGGAAAGATCAGGTAGTGAGATTCTACGGCCTCCCCCTATATGTTATTCTGTTTTTTTTTTTGGAATGGGAATCCTTCGGCGCGCTGCGCAGCCCGAACCGCTTGACCGATCGGCACCATTCAAGTATCGACACATCCGGAATTTTCGCGCGACGCAGAGACTTTTTCAAAAGTCCCCCCAAAATTTTCCGTTTGCCCGTAAACGGCAATCTTCCGGGAAAAAAAAGCAATTTTCAAAACGCTACTTGTCCTACAATTTTTGACTAAATTGCATAATTTGGGCATCAAAAATTCCGGGACGGTGAGGGGCATAAAAGTTGTATACAGAATTTGGAAAAAATTTACGGTTCCCCAGAAATTTGACAAAAACTTGCCCATTCATTTCTAATGAGAAAAAAAAAAGTTTCAAACTGTATCTAGTCCTACAATTTTTCACCAAATCACACAATTTGGGCATCAAAAATTCCAGGACAGGTAGGGGAATAAAGGTTATTAATACAATTTGGAAAAAATATACGGTTCCCCGGAAATTTGCCAAAAACCTGCCCATTCATTTTTAATGGGAAAAAAAGACAAGTTTCAAACTGTTACTAGTCCGTCAATTTTTGACGAAAACACACAAGATGGGCGTCAAAAATTCCGGGATGGCGAGGGGCATAAAAATGACGGCGGTAAATTTTTTGATAAAATGTACGGTTTCCCGGCAATTTGCCAAAAACTGGCCCGTTCATTTTTAATGGGAAACAAAGAAAAGTTTCAAAATGTATCTACTCCTTAAATTTTTGACCAAATCACATAATTTGGGCATCAGAAATTCCGTGACGGTGAGGGGCATAAAAGTTGTATACAGAATTTTGATAAAAAATTACGGTCCCCCGGAAATTTGCCAAAAACTGTCCCATTCATTTCTAATGAGAACATTTCCCATTCACTTACAATGGGATTTCCAATTGAATTTTTTACATTGCATTGATGCCATTGACGGCCATGCATGTGGAATCTATTGATGCCAATGTACTTGGATTCAATTGACTTTATGGATGTCGATGCCATTGACGGCCATGGACGTCCAAAATGTTTCCCATTCATTTTCAATGAGGAAAAAACTAAATTTCCCCAAATCAACAGAAAATGACCAGATATCAATAGGACGTGTCCCCCAAATGTCCCCGATTGCATTGCCGCTTATGGAGGGTGATGCCATTGGCGTCCATGGACGTCCAAACTTCCCATTAATTTCCAATGGCATTTCTTTGTTTGTTCATTCTATTGATGCCAATGTACTTGGATTCCATTGACGCTTATGTAAATTGATACCATTGACGTCCATGGACGTCCCAAAATTTTCCCATTCATTTTCAATGGGAATTTTTTTTTCCCCCCAAATCAACAGAAAATGACTAGATATCAATAGGACGTGTCCCCTAAATGTCCTCGATTGCATTGCCGCTTATGGAGGGTGATGCCATTGGCGTCCATGGACGTCCAAATTTTTTCCCATTCACTTCCAATGGATTTTCTTCATGTTTGTTCATTCGATTGATGCCAATGTACTTGTATTCCATTGACACTTATGTAAATTGATACCAGTGACGTCCATGGACGTCCAAAAATTTCCCCATTCATTTTCAATGGGAATTTTTTTTTCCCCCAAATCAACAGAAAATGACTAGATATCAATAGGACGTGTCCCCCAAATGTCCCCGATTGCATTGCCTTTTATGGAGGGTGATGCCATTGACGTCCATGGACGTCGAAAATTCCCATTCATTTCCAATGGCATTTCTTCATGTTTGTTCATTCTATTGATGCCAATGTACTTGTATTCCATTGACGCTTATGTAAGTTGATACCATTGACGTCCATGGACGTCCAAATATTTTCCCATTCATTTTCAATGGCAAAAAAAAAAAAAAAAAAAAAAAAATTGCCCAAATCAACAGGAAATAACCAGATATCAAGAGGACGTGTACCCCAAATGTCCCCGATTGCATTGACGCTTATGGAGGGTGCTGCCATTGACGGCCATGGACGTCCAAATTTCCCATTCATTTCTAATGGCGTTTACTTTGTTTCATGCCATTGTTAGGCATGTTTGTCCATTCTAGTGATAGACCTGCGTGGGGCTAAGATTTGTATCTCCACAGAGGAAAGACCAGGTGTAATTTCTCCCGAAATTGCAGTTTCTAGTTCTAATATCTAGTTGAGTAGTCTTTTCATCACTAGTCACCCGGTGTCCCCTTTCCCAACTTTTTCTGCCGCAGCCGCCTGACTATGCCCCTGGCCCCTGGCTGGGAGACGTCCTTGCTGCCAGTAAAATTGAAGTCAGCATTTTATTTGTCCTTCCTTGTGTTGTCTTCATGTGATACAAAAACTTGTTTGATGGACTGAAACGCTTGCGTGCGTGTGAAATAAATATGCATAACAGGAAGGGGGCAAACACTTTTTTCACAGCAGTGGAGCATTTTAGGATTTGGATCCTAGTCAGAAGGTTAGTGTACCTACTGTGTTTTGGCGTCCCTACCGTTGATATCCACATTAAAGCGCAGTATCTGTAAGACACTTACTTAGCTTTCCGCGCTATAGTGTTAATGTAGATCTTCAGTGTCTCATCGACCGAGGCGAACAAAAGATCTCCATTGGCGGGTGTGGGTGGCAGGAAGGCGGGGAGGTACTCCCCTTCAACACAGGACTCCACCCGGGGATCCACTTCGTATTTACGTAAAAGAAAAGCATTTGCAGAATTGACGTGGAAAGCGATATTTCACGCGACAAAGGTCGGCAACGGCTCAAGTCAAGTCTTACCCATCAGTAGAAACTGAATGGGAATTTGGCCGAGGGCGTTCTCGCTTTGGAGAGGAATCGCATTCCCCTTGCCGTCAGTCAAAGTGATGTTTTGCCGAGGAAAGTCCTCCATGATCAGCTGCACGGCGTACTTGCCCTCTGCGTAGCTGACGTTGGCTCCGGGAATGAACGTCATGGTACAATTCTGCGACGAAAGATCAGTCATTAACCCTAACCCAAAGTTGTCTCCTAGTGGTAACTGGTTTTGCTCTTTGGGTTGTACATGTAACAGGGAGAAGAAAGTCGTTTTTAAAGTGATCCTCTAACTTAAATACATGTAGGCTCTAATAAACCACAATTGTTCTCTTGTACTAAAATATGTTGTTAGAAACACACAAAATGTTAAATCAATGGCAATATTTGATAATATTTAGTCCATATTTTGACAGTTGGTTGGCGCCATGGTTTGCGGGCTCGCAGTGATGACGTCATTGGGATCTTTCCAAATGACCCTATTTTTCCTGGATCCTCAGTCAAGTAAGGGATCCGTCTATTTTCTGGATCCGACGGTCCCACCGCGTCTGCAATATTGGTTTCGGATCTGTCCATTTTTTTGAATCGTCGGTCCCACAGCGGCTTTTCGGATCAGTCTGTTTTGTGGAATGGACGGCCAAATCGCGGCTGCGACATTGCCATGGTATCGGTCTAATTCCTGGATCTTCGAGTGAGTAAAAAACGTGGATTTGGATTACTATTGCTATCTTTTATGTTGACTATTCTTCGGGGGAGTTTTCCCCAAATCATACTAAATAATTAAAGCACTATGGCACGCTACAGTGACGATAGTGACTCTGACGTGGACCTTACATCTAGGGTTGTTCCGATCATGTTTCTTTGCTCCCGATCCGATCCCGATCGTTTTAGTTTGATTATCTGCCGATCCCGATATTTCCCGATCCGATTGTTTTTTTTTGCTCCTGATTCAATTCCAATCATTCCCGATAATTTTTCAAGATCATATACATTTTGGCAATGCATTAAGAAAAAAATAAAACTCGGACGAATATATACATACAACATACAGTACATAAGTACTGTATTTTTTTGTTATGACAATAAATCCTCAAGATGGCATTTACATTATTAGCATTCTTTCTCTGAGAGGGATCCACGGATAGAAAGACTTGTGACTTTGTATATTGTGACTAAATATTGCCATCTAGTGTATTTGTTGAGCTTTCAGTAAATGATACTGCAGCCATTCAACCCAAATGCATGATGGGAAGTGGAACCATGACTGTGCATAGTGCTACCAATTGATATATCTTCTCTGCGCTGGGACATAACAAGGTGTAAAGACAAAGATCAATTGCTACCTTGCTTCCCCACATTGCTTCCCATGATATTTCTAATCGTAGGGAGAGGGATTGTAAGGCTTTAGCCTATTAATAAAAGGCTCCAAAGACTGCACAAATTCACTACTCATTTTACGCTGCCTTCTAGCTCTCTATATAGGTAAAACGGCGCCATTACAGATTGAGCGCGACACTGCATGAGTGGATCGTGCAACTCATGCATTAATTGCGTTAAATATTTTAACGTGATGCATTTTCAAAAAAATTAATGACCGCCGTTATCGGGATAAATTTGATAACCCTACCTTAAGCCTAAACTAAAGACTCTGGATGAGTGTAACATATTACAGTGGTACCTCTACATACGATCACTTCGACACACGATCTTTTCGACATCCGACGTAAAATTTGAGCCGCCATTTGTTTGTTGCTCGAAATACGACGACATGACAGCGCTGCAAACGAACGCACGGTGGATTTTCTTGTGTGAGAAATCAACAGTTTTCAAAAAAAGTTGATACAGTTGGAGAAACAAGGAAAAAAAATGATGCTTACCTTTGAAATGAAGATGCAAGTTATAGAAAAATATGAGCTTGGGGTGCGCGTCCCTGAACTGGCTCAACAATACAGCTCCATGGTCCTCTTCCGACCACCGTTCGCCACTATTTATAAGTTAAGGTGACAATTATTATTGTGGTAACATTGCCAAGGAAATCGCCAGCTTCGTCACGTTTTTATCATCTATTTAAGAACTTATCCAACACAAAACGCCCATTGTCTTAAGCAGTTGACTGCTCTCAAGAAAACGAAAGTATTATCTCTACCGCACCGACCTATCTCACTGAGACGTCAGCTTCGCGGTGCGTTCAGGGACAGTAAAAAGTGTCCGCCATATTAGAATCCGATTCGTTACATTATTTACAGGAATAATTATTAATTATTCTTATTATTATTATATTATTCTGAATTATTTATTTATAACTTATTTGTTTTTCAATGTTTAATTGCCATTTGTAACAGTGCCAGCAGTATTTATTAAGAATTTAGTGTATGTTTTTAGGCTTTGGAACGAATTAATGGAATTATAATGTATTCCTATGGGAAAATCTTGCTCGACATACGACCATTTCGACTTACAAACAAGGTCCTGGAACGAATTAAATTCGTATGTAGAGGTACCACTGTATGTCTGTAACGTTAAATACAATTAGAAAACGATTTAATAAAAAAAAAAAAAAAAAAATTTTTTTTTAAGGCATGGCCGGTATTTTTCTGCCGATTCCGATACTTTGAAAATGACGTGATCGGACCCGATCGAGCAGCATCTCTACTTACAACAATGTTGGAGTTCATCAGGGAACGCGTGTTTGCGTACTGCTGAGCTCCTGAGTGAAGAGTGGTCAAGGTGGAAATATTTTTTGTGAATAAATGTGCATAAGTGGAAGCTTCTCCCCTTTTTGGTACTTTTATACACGTATCCTAGCTACCACGCGTTGCAATGTACAAGACATGGATAAGACAAGGTGTGCTCTTTGTCCTGTACTGTATGTAAAGCACGCGACGGCTCTGGATGCTAACAGTCTACATAGTTATATTGGGATAAGTTTGAAAACGCAATATGCTTACCTTGAATATCTGCTAATAAAACCGTAGTTCCAAACAGCACACACTCTCGCTCCCAACCGGAGTTTCCAACAGTACTCTCTCGCATCACCAGTTTTGCAAACCCTAACCCACTTTTGTCTTATCAGGTATTTGCTGCACGCATTTTTCCCTGAAGCTCGTCTTGTGAACGACCGACAGTGCTGTCCTGCTCTTCACTTTTCAGATCTGGTTCAAATAGGAAGGGTAGAACCGACGACATGTTGGGAAAGCTAACGAGTGACACGCTGGAATTTCGGCAACGGGACCGGACCAGTGACGTCACGCACTGCGACGTAACAAGAATGGCGACCTATCACTTCAAATAATTTTACAAACTTTAGTATAACAAAAACATTTAGAGGGGTTTTAATATCAAATTATTGTAACTCATCCTAACATTTATCTTTTAAGAATTACTTGTCTTAAAAATACAGGGGATCCCTTTAAGTGTGACTCACTCACCGGTGTGAGTTTGAGAACAGATGTCTTGTTTTGGAATCTGCAAGCCACCGCATCTCCGTCGGAGTCAATGGTGGGCAGTGTGACCTTCCTCTCGCAGTTAGAGGGAACTCTGGAAAGCGGGTAAGCAAACAGATTTTCATCTGAGAGCATTTCCATGATCTTCAAGTCTTACCTGAGTACGTGCGGAACGGCGCTCCGCGGGGATGCGTTTGCCTTGCCGGTATCAGACCTTCTCCTCCAGTCGACACGCGTGAGGGCCACCGCGTCCTTGACGTCATTGGTGACGTTGACCCACTGGAGGCCGTGCAAGCTGGACGACGGAGGGAAAACCCAATCCTTAATTGATTTATTTTATTTTGCTTGGCGTAAGCTTTGATTTCGGTATAGCTGTAAACCTACCTAAGCACAAACTGTGTGGGGCCAGAAACATAATATATTGTGAGCCCCACTGTAGTACATCCCCCAAACAGTCCTGGCGCAGTAACGTTAAATTCCTGTGCCTTTAAACCACAGTACCCTGACAGGCATGTCCAAAAAGGATTTATGCACTCATTTCTGGAGTTGATGGTGTAGTGAACGGCCACCTGCGGAGGGGAGCAGTTATATTTCATTTGAACGCAACCCTGGCCGTATTCCGTGGCGACCCTTCCGTCTCCTCTCCTTGCGCTACAATAAAGTAAGACAGGTGTACGTACGTACGAATCATTCCAGAAGCGGCCGTAGCTCACCACCACTCCTGAGAAGTTGGACGCCTGATAGCTGCAGGCGAGCGATGACAAGATGAGCACCAGATATCCCCACATGATGGACACTGAACTCTCTACTAATACAAGTGTGCGTCTGGTCTGGCCTGGCCAGCTTGTTGGTATTGCAATGAACAACGATTTCTAGGCGCGGCCTGTCGTGAGGAGATTGCAATCTTACTGTGTTATGTGTGAGTGTGTGTTTGTAGTAAAACTCTAACCCTTTAAGATACAGTTGGTCTTAAACACATTAGCTCAGCCTATTCCTAACTATTCCTCTTCTCTTGAAGAAATAAGTGAATATAATCATGAGCATTGAATTTTTGGATTGAGCGGAAATTCCCTTAAGTTGTTGCTGGCTGCAACGTTTGCTTGCTGAGCCAGTTTTGTGCATATTTCAGATTGTGAGTGTGGTTAAGTAACTTCCATTCAATGCCATATTGAACTGATTTCATATTGATGGAGATACATGCTACAAAAATCCATTCAAATTCCTTGGTGCCGACTAGTGTTGCACCAATACCATTTTTTGGCCTCCCGATACCGATTATGACAACTGGCCGAAGCAGATACTGTACTGATTCCACCTTTAGAAAAAAAAAAAAAAAAAAAATGTATGCGTGTGTTGATGTGGGAATGTGATTTGTACAAAAAATTCGTTTTTGGAATGTATTGTCTATTTTGTAGAAAGAAATATGTTATTTTTTTGCACAACTGTGAACTAATAATTTTTTAGCTGCCATTGACGGCGATAGACGTCCAATCCTTTGGAACTAGGAAGTGCTTGCTGCAAATAAACATTCCTCCCAGTTCAAATGAATTGGATGTCTGCTTATTGGTAGGGTGCATATTGGCCAAAGGACTCAGTTGTCTGCCGTTGATGCTTCTGGTTCCATAGATGAGATGTAGAAGATGGGAACACTGTCACAACACAGATTTTGTTGTATCTCTGGAATGATTGGCCTGAAGGTAGGAAAAAAAAAAAAAAATGCCGTCAGAAAAACAAGAACAATGGAAGTTGTCACTCCAGAGATACTGTGAAAGATCAAGATTTTCAGGTCAGTCTACTCTAAAGGAAATAAAACAAATTCATGTTTTGGTTAAAGATAACATACAAAAGCATATCATATTTTCTTGGAGGTTGTGTGGCTGCAGTGTTGAAAAGGACGATATATAGTTTAAATTAAAAAAAGTGATTTTAAATATGATTTAAATTTGAGGAAAAAGTGAGTCCACTGAATATTGTGCATAATAGCTCTGGGAAATTGCCACTGGCGTGGAAAAAAAAAATAGTTGTCCTGCCCTCGGCTTTCTTGAGTGACTGCCAGACCAGTTCTTTGCACGCGTGCAGAGGTGAAAAACCACCTTGAACGAGGAAAACACATGCATCATGAAATAATATGATTGCATATGGCAGGGGTGTCCATTACTTCAATCGCGATTGACCAGTGGATAGGAACGCTAGTGTGGGTAGCTCTCGCCATGAAGACAACACTACCCCCCCCCCCCCCCCTTTTATTTATTTTTTTTGCTTGCACTACAAATTTAACTGTATTAAAAAAAAATGTTTTCTTAGACTCCCTCCCCCTGTGTTTAAGGTAGATCTTGGAGCAATGAACAATGAGCACACCTGACATCGGCCTTCAGGTACTTTCCCATGTTTTCCGTTGAAATTATGTTAGTGAGATAGAAAAGTTGGTGGACTGCATTCCAACACTATTGCACTATGCCAAAAACCAGCCTGACTGACTTACCGTAAATGTTTATTTTTTGCTAATTTATTCATATATGTATTTTTCAATCAGTATTTTTAGCTGTGCATTCTAACCTCTCACTGGGATGATGCAGCACTTTACAATCAAATCAGAGGAAGCAGGTTTGTGGTGTCATTTCAATTGTTAAAATTGAGACGCGGTTCCCTCTAGTGGTGTGTGAAAGTAGTAACGAAACAGTACTTCAGCGACTTTAAACAATATTTGTATAAAATTTGAAAGCCATGAGTAAATCCAAGCCATACAAGACAAAATCAAATTCCAATTATTCATGATCAGTATTTGTTAGTACTCGACTAGATATTCTTAATTTTTACAAATTGCATTGCCCCCCTCCTTTGTAGTTATTTAAAATGAACCAATTTGTTTAAATAATTTTCACCAACTGAATGTAAATGGGCATTTAGAGTTTGTAGGTGGGTCTGGAGTTTGCTGTGGGTTGCTAACCAATTTTGTGCTAATTGATGTTTTGTCTGACTGAATACCAGTTTCAGCATTGCTAAATAAAAATGTTTTGCAGAGTTCAGTCGGGTTTCTAAAAGTACAGTCGGAGCTAGAGCCTTTAGCCACCAAGCTCCTGTTTTATGAAATCAGCTTCCAGCTAGTATTGAAGAAGCCGAGACAGTCTACTTTTAAGATTAGACTAAAAACGTTCCTATTCGACAAAGCTTATGGTCAGGCTAGTTGAAGTCGGACGAGACTCACAGTTCAGTCTAAGCTGCACTAGAAGCTATAATGCTGTGGGAATTACAGCCACTGAGTCCTATCTTCTTTTTCGCACTCTACCTACCACTTGTCTTACTTTATTTCTATTTTAGGGTTATAAGGCGGCCATGTGAACCTGTTTGTAGTTGTTTCTAAGTGTTTTTATGTGTGGCACGACTTGCGGCCATGTTTGTAGTTCTGTTCTTTTCAGCATGGTGACCATGTGAACATGTTTGTAGTTGTTTTGTGTGGCACATGTTGTGCCGACGTTAGGAGTCACTTTGTAGTTTTTAAAAGTAAGTATTGTCATAACTATGTTTGTAGTCATTTTAGTGACCATGTTTGTAGTTCTTTAACTGAAGCACTGTTTAAACTTTGTAGATTTTTCAATGTAGAAGGTGATGTGGTAGCCATGTTCGTAGTATATAATGTATCAGGTGTTGGGAATCATTCATACCTTAAAATATTACGCAATAATTACCTGACTCCGTTTTAGTGTTATATAAGTTTTACCTTATCACCAAACACTCTTCCAACAATTACGCGTATTCGTTCTGAAAAGAAAGGCGTCAGGAAGCCGGCATTTTCACACACGAGTGGATTTATTCCTAACAAGCAAATCTAATACAGCACTCGGGTCTCAGGTCCCTCTCAGTACAGCCTCGTACTTTCCTGTGTCTATCAGGAGAAGCACACACCCCGAGTTGCCCAAGAATGATTCATACTACACAATATGCAAATACATGTTCCTATCGACTATTGATTGGCTATGTGATCTCTGCAATTATTCTTAGCTTGCTCTGATTGGTTTAAATTCCCCTGCAGGATGGCGGGGTCTTCTCTCTTTATCTCCGGGGGGTCCCTCTCAGTATGTGGGACAGCCGGGTTGTTTTCCCGCCTTTTGAGACAAAAGGGAGCGTCTGCCCCCCTTGTTGTGGTTGACTGTGGGCTTGTTCTGCAAGTCCTGTAATTGTGCCTTCACACACATCTGTTATGTTATTTCCTGACACTTGTAGGAATGCCTCTGCCATTACATTTAACTGTTGATTAAAGTTATGCATGGTAAAACACTGTTTTCTCTTCTTTTGAAATTACTTTACCTTCACAGGTTAATCAGCCATTTTATAGATGTGTATTTGAAAATAAACACTCCACTAATTTAATTATATTTATTGGCTTTAGGGTTATAAAGCAGATTTAAAAAGACAAAGAGGTAGAGAGAAATAAAGGAACGGGATTGTGTTTCAAAATGCGACTTGTCTTTTCTTGTCAGAGGCTAGTCGAATGCTCTCCTTCGGGATTCACCTGAAGCCTGCAATGCAATGGATAAAAAGAAAGATCAGGTTAGGTCTGTTAAATTCTCTGTAACCTGTGTAAAGATGACCAATTTTGAGCCCAGTGCTGGTTTTCCCCACACTGCCTGAATGCACCAAGTCACATGATAAGTCCCACATGATGCCAATTAGCCAATTACCCAATCAACAGTCACCTGGGCACCATATAAGCTGCCTTGACTCATCTCCCTTCAGTCGTGTGGGAGAGAAGCCAAGGGCCAACAGCTGCAAGTGAGTCTCAACTGTTTTTGATCTATGTGACCAATTGTATGTTTAAACTTGTGTTTAAAGCCTGGGATGTGCTGCCAGACTTCCTGCTCTTCAAGCCTATCCGGTCAGGTCGGGGTAACCTAGCGGTGTTAACAAACGACCTGTTCTGTGTAGGTGGTAAGTATGCGGCCCCCTTGCGTCCCGCTTACAGGGACAAAGCACGCGGGTGTGGTGGTCCAGGGCATCAGGACCTTAATCGTTGCCCAGTCTTCTATGGGGATCAGCCCCGCTCATGCAACAGCCCATCTTGCACCACGTAGGGCAAATTTGAACGGGCAACATTTGGGGTAGGTTTGAGAATATAGATGGATGCGGGTGGCACCAAACGGTAATTTATTAAGTGGCATTTTCCAAGAAATATACCAATTGACTATATTACTGTTTTGAACTGGGACGGTTCCCATTTTTTTGGGGGGGGGGGGGGGGTGATGGGTGAATAATTTTTAAAAAAAAATTTAAATTGAGGTTCCTAATGAGTCTGTTGGATTTGCAATAGCTTACAAAATATAATTAGTAGTAGCTGCTCGTGTAGATGGTAAAAATTTCATCATTTGCAAAAAGGTGGGTGATTGTTGGCTGCTATCTTTCTAGCATAGTCAAAAGTAGTTGGTCGGGTCGCGGGGGCAGCAGTTTTAGCAGGGAAGCCCAGACTTCCCTCTCCCCAGCTAGCTCCTCCGGCGGGATTCCAAGGCGTTCCCAGGCCAGCCGAGCGACAGTTGCTCCAGCGTGTGGAAATTGGGAGGGGATGGAATTTGGATTAGAAATGAGGATGTAGGAGACTAAAAAAATGCCTTCATTATTTGTAGGTGTGCAATTGTTGGCAGAAGTGGTGAGCAATGCTGGCTAGCTTCCTAGCGTGGTAGAAAGTGGCTGTTTTTGTCATTTGTAAGCCAAAAAGGGAATTAATTTATCAAGCTGGCATTGTAGAAAGTGGCTGTTTTTGCCCTTGGTGAGCCTAAAGGGAATTTGGTGTCATGCTGGCTAGCTTCCTAGCGTGGTAGAAAGTAGCAGTTTTTGCCTTTTGTGAGCCTAAAGTGAATTCAAAGTATCCTGGCTAGCATGGTAGAAAGTGGCAATATGTGAACCTAAAGCACACATGTTCAAAGTCCGGCCCGGGGGCCAAATGCGGCCCGTGGTCAAATTTCATCCGGCCCCCAGCTTCTGTCATAAAATAAATAACGTCTGGCCCGCACACACTTAATAAATTGGTCAGCAGTACCTGCTACCAGCATATGAAGTAGCTTACACACTAAATGCTGCTCCTCACTAAAACAAGCTGGATAGGGGCCCTCAAGGACCGACGTTGGCTACCCGTTCTACGTAAAGGACATCAGCCAAGTTTGGCCCCCCATTTTTACCACACCAAATCTGGCCCCCTTCGCAAAACGTTTGGACACCCCTGGCCTAAAGGGAATTCAGTGTCATGCTGGCTGGCTTCCTAGCAAGTGTCAGTTTTTGCCATTTTGGAGCCTAAAGTGAATTCAAAGTGTCCTGGCTAGTGCGGTAGAAAGTGGCTGTTTTTGGCCATTTGTGAGCCGAGAGGGAATTGGGTATAATGCTGGCTAGCTTCTTAGCGTGGTAGAAAGTAGCCGTTTTTGCCATTTGTGAGCCTAAAGTGAATTCAAAGTATCTTGGCTAGTCCGGTAGAAAGTGGCTGTTTTTGGCCATTTGTGAGGCTAGAGGGAATTGGGTTCCATGCTTCCTAGCGTGGTAGAAAGTGGCTGCTTTTCAAATTCATCAGCCTAGAGGGAATTCTGTGTCATGCTGGGTAGTGTGGTAGAAACTGCCTGCTTTTGCCTTTTTTTGTGCCTTTGAGACTTAAGTATGCAGGCTAGCTTCCTAACATGGTAGAAAGTTGGTGTTGTCCATTTGTGAGCCTAGAGAAGGGTGGGCAAACCGGTCCTGAAGGGCCGCAGTGGGTCCTGGTCTTCGTTCCCACTGAACTAGCACAGATAGTATAACCAATGAGGTTTCAGAAGAAATGAGAAGCGCCTGATTGCACTTGTAAAACGGCAGATTGGTGAGAATGTGTCCTCTTAATGGGTTGCAACAAAAACCCGTACTCACTGTGGCCCCTTTGTAAAATAGTTTGCCCACCACTGGCCTAAAATTAATCAAGTCTCAGGCTGGCTAGCTTCCTAGCATGGTAGAAAGAGGGTTTTGCCTATTTGTGGGCCTGGGGGAATTGACAGTATCATACAGGCTAGCTTTCTAGCATGGTAGAAAGTGGCTGTTTGCCTTTTGTTGTATGGAGGACAAAGAGTGAAAATTAAATACCATTAAATGTCATTAAAATGCTTCTATTTCAATATTTGTTTTCACTTCCTTTATTTTATTTCACTGTTTTATTTATTTCACTTCATTTATTTTATTTCACTTCATTTATTTCTTCACTTATTTATTTGGGGTCAGGGTTGATTAAAATAAAAAAATGAATGAACAAATTTAAATGAGAAGCATTTTGATGACACTTATATGTGCATTTCATTTTTGCACTCCTTATCTGCCATATTGGTCAGCCCAAAGTACCATGCAGGTGAGCTTCCCAACATGGTAGAAAGTGTTTTGTTTTGCCTTTTGGTGAGCCTGGAGGGAATTGTAACACTAGAAGAAAGTCTGATCATCCCCAAAGGTGTCCCATTTTGGGACACCCTGGGATCCGCCCCCAAGACGAGCCTAGCCTTTTTTTTGTAAATGGGGGCCATTACTTATGCACCACAGGCCGCATCCCATTTCTATTTTTCTTCCCCCACCCCTTGGCCCTTCAAACGAAGCAATAAGGAGTAGGGCTTGAAACGTCAGCCCTACAAATTGGGACACCTTTTTACACTCTCACGTACGTCATAAGTCCTTTCGGCCAGTTGTTACGTAACCAAAAAGCGACGATAAAAAATACACTTGTGGGTTGAGCAAAACTGAAAAAACAAAACAAACCTTACAATTGAAGAAACGCAATGAACTCACATTTCAATTAGTGGTGTCAATTTTATTTTTTTATTACACCCCTAATTAGTGCACTTTTTATCGCGATTAATCTTTTAACTATTACTTTTCTGACTGAATGCTGGTCATCAGCTGTTAGAATATTATTTGGATGTATCAAACTTCTCAATTAATTTAAGCAAAGCAAACAAAACCACTTGTAACTAACAGAAGGGTCCACAACACATGCACATAGATGTGGAGCACTAGTTCAGTTTAATTTGGTTTCAAATTCAATGTAATATTTACACCATTGTATGAAACCTGAATGATTGTTTCTGAACCAAGAGCGGTATTTACTAAACTATCTTGCATATTTTTTCCAGCAATTTAATGAGAAGTGTTTTTCTTTTTACCACTGTTGCTTGGTTTGCTTAGTTGTAGTATTTGTAAAAATCAATTTCTATCCACAGCAAATGGTAAATTGATCTTTTCAAAAATGTTTTTAACCTGTAGAGGGTATTCAAACAAATACATTCGAATAAATTAGAATTATTAAACTATTAAAATATCCTCAGAAGTTGAGCAATTTAGTGTCAAGTAATAAGTGTCTCAAAGTAGCCTTACTGAGGAAGGTTTCTCCCGAGCTAATGGCTGAATTTCCAAGTAAAGAGTAGCTTGACTTAGGAAGAGTCGAACCAGTCAGGCAGGTTAGTATTTGTTTGAATACCCTCTACATGTTAACATTTTTGAAAAGATATATTAACAATTTGCTGTGGATATACATATTTAGAAATACTACAACTATGCACACCAAGACAGTGGTGAAACGAAGAGCACTACACATGAAATTGCTGGGAAAAAAAATGTGCAAGATTAGTAAATACCACTCTTGGTTCAGAAACCATCATTCAGGTTTCATACAATGGTGTAAATATTACATTGAATTTGAAACCAAATTAAAATGAACTAGTGCTCCAGATCTATGTGCATGTGTTGTGGACCCTTCCATTAGTTACATGTGGTGTTTTGTTTTTGCTAAAATAAATTGAAAAAAGTTTAATACATCCAAACAATATTCTAACAGCTGACCAGTATTTTCTTCAGTCAGAAAAGTAATAGTTAAAAAAATTAATCGCGATAAGTGCACTAATAAGGGGTGTAATAAATAAACAACACCACTAATTGTAATCATTGTTTATTGTGTTCGTTTGTAATGTGTGTGTGTGTGTGTGTGTGTGTGTGTTTCAGTTTTGCTAAACGCACAAGTGCCCTTTCTATCGTCGCGTTTGGTTACGTAACAACTGGCCGAACGGTCTTGTGACGTTCTTGGGCTGACGTTTCAAGCCCTACCCCGTATTGCTTCGTTTGAAGGGGTGGGGGAAGAAAAATAGAAACGGAATGCGGCTGGTGGTGCATAAGTAATGACCCCATTTACAAAAGGCTCGGGGGAGGATCCCAGGGTGTCTGAAAATGGGACACCCTTGGTAATAGGAGCACCAAAACCCCATGGTACTGCTAGTGTAAAAGTATAATATAGCTAACATGGTAGAAAGTGTTTTTTGCCTTTTGGCCTGGAGGGAATTGAATGTCATGCTGGCTAACTTCCTAGCATTGTAGAAAGTGGCTGTTTTTAGCTTTTGGTGAGCCTGGAGGGAATTCAAAGAGATGTAGAAACCTCTGTGGGCTAATGTAGAAGCCTCTGCTGAAGAGGAAGATCCTTCTCTCACGGAGAAGGGTTTGGGTTGTAACCCCATCTAGCTTTGAAAGAGGACTGCATGGTCTTTTCACCTCCCGTTGTTGTGGTGAAATTGCAGACTTTAAAAGTGTTGGTGTCCATAGTGCAACCCTCAGCAGTAATAGAACCTAGATTTGACAGTAAACATCCTTGCTGATTATGGAGATAGAATAGTGACAAAAGTGAGGTTGTAAAATGAAAATAATCCCTGTAAAATTTCCGTTTAACTAAAAGACCCTTGTAACTCCAAATTTTGAGTTGTAAAATAAATATGAAAAAATTCAAAGGAATAAATTCTACAAGTTTTTTGTTCTAGAGATGTTTTTCTTCACTTCGGATTAAAAATTACCAATTACAAGTGCACAAGTTTTGACATTCTTGTCGAGTTTTATGAGCCAAAAAAGCTACTCGTAACCTATTTTTAAAATGGAAGAAAAATACCTGTAAAATGACTACTTTTAACTTGTAAAACAAAAAAACTTGTATTTCCAAATTTTGCGTTGTGAAATGAACATGAGAGAAACACGATGTAAAAATTTCTAGTGTGTGTTTTCCCCATTTACAGGTAGTTTTTTTTTGTTCTACGGGTGTTTTTTTCTTAGTGACAGGTTCAAAACCCACCAATTACAAGAGTTTTTTTGTGAGGTTGTTGTAATTGGTGGGTTTTAACCTGTTGCAAAGAAAACACCTGTAGAACAAAAAACTACTTGTAAATGGGGCGGGGGAGAAACACTAGTAGAAATTTTTACATTGTTTTTTCATGTTTTTAAACACACAATTTGGAAGTACTAGTTTTTTTGTTTTACAAGTTGAGTAATTATACAAGTGTTTTTCTTAAAAAAAAAACTAGGTTGAGTGTTTTGGCTCATAAAACTTGATAAGACTGACAAAACTTGAGCACTTGTAATTGGAAATTTTTAATCTGAAGTGAAGAAAACATCTGTAGAACAAAAAAACTTGTAGAATGTGTTCCTTTGAGTTTTTTTCCATGTTTATTTTACAACTCAAAATTTGGAAATACAAGGGTCTTACTTAAATGGAAATTTTACAGGGATTATTTTCATTTTACAACCTCACTTCTTTTGGCAATTCAATGATCGGGGACAGGGTGGCAAAAACCTATCTTAGGGCTTTGTTTAGGGCTTTGTTTAGGGCTTTGTTTAGGGCTTTGTTTAGGGCTTTGTTTAGGGCTTTGTTTAGGGCTTTGTTTAGGGCTTTGTTTAGGGCTTTGTTTAGGGCTTTGTTTAGGGCTTTGTTTAGGGCTTTGTTTAGGGCTTTGTTTAGGGCTTTGTTTAGGGCTTTGTTTAGGGCTTTGTTTAGGGCTTTGTTTAGGGCTTTGTTTAGGGCTTTGTTTAGGGCTTTGTTTAGGGCTTTGTTTAGGGCTTTGTTTAGGGCTTTGTTTAGGGCTTTGTTTAGGGCTTTGTTTAGGGCTTTGTTTAGGGCTTTGTTTAGGGCTTTGTTTAGGGCTTTGTTTAGGGCTTTGTTTAGGGCTTTGTTTAGGGCTTTGTTTAGGGCTTTGTTTAGGGCTTTGTTTAGGGCTTTGTTTAGGGCTTTGTTTAGGGCTTTGTTTAGGGCTTTGTTTAGGGCTTTGTTTAGGGCTTTGTTTAGGGCTTTGTTTAGGGCTTTGTTTAGGGCTTTGTTTAGGGCTTTGTTTAGGGCTTTGTTTAGGGCTTTGTTTAGGGCTTTGTTTAGGGCTTTGTTTAGGGCTTTGTTTAGGGCTTTGTTTAGGGCTTTGTTTAGGGCTTTGTTTAGGGCTTTGTTTAGGGCTTTGTTTAGGGCTTTGTTTAGGGCTTTGTTTAGGGCTTTGTTTAGGGCTTTGTTTAGGGCTTTGTTTAGGGCTTTGTTTAGGGCTTTGTTTAGGGCTTTGTTTAGGGCTTTGTTTAGGGCTTTGTTTAGGGCTTTGTTTAGGGCTTTGTTTAGGGCTTTGTTTAGGGCTTTGTTTAGGGCTTTGTTTAGGGCTTTGTTTAGGGCTTTGTTTAGGGCTTTGTTTAGGGCTTTGTTTAGGGCTTTGTTTAGGGCTTTGTTTAGGGCTTTGTTTAGGGCTTTGTTTAGGGCTTTGTTTAGGGCTTTGTTTAGGGCTTTGTTTAGGGCTTTGTTTAGGGCTTTGTTTAGGGCTTTGTTTAGGGCTTTGTTTAGGGCTTTGTTTAGGGCTTTGTTTAGGGCTTTGTTTAGGGCTTTGTTTAGGGCTTTGTTTAGGGCTTTGTTTAGGGCTTTGTTTAGGGCTTTGTTTAGGGCTTTGTTTAGGGCTTTGTTTAGGGCTTTGTTTAGGGCTTTGTTTAGGGCTTTGTTTAGGGCTTTGTTTAGGGCTTTGTTTAGGGCTTTGTTTAGGGCTTTGTTTAGGGCTTTGTTTAGGGCTTTGTTTAGGGCTTTGTTTAGGGCTTTGTTTAGGGCTTTGTTTAGGGCTTTGTTTAGGGCTTTGTTTAGGGCTTTGTTTAGGGCTTTGTTTAGGGCTTTGTTTAGGGCTTTGTTTAGGGCTTTGTTTAGGGCTTTGTTTAGGGCTTTGTTTAGGGCTTTGTTTAGGGCTTTGTTTAGGGCTTTGTTTAGGGCTTTGTTTAGGGCTTTGTTTAGGGCTTTGTTTAGGGCTTTGTTTAGGGCTTTGTTTAGGGCTTTGTTTAGGGCTTTGTTTAGGGCTTTGTTTAGGGCTTTGTTTAGGGCTTTGTTTAGGGCTTTGTTTAGGGCTTTGTTTAGGGCTTTGTTTAGGGCTTTGTTTAGGGCTTTGTTTAGGGCTTTGTTTAGGGCTTTGTTTAGGGCTTTGTTTAGGGCTTTGTTTAGGGCTTTGTTTAGGGCTTTGTTTAGGGCTTTGTTTAGGGCTTTGTTTAGGGCTTTGTTTAGGGCTTTGTTTAGGGCTTTGTTTAGGGCTTTGTTTAGGGCTTTGTTTAGGGCTTTGTTTAGGGCTTTGTTTAGGGCTTTGTTTAGGGCTTTGTTTAGGGCTTTGTTTAGGGCTTTGTTTAGGGCTTTGTTTAGGGCTTTGTTTAGGGCTTTGTTTAGGGCTTTGTTTAGGGCTTTGTTTAGGGCTTTGTTTAGGGCTTTGTTTAGGGCTTTGTTTAGGGCTTTGTTTAGGGCTTTGTTTAGGGCTTTGTTTAGGGCTTTGTTTAGGGCTTTGTTTAGGGCTTTGTTTAGGGCTTTGTTTAGGGCTTTGTTTAGGGCTTTGTTTAGGGCTTTGTTTAGGGCTTTGTTTAGGGCTTTGTTTAGGGCTTTGTTTAGGGCTTTGTTTAGGGCTTTGTTTAGGGCTTTGTTTAGGGCTTTGTTTAGGGCTTTGTTTAGGGCTTTGTTTAGGGCTTTGTTTAGGGCTTTGTTTAGGGCTTTGTTTAGGGCTTTGTTTAGGGCTTTGTTTAGGGCTTTGTTTAGGGCTTTGTTTAGGGCTTTGTTTAGGGCTTTGTTTAGGGCTTTGTTTAGGGCTTTGTTTAGGGCTTTGTTTAGGGCTTTGTTTAGGGCTTTGTTTAGGGCTTTGTTTAGGGCTTTGTTTAGGGCTTTGTTTAGGGCTTTGTTTAGGGCTTTGTTTAGGGCTTTGTTTAGGGCTTTGTTTAGGGCTTTGTTTAGGGCTTTGTTTAGGGCTTTGTTTAGGGCTTTGTTTAGGGCTTTGTTTAGGGCTTTGTTTAGGGCTTTGTTTAGGGCTTTGTTTAGGGCTTTGTTTAGGGCTTTGTTTAGGGCTTTGTTTAGGGCTTTGTTTAGGGCTTTGTTTAGGGCTTTGTTTAGGGCTTTGTTTAGGGCTTTGTTTAGGGCTTTGTTTAGGGCTTTGTTTAGGGCTTTGTTTAGGGCTTTGTTTAGGGCTTTGTTTAGGGCTTTGTTTAGGGCTTTGTTTAGGGCTTTGTTTAGGGCTTTGTTTAGGGCTTTGTTTAGGGCTTTGTTTAGGGCGGGGAAGAATTCCCTCCCTCTCCGGGGGGGAGGAGGAGCCCCTCCCCACTCCCAGGATCGGGAAGGACGCGCGCTGTCCATCCGCGCCTCCCCACGGTCCCCCCAACGCGGAGGCGGTGGCTGGCGGCGTCCACGAGGGCGACGCCTCACCACCGTCCACTCGTCACGCCCTGCCATTATTTTCAGTTTGAGTTTGTTTGTATTTGTTTTAATTATTGTTTACTTTGGTGTGTTTGTTTGGTTGTATTATTGTTTTGGTGTATTTGTACGTATTCAATTTTTTATTTTATGTTTTGGCAGGATAATTTGTACAATTTATTTTATTGATTGGTTTAATCGTATTTTAATTATCAATTATTTTTTCCAATTTTTGTCAGAATTAGCGAATATTTTAACTTTTGTTTGTTTGTTTTTTTGTTGAGGGTAAATTACAAATTGATTTTAAGGGTTTTTTAATGTCAAAATTTAATTTCCAATTATGTGTTTAATTTGGAGCAATTTTCGTTAAGTGTTTGTATTATTTTCGCAGTTTAATTCAGGTATTTATTTAATCAATTAATTAATCTTTTATTTAATATAGTCAGTGAGGTTGGAAATTAATTCAGGAATTTATTTAATCAATTAATTAATCTTTTATTTAATTTAATCAGGCGCACCACGTGGGCTTTGCTATCTAATTAATAAGTGTGAATGGATGAATGTGGTAGAAGTGTGAATGTGCCAAAATGGGTGTGTGAATGTTTGTAGGTGTATGAGTGTGAATGAAAAGTGCGTGTGTGGGTGCTTGAGAACTCTTTTTCTTTCTTTCCTCCTCTTTCCCCCACCGCTCTCAACACCACAAACAAAAAGAAACGCAAAAATAAATTGGCCAAAAAGGTAACGTGTGTCGTCAGTCGACGTTTCGGTCCTCAACGGACCTTCCTCAGGACGAAAACACACGTTAAAAGACGCGAGGACGTCGCAGCAGGCACGCAAGCCGTCAACGAGGCGCGCTGCCTCCTCGCGCGCAGCGAATTCTAAAGTGCGTCACACCGCGAAGCACGACGCCACAAAAAGCGCGCCGCACCTCACAAGCACCACGCACCACAGAAGACACCAGACACACAAGCAGACAACACGCACACGACAATTGGCCCTCAAAAAAGCAAACAAATCCACTCGCAAATAGTAATCAGCACAGCAGCAGTAGCGGCAGCGATGTTGCACCGTCGAGCTCCGGCTGCAGAATGAACTGCGCATGTGCAGTATGCCGCTATACTCAGTCTTTTCGAGCTGGCGCTGTGCAGCCACTTTTTTCATTATTTTTTTCTCGTTATTTTTTTGAGTTGGAGCGAAAGTTGTGTATGTATGTGTACTCTTCGTGTATTTTGAATGTAGCGTATGTATATTTTGCATAAAAAAATAAAAAAATACCAAAAAAATGAGAAAAATGAATTGTGTGTGAAGATAAATGTGAATATCTCTGTAAATATTTTGTGTATGAAGTCCAAATTAAGTGCGATGTAAATAGGAGTGGCCCAATAGGCCATATAAACAATTGGTGTCCAACATATGGAACGCGGGCCAAAAGTGGTCCCAAGCATAATTGGGGTTAGGGCCCAAATAGAAATTTGGGGTTAGGGCCTATGCCCCTCTAACGCTCTCCCCTCGCTGGGCAACCAATGGCCCGCGGGCCAATTGCGGCCCAAGGCTTGGGGTTAGGGCCCAAAGGGCGAATTTTGAGTTTAGGGGTAGGAGAGGCTAGGGTTCGTGTGGAGGAGGGCTGGGGAGACCTAGGGCACACGCCCCCTAGGGTTGAGGTTAGTGTAGAGGGCAGGGCAGGGCGATCTCTGTCCTCCTGACCCTCGTTCAGCCCCTCGGCGGCTAGCCTAGTCCCCAGTCTCCAGATCCACCTGAACTCTGCCCTCTTCCTCTGACTCGTCGTCCAAGCCGAATTCCGCTCCAGACCCGTCACGCGGACCTCCTGAAATCCGTGGTCCATGAAGTGACGCACAAGTCTGGTATGGGTTTTTTTGTGTCTCATAATATTGGACTTGTGTTGTGCCAATCTTGTGGATAGAGTGTTCGCCGTCTCCCCAACATAGATGGATCCGCAACGGTTACACGAAATCAAATAAACACAATTATCCGAACGCATAGACAACGATTGTTCCAACTGGAACATCTGTCCAGTGGACAAGTTGCGAACAAATCTTTTCTTGGAATAAATTCGTTGCGTCGGAAGCGGCTTCTCCTTCCGCAAGTTCGGCAGCTTAGCGCGCACCAGCAAGTCGGTCAGATTCTTGTTCTTCCTGTAGGCCGAGATAATGTCTCGGTCCGACAGGGCAGGAATCGCCGACTTGCCTACCTCAAAATTGCACTTAACGTGGCTGTTGAAACGCCTAGTGAACGTAGAATAAGTGGTGACGAATGGAATACGATCTTCCGTCGATTTAGTGGTATTTTCCAAAAACGTGCGAAGACATTTGCGAAGAAACGACCTACTGTAGGCCCGACGTCTGAGAGCGGTGAAAAGAATTTTTGTAGCCTCCTGGAAATCAACGTAATTCGAACAGATTCTGTGGAACCTCAGCAACTGCGACTTGACCAGTCCCCCGAAGGTGTGTCTAGGGTGAAAACTGGATTTGTGGACAAGAGCGTGGGTGTCAGTGACCTTAAAGAACACCTTGATGTCCAGGGTTCCGCGGCTGGCGAAATTCGGTCCTTTGTACACAGTCACATCTAAAAAATCGATGGACGTGTCCGACCATTCCGCTTTGACTTGGATGGAAGAGTTGTGAGCGTTCAGGATTGAAACAAAGCAATCGAATTCCGATTTGTCACCCGGCCAAATGCCCCAGATATCGTCAAGATATCTGATGTAGCAAGTGGGCTTCATGGGACACTTCGCCATCACCTCTTCCTCCCAGTTGGCCATATAAATATTGGCGTACGAGGGGGCGAATCTCTTCCCCATCGCAGTGCCCTTCACTTGCAGGAAATATTCCCCGTCAAACACAAAATCGTTTCGTTTTAAGTTGATTTCCAGGAGCTGCAACAGCTCGTCGTCAGGTCTCCCAGGATCTGGGTACTTTTCAAAGAATTTCCGAACTGTTCGAATGCCGTCGTCGATGGGAATATTGGTATACAAGCTCTCGACGTCCATGGAGAAGAAGGCAAATCGTGCAGGCATTTTCAAAGTCTTGACGATCCGAATGAACTCATACGTGTCCTTAACGTAGGACGGATGTTTGATGGACAGGGGAAACAGATGGTGCTCTATGAATTCCGCCGTCGCATAAGTGTCGCTTCCGCAATCTGAGACGATTGGCCTGCCAGGCGGGACTTCATAGGGCACGGCCCACTTGTCGGGGCTCTTGTGGATTTTGGGCAAGATGTAGAACCGCCTCTCACGCGGTTCTGCACTCCCCTTCAAATACAGCATTTGTTTATGACTGATGAATTTTTTGTCCTTCAACACGGCCACAATTCGATTGATCATCGGCAAGGTCTCCCAATAGATAGGTTTAGGTTAGGGTTAGGGTTTAGGGTTAGGTTAGGTTAGGGTTAGGTTAGGGGTTAGGTTAGGGTTAGGGTTAGGTTAGGTTAGGGTTAGGGTTAGGGTTAGGGTTTAGGGTTAGGGTTAGGGTTAGGTTGTGGAAGTATTGACTCGATGGCCACCCCCACGTCACAAGACATGGTAAAAACAGGGGCCAAAGGAATGCACGGTCCAACCACTGGACTGGATGCACCTATGCTCCACCCGTCATCAAGTGGGATGTAGTCATTTCGACTATACCTTCCTAGGAAGGGAAGATCAAGTGAAAATGACACGCGTCATGTCCGGAGGACATGACGTGTGTTTAGATTATACGGACCCAGCGACCAACTAATGGATCAAATCCATTCATGGAATATGAAAAGCAAACCCATTTTCAATTCCATGAGCCCGACATCTGAGAAGGTAGTGTCCATTCCGGACTATAACATCCACCAATAGCCAAGTCAGATACCAAAGCCTGTGATACTGAAAAGGTGAGATCCATTGGACCATTACAAAACCAATAACCTTTCCAGAACAGGGAGACTTTGGGGGCGCCCTACCCCAACTGAAGTAAGCTAAAACAAAAACGAAACTAGCATCGCGATCTGAATGTAAAAATTAACTAATGAGATTTCTTTTAGTGGATCAAAGCCACAGATGGAATATGAAAAGTAAACGTCTTTCCAATTCCATGAGCCCGACATCTGAGAAGGTAGTGTCCATTCCGGACTATAACATCCACCAATAGCCAAGTCAGATACCAAAGCCTGTGATACTGAAAAGGTGAGATCCATTGGACCATTACAAAACCAATAACCTTTCCAGAACAGGGAGACTTTGGGGGCGCCCTACCCTATCTTAATCAAACTCAATTAAAATTAGTATTATTATTAAAATTAACAACCAAAATTAAACCTCAAAATTAAGTAAATATAAGCCAAAATATTAAATAATTCGCAATAGATTGGATTCCGAGTGGTATGGTGCGAAGATCTATCATACCTATACAGCCATGTACACACAATGCAACCCAATCCAGTCAATTGAACCGACCCCAACATGGTTGAGTTCCATTCGGAGCAAGACCCCAATCCGCCGCGCAGCGGCGGCGTCGCGGGGCGACGGAGCGGCGCGAAGCGACGCTAGACAATATACCAACCAATAAAGCAATACTAAATCAATTAGTCAATGAACCAACACCATCATAGCCGGACACCACTTGGAGCATGACCCCAAGTCGCCGCGAAGCGGCGCGGGGCGCGAAGCGCCCCGCGGCGCTGAGCGGCGCACACCGCGAACGGTGGGGCCAACAGCATAATAAAGCGGTTCAGCCATCTAGCAAAACAATCCAACACCAATCAAGTCGAACATCACTTGGATCAAGACCCCAAGTCGCCGCCAGGCGGCGCAAGCCGCGAAGCGGCGCGCGGCGTCGAGCGGCGCACACCGCGAACGGCAGAGTCAATAGCACAGCACAGCGGCTCAGCAGCATAGCAAATCCAATCAGTACCTACATAACCGAGTGCGACTTGTAACAAGACCCCAAGTCGACGCGAGGCGGCGCAAGCCGCAAAGCGGCGCGCGCCGTCGAGCGGCGAACATTGGCGCACGAAAGGGTTAATGGTTCAGGTTGAGTGCAGAACGCTGGTGGAAGTCACCAGTAGGCAACGTCCCCTCCGGTTAAACACTCCCAGATTAGGTACAAACAATTAATAATCCATATAAAAATTTAATTTAGTCAATCAGGACTTTAAATTTGGCCAAATAGGTGCCCGTTGGGCAACTGAGTTGAATTACAACCCATTTAAGTCCAATTTTCCAAAAAAAAAAAAAAAATTTTTTATTTTTGCGGTTCAACCTCAACCATATTCGTTCTCCTATTCATTCGCATAACTCTTCAGGAAAACATCCTATTATCACAAACAATAGTTTAAATTAAACAGCAAGCAAATATTCATTATCTCAACGTATTACGACCGCAAACCGCCACACGGTGGCGCTCCACGGTTATCTACGTGGCTAACGGTCCAATTATTTTTACCTTTTCCTCTATTAGTCCCTACGCTGAGAAGTTTTGGGAGACCATTTCAGGTACTATTTTGGGTCTCGTTTTAGGTCCCTGCAACAAGCACTTTTCCTAACACGCTTTTCAGGACACATCATCAGTAGAAAACCTCTGGGTCATCGGGTGTTTCGGCCATTACGTCTATACACCCTCACAGAGGACGGCCAGCTGGAGAGACCACGCTCCAACCTGTGTCCCGTGCCCAATCGGTCATTAAGCCTATTTTGTAGCCTCGAGAAAGTTTTGAAGAACGTTTTAATATTCGTTCGATCAGTCAGTCAGTCCAGGTCAATAAATAAGCCGCCAAGAATATTGCTTCAATTTTATTGTTCAAATGGCCTCTAATTTTGCTTGTTACTTTGATGGGGACGCATCCCCATTTTTTGCTATTTTATTCACCCGCCGAAGCGGGGACCCGACTTAAACGGGACTTTCAACCAGCATCCCAGGCTAACGGAGACATACCCCCCGCCCCGTTAAAAAGTCATCAGCGCAACCTCGCGAATTAATCGCAAAACAGACAAAAACACAAACCAGTCACATAATACATTGCAAACAGTCACATAAAAAAACAGCGTGAGCATATGTGGTGCAAACCAAGCAACACGTGAATAAAAACATTCCTCGCGGCGGAGGACAGCAGCAAAACCAAACTCAACATCAGCGCGTCGCTGGCGGCCAGATCCAAGAACTCAAATCGGACTTCGCGTTACGTAAACCAGAATTAAAGTTTCATTAAATTACTCCAAAATTAACTGAACTATATTAAATTAATTAATGAAACATAGTTACACATTAAATTAATTATAAATGCAGTAAAATTAAATTGGATGGATACAATTGAATTAAAGGGTTAGGGTTAGGGTTAGGGTTAGGGTTAGGGTTAGGTTAGGGTTAGGGTTTAGGTTAGGGTTAGGTTGGGGAAGAATTCCCTCCCTCTCCGGGGGGGAGGAGGAGCCCCTCCCCACTCCCAGGATCGGGAAGGACGCGCGCTGTCCATCCGCGCCTCCCCACGGTCCCCCCAACGCGGAGGCGGTGGCTGGCGGCGTCCACGAGGGCGACGCCTCACCACCGTCCACTCGTCACGCCCTGCCATTATTTTCAGTTTGAGTTTGTTTGTATTTGTTTTAATTATTGTTTACTTTGGTGTGTTTGTTTGGTTGTATTATTGTTTTGGTGTATTTGTACGTATTCAATTTTTTATTTTATTTTTTGGCAGGATAATTTGTACAATT
The DNA here is from genome assembly GCF_030265065.1 of Corythoichthys intestinalis. Classification (NCBI taxonomy): domain Eukaryota; kingdom Metazoa; phylum Chordata; class Actinopteri; order Syngnathiformes; family Syngnathidae; genus Corythoichthys; species Corythoichthys intestinalis. The sequence continues at coordinate 56,755,800 of NC_080407.1, forward strand.
TATTTTATTGATTGGTTTAATCGTATTTTAATTATCAATTATTTTTTCCAATTTTTGTCAGAATTAGCGAATATTTTAACTTTTGTTTGTTTGTTTTTTTGTTGAGGGTAAATTACAAATTGATTTTAAGGGTTTTTTAATGTCAAAATTTAATTTCCAATTATGTGTTTAATTTGGAGCAATTTTCGTTAAGTGTTTGTATTATTTTCGCAGTTTAATTCAGGTATTTATTTAATCAATTAATTAATCTTTTATTTAATATAGTCAGTGAGGTTGGAAATTAATTCAGGAATTTATTTAATCAATTAATTAATCTTTTATTTAATTTAATCAGGCGCACCACGTGGGCTTTGCTATCTAATTAATAAGTGTGAATGGATGAATGTGGTAGAAGTGTGAATGTGCCAAAATGGGTGTGTGAATGTTTGTAGGTGTATGAGTGTGAATGAAAAGTGCGTGTGTGGGTGCTTGAGAACTCTTTTTCTTTCTTTCCTCCTCTTTCCCCCACCGCTCTCAACACCACAAACAAAAAGAAACGCAAAAATAAATTGGCCAAAAAGGTAACGTGTGTCGTCAGTCGACGTTTCGGTCCTCAACGGACCTTCCTCAGGACGAAAACACACGTTAAAAGACGCGAGGACGTCGCAGCAGGCACGCAAGCCGTCAACGAGGCGCGCTGCCTCCTCGCGCGCAGCGAATTCTAAAGTGCGTCACACCGCGAAGCACGACGCCACAAAAAGCGCGCCGCACCTCACAAGCACCACGCACCACAGAAGACACCAGACACACAAGCAGACAACACGCACACGACAATTGGCCCTCAAAAAAGCAAACAAATCCACTCGCAAATAGTAATTAGCACAGCACAGCAGCAGTAGCGGCAGCGATGTTGCACCGTCGAGCTCCGGCTGCAGAATGAACTGCGCATGTGCAGTATGCCGCTATACGCAGTCTTTTCGAGCTGGCGCTGTGCAGCCACTTTTTTCATTATTTTTTTCTCGTTATTTTTTTGAGTTGGAGCGAAAGTTGTGTATGTATGTGTACTCTTCGTGTATTTTGAATGTAGTGTATGTATATTTTGCATAAAAAAATAAAAAAATACCAAAAAAATGAGAAAAATGAATTGTGTGTGAAGATAAATGTGAATATCTCTGTAAATATTTTGTGTATGAAGTCCAAATTAAGTGCGATGTAAATAGGAGTGTCCCAATAGGCCATATAAACAAGTGGTGTCCAACATATGGAACGCGGGCCAAAAGTGGTCCCAAGCATAATTGGGGTTAGGGCCCAAATAGAAATTTGGGGTTAGGGCCTATGCCCCTCTAACGCTCTCCCCTCGCTGGGCAACCAATGGCCCGCGGGCCAATTGCGGCCCAAGGCTTGGGGTTAGGGCCCAAAGGGCGAATTTTGAGTTTAGGGGTAGGAGAGGCTAGGGTTCGTGTGGAGGAGGGCTGGGGAGACCTAGGGCACACGCCCCCTAGGGTTGAGGTTAGTGTAGAGGGCAGGGCAGGGCGATCTCTGTCCTCCTGACCCTCGTTCAGCCCCTCGGCGGCTAGCCTAGTCCCCAGTCTCCAGATCCACCTGAACTCTGCCCTCTTCCTCTGACTCGTCGTCCAAGCCGAATTCCGCTCCAGACCCGTCACGCGGACCTCCTGAAATCCGTGGTCCATGAAGTGACGCACAAGTCTGGTATGGGTTTTTTTGTGTCTCAAAATATTGGACTTGTGTTGTGCCAATCTTGTGGATAGAGTGTTCGCCGTCTCCCCAACATAGATGGATCCGCAACGGTTACACGAAATCAAATAAACACAATTATCCGAACGCATAGACAACGATTGTTCCAACTGGAACATCTGTCCAGTGGACAAGTTGCGAACAAATCTTTTCTTGGAATAAATTCGTTGCGTCGGAAGCGGCTTCTCCTTCCGCAAGTTCGGCAGCTTAGCGCGCACCAGCAAGTCGGTCAGATTCTTGTTCTTCCTGTAGGCCGAGATAATGTCTCGGTCCGACAGGGCAGGAATCGCCGACTTGCCTACCTCAAAATTGCACTTAACGTGGCTGTTGAAACGCCTAGTGAACGTAGAATAAGTGGTGACGAATGGAATACGATCTTCCGTCGATTTAGTGGTATTTTCCAAAAATGTGCGAAGACATTTGCGAAGAAACGACCTACTGTAGGCCCGACGTCTGAGAGCGGTGAAAAGAATTTTTGTAGCCTCCTGGAAATCAACGTAATTCGAACAGATTCTGTGGAACCTCAGCAACTGCGACTTGACCAGTCCCCCGAAGGTGTGTCTAGGGTGAAAACTGGATTTGTGGACAAGAGCGTGGGTGTCAGTGACCTTAAAGAACACCTTGATGTCCAGGGTTCCGCGGCTGGCGAAATTCGGTCCTTTGTACACAGTCACATCTAAAAAATCGATGGACGTGTCCGACCATTCCGCTTTGACTTGGATGGAAGAGTTGTGAGCGTTCAGGATTGAAACAAAGCAATCGAATTCCGATTTGTCACCCGGCCAAATGCCCCAGATATCGTCAAGATATCTGATGTAGCAAGTGGGCTTCAAGGGACACTTCGCCATCACCTCTTCCTCCCAGTTGGCCATATAAATATTGGCGTACGAGGGGGCGAATCTCTTCCCCATCGCAGTGCCCTTCACTTGCAGGAAATATTCCCCGTCAAACACAAAATCGTTTCGTTTTAAGTTGATTTCCAGGAGCTGCAACAGCTCGTCGTCAGGTCTCCCAGGATCTGGGTACTTTTCAAAGAATTTCCGAACTGTTCGAATGCCGTCGTCGATGGGAATATTGGTATACAAGCTCTCGACGTCCATGGAGAAGAAGGCAAATCGTGCAGGCATTTTCAAAGTCTTGACGATCCGAATGAACTCATACGTGTCCTTAACGTAGGACGGATGTTTGATGGACAGGGGAAACAGATGGTGCTCTATGAATTCCGCCGTCGCATAAGTGTCGCTTCCGCAATCTGAGACGATTGGCCTGCCAGGCGGGACTTCATAGGGCACGGCCCACTTGTCGGGGCTCTTGTGGATTTTGGGCAAGATGTAGAACCGCCTCTCACGCGGTTCTGCACTCCCCTTCAAATACAGCATTTGTTTATGACTGATGAATTTTTTGTCCTTCAACGCGGCCACAATTCGATTGATCATCGGCAAGGTCTCCCAATAGATAGGTTTCTCCAGTTTCGTGTAATAGACCGGATCACTCAATTGACGTTTGACCTCCGTGACGTATTGGTCCCTGTCCATCACGACCACCGCCGAGCCTTTATCGGCCGGCTTGATGATAATGTGAGTCGCTCGTTGAAGGTCCTTCAACGCACGCAATTGGCTGTCGGTCACATTGGGTTTTTCTGTCCACGGCGCGAAATTTTGGTTGAGCCACTGTACGTCCCTGTCCATCATTTGTACGAGTTCTTTTGGCAACTTCTCCGCGGGAGGCGTCCACTCAGTCGGTCCCACAAACGGCGGTTTCGGACCCGCGAGCGGTACCCCGAAGTAAGCGGCCAATTTCAGGCGTCTGTGAAATCGCTGCAAGTCGAATTCTAATTGTTCTTTGTCTTGCATACCTTTTTGCGTGACCGGTATAAAGGACAAACCCCTTTGTAGCAACTCATATTGGTCTCTGGTCAATTTAAAGTTCTTAGCCAAAACCACCACGTCTCTGCCGACTAAAGAACGTGCGGACTGAGACCCCCGTGCGTTGCTGCTTGGGGGAATTACCAGTTTAACAACCGGCACCAATGCTCCAACATTTTGGTGGCAGTCGCGGCAGTCCAATGGATGCCATCATCCTCAACATGAAAGTCCTCGGCAGGCAGCGGTTCGAGATATGGCATATTGCGACGCACATGTTCATTCAGATCCGTCAGATTCTCGCGTTCTTCACGCGGAAGTTTGTCGGAGAAGTTAACCAGCGGGATCCAGATTTCCGCGTACGGAAACATTCGTTTGGCTGTGCGAAGTGCCGCTTGCACGTTCTTGATGGTGGTCTCCCGCGGTTTATTCTGGCGACTGTTAATGCCAAAGGACAAGACCAATTTCTGTACAACGACCTGATCCAAGACATGCGGGCTAGTCAACAGCATTTCCCCGTGCCTGAAATGGGCACCGGGAAAACTGTCAATTTGGAGATCGTCCACACTGTAACCCGGAATGCGCGCCAAATTGGAATCGCCGATGATCAGGTTCTTCTTGTGTACAATCAGTTTCCATTCGTTCTTTTTGCGCACCTGCCGATGCCGAAAAACCACATGTTCGTGAACATACGGCGAACCTGGCAGTGGCACCAAACTGGGAGACTCTGGCATGTCCGGCGCATCGCCCAACAACTCATCAGGGGTCGCGATCGGCCTCCTTTCAGGAGTCGTGGCCGGTCGCCGTTCCGGAGTCCGTTCAATCACCCTGTGGACCTGCAGTTCGTCAGGAGCGAGAACCCTTTCACCACCAGAGCCCGGGCCCGAGCCTTCTGAATCGGCCTCCGAAGCTTCGGAGCCGTCAGACTCGTCGGACCCTGAGGCGTCGGAGTCGGACCCGTCGCTCTGCTCGACCACCTGGTCTTCATCGAACCCCATCAAATCTTCTTCCAGTACCGCCCCCACATTGTCTTCCGTCAACACCACACCCCGGGTTGTTCTATTCGGTCTGGGCTCCAGGGGGCGCCTGACACTGGGCGCCACACTCACGGGGACGTCCTCCCGCCGGAGCAGACCCCGTCTCACCCTGGGAACCCGACGGTCACGAGGACGGCCAGGCGTCCACCAGTCCAACCCCACCGCGTTCCCAGGATCTGCCGGAACCGGGTCGTCGTCAGCCAGAACCGGTCGACTTTCAAGCTGCACCTTCTTCTTCCTTTTCATTCGTTCACCAATCTTCTGCTGTCTCCGATCAGCCTTCCCGGCCTCAAGTTCCCGCTCAATCAAGCCTCGTGCATGATCAAAGACCGCCTGCGTCACCCTCGGCAAATTCCGTCTTGCCCAACGCATAGCAACCTCCCAGGCCGCTTTCCAACTCGGGGTAATACACAGCTTGACATCCAGCAGCATCGCCTGTAGCTTGGCCTGATAATGTTGTTTCAAAATCAGGCACGTGGTGTAGCCCCAGTTTTTGGCATTGCCCACAATCAAATCGGTGGTTTCAGGCGTCGGAAACGCAGGCTTGATCACGGTTGACAGATCCCTGACCAACCGTTCAATGGTAAGCGGTTCAGGCCTGTCATTCTCCATATCGACGTTGCGCAGATGATGGACAGTTCGAATGACGCCATGCAAGTAACGCACGAGCCTCCCAAACACTGGGTCAGCTGCCTGGCGTCTCACATCTGTTCCATCGACACGGTCATCCACTGGTTCCCGCGTCCCAGTCCGCTCCCCTCTGCGAACCACATCCGCATAAGTCCTGCGCGGGGGGCCACCGTAGGGAGGCCGGCGCGGAGGCTCGGGCCGGATTAGGTTGGGGAAGAATTCCCTCCCTCTCCGGGGGGGAGGAGGAGCCCCTCCCCACTCCCAGGATCGGGAAGGACGCGCGCTGTCCATCCGCGCCTCCCCACGGTCCCCCCAACGCGGAGGCGGTGGCTGGCGGCGTCCACGAGGGCGACGCCTCACCACCGTCCACTCGTCACGCCCTGCCATTATTTTCAGTTTGAGTTTGTTTGTATTTGTTTTAATTATTGTTTACTTTGGTGTGTTTGTTTGGTTGTATTATTGTTTTGGTGTATTTGTACGTATTCAATTTTTTATTTTATTTTTTGGCAGGATAATTTGTACAATTTATTTTATTGATTGGTTTAATCGTATTTTAATTATCAATTATTTTTTCCAATTTTTGTCAGAATTAGCGAATATTTTAACTTTTGTTTGTTTGTTTTTTTGTTGAGGGTAAATTACAAATTGATTTTAAGGGTTTTTTAATGTCAAAATTTAATTTCCAATTATGTGTTTAATTTGGAGCAATTTTCGTTAAGTGTTTGTATTATTTTCGCAGTTTAATTCAGGTATTTATTTAATCAATTAATTAATCTTTTATTTAATATAGTCAGTGAGGTTGGAAATTAATTCAGGAATTTATTTAATCAATTAATTAATCTTTTATTTAATTTAATCAGGCGCACCACGTGGGCTTTGCTATCTAATTAATAAGTGTGAATGGATGAATGTGGTAGAAGTGTGAATGTGCCAAAATGGGTGTGTGAATGTTTGTAGGTGTATGAGTGTGAATGAAAAGTGCGTGTGTGGGTGCTTGAGAACTCTTTTTCTTTCTTTCCTCCTCTTTCCCCCACCGCTCTCAACACCACAAACAAAAAGAAACGCAAAAATAAATTGGCCAAAAAGGTAACGTGTGTCGTCAGTCGACGTTTCGGTCCTCAACGGACCTTCCTCAGGACGAAAACACACGTTAAAAGACGCGAGGACGTCGCAGCAGGCACGCAAGCCGTCAACGAGGCGCGCTGCCTCCTCGCGCGCAGCGAATTCTAAAGTGCGTCACACCGCGAAGCACGACGCCACAAAAAGCGCGCCGCACCTCACAAGCACCACGCACCACAGAAGACACCAGACACACAAGCAGACAACACGCACACGACAATTGGCCCTCAAAAAAGCAAACAAATCCACTCGCAAATAGTAATTAGCACAGCACAGCAGCAGTAGCGGCAGCGATGTTGCACCGTCGAGCTCCGGCTGCAGAATGAACTGCGCATGTGCAGTATGCCGCTATACGCAGTCTTTTCGAGCTGGCGCTGTGCAGCCACTTTTTTCATTATTTTTTTCTCGTTATTTTTTTGAGTTGGAGCGAAAGTTGTGTATGTATGTGTACTCTTCGTGTATTTTGAATGTAGTGTATGTATATTTTGCATAAAAAAATAAAAAAATACCAAAAAAATGAGAAAAATGAATTGTGTGTGAAGATAAATGTGAATATCTCTGTAAATATTTTGTGTATGAAGTCCAAATTAAGTGCGATGTAAATAGGAGTGTCCCAATAGGCCATATAAACAAGTGGTGTCCAACATATGGAACGCGGGCCAAAAGTGGTCCCAAGCATAATTGGGGTTAGGGCCCAAATAGAAATTTGGGGTTAGGGCCTATGCCCCTCTAACGCTCTCCCCTCGCTGGGCAACCAATGGCCCGCGGGCCAATTGCGGCCCAAGGCTTGGGGTTAGGGCCCAAAGGGCGAATTTTGAGTTTAGGGGTAGGAGAGGCTAGGGTTCGTGTGGAGGAGGGCTGGGGAGACCTAGGGCACACGCCCCCTAGGGTTGAGGTTAGTGTAGAGGGCAGGGCAGGGCGATCTCTGTCCTCCTGACCCTCGTTCAGCCCCTCGGCGGCTAGCCTAGTCCCCAGTCTCCAGATCCACCTGAACTCTGCCCTCTTCCTCTGACTCGTCGTCCAAGCCGAATTCCGCTCCAGACCCGTCACGCGGACCTCCTGAAATCCGTGGTCCATGAAGTGACGCACAAGTCTGGTATGGGTTTTTTTGTGTCTCAAAATATTGGACTTGTGTTGTGCCAATCTTGTGGATAGAGTGTTCGCCGTCTCCCCAACATAGATGGATCCGCAACGGTTACACGAAATCAAATAAACACAATTATCCGAACGCATAGACAACGATTGTTCCAACTGGAACATCTGTCCAGTGGACAAGTTGCGAACAAATCTTTTCTTGGAATAAATTCGTTGCGTCGGAAGCGGCTTCTCCTTCCGCAAGTTCGGCAGCTTAGCGCGCACCAGCAAGTCGGTCAGATTCTTGTTCTTCCTGTAGGCCGAGATAATGTCTCGGTCCGACAGGGCAGGAATCGCCGACTTGCCTACCTCAAAATTGCACTTAACGTGGCTGTTGAAACGCCTAGTGAACGTAGAATAAGTGGTGACGAATGGAATACGATCTTCCGTCGATTTAGTGGTATTTTCCAAAAATGTGCGAAGACATTTGCGAAGAAACGACCTACTGTAGGCCCGACGTCTGAGAGCGGTGAAAAGAATTTTTGTAGCCTCCTGGAAATCAACGTAATTCGAACAGATTCTGTGGAACCTCAGCAACTGCGACTTGACCAGTCCCCCGAAGGTGTGTCTAGGGTGAAAACTGGATTTGTGGACAAGAGCGTGGGTGTCAGTGACCTTAAAGAACACCTTGATGTCCAGGGTTCCGCGGCTGGCGAAATTCGGTCCTTTGTACACAGTCACATCTAAAAAATCGATGGACGTGTCCGACCATTCCGCTTTGACTTGGATGGAAGAGTTGTGAGCGTTCAGGATTGAAACAAAGCAATCGAATTCCGATTTGTCACCCGGCCAAATGCCCCAGATATCGTCAAGATATCTGATGTAGCAAGTGGGCTTCAAGGGACACTTCGCCATCACCTCTTCCTCCCAGTTGGCCATATAAATATTGGCGTACGAGGGGGCGAATCTCTTCCCCATCGCAGTGCCCTTCACTTGCAGGAAATATTCCCCGTCAAACAGGGTTAGGGTTAGGTTAGGGTTAGGGTTAGGGTTAGGGTTAGGGTTAGGGTTAGGGTTTAGGTTAGGTTAGGGTTAGGTTAGGTTAGGGTTAGGGTTTAGGGTTAGGGTTTAGGTAGGTTAGGGTTTAGGGTTAGGTTAGGGTTAGGGTTAGGGTTAGGGTTTAGGTTAGGTTAGGGTTTAGGGTTAGGGTTTAGGGTTAGGGTTAGGTTAGGTTAGGGTTTAGGTTAGGGTTTAGGTTGGGGAAGAATTCCCTCCCTCTCCGGGGGGGAGGAGGAGCCCCTCCCCACTCCCAGGATCGGGAAGGACGCGCGCTGTCCATCCGCGCCTCCCCACGGTCCCCCCAACGCGGAGGCGGTGGCTGGCGGCGTCCACGAGGGCGACGCCTCACCA